>NW_013550608.1:0-600000 GCF_000835455.1 Fonsecaea pedrosoi CBS 271.37 | reverse complement strand
GTAGATGTAACGTATGTCCATCCTCCACATGTCAATGTTCTTAGCAACCCCGTGGATGCAATTATCGCCGGCAGATTCGAGTTCGGTTTCCTCGTCAGGAAGTACCACAAGGCAACAAGGACAAATCGGGGTCCGGAAGTAATGGCAATGAAGACCATAAAGACCGATCGCTCAGGATATCGATCACCAATGGTGGCCGAAACGGAAGGAAACCATTCATCGGGGTATCCATAGTGTTCGTTCTGGACAATTTTGTGGTAATGGAGGGAAACACCAACAATCAATGCTCCGAGAAAGGCTGCGTATGCGACAACTGTATGCGTCCATGACACCCATTTGCCGTTGAACTGCGAACCGTCAGTTACCTCGAAAAGGAAAACAGCTGTGTTGGGTGCTTACAGAGAACACCACGTCCCCGTCCTTCCTGGGCGCCATTTTGGTGTATCAGCGGGATTAAAAGACTGCCAGCTGCATCTGGAGAAAAAAAAGAGAATGAAAGAGTGACAAGAAGGCGTATGAAAGCTTCAAGAAGTTAATGCTACACACTGCGCATGGGGGATAGACGAAGGTTCAGTCACCTTCACAACCCCCTGATTATTATCCGCAGCCCAAGTAACCAAGCGGGAAAACTGCGGGTCAACTTATTCCTGGCCAGAAAAAAAGTTCCGCAACATCAGTCCTCCACCGTTATTTGGTTCTGCAAATTCCACCAGAAATACGTACAAGTGCAATATTATGGCTGCTGCAAGCGACAAGGCCCGATTCTTCCTCGAGCAGTCAATACCAGAGTTGAAAGAATACGAACGCAAAAGCATCTTCAGCGCCGAAGAGATTACCAGCATTGCCCGCAAACGCTCCGACTTCGAGCACAAGATCAACGCCCGAGGATCCACGCCCGCGGACTTCGCTCGCTATGCTGAATTCGAGATAAACGTTGACGCATTGAGGCGCAAGAGAGTTAAGAGATTGGGAGTCAAGTCCACCGCACACAATGGCAAGCGTCGCATCTTCTTCGTCTTTGATCGCGGAACTCGCAAGCATCCCGGTGACATTGGTCTTTGGATGGAGGCAATAGACTTTGCGAGAAAGCAGAGGGCCTACAAAAAGTTGCAGGAAATGTTGACTCAGATCCTTCGGTTACATCCTACAAAGTCCGACTTATGGATTCACGCCGCCCAACATGCGATGGAAGATAACGGTGATATTACGGAAGCGAGGAGCTACATGCAACGCGGTCTGCGGTTTTGCAGAGGATCGAAAGCAATGTGGTTGGAGTATGCCCGGCTGGAAATGTCTTACATCGCAAAAATTCATCTCCGTCGAGAAGTCCTGGGCATCACCACCGGAAAGCCCGATCGACCAGGACAAAGAGAGCAGGGGGATACAGATGAGAATCTTCTTCGCTTGCCAAGACTGACAGCTTTGGACATATCCCCAAACAGTGAGAGTGACGACGCTGACCACTCTGCGCTTCAAAGACTGGAATCGACACCTGCGCTGAGTGGTGCCATTCCGATTGCGATATTCGACGCTGCTATCGATCATTTCCGTGATCCCAGATTCGGCTTGGACTTTTGCCAAATGCTTCTCGATTATGACGGCATCCCGGCTTGTCGTAAGGTTGCGGACCATGTGGCGGCATCCTTGTCGAGAGAATACCCACAGAGTTGGTGCACCCAGGCGTGCTATATACAGCTACCACTTGTTTCGATACCCCACGATTCTCCCGACTTCCCCTCTGCTCTCAGGGACATGCTCGCACGACTGAAGAAGGCTCGGAGTAGTTCCGAAACCCCTGAGTTAGTCGGCTGGGCCAAATCATCGCTCGAGAAGCTCCTGCAAACACCAGATTTGGATCCGGCGATTAGGGTTGTGGCAGAATCTGTTATCAAGTCCTTGGGTGGACCTGCATCGACTTAGTTAATCTAGATCTCCCTTTGATCTTGACTGCTTCTTGCTGGATTGTATTTTCTTCCTCTTCAGTCTAGCTTCATTTTCTGCCTTTTGGAACCTTTTGACCTTTTCGTTCTGTGCCTCTGTCGTCTCACCAGGAACGGCAGCATTGTACACATCCAATATTAATTCGTTGAGCTTCCGGAAGCAGGCATCCTTGTTTACTTGAGCCTTTCGACTCTCATCGGCCTGGATGACCAAGCTCGACGACTTCTCAGCATAATACCGGGAGGACAAGATACCTCGATGCAGAACAACAGGGATTAGAGGAAGGAGATGATCGATAGGGACACGCAACTGTGCCTTTGAGTTGACTCTATAGCCACCAAGTCAGAACCTTTCAGCGTCTAACAATAGAAGTTGACCGTACTTGTTCACATTCTGACCACCAGGACCGCTGGATCTGGCATAAGTCACCTCTCCGATGTCGCGCAAAGACTGTAATGTGTTGGGTTTGCTGTACCACTCCCTTGCCGCCGTGTAGTCAGATTCTAGGATCCCAGACTTGGCGGAGTAGGATCTCCAAAATTCCAGCGACTTAGAGACAGTTCTCGTCAGCCACGAACCAAGCATGTTATTCCTGACGCGCAAATTGCCACAGAGAGCATTGTCGGCTTCACGTCACGGTCCAAGTTCACAAAATACCCTGTCATGGCAAGTTACCCGAGAACGCTAACCACACCTGGGCTAGTTGGCAAATCGGAACGGAAATAGGGCAACTGCATCTCTTCTGTTGTCTTGCGACTTGCGACTCCTGCTAATTGCGCGCTGCTTTTTTCCAAGTCGTTCAAGAGCAACTTCGCGTCACTTTTGACAGGCCTTTGATCGCTAAATCTACCATCATCCTCAAGCTCAGTCTTCATTTCCTATTCCTTCTTGTCTCCTTTTGATGCGCTGATGTCGCCGGACTGCTCTTGACCTGTCCAACTTTTCTTCAGCCTTTCCCCGCGTCAACAGCCTGATCAGGCAACCTTCTCCTTCACCTTGCCCTGAACATGACTTGCACCGTCCTCGCAGCCTCAAAATGACTGATGCAGACCCTCCCCCAGAGGCCCAACGCTTTGGTAGATCTCAGACGCCCGAATCTCCTCGTCCGGTCCATATTCCTGAACCTTCAACAATCCCGGTACTGCTGAACCAGATGGATCCGGTCTTCAATGACACCGAGACCTATAATATCCCTCATAACCAAACTTTTTCTCCTTACTCAGACTCTGCTCGCGCTATGAATGAGAATGAACCGAATCAAACCTCGGAAGAGCAAGACGTGGTCCAAAACTTTCTAAGAGGCGCCGAAGAGGAAAACACCCGTCTGGACGAGGCTGCCCAGCTCTCCTCCACAAACGGACACATGGTCCAGAATGATGTCGGCATCGAATCCAATCTCTTCACAGCCCTTGCAAACGCTTCTGCGTACCCACAGTCATCTGAAGCCCATGCCAACCCGCCTCTAGGTTCTGCCAGCCAAATCCAAGGTCCTACTCAACCAAGCAATGATACTTCGTCGGCCACTGATCTCTCTGCCAATCCAGATACCAGCGATAATGCACAAGCAAATGGAGAGGGCGTGCCTGGGACAGATCTCGCCGTGAGGCCGGGTTTCCAAGCGCATGAAGGTGGAGTAGACTATCAGTCACTTCTGGATACCATTTCTAAATCTGCTTCTACTGCTCCTGCTGCAGAATCTGTCTCTGCCCCAACTACTGCCGCTTCGCTTGCCAACCAAGGAACCCAATCATTGCTCCCTATTCCAGGTTTACCCCCTAAGCCACCAACCCAAGTTCAATCGTCGGATTCTCCCACTGTTGTCACATTTCCTAACTCCAACAACGATCAACTGGGCCCATATCAACAAGTGAGTGCGGATCACGCCAATACCAATGGCACCGAACAAGCTGCCCTGGCGCCTGTGCAGTTTCAGCCTCAAGCCGTGCCTATGCAAGCCCCGGGCACCTGGGCGTATTCTGGCATTCAAGCATCACCCACAAGCACGGATCCTACCTCTCCTGCCCAGTCTCTCCAGGCACCGGAACAAGGACGAGCCTTTGATGCGAATGAACGCCCGTGGACCCCCAGCACACAGGCGCTTTATGATTCTTTCCTTGAAGATGAACGGAGGTATGTGACAGAAGGAATATGGGACAAATTCCCCCACGGTTCACGTCTCTTTGTTGGTAATCTGCCCAGTGAAAAGGTCACCAAACGCGATATTTTCCACATTTTCCACAAACACGGGAAACTTGCCCAGATCTCCATTAAACAGGCCTATGGCTTCGTGCAATATCTTGAGGCCTCGTCGTGTCAAGCAGCGCTTCAAGCGGAACAAGGGGTCGAAATTAGAGGAAGGAAGATTCATCTTGAGATATCGAAGCCGCAGAAGAATACACGAAGCCAGCAAGGCCAGCAAGGAAACAAAAGACGCCGATCTCGATCACCAGACCGTGGTACCTCGCGTCAGACCGATCGATTTGGACGCCCTAACTATAGTGATTTTCGAGACGAGAGAGGTAGACGCGAGGAGTACCGACGGAGCCCCTCGCCTAGAGCCTATCGATCCAGAGATGACTACCGGCAACCTGTTCAAAGTCCCCGCTATGGAAGTAGTGGGAGACCGAATTCCCCCTTTACTCCCAGCTTCTCAAATCCACCTTCGGCAGGATACGATGAGGAAGCCACCCTCCCCTTACCTCGCAGAGATCCACGAGATGTGCCGGACGTGCAACTGCTCATCTTGGAGCCTTCGGTGGCTCCAAGCTTCATGAATTGGATCGAACAAGGCTTCCGCAACAAAGGTTTACGTGCTTCAACGATATGGCTCAGTCCTCGACTGCCTCTGAACGCAGTTGTGAAGAGGCAGATCATCGAAGGTGTGCAGGCTGTGGTGAAACTGACGCAAGCCAACCAGTACAACAGCAAGATACCCTTACAGGTCTTTGATCGGAGTCAAGGGACGTCGAATGTCAACTTTAACGAATATATTGATCTTGATGTCCCCGTTGCCGCAGATATTGTGCTCCATGCCCGACAAAAGGAACGGGGAAGTGTGCAACAAAGCCCCCAGTCCTATCAGCCACAGGGGTATTCTCAATATGGCTATCCTCCTCCGCCGACACAATACCCACCAGCACCTTTCCCTCAACACCACCACCAGCAGCAACAACCGCCGCCGCCAGCGCCGCCGCAACAGCATAACCACTTTCAATACGGCCAGAACACCCACTATCATAACCCGGCACAGACACCAGTGACTCCGACTTCGGCTTCAGCTGCGCCAAATCTGCAGCAACTGCTAGCGAATCTACGACAGCCGGGTGACGGGCAGCCAGAGAACGTTGTGCCAAATGGCAAACCGACCCCTGACCTGGTAGGCCTTTTAAGCAATGTCACCCGCCAACAGCAGGGCCATGGAGGAGCACCATTCCCGTCGCCACACGGTCCTCCGCATCATCATCAGCAGCAGCCACAGCCACAAGGTTATGGACCTGGTGCACCGGCTTATGCTGCTGGGCCACAATCTCAACAGAACGTACAAAATATCATGGAGACCCTAGCAAGGTACAACAGATGACAGATCAGGGCTTCTGTTGGCACTAACCAAGTTTCGAATTGTCCGATGCAAGATTAGATTTGAGTTATGGCAAAGAGCTTTCATTTCGAACATTGTGAATGTGGTCTGTCGGGTCAACAATGGTGGTTAGACTGAATGCTTCTATCCTTTGTAACCAATACAGCGGAGGAGTTCGAGGAACCAATTACTATGTGCGAGGGTCAGATCGGCAAAGAGCCTTTTACATAGATATCGACTCCACAATGCTGAAACGCAGAGAATAGATGACCATGTGTTTTACTAAGTACTCGACGATCCCGTAGACACGAGGCTGTGGCGGCGATTGTGCGATTCTCGCTAATCGGGAAATTCCCGAAAAATTGTCCCCCGCATGTCTCGACAAAATCGCCGAGACCGCGGCACATACGACGCTGCTTGTAGTAACAGCAATTCGCTTCCTCGACACTCATATTATTTACTTTCCTACAATCTTCCACTCTGTTACCCCCTATCCTCTCTGCCACAACCTGCAGAAAATGTCCAATCCTGTGGCTTCGACCTACGGGGCTCCTCCCACAGCGAATAGCGGATCCACTGCCAAATCAATTCCACACCCCGAGCCGGTATCGTCAAGTACACACCATATAGCAGGGATTCTGGCGACGGTCTTCGGATTGGATGAGGTCCCCTCGGGCACCACCGACATTGCGGTCCTCTGGCTGTTGCACCCCCGTCTGCAGACGCAGGCGTGCATGGCGCCGTTTGCGGCGCATATCATCTCGGAGTGGAACAAGCACCAGGCCCAGGTCAAGCCACGGAGCGGGACGATGAAGAAGAAAACGAAGGGCCTCATCGCCGTGACGTTCGACCAGCGGAACCACGGCTCGCGTCTGGTGTCTGCGATCGCCAATGAGGCTTGGCGGTCCGGGAATGAACACCACGCTCTGGACATGTTCAGCTGCTTCGCCGGCACGGCGGTCGACACGTCGCTCCTGCTGGATCACCTGCCGGGGTACATCTTCGGCGGGGCCAGCGACCCGCGCAGGATCGTGCAGAACCTCGTCTTGGGCGTCAGCCTCGGCGGCCACGCGGCGTGGCACGTCCTCATGCACGACCCGCGCGTGTCTGCCGCCGTCATCACCATCGGCTGCCCGGACTACACGCGCGTCATGACCGACCGGGCGCGCCTGTCGCGGCGCAAGTCGTACACGTCCACCGACCCGCCAGGCCGGGACTTTCTGGGCTCGACCGACTTCCCGCCCAGCCTGGTCGAGGCGGTGAAAAAGTCCGACCCGGCGGGCCTGCTGTGGTCGCTACCCGGGCTGAACTGGCGCCGGGACCAGGAGAAGCTGCACACGGAGGTGACCGAGGAGGAGCGCGCGATCCTGCTCCCCGTCATGACGCGGTGTTTCGGGAACAAACGTCTCCTGAACCTCTCGGGCGGCGCAGACAAATTGGTCCCCTACGCGCACTCGAAGCCGTTCATAGACTGGCTCAAAGCCGTCAGCGGCAAGGGAGGGTGGTTTGAGGGCAGCGGGTTCGTCATCGAAGACATCGTTTTTGAGGGCGTGGGGCATGACGTGCCCCCGAGCATGGTGCCGCACATGGTGAGATTCGTGACGGAGACGCTGGAGGATGAGGGCGTCGCCGTAACGGAGATGGGGGGAGGCGCAGGGAGGTTGGGCAGTAAAATATAAAACATAGAAACGGGCTCGTTGTTTGAAACACATGTATAGAATGTCATTTTGTCCATCGAACCTGTGGACTGATAGTGCGCTTAAGGGCGGCAGGGTTGGACTACGGACAGCATATATCCGAGTAACGCCACCGTCATGTTTGATTGCTCGACCTTGTATCTGTCGCATTGTGCCCCGAGCAGTTGCCGCACCAGTCAAACACAATAGGTGTATATTTCACGAAGAATCGACTCACCAGCCGAATCATCATTGAACGTGGGACAGTCCTTTCTCCGCCGAGCATACCAATAACCTTGTTATTCGCTCAGCGTGCTGGCTATACCAGCAAGACTCATCTGACGCAACGCTGGGAGTGGCCGATGAACTCAGCAATCACCATGTCCGCAAGTCTCCTGTTTTGAACCATTTAACCCTTGATAGCGAGATATATCCAGTCGAGACTAAGCCAAGGTGACGGGCGGCTATCAGAACTGGTCCTAATGCAAGGGCGTTCAATTTCTCCCTCTCACCCCTGAGGTGAATTCGCCCTGCGCTTTAGACCTCATCAGTGGGGTCGGTTCTATCCGGTCATGCATTGGCCTCCCCGCAACATGGTGATACCACTCATCCTCGATCAAGATTGAGGCGACAACACTAAATGGACACGGGTCGATATTTTGTGTCATTCTCGTTCGATGCTGCTGCCGGCTGGATTGGGGTCGGTTCCAGAACAAAGTCGAGGTTGAATATAAATTAACCGTACAGCTTCAACCCAGTCACTCGGGAAGAATCCAGATACCAAGCTCTTCCAGGACATGTCGACTCGAACATATAAGCTCCCTTCAAAGTAACTGGTGGGTATGACGGGTCTGTTCATCTAGGAGGCGTAGAAGTCGAGGGCATCCGTCCACCCGAACCTTTGTTATCTCAGACGCACAGACCCTTTGAGACGGTTCCAGAAGGACGTGAACCATGATCTTCCCGGTGCTTCATCCAGCTCTCTGACCAAATCATCGTAGTGGGAAGCATTGGTCTTGGGATGACGGACTGCCTGCGGTATAGGATACTCATTCGCGTATCGATTTTCAAGCAGCGAGTATAGAGCGTTTACTTGTCGCAATTCCTTTTGCTCATTGAAAGGCTCGACAGGCGTCACAAGGGCATCGTTGGACTTGGATGAAACCGCAGCCGGCGCACCTGACTGGAGCTTTTGTAGACGGGACTGCATGACCCGTTGGAAATGGACATGAGACGGGCGGACACGGTCGAGTGGCCATTGCTTGATGATGCGCGCCCAGTGCTTTAGAGCTACCTGAACATATATGAGCAAGGTTGACTTGAGATTCTCTCAGAGGGACGTACCGATTGATTAGCTGCCATGTTGAAGAGTTGGGGATTGGACTGTAAATCAACAAGTCTCGAGCACTCAGAGCTGCGGAACCAGAGACCTTGACAGGCTTGACAGGATCGTTAGCAATAATTTTGATGACGCCTCTAGAGTGTAATCAAGGACCATGCCGTAAATGGTGATGGTGGTGGCGGATGATGGTCAATCCAGTGTCTGGCCACAATAATAACAAGGGCCAAGGCCGCAGTGCCAGTGGTCCGTATTGTTCCCCATGACCCTGCACCTGCGCCTGCGCTTTAACCCTCAACTGTAAGCATCTCAAACACTGCCCTCAGCCCTCGGGTCTTTGTCCTTCCACTTCCACATCATTCCTTCCCTCACCTCGTCCATCACAGAGTCCTCGTTATTTCCTTATTTCCCTCAAGTCACCCTATATACACCATCCGACTTTCCTCATTTATTTGCAGTTTCGAAATACCTTTGGTTGGTTGCTTGAGCGCACTGGGGATAAACCTACGAGGTTGCCTGGCCTGAAATGGCCCCTCAACGATATGAAGCAGTATGTTATTCTTTACCATTGCGGCGTGGTCGGCCAGTCTCATCACTAACACTTTTCAGCTAAACACGCACGACGACGACGACGTCGATTCTCCTATCTCTCCAGACACTGCTGGTCCTATTCCATCCTCACCACCACCGTCATTCCGATCTAGAGCCTCCTCACCCACCTCCAGGCGCCTATTGGCCCAGGATCCGTTATCTACTCACGCCGATCAAGATCATTTGGAGGACACCTTTGACGATGGTGAGGCTTCTGATGCCGAGAATGACGGCGACGACAGACAACGATTGATGAGAGCCGACACTGGACTCTCCAGACAAGATGCATCCCCCTCCTCAACCGCTGTTCCCGAGACCCGGCCAGCGCGTACCTATGAACGAAGAGTGACGGAACTCCCTGCCTTCAGACCTATGCCTGCGTCCATGAGAGCCACCGATGGAGTTTTTGCAAATTTGTCCGCAAAGCCTGAACGTGGCGAGCAGCTCGAAGAAAAGCCTCCCGTATGTATCTTTTGCGCAAAACCGCTCGGCATGATTTCGCTGACTTCTGTTAGACATATGAACAAGCCGCTGCTGATGCGACTCCCCCTTACTGGGAGACCACAATCCTCGCACCTGGGATGTCCTCAGATGAGGTCTATGTCGATGGCCTGCCTGTTGGATCCGTTTTCTCGTTTGTGTGGAACGGCATGATTTCTATGTCCTTCCAACTCGTCGGCTTCCTACTCACTTACCTTCTTCATACCACTCACGCAGCCAAGCATGGTAGTCGCGCCGGCCTCGGATTGACGCTTGTACAATACGGTTTCTATATGAGCGGTTCCAGTGATAGTCCGACCGACACCGGAAATCCAGGGCAGTTTTCAAACTCCAGCCCGCCTGATCCAAACAGTCACAGCTTCGACCCCAATACTGTGAATGGAGGCGGAGATCAGTCTCCGGGAGGATCTAGCAACATGGGGGGTTTCACCAGCGCAGATTGGATTTCCTACATTCTCATGATTATTGGTTGGTTTATTTTGATCCGGGCCGTATCAGACTTTTTGCGGGCAAGAAGACACGAGGCCCTCGTTTTGCAGAGTCCCAGTCGAGGACTGCCTGTCCCCGTCGTGGCTGAGGGCGAAACTCCAGAGCAGACAGCTTGAGTCTTTGTCCTAGATCACTTGTTTTTACGAGAAGGTTTGTGGCTTTGTCTTATTGTTGGACGACCGGCCCTCTGGATGTGTCTCGTGTGTAAATATAAAATGCATGCTTGTCAAATCAAACGGACATCAGTCGACTCGAGAATGGGAATGTTTATAAGAGACGGGGCAAAGTGGAGGTCAATTCGGCATGAGTCTGTCTTTATCGGCTATGCTCTGATGCTCTCTTTCATGCAGGACAGGAACAAGAATATACCCAGTGGTTTTATTCCCCCGCCATGTCCGTTGAGTATCTGACTGCATGCTATGCGTGCTGGCTGACCTTCCACCGTGACATTCTATTTCTTTTTCATCCTCCATGAATTGATTTCCACTGCCACGGTTCCGGGCATCAGGGCTCAAACAAAAGCGATCTTGCGACGTGTTCAGACAACAAAAACAATTCAAGAAAGACCAGACACGCTCATGCGCCAATCTGTGTTGCTCTGATATTGATCTTTGCTTTCTATCTCTTCAGCCTCCAACTTTGTCCGGGTCATCTATCTAGCTTGCTGGCTGGCAAGCTGGCTAGCTTGACGGAAACACTTGAGTGTGGATGGTAGGGTGCGAGGGATTTAGTGGCTCATGTCAATCTTATTCTCCAGCTTCCTCTCGTCGCGCAGCTGCGTCAATCGCTCCAGCGCCTTCTCCAGCGGAATCAGTTCGCCCATCTTCTGCGTGGATGGGTCGTCTCTGTTTCGAATGTTCACGGTGCGGGTCTCCTTTTCTTTCGCGCCGACGACTAGACAAGCCAAAGTTAGCAGGGTGAACCGCGATTGGGAGATGATCAAAGGCCAAAAACCCAAGGAGAGGATTCTCTCCTATCCCCATTGCCCCGGAGTTTTGCATTCTGCTTTTGTGGGAAAGGGATAGATAGAAAGATAGAAAGAGAGAGATACATACCAAAGATGAAGTTATATTGCGCCAACTGGCCCGTCCTGATCTTCTTTTGCAACGTGTTTCCGCTGACATCAATATCCACGTACATACGCGCCTTGTGGAAAATTCCCTGGATCTCGCGCACGTAATCCTCGGCGGACTTCATGACGGGGATAACGAGGATCTGGCGGGGAGAGAGCCAGAACGGCCATTTACCCGCAAAGTGTTCACAGAGGATGGCGATGAAGCGCTCAAAGGAGCCGATGATGGCACGATGGATCATCACTGGACGCGCCATGCCCGGAGCTGGTGCTTTGGGATCGCGCTCGCGGTGTTCCTCGGATTGCTGGGCGACAACATCCCCAGACTCGCCGGTGCGGTATTCAAGCTTGAAGTTCTGGGGGCCCTGGAAATCCAGCTGGATGGTCGCACACTGGAACTCTCGGCCCAGCGCATCGGAAATCGTGACATCAATCTTGGGGCCGTAAAAGGCACCATCGCCCTCGTTCATCTCCCAGTCGTCCCCTCGGAAGTTGACCAAGGCTTGCTTCAAGCGAGCTTCGGCTGCGTCCCAGTCTTCCAGTGTGCCCATGTATCCCTCAGGTCGCGTAGAGAATTTCAACTTGAACGGGAACCCGAACAAACCGTAGACATGAGACATGAAGTCGAACAGGGCCTCGATCTCGGATTGCACTTGTTCGTTGGTGCAGAAGATGTGCGTGTCGTCTTGCTGAAACTTGCGCACTCGGGTGAGGCCAGAGAGAGCGCCAGAGGCCTCGTTGCGATGAAGCACACCAAAGTCCGCCACTCGCCAAGGTAGCTCGCGGTAGGAGCGCTCTTCGTCGCGGAACATGACGCAGTGGCCTGGACAGTTCATGGGTTTCAGAGCGAAGACACCCTTGTCTTTATCCTTGATTTCTGCGAGAGGGGTCTTGCCGTCTGGCTTTTTGTCGCTCAGCGGCATAGGGTCGGCAGAATCTTCCTTCACTATCACGCGGAACATGTCGTCTTGGTAATGTTGCCAGTGGCCCGAGATTTTCCACAAATCCACATCGTACATATTGGGGGACTGGACCTCCTGATATCCCCGTTCCCAGTATTGGTCGCGGAGCATTTGTTGGAGAGCATTGAAGATGCGAGTGCCATGGGGAAGCAAGAACGGTGAGCCAGGAGACATTCGACTGAACATGAAGAGTTTCTGCTGTTGGCCGATGACCTGGTGATCACGTTTCTTGGCCTCCTCGAGGAAATGTTCCCAGTCTTTGAGTTGTTGTTTCGTGGGGAAAGCGACGCCGTGAATGCGCTGAAGGGAGTCATTGTTCTGGTCGCCCAGGAAATATGCAGAGCTGTTCTTCATGATCTTGAAGGACTCGATTTTGCGCGTGTTCTGGATATGTGGGCCCTGGCACAAATCTACCAACGTGCCATTGCGATACACGGTGGATGACTCCCCGTCTGGCACAAACTTCTCAATGTAGTGCATCTTGTATTTGCTGTAGCCAAACATTTTGCGGAGATTATCCTTGGAGACTTCGAGGCGTTCAAAGGCTTGTTTGTCCTTTGCAAATCTCTTTGCACGGTTCTCTAGGGAGGGCCACTCGGCTTCACGGACGGCCTTGCCAGGCTCGAGAGCCATGTCGTAGAAGAAACCCATAGCGGTGGGAGGACCGTGAGAGAGGCGACAGCCGTACTCGTGCTCAGCACATTCACCAAGCACATGGGCTGAAGAATGCCAAAAGACATCACGGCCTTCGGGGTCGTCGAACGTGAGATATGACACTTTGCTGTTCTTTTCCAATGGTCTGTCTAGATCCCACAATTCGCCATCGACCTTGGCCACCACGACTTGCCCAGCGCGGTCTTTGGGCAGATTCTTCAGCAGGTGACCAGGCGTGGTTTCCCATGCCTTGCCCTCAACGGAGGTTTCCTGGCCAGGGGCGGGAACAAGGGTGACTTGAATTGTTGGTTTATCCCTGCTGGCGAGTTCTTCGTCACGCTGCTTCTTCAGCTGGTCGAAGAGCTGGTTTCTTTCTAGGATGAAATCGGGTAGAGACTTGGGCGCTTGGTGCGCCTCAGGGGCGGCTGCTTGAGTAGACATTTCTTTGGGTCTGTTGGGGAGTTTCTTGCTCGAAGTTGGGCTCACCGGTCTCTTTGATGTTTTGGCCTCAGGGGTTGATGAGTCAGTGGCAGCGGAGCGGGTTTGAGTCACACCGTCTCCTTTCAAGACCCCCCAAAGATCGTGTGGATTGAGACTCGCTTTCTTCTGGTGGCTCATAGCGAAAGACCTGAGTGGAGATGTATGCGGATTGAATATTATGCCGCTCAAGTGGGTATGGCAAGTGGTGGCCGTCCGTAAAAATGAGGTGTCAGTCACGTGCCGGCCGACCACGGCTCTAAACATGGAGATGCAGATGCAGCAAAATTATTTTTCCCCAAAGATTCAAGGACAGCCTGCCACAACTCCCACTGTCCACAACAACAATGGCCTTCCGAGGTGATGCGCGAGGACGTGGCGGCTTCAGAGGTGGTGATAGAGGAAGAGGATCGTTTGGTGGAAGAGGTGGAGGTAAAATTATCTCTTGCCCCGAAACTCGAAATTGCGCGCACTTTTTTGCTGCGGCGGAGAAATGTGACTGACCGACGGTGGTGAGCAGGGCGAGGTGGATTCCAACAACAGAGCTTTGGCCCGCCTGCACAGGTCTTTGGTAAGGCCCTGAGTGTGTTTGCGACTTGCTTGTGACTAATTTGGTGGTAGAAATGGGCACCTTCATCCACGCCACCGAGGGTGAGATGGTCTGCGAGTCCGTCAACGCAAAGATACCCTTTTTCAACGCCCCAATATACCTCGAGAACAAGGTAGAGAGATTCTCTCTGGCTCGTCTGGACTACTCTGACCGGCACAGACTACCATAGGAAAAGTGGATGAGATCCTGGGACCCATCAACCAAGTCTACTTCACAATCAAGCCGCAAGAAGGCATTCAAGCTACGTCGTTCAAGAAGGGTGACAAATTTTACATTGGAGGGGACAAGTTGCTACCACTAGAGAAGTAGGTCTTGAAACAAACATGGGAGATGTGCAGCTTGCTAAGAAGTGACGAACAGGTTCTTGCCCAAACCCAAACCGCCACCAGGTGAGTCTCGCATGATTCTTTCAGCATACATGTTGCTTACACTTTGAGCAGGTGCAGCAAAGGTCAGGAAGCCGGCGGGTGCACAAGGAGGAATGAGAGGAAGAGGAGCGTTTAGAGGCCGGGGTGCACCTGGACGGGGAGCACCCAGAGGCAGAGGCTCGTTCGGTGGAGGTGGTCGAGGAGGTCCCAGAGGCGGGGGTCGTGGAGGAGCACCAGGAGGACGTGGCTTTTCGAGAGGAGGTGGCTTCTCTTCCAGAGGCCGTGGCAGGTTCTAAAGGACAGCCTGACCTGTCGTTGACCTGTCAAACGTGGCTGCCTCTGTTTCGCATAGTACCGGCGTTGGGAAGGATACCCGTTCTAAAAAGTGGTGGCCAGAGATGGTCTGGGAACTTGGGAAGGCTAGCAACGGTCACTAGTAAAACATGGGCTGATGATTTCTTATGTTTGAACCAAGGGGAATCTCTCCAGTAGAGACTCCTGGTCTGCTCAAATGGAGCGAGTTAGAGGGTCTCGAATTCTCAGCATTGGCTTTCGTGTTCCTGGCACGTGATGGGCCCTTTTTCTCCCAGTGACGGAAGCCACACGCGCTGCATAATGACGACACAAGCCGCACAGCCTGAAGTTTGCTGATCAGTGACTTGACTGCGGCTGTGCCTTGGTTCCTCAAAAGTCCAAGTCCGTCGCGTTGATCGAGCTTTTATTTCCCCTGCCTGTCCTGTCCTATCCCGTGGTATTACCTTGCCCTTTTCCTCGAACACCCTCTTCTCTAATCCTAGACCTCCGAATCCTCAACTTTTTCATCTTCCTACACCCAAGCACGAAAGCCATGTCACGGCGAGCGGGGTCCACCAATGGCGTCGAGAAACAAAGTCCTGCGCAGCCCAAGGATAATGCTCAGTCGAAGCAAGCAATGCTGTTATCTCAAGACACAGGACATTTTAGTCTGGTCAGGTGCGTGCAGTATCGCTTCCGTCCGCGGCAAAGACTCACAGTTGGGCAGGGCGCTTCATCTCGCCGATCTGATCACTGAAATGAATGGTGAGTCTCACATACGCCCTGAAATAGGACACACATGCTAATACCCAACCAGGTTTCTGTGGATGTGCGTCTCTCAACATGGGACATTGTCCTCGCTGCTGACACGTTGCACAGTCATGTCAATTCTCTCCTCGATGCGTTATTGTCTCGCAGACCCAAGCGATCTCACAAATCTATGGCTCGCCTTCGGCTTAATGCCCTTTGGACTATTCTTCGACTTTCTGGATGGCAAGGTGGCGCGGTGGAGAGAGAAGTCATCCCTGATGGGTCAAGAGTTGGACTCGCTTGCAGATTTGGTATGCTCGAAAATATATGTTAGTCTGCTGGCATGATCCTGACAGCGTGTTCTCTAGGTCACATTTGGCGTCGCTACCGCTGCCGCTGGGTTCGCCATGGGATTTCGTACAAACGTCGATCAGCTCTTCCTGAGCTTCTACGTTCTCTGCGGACTGACGAGACTGGCGCGATTCAATGTGACTGTTGCAATGCTACCGAAGGATAAGTCTGGGAAATCAAAGTACTTCGAGGGCACGCCAATACCGTTTGCTTGCTTGATAAGCTTGACGATGATGACTGCTTGCGCTTGGTCTGGGTGGATACATGGAGATATCCCCTTGGGGACTTTCTTCAGTGGAACCGCGCTCGAGTTTCACCCCTTGGTGGTGATCTTTCTTGTCAATGGGGTTCTCATGACGAGCAGAACATTACACGTCCCTAAACCGTAACGGGCTATTGGATCTGTCGCTAGAACGAATGAAATATTTGAGAGGTTACGGGTCTTTACGAGCTGGGTTGGACTCTACGGCAAAGACCTTCAGCGTCTGTGGAATATACATGGCAATGGCATGGCATAGCATGTACTTGGGGTTTACGAATAGCACTCGGTGAGAAATCCACCGGAATCAATGACTTTTCTTCGTCCTTTCAATGGTGCATGCATATGTTGCCGGGATGCAATAGACAGCGGGTTTCTCAGCAAAGTTATTTTGCATTTCCTCTGCAGTCTTAACATCTCAATTTTCTGGTCTGCTCAGACTCCCATCACTTTTGGGCATTTCTCATTCTCATTCTCCAATATGTGCACGGCATGTGAGACGAGGTACCAGGTACCCAAGGTGACTTTGATGAACGCCATCCGTGGCGCTGATATTTCATCTTGCAAAGAAAAATTCCATGCATTGTATGTTATGTAATGTAATGTAATACCGACACCACGTCTTGCGGATATATGATATACCGCTGGGGCACTGGGACACGGGGTCACGGTTCCGGACGGTCTACAAAGAGACGGTTCACGCTATTGTCTCGTGAAGAGAGGATGGGGGAGACAAGACAGCCGAGAGTGAAACTCCCGAGGGGAAAGGAAAAAAGAAGCTAAGAATGGGGTTACAGTTTATGTACTGTAGAATCTCGTTGACCATGTCTAAAAAAAAGATGACCGCCGGCTCCAAGGAACATCTTGAGGGAGTATTAAAAAGCCCAGCCCAGCCCAGCCCACTCCAGTCCAAGAAGAGGAAAAGGAGGAGGAAGAGGGGGGTGTTGCCTGTGCTGGATCTAAAACCGGCGTCCTCCAGCCCTAGACCGCTGGATGCCCTTGAGGGTCTGGATCCTCCTCAGACTCCGCATGCCGTGCATGGAGAACAGGGCGCTGAGGACGACGCAGGCGCCCGTGACGTAGAAGAAGCCATGGGGCGCGTCCTCGAGGTAGTTGAGGAGGTTCATGCCGAAAAGGCCGGCGGCCATGGTGCCGGCGGCGAGGCCGAGGGTGTGAATGGCGATGCGGGCCTCGAGGAACATGATCTGGTTGCGCTGGACGGCCAGCGACGAGCGGAACGTGTTCTCCTTTCTGCGCAGGACGTCGACGGCCGCCTGCGCAGACTCGACCAGCGTGTCGGCCGCCTTGTGATACGCCTCCAGCATGTACTCGGCCTCCTGGTGGTCGGCTATCGCGTGCGGCCGCCCTGCTACCCTGTCCGAGAGGTACATGCCCGCCAGGTCCTCGTCCGTGTCCAGCACCTCGCGGATCGTGTCCCGCACCAGCCGCGCCTTCTGCTCGATCTTGCTCAGCCGCCGCGTCCGGTCGAAGACCAGGTTCAACCCCACCGCCGCCAGGCCCGAGTCGAGTCGCAGGCTCGCCGCCGATTCTTCTGCCTTGTGCCGCGCGTCGATGAGGTCGCGTCGCAGCACCGAGAGCACCGCCACCAGCGCCGCCTCTACGGCGCGCAGCTCGTACGGCAGTTCAGGCACGTCGGCCGTCTCGATGGTCGGGCCCGACATGCGCTTTTCGAATTCGTGGTAGAACTCACTGTCGTCTTTCCGCGGAGAGGAGTCATCAGCGCCGTTACTGTCGTCGTTGTCGCTGTCACTGCTGGTTTGCGGCTGATTGTAGATCAGGAGTGCCTCGTCCGCCTGGATGATCATGCACAGCTGGAAGAATTGCAGCAGGATGGTGGTTGGCCTGACCAAGATGCGCGTCACCGCCTCGGATTTGAGGTCAATGTCCCGGAGGTCTCGGTGACGGAGTTCGAACTGCTCTCCAATCTCGGCCTTGGTGAGTTGCCTGTGCTCGGCGTTGAAGCGGCCGGATTTGTCAAAGTAGATACAGGTGATTTTGCCATTCTTGGCGTTCAGGCTCGAGTCTGACGCATCCAGCGCGCCGTCTACAAGGTCCGTGTCCGAGGAGATCCTTTGCGTTGATGATGCTCGTCTGGCGGGATAAGTCAGGCATCTACCTGCATATTGCACTGGTGGTCTTGTAAGATGGCGACATCCTAGAGTCCAGGTTGAAAAGAGAGACTTCTGTGGGAAGACCCAGAGAAGGCGAGGTGACAGTCCGCAACACTCGACTGTTCGGGTCCTGATCGAGCTCGGAATCCCGAGCTTAGTCCAGATCCTCATGATTTATCCTTTCACTTCGTCACCGAGTGGTTCGGACTTCCATTGCGCCCCTGCCTTTCGTCACAGGCGGGATTCGATGGCTGAGCGAGGCAAGAGAGTTCGGTGTATGGAGGATAGTTGAATTGATACTGATTGACAAACATGCCAAATCTCCACATCTGGTTTATTATCAAGCGCGACAGCCTTGTGCTGACGAGGCTGAAGGTTGACGTCATACGTTCGGATCCGCAGCACCACCCATGCGCACTTCTATCAACAACTCGTAAGTTTCCACTGACATTTCTCCGGCCGCAATACCGTTGTAAATGAACTATCCAGAAATACAGTATATGCGTGCTAGGACTTCAGACCGAGGCACGTGTATCTCAGCGAGTCAGTCTATCAAGGAAATAGCTACATACATTAGCCTTCCACCGCTCAAGCCGAGTATCAAGACATCTAGCCGGTTCGGAGATGTGATGAGATCCATCCGGCATATTTTTGGGCACTGACATACTCGCTGGCCTATACACGCGGCAATCCTCTCGTCATTCAGAGCAACCTTCCATTCTCGCAGATATTGAGATAAGCACAAGCTCGCACACCAAAGACATGTCGAGAAACCCATGGTTCCAAGGGGCCTGAGTCCAGAAATGCCAGTAGTGAAAATCTTCTCGTATAAGCACTCTACTTCAAGCGTAGTACCACTTCCCGAAGAACTTCCGGCAGTCAGCGAGAATAATGTCTGGCCGTTCCAATGCAGCAAAATGACCGCCATCATCGCACTCTGCACGGTGGTGAGACTCTCAGCACGTCCTTTGGGGGAATTCGGTGCGAGAAACTCACCATTATAGAACACGAGTCGTCCCGTCTTCCTCACGCTTCTCTCGGTCCCTGGCCTTGTGTCATAGAGGAAGCTGGTGTAACCCATAGGCACCCCGATATAATTCTCTTGCTTCAGGAAGAAGTTGCCAAAATCTGCATGCTTGACACCTTCGAAATATGGCAGACTCGAAGACATGATACAGTCTGTGAAATAATACAGAGAGCATGTGGTGAGAATTGCTTGGTCCCATATTGGATCTGGAGACTCAACCTTTGCGGGAGCCACAGCCTCCAGATATTTCTCCCCGACCCAGGCGAGTATTCCGACCGGGTTATCACTCAGCGCGACACCAATGGTCTGTGGACGGGTCCGCATACAAACAGCATACCCGAGATGGTTATCCAACCAATCTTGGCAGCGTTGTTTGATTTTCACCTCACGGGGTGTAAGGTCTGTGATACTGTCATCCAGCTCAACCGGACAGAAGTTCAGATGGACTGCTTTGCACTCTGGGAACTTGACACCCATTTCACGGGCCACAAAAGATCCCCAATCACCCGCTTGCACAACGTAATGCGTATAACCAAGCCGGATCATCAGTTTATTGAAGACCCGCGCCGTGTCTTGCATCGTCCAACCCCGCCGAGGGGGTGCAGAAGACCAACAGAATCCAGGTAGACTCGGCACCACGACGTGGAATGCCGGGTCCGAAACGCTCTGGGGATTGGCAAAGGCGTCAACCACACGGTCGAACTCGTGCCATGAGCCGGGCCAACCATGGACCAAGATAAGAGGGATTGCATCGGTTCTTGTCGACTTGATATGCGTAAAATGTATTCGCAGCTGGGAATTCTCATCGTCAATGTCAGCGAGAAAGTGGTCATGTCGGTTCAGATGTTCTTGTATAGAAAACCAGTCAAACTCGTCTCGCCATTTGTTGGTGAGACGCTGGAACCATTCAATCGGAGGACCTGTTTCCGGATCAGAACCCCAGAATTGGGTTGGTATTCTCGAATGTATACTGACCATAGTCGCTACCAGCCCCAGGAACAATGGGTGTTTTTGGAATTCTCGTGTCTTGCAACTTCCTTTCTAGTCGTTCGACTTCTTGTTTGGTAATGTCGATTCTAAAGGGCGAGATTACCATCGTGAGTGATCAGGAAATTTGTGATAACTTGAGTCTTTGAAGAGCACCAATGAGTGCTGATCGACCTGATGCTACGATATCGGTGCCTGCTTGACCAAATTATAGTCTGGATGGCAAGCCGTCGTCCACTATTGTATGGGAACCGCTGAGTCTTCAAGTCGATATGTGGAGACGACTTGCGGGGTTGCCGTCAAGCCGATCCCGGAGCTTACGATGACCAGGAGACTTGTCTTGTTGAAGAGCGGCAAGTGAACGCTCTCAGTGGCGGGAGACATATCGGCCTGCCATAAGATACGTATTGTCCGCAAGTCCAGATATGTACGACTGCTGATAACGGGCCAAGATCAATAGCTCCAGTCCCAACCAGCGTCCTCCATGAAGAAGAATGGATCGTCCATCAAGTTTTGTTGTATCGAAAATTGGCCATCGTTCATCATGCCTGGATCAAAAGCATCATTTGTTGGATACAGCGGATTCATAGCAGAACCGATACCAGTGTAGTCGAATCTACTCTGCAGGTTAGAGGCGGTTGAAACCAGAGGATCCTGTTGCGGATTCGAACTGGTCGGAACCGACGATTGTATATTACTTCCCATGGCGGTGTAAGCAGCAGCGTCATTTTGGGCGAAGCCGGCAAAAGGCGTCCCAGCGAGGGTTTCCGGTATTGTTGGGCCCTTGCCCTTTTCTTGAGCCACGCGGGCACGGGCATTCTCGACATGCTGCTTGGCAACTGTGAGAAGCTCGCCCGCAATATCCGCAAAAAAGGTCATGGTTTCCCTGTCCATTGTGTGTAGCATTCCATCGATGCAGCTCAATGTTGCCTCCATAAGAGCTTGATCCGCGGCCACCTTTGGATCCAGAGGGGCATTCAGCATGAAAGCGAACAGCGTCAAGAATGCTGAGAAGGGAAAGTATGGACTTATCCATATCAGAGTGTTCCTGGGATCTTTCCAATTCTGCAAATACACTACTGAGAGATGGAGGATCGATCGCGCTGCTGCCAGACATAGCGCATAGGAGGAATTGACCTTGACGTTCATTGTATCATCAGGGCTTGGAGCATCCGGGCTGAAAGTGGCGGGATTCGAATTGGTGTTCTCAGTTTCATCGGCCTCCAACGACCACAATTCATGGCTACAAATATCTGTTAGCAAATGCCGACTTTGACAGAGCCCTGTCGAGGGTGCCCTGGGTCTAATACTAGAACCTTCGGGAAGAGCGAGGGGAACTCACTGTGCATTGACACGGTGGACAGCTCTCACGCAGTGATAGTATCCAAAGTGAAGAACGACGATGGAAAATCTGTTCTCCGACTCACATTGGATAGGATGTTCCGGTCTGATCTCCATAGGGAAGCTCTCCTTCCACTCTTGAAGCTCTGCATCTAGCCTGCTGATAGATTCGAGTCTCTCGCTCGTTGTTTTTAGCCGCGCAGAATACGCATATAGTTCTTTGTACACTTGACTCTCAATGCGCGCAAGCACGCACATATGGTGAAAAGGGTAGAACTTCGTATCGCCAGAGGCAGCACTTGATATGGTAATGCCATCGGTACCGTGCGACTGTTCGCCAGGGAAACCGAAGCCAATGTCGTCGTCATCAATACAAGAGGGTCTACCGATCCGGCTCGACAGATCTTTCTCCAGGATGTACAATATCCAAAAGACTCTCTGACGTTGCACAAGTTCTGCCTGAGACAGGCCGAAGCCTTCAAGATAGCGATGCAGACCACGAGCATAGCTCAGTCGAGCAGCAATTCCGAGCAAGGTGAACGCACCCTCTGGATTTAGGACTGCCTGCATGATGAAAGCCTGGACAAGAATCAACAATCAACACGCCAAGATTGTGGGACGCAGATGTATACCATTCCAATCACTGTCTGCACACCCACCAAGCCGTTGGCACCAAGGAGGATATCTAGCAGGACCGACGAGGCGTTTTGAAAAAGCTTCCATGATACGTCCATGACATTAGAGAAGTAAGACGGGTCAGAGTCGCGGACGATACTCCAGATGGGTTCTGTGGCGGTAATACATCCGATGGACAGAACAACATTGACTGCGCCATACCACGGTCCCTTTGCCGGGGGATTAGCTGAATATAGCTGATGGAATTGGATCCAGAATGATTCCTGGTCGAATAGAGGAAGTATAGAGTTGAAAGTCGTAAAATAGTCTATCATCTTGTTATTAGACCAGCCCATAAGCATTATCAGGAGTAATTTTACTGTTGACGAGCCGTACAGCTGCCCCTTTGCTCGGGAGGCGGCACTTAGTAGCATGTTCGGCCTGCGACAGATAGCCGACCCGATGTGAGGGCCATAGGGGACCGACTTGCTGATACTTCTGTACGATGGCCGCTACACGGTTCGATCCAGTCTTGCGCTGGATCCAAGCCAGACCTCGAGGCGAGAAGAGAGAAAATTCGGAGGGTCCTAAGATGGTAAGATTCACATCCTTCAGAACCAACCAGAGGAACATTTTGGACTTACCGACGAATTTCTGTTCGCCAGATTCTGATATAAGTAGATTGGCAAGCTCTTTTTCCAGACCGGGTGGGCTAACTGGTGGTTCTATTGCTTTGGGGGTTTCGATAGTGCATTGTTTCTCAGCGAAGCCAGATAGGAGTGCTTCCATACGCTCAATTCGAGACTCTATCGAGTGAAGAAACTGTGCTCTATACGGCGAGGGATGCAGTTTGTGGTTAGCTATGCCCACGCCAATGGTGAAATATCCTCCTCATTACCTTTTCACCTTTGTCTTTGGCCTCTCTACCGGAGTGAGGATACACGGCATGTCTCGTGCCCGGCAATTGGAGCAGTTGCTGTTCCCTTGCCTGTCGCATCGTATCTAGATAGGCACGTGAGTCGTGATACTGGTGAAAGAGGCAAGCAACAGCCCAATCACGTAGATACATCTGGTGAGTGGGCTTCTAGGGACGTACTTTCATACGTCGGCACGAGTCACACGAAACCCGTAGCCCTCGCCTCGGTTTGGTGTCCAGATTGTTGGGCGACATCGGATAGCACGAGTGGCCCTAGCACAAGTGGTCGGTAAGTGGTGGAATTGGCCGTAAAAGGATCAAGACGATTGAGTATTCCGGGTATCATTCGTGATGGACGGAGGCGAGCTAGTGGCTGAAGAGAACCAGCGATTCCACGTCTGGAACACGGAACTGAAAACAAGCCCGACACTGTAAGGCTTATGTGACAAGCTGTGAAATGCCCAACGGATACTGCGGTTGTGAAGGATCTTGGAGAGCGACGTTAGAGACCTAGACGCAGGCATGATGAGATACGAAATCTAGACTGTTCCTTATTGGTGCTTGTCTAGAGAAAGCAACAGGTTCGTAACTGCGCCCACTTCTGCTCTCCGCACCGAGATTCCACACCACCAACGGCGAAACCACAACTGTACACTAGGTACCTCGTACACCAAGGAGGTCCTATCCTATGAGATACTCAGTGACGAATACAGCATCTCTTTGAATTTCTATGTCCGTGTCCACTTCATGCGACAACCACACGCCTGTTGGTTTCCCTGCGCCTCCTCGACAAACTCGACGGACTCCAATTCGAAAAACCCTCGTGCCAGTCTCGTACTCGTATTTTGACGCGTATCTCGGAAATCCCCGTACTCCCCACTCGAGGGGAAAGACATCTTGTTCGATGTGTTGTCACAAGACAATGGCTGTTGCGTTTATATGCGCCAGCGATCGCCTCTTCTCAAGCATACGAGCTTTCTCCATCTCTTTCCTGGCTTCAATTGACTTGTTCATACCCGTGTTATTCTTGTTATGGTCCGCGGAATGAATACTTTTACGTGCCGAATGGATGCCGGTAGTTACTGTGCATGCTTCCCTGGCTGATACATATTTGACTAGCGAGAGGACGTCGCTCCCAACTTTCGCAATGTCAAAGACGAGCTGATGATGCAGGAGGAGAACTTGCTTGACGCGTTCTGATAAGAGAGTCAGTCAATCATCCAGTCTCTTTCCGATCTTGCCCGGAGGCCATCAAGTCTGGGTTCCAGAGACACCAAGCGATCCATCCCGTTGTCATCCTTTTTTGGTCAGCCTCCTGCGAGCCATGCACACGGAATGCTGCAGAGTATCTGAAGCCGTTCGGGCGTCGGTGGCCAATGAATATCTATCTCACTCGGACCCCCGTTGCTCAAATAGAGACGGAGAGCCTGAAGCCCCCTGCAGCGATACCATCCGAAAGATTACCGTCGGCTACCACGATGGCATCTGCATGTCTTGGGCCATCCTGACTCACACGAATTGCGGGACCCTATCAACAGAGAAGACGGAGGACTCCCTAAAACCTGGAGGAATCGAGCTCACACTTCTGCACCCCGACATTTCCCTGTACCCCGGATGGAGTCGGCAATACATTTAGGCCCTCGTCGAGCCTCGCTGAGCCCACCGCGAAGTATTGCAGACCTCAGACCTGCACGCAGGAGACTTGTGATGGCTCGCTCCCTTTGAGGATAAACTATGAGACGGGTGAGCTCGTGAGATCGGGTGAGAAAGGCATTCCTCTGCAGTGACGTCGTGACCTTTCAAAGACGCCTGCATATGGATGCAAAGGGCTTCACTAACCCGACAGGCAGCTTTCGCTCAACGCAGGAGAACCAGCCCCGGTATCCAAGAGGACCACACCCAATAAATTTGTATTCCTTTGTTTTATCTACCACCTATAGTATGATTGTTGAAATGGGGTATCTCTAGAGTTGTTGAAATTCGTTAAAAGGCATGTACGCGTACTGTAAACCCGGATTTCCAGCCAGCCATTCTAAAACAACCCATCTATCTCGCCAATCTCGGGATCCACATCGACATTCAGATATCCCGGCGCAGTCGGGAGACCAGGAATGGTCTGGATATCCGCAGCCAGCGCATACAGGTATCCTGCGCCGACCGCCAACCTCACATCCCGTATCGGGACGGTGAACCCAGTGGGCGCCCCCTTAAGTGCCGGGTCATGGCTGAGGGAGTACTGGGTCTTTGCAATGCAGATGGGCAGGTTCCCAAAGCCCTGTCTGGTGTACATGTCGACCTTTTTCTGTGCCAGCTCGCTAAACTCGACCTTTCCTGCCCCGTACATTTCCTTGCCAATCTTTTCGATGCGCTCCTGAACGGTGCCTTCAAGACTGTAGAGGAATTTGAATTCTTTAGGCTTCGATGAAGCCTCAATCACTGCCTTGGCCAAGTCAACGGCACCGGCGCCTCCTTCGGCCCAGTGATTTGCAGGCACGGCTGCTTCCGCACCTGCAGCGAGAGCCTCCTCTTCAATGACTTTGAGCTCAGCCTCAGTATCTGTCTCGAACTTGTTGATCGCCACTACAACGGGGACGCCATAGGACTTAGCGTTCGCAATGTGCTTCTTGAGATTGACACAGCCAGCGCGCAACATTTCAGTGTTTTCCGTCCGGTAAGCTTCTGGCAGCGCAGATCCTACGGGGATCTCTGGACCGCCACCGTGGACCTTTAGTGCTCGAATGGTGGCGACGACGACAACGACGTCCGGCACAAGACCAGAGTTTCGGCACTTGATGTTGAAAAACCTCTCACCGCCCATGGTGAAATCAAACCCAGCTTCGGTGACAACAAATCCAGCCTTGGACTCGTGATCTTCGTCAGGTTCGGTCCCGGCAAGCTTCAGAGCCAACTTATCCGCTAGAATAGAGCTGTTGCCAATGCTTATGTTCGCAAACGGTCCAGCATGAACAAAAACGGGCGTTCCCTCCAAACTCTGCATGAGATTGGGCTTGATAGCATCTTTCATGAGAGCAGTTAGGGCACCGCCAGCACCAATGTCATCGCAAGTAACTGGATCTCCGGCCTTCGAAGACCCAATCACTATTCGACCAAGTCGCTCACGCATGTCTCTCAGGTCGTTGCTTAGTGCGAGAATGGCCATGCATTCGCTTGCAACAGAAATGTCGAAAGCTGTCTGTCGACTGTGGCCTTTTTCGGTCGGGGCTTGACCGACCGTGATGCCTCTCAGGAGCCTGTCGTTGACATCAAGGACTCTCCTCCAGGTGATTGTCTCCGGATCAATGTCTAAGCGTGCAAACCGCCTGATTTCATCCTCAGTTAGCTCATCGGGGTTTGTCTTATTGATGCCCAGCTTCTTAAGCCTTCGAAGCATGACCGGGGCAAATTCTCGCTTGCCCTTCTTGCTGGGCACCAGTCTTTTATACAATGCACCATCCTTTTGAGTTGACTCATGAAACATACGTGTATCAATGGCAGCGGCCAAAAGGTTATTCGCAGCTGTAATTGCGTGGATATCGCCTGTCAGATGAAGGTTGAATTCATCCATGGGAATGACTTGACTGTAGCCGCCGCCCGCTGCACCACCTTTGATGCCGAAGGTTGGTCCCATACTTGGTTGTCGAACATTGGCAAATGCCACTTTTCCCAAGTGAGCCCCAAGAGCCTGGGTAAGGCCCATTGTTGTAGTGGACTTACCCTCTCCTAGAGGAGTCGGGGTAATACCACTAACCAGAATATACTTTCCATCCCTGCGATGCGCCAGCCTTGAAAGGATTGAAAGGTCAACTTTGGCTTTGTGGGCACCATATGGTTCCAATTCGTGAGGAGCAATGCCGACATCAGCGGCAATTTGGGTGATGTGACGGGGATGCTGTGATCTCGAGATTTCGATATCGGACGGGACGGGCTTCTCAAGCTTGATCGGCAGCGGAGTAACGTGTCTTGCCTTGAGTCTCTCAAAATAGGAGGAGGCGGCATCGACAACATTCTGCATAAGCATCGCAACTGTCATGGGGCCCACCCCGCCGGGAACAGGCGTGATTTGAGAAGCAACCTGAACAGCTGACTCAAATTCGACGTCTCCAACGAGGCGCTGCCCCGAGCTCTTTGAAGGGTCAGGAATATAATTTGTGCCCACGTCAATAACCACAGCTCCTGGTTTCAGCCAGTCACCCTTAACAAAAGCCGGCTGACCGATAGCCGCAACCAAGATATCGGCTTGCTTGACAACCTCTTCGATGTGTTGAGTTTTAGAATGGCACACAATAACCGTGGCATCGGCATTCTTCAAAAGATAGCTGACCGGACTGCCAACAATGTCGCTGCGGCCGAGGACTACAGCCGTCTTGCCTCGGGGATCAACACCACTCTCCTGCAACAGCACCATAACTCCTTTCGGGGTGCAGGGAACGAAGAAAGGTTTGCCACCTCTTTTAGCAAGCTCTCCAATATTTGTAGCTCCAAACCCGTCCACATCCTTCTCGTCTGCGACTGCAGAGGTAATTGTGTGTTCGGAAAGGTGTTTAGGGATAGGCAATTGGACGAGGATACCATGGACAGCGGGATCATTGTTGAAGTCAATAATCTGCTGCAATAGTTCCGGCTCTGAAATCGAGTCTGGTAGATGAACCAGTGCACAATCAATGCCTGCTTCCTCGGCTGCCTTCAACTTCATCCGGACGTAGGTGGTCGAGTCAGGTCGATCACCGACTTGAATGATCTTCAGACATGGTTTGTACCGGGGGTTGATGCTCTGTTTCTCTCGAATCTCGGCTGCCAGCCGTTCCCTGATCTTCTGGGCAATAGCCTTCCCATCAATCTTTGTAGCGCCCATCTTGTTCGGTGTCGTATGTGAGAAGAAGCGAGAGTGCAGGGGCAGTGAGCACTGGAAAGGTCCGACTCGGGTGACTCCTTCGGTATATGGGATGGGTAGCTGGAACCGGCCGACCGTTGCGGAAACTATTCTGGGGGAGGCAACTGGTCCTTTGGGGCGCCGAGCACCTCTACTGATCAGGGTGACTCCAGAGGCAGCTCTGATCGCAGTCAGACTCTTGAGAGACAAAGGTTGAGAGGGTAAAGTCGGAAGGCGGAGAGAAGAACTATTGGAGAAAATTGATTGACGGAGAATGGCACGACCTGCCAATATATGATTTGGACGCGTCGCACTAGATAATCTGCTGGCCATATCAGAGCCCAAAGCTCCGTAGAAAACTCGTCTCGGGTGACCAAGGAAAGTGCTATCCCTGGTCTTCGAGTATACTCATCACTGAGAGAGCCGGCTAAAGGTTGAGACGATGTTTTCAAGCTGATTCTCCATGCACATGGAATTTTTTTTGAGTCACAATGACTCATGGATGAGCATAGGCATGACTCGTGTAATTTCTTGCTTGGCGTCGATAATTCCCACAGCCGTCCCGTCGCCTGGTGGTGTCCATCGACTTCCACGGGAAAGACTCTACAAAAGATCTTCTTCTGCTTCTTCTGCTACGTTCTGAATTTGGAACTTCTCACAGCACTTAACTAATTTCCTGAGACGAGCAATTCATCGGAAAATGAGGCCTATTCTCTTGCAAGGCCATGTGGGTAGCCCCTAAGGAAAAAAAATTGACTGATGGCCAACTGACGGATATTTCAGGAGCGGTCGCTCAACCAAATCAAATACAACCGAGAAGGCGATCTCCTTTTCTCGGTTGCGAAAGACAAAGTCATCTGCGCGTGGTTCACCAGCAATGGAGAAAGATTAGGGACATACAACGGCCATCAGGGTGCGATTTGGACCATCGATATATCCCCGAATACCGACCTCCTTGCCTCCGGAGCCGCAGACAACACGATAAAGTTGTGGAACATCCGAACTGGTGAGAACGTCAAGACGTGGGAATTTCCTACCGCCGTCAAACGGGTCGCATTCAGTGAAGACGGGAAGCAATTGCTGGCAGTCACGGAAAAGCGAATGGGATACCTGGGAACGATAGTGGTCTACGACATCCGATATGGCGATGACCTGACAGATCAGACGGACGAATACAGCCTGAGGATTACGTGTGAGGAAAGCAAGGCCACAGTTGCAGGGTGGGGCTACCTGGACAAGTACATCATCTCCGGCCATGAGGATGGATCTGTTAGTCAATGGGATGCAAAGACTGGGGAACTATTGATGTCCCAAGAAGCCCATGAGTATGACACCACCATCAACGACTTGCAGTTTTCTCCCGACCGAACGTATTTCATCACAGCTGGAAAAGATAAGACGGCCAAGATCCTCTCTACGCGGGACCTGAGCATTCTCAAGTCGTATACTGCCGACACGCCCTTGAACACGGCAGCCATTACCCCAAAGAAGGATTTTGTCATCTTGGGAGGCGGCCAAGCGGCTATGGAAGTCACCACAACGTCTGCTCGTCAGGGCAAGTTTGAAGCTCGCTTCTACCACAAAATCTTCGAGGATGAAATCGGGCGTGTCCGCGGTCATTTCGGGCCTCTCAACACTATCGCCGTCCACCCGCAAGGCATTGCATACGCAAGTGGTGGTGAGGATGGTTACGTCAGAATGCATGCTTTCGACAAGCCTTACTTCGATTTCATGTACGAGGTGGAAAGAGAGCAAGCTCGGAAATGAGACGAAACACGTTGTCTTTCGACATGATACCCATCACTAATGCAATGTATGAACTATGATGTCTTGAATGGGAGAGAAGCCTTCGTGAGCAACGGCGAACCTAAGGTGGCGGCTTCTCGCTCCTACACGTGCTTCTGTGTCAAGGCGTCAAGCCATGTCTGAAACTATTGGAATTGCGTCTATGAAGCAGAAGCAGCAGTGCTATCGCTTGCGTGGACGACTTGGGGATGCGGGCATTACAAGACGCTGCGCGATCGAGTTCGTCTTCCGAGGCACCCAATTGGGGCCATGTTTCCAGCCGTGAACCAGGGAATTCGACGTCCGGATTCGACGTCGGAATCTCGACCTGAGTACTTTCCATTTCCATCTTTGGACCTGAGCATATCCTGAGCCTCGCCGCTTTGACCTGAGATGTCCTGAGCAAGCCCTGCACGTGACTGGACATGGTGTCATTCGACCTGAGTGACAAGTAATAAATAGTGTCCACATCTAGGGCCATGGGTCCTATCAGGGGCACCCCAACCTTTTGGCCAAGCCTGGAACCACTATGGGTGCCTGTTGGGTAATTGCTACCTCCGGTGAGCGGAATTGTTGTCCGAACGACAGTGGAAAATGAGCGATACCGTCTTTGGCGTCCACAATGAAATTATACCTGTTGACATCGCCGTGGACCAAGCGTAAGATGCGAAGAGATTTCTCGCAGTTTCCCTTGTCCTTAATTGACGCGAAAGTTCCTTCAATTTTATCTAGTAACAGTCCGATCGGACGTCCGTTTTCTGTCGACCTAAGACTCTTGGAGCCACGTATACTTGGCCCTTGTCATGGTCATTGTGAAGAATATCGTAGGCCCAGTTCTCGCGTTGTATTCGGTAGAAGTCCCAATCAAAGCAGGAGTACTTCGCCATAGCGGGCCGGCCGCGATAGTGAACCTCGACGACGCCGGGACGAAGCCGCCTTATCTTTCGATATGAGAGGCAGTCGACTAGATTTTCGTGAAAGGTAAATTTGAGCTCTGGAAGAGTTTTAAAGGAGATGGTATGCGCCAACGTTCCGTTTTCTTTCCGGGGAATTGTCATTCTGGTCCAATTTGTGTCAGGGAAATCGGGAAGCTGAGGTATTAGAAGGAATGGCTTGCCCATTGTGTCATCATCAAAAACAGTTGTAGGAATGGTCAGGTAGTGGACTCTGTTGCCGGCTTGTACGCAGTATATGCCCCTTCCATCGCTAATTTCGTGGTCCAAGACCTCGAGTTTTACTTCGGAACGATTTCGGATTGATTGAATTTCATTTCCGTCATGATTGTTGCGAACCAAGACGGAGCCACATACTCAAAGGATGAATATGAGGGTGGAGCGGAGTTTGGCAGGCGATCGTGATCGATGGACCGGCGATGAGGTTCTTTATTGTTGACCTGGTCATCGGTCCATATCTGGCTCAAGACGGGTGCGAATCCTCAAGTCTCATTTTGAATGCGACGTATCATGTCTTGGGTGCGACCTGTAACGGCGTCGTAATGCCTGGTTATGGGAATTCCACACGGCCCCAGTTTCAACTGACTTACCCGCCGGTCTGGCCCCAGGGCGTGCCGTAGCCTTTTTGAGCACATGCCACTGCAGCCACTTTGTGGCTCGCAGTGATTTGAACTCACAAACGTGCGACTTCTTACACATCATCAGCCAGCTTCTTCACGCCGTAGCAGTTCTGAATATGGCTGGCAAAGTCTATCTTTGACCTCGCACGGAGCGCCAGGGAAAGTAGAACGTCTTCCACGTCTTCCACGTCTTCCACGTAACAGTCTGGGGGAATGCTGTAGCTTAAAGCGGCTCCAATTTCTTGCTCATCTTTGCCGAGCAAATTTTCGCAAGCCCATTCGCAGCCACGACACCACAAACCGCTATCATGCTGGCCATCGCGACCTATTGACGGAAATGGGATGGAGGCCACACCGCAATAGTTATCATTTGGTGCGTGTGGCTGTCTCGGTAGTATAACTGGATCACCGTCCAGTGATTGCATTGGTGCAGCCTGAAGCCACCGAAGATAATTGTATTTCTTCAAATCCTTTGTCAAAGGCGCCCAAGGATGACACAAAGAATCCCAATCCGGCATGTTCGCCGTTGATCCGTGAACCTTGAGTCCAAGCGCTTTGGCGGACTTGACACTGACGAGGTTAAGCCGACGAGTGCGAGACATATCTGGTTGAGCCTCTATCTGGTACAAGCCAGGGAGACTGCGCAGTACAGGTAGTTTCTTGATTTGATGGTCATCAAGGTTGAAGCACTTCTTGACCAAGGCTCGAGAAGCCACTCAAAGACTCTGATTTTTGCTCAGGCATTCGTAGCAACAACGCTCCAAGGTTGGCAGGAAGAGGAAGGCGCCGAAGTGTCTGCAAGAGACGCAATCCTGCGAGAAGAGCGCCGTGTGAAGTGTTGTTGCGTTGTGATAGCGTATGGATCTGGTCCGGCCCAACACTGTCAAGGCACGAGATACGTATTTCAGCAGGTCTCGGTATATATGAAATGATCGAACGACAACGTGGCCCCGTAAGGAGACCTGCGACAGATGTGATATGGAACGAAGGTCTAGAAAGCCCAGGAGGGAGTACAAGAGCTCGACTGGCACTTGATCAAGGAGGCCAAAGGTTGAGGAACTAGAGTCGCGTCGAACAGTCGTTTGCCCCGCTGGCTCATGGAGTATGATCATGCCTTCCAGTAGGTCATCTGGCTGATAGGAGTAGCGAGCAACAAGATCCTGAATTTCATGCCGGTTGCGTTCCATAATTGTTGAACCCACACCTATGACAAGTTTGTCGATCCACGACGCCAAACTGCGCGGCATTAGGCACCATGTCTGATTACGCGCCTCGCCAATCACGTGATCCCGACCTACGGGGTTTCCAAATTGGTGAGTGCTGGTGGCCGGAGCCGGCTGAGCGAAAGCGGCGCCAAGTCACGTGGCGCGGGAGGTGGGCGGGCGCCGAGATTCCTAGGTACATTAAAGCACAGATTCAAGTTTTCCCTCAGAATGGCGGCCAAAACAAAAGTACTCACTTCGAAGGGAGAGGAGCTCGCTACCGCAACCCAGGCTCGTGCCTCCTCAGCTAAGTGCAAACGAGCATTGCGCCAGGTTCGCTGTCCTCCCTGCAGAGCCCGACACAACTTTCATGACGGATACAATATCACGGGGAAGCGGCCTCTGGCACCCAGCGTGATGCCTGCCTTCGCGGCTAAGTCGCGGCGCTAGGACGGCCTTACTGTCAAACTGCCACGTCGTTGTCGTGTCCCGCTCTGCGCCTGGAAGTGCTCAAGGAGTGTGGGGAAGGGGCATGGAAATGGAGCAAGATGCACGAGCTGCTAGCGATTCTCGTAAATGGGCGTCTGAAGCTATATTCCAAACATGATTTCTGTTCTATTCGGTAGTCCTTTATATTTCCAACGCGGTGTATGAGACAGCGTGATAGAGGTCATGAACATCACTTACTTTACCGAATACCTATTTGTTCTCTATACACTGGTCCAATTACTAAAACAGGCCATCTCCGAAGCATTACGAGGGAGGTCACAGTCAGTAATAGAGCTATTTTGTTTCGTATTGTACAACCACTTCTCCTTCATTGTCAGTCATTTGTAGCGAGCACCAGTTTCTCCATGTTGTGTACACTCTTCTTTCTTAATGGTCAACCACCTCTTATCTCACAATGATATCCCTGATCTCCCACACAGCATCTTGTAGTGCAAGGCGCAGAATCCCTGACATGTGACGAGGCTGAACATTTCCAGCTGGCGACCATCCCCACCTGCCACCTCACATTCTTGGAAACGAGCACAATTCTGAGCATGGAAGATTGCCTGTGTTCTATATCTCAGTGTAATGCCATTTGTCGTGTTAGACAGGTACTGACTTCGTGTTAAGAGGCTAGCGAGAGCAGAACGACAAAGCACATCAACCTCGTGAAGCAAGTGGTAGATTCACTGTCTGCCACACCATCAGCAGACATTAATTCACACCCCCAAATCCGCGACCGGGTCGTTACATACCTCACCCATATCTAGCCGTGAAGAGCATTGATTGAAATCAATTTAGCAAGTAAGTGCGTTCAAGTGCTTTTCTTCCCTTTTTCCGCTTTGGCCTCTGCTGGATGTGTGGGAAAGAAAATCAACAAGTCTTCCTCCATATGGTCGTGCTGCAATGAATCTCCCCAAACCCTCTCTCAGCGAACTCATGAACATGGTGAAAGCCAACATCAGAAGCTACCGCGCAGAACAAGCCGCCCAGGTCGCGGCCGCCGGCGGCATCGCCCCTCCTAGAACATCCCCACTGTCCCTCGTCAAGATGGCCGGCGTCTCTGAAGAGATGGAATACACCTCGCGCACGGCGGACCAAGAAGTCGACACTGTCGCCATATGCCCGTCCCACCCGGAATATATGATCATCGGGACGTACTCGCTGCTCAAGAAGGACGAACCATGCGACTACACGGGGCAGACACGACGCGGGTCTCTCCAGGTCATGACCGTCATGTCGACATTCAAGCCTAAATACGCGGGCATGCGGCGACCCTTGTTGGACAGGGTGGATTTCCCCTGCGCCGTGCTGGACATTCGTTTTCATCCCAACGACGACACGCTCCTGGGGGTCGCCACGAGCAATGCTGCGGTCCATTTCTTCCGATTCGTCGTCTACGGCGACGTGCTCGGACGGCGCATCGTTGGCAAACTACTCTCCATGGGATCTGTCCGGGTGGCGGAAAACGATGAGCACGGTCTAGTACCGCTGATCACGCAGTTTACTTGGTTCCCAGAGACGCGCACGCACGGGGTGGTCGGGATCAGCGACGTGATTGACGTGGGCTTCGTGGCGGCGACGAGTTTTGGTCAGACGAGAGTTGTAACACTCTCCCTCCCGGCGGTCAAAGACCTCTTCGACGAGAGATTGGATCGACCCCTCCAACTGCTAATACCTCGCTCGAACGAGGTTGTCCACACACACGAGCTGGAAGCTTGGACCGTCGCAGCCGTCGATTTGGGTGGGACAGCAAGACATGACAGTAGAAGTAAACCTTCTCGAGTGATCCTCAGTGGCGGCGACGACAGCGCCCTGATCGCCTCTTCAGTCTCCCTACCAGCCAACGCCATCTCCGCCTATCCTTCGACATCGGACTCACCATCCCTATCCTCCTGCGACACTCTGTGCCCTGACGCCACGCCCCTCTGGAAAGACCGCCGCACCCATACAGCAGGAGTGGTGGCAATACTCCCCCTCTCGCCCACCACCGTCCACAACGGCAAGAACGGCGACGACGATGACAGAAAAGACATCGTCCCGCTCCTCACCGGCAGCTACGACGAGTTCATCCGCGTCTTCGAACTCGACATCAAGACCCAGCGCGCCAGCTTCAAGACGGACCTGAGGCTCGACGGCGGCGTGTGGCGACTCAAGGTCCTCGACGAGTACTCGACCACGCCGAGGGACCGAGACCAGAACACCGCCCGGCAGCACCACACGCTCATCCTCGCGTCCTTGATGCACGCTGGCGCCGCCATCCTCCGCGTCACGCACACAGCGGGCTCATCCGACTCATCCCCCTCCGACAGCACATGGACAATCACCCCAGTGACGGTCTGCCGGGCCGGCCACGAAAGCATGGTCTACTGCTGCGACGCGCGGCTCGACAACGGAAGCACCGAAAGGGACAACCCACGCGCTCAACTCCACGAGGGCAAAGAACCCGTGCGAGAAGGTGTCAGTCCAGCAAAAGAAGAAGCGCCGGCGTACACGATCGTCAGCACCAGCTTCTACGACATGAAGATATGCACGTGGAAGTTTGTGGATGATTTCAAGGTCCAGAACAAGTGAATCATAGAGGCGAGTTCTGTCGAGGATGCCCCCGAGCAATCCACAAAAAATAATTGTCATGTTCTTGAGCCAAATGCTCTAGGCGAGGCGAAGCGAAGCGAAGCTCACACTGGGGACAGCTTGGAAAAAGGTTAAAGAGCTCAGAAATGGGAACAAGTTGCATAAAGCGAGGTCAGAATCTCATGCGCCAGAGACCTGATGTTCCTGCCGGGCGTGTCTATGCGCTTTTTGTTCATGGACCCCCCAATACTGCCGTCCTGTGCAAAGCTGCGCTGTTGAGTATGAGTACAATGACCATCCCTCTTGAACTGTAAGTTCTCCATGCTCACAGAAACATCTCAAACAATGCTCTCCAGTTCTCTGGCATACTCGACCATGTGGCTGATCACCTCCTTCTCGTCTCCGTCCTCCAGCTTCTTCGCCGCCTCCAGTCCTGGGAAATATATCCTCCCTTCTTCCAAACTCCAACCCTGCTCCCGCGCAAATTCCATGACCGCGCCTTCGGACTCTAAGAAGAGGAGGTTTTTCGCCGAGGCAATGGGAAGGGACGGATAGGAGCGAGCGGCGCAGGAAGCGATTTCGACGCGGATGGTGTTGATGAGGATCTAGTGTTTCACGTCAGCAAACTTTTTGAAAAACAGCGCAGGAAGGTGATTGTCCATACGTCGGAGAACAAGCCAAACTCTTCACCTGGCACGTCTCGCCCATTTGTCTTTCGCCAGACCTGGTCGTAGCTACCTTCCATAAGACTCCTCTCCACCTCCATAGGGTATTTGATGTATGGGTCGGCCTCGACGCTGGAAGACCCATTTGCCCCTTCCGCGACAATCAGGGACTCCAAGAGGGTGTGGAAGCCCGCATAGTCACCTTGGCTGAGTAACAGAAGCAGGTACAGTCCCGTGAGTTTCGATCGATCCCTGGAAGGCGTCTGTTGCAGGCCGGGGAAATCGTAGAAGGGCTGTAGCTGTGAGTAATACCTCACGAACGACTCGGGGTCTCTTGATCGAATGGAGAGAAGGGCGCCGGCCTCCAATATCGAACGAGCAGTTGCTAGTGTCTGTGGAGGGGTTTGAGGAGAGGGAATCAAGGCATTCTGTTGGAGTAGGGCAAGTTTTGCCTTTTGTAACTGTGACTGCGCTTGAGACGGGTCGTTGTGGCTCAGAGATTGTTGGAGAGTGTGCAGGATCGAGTCGAGGGAGGGCGACTGTGAGGACATGGCTGCGGGCATCTTTGCTCTGCCTCTAGAGGCGCGAAGGGCAATGGCGAGTATTTGGAGACTGCGAACGCTCCAGGAATACCTTTGGTGACGAGAGCAGGTTTGGTATAATGTTGAGTGTTAAAGCAGAGTGGGGTTCAAGAAGGATGTGTCTAATGCAACAAGGGCGTGTAGTCTGACTCTTGTATTTTGAACGCCTACTGCGCGGTGTGCATGGTCAAGATGGTTGAAGACAAGTGAGGCTTGCGAGTCGCATCCAGCCTGCTGTCCAGGTCCTGCTGGTTTTATTGGAGAATCCACTAACCTAAAAAGGTCAAGCACAGCCTTGCCTGCACTGGCGATCAATTGTGCGCGTATTTCTATCTGTGAGGCGAGAAGTATACTCATCTAAGCTATAATACATTTCTAATATCTCTCGTACACTCCACCACACCGTTCATTTCTATACCACCGAGAAATCTTTGAACACTCAACCCGGATTAGCACGGTTTACAACACTCAGACAATAGCCAGCAGCTTCCGCGAGATCTGAAGTCGTGCAAGACAAATAAATATGCCCCCAACCACTAGTGCACTTCCAGCATACATTGAAAGGGAAAGGTAACCGGACTTGATCAATTGGCCACTGATGGGGGAGCCGAAGAGTCCGCTGGTGATAGGGAACGTCAGCTGTCGAATCCTGGAGGGAACGCATAAAGACACCAAACTTACGTCAAGGAGACAATTCCCATAATCATCCCAACAGCGGTACCATAGGCTTCGGGCGCGGCCAGTTTCGTTCCACACGACACCTGGAGACTCAGGATGGACTGGGGTAGCATAGTTGTTAGTAACACTTGACGTCTTCTTCAGGCAAGACCAACTTACACCAGAACAGAACCCATAAGCCAAGCTCCACACCACAAGACCTGCCGGCGACTGGGTAGCCGTCCAGCAATATGCAACCACTGCAGATGTCATCGCCGCTAGTGAGCACATGTTGAAGTGTCCATACTTGTCAGCGGCCCAACCAGCCGAAATTCTCCCGAAAAATGAGGCAGCGTTGAGGATGGAAACCAGGTAGAAGGCGAAACTGGTGGATAGACCGAGGCTGACGGCGTAGGTTGTCACGAAGAAGAAAGGGGAGAACATTCCCAGGTAGTATATCCCTATCCCAAGACAAAATGTGAGAAACACGCGACTCTTGAGAATCGACAAGTCTGTTTTCTTTGATTGCTTTTCCTGCGCGGCTTGGACATTCTCTTCGCTCGAGGTCTTTTCTGATGCTGGCGGACGGACAGTGATGCAGGTAACTGCCACGAGCGGAAGCATCGTGAAAGCAATGATGCGGATGGTCCAACCGAAACTGATGCCGTGTTTATATAGAAGTTGATCCACCATTATGGGCCAGATAACCCCACCCAAGGAGGAGCCTGCGATCGTGAAGCCGGTCGCCAGTCCGCGGTTCTTGTTAAAGTGACGGCTAACCATGGCAAAGACAGGACAGATGAGAAAGGCCTGCCCTATGCCCAGGAGAAGTCCTTGTGCGAGGAAGAATTGGTAATACTCATGACACAGGGAGATCATGAACATGGCAAGGAGGGTCGCTGTGCTTCCAATGATAAGGAGAATCTATACCAAATTAGCTGAGCAGATCTGATGGTGTACGAACCCGTCTGGATGGTACGTACCGTGGGACCCATGCGATCTACCAAAAGGCCTGCTGGAGCTGCGGCGAGGAAGAACACAAATGTGGAGAAGGATCCAATCCAGGATATGTCAAACTCGGACTTGTCGGCCAATTGATGATTCCGGTAGTAGTCTATAAAGAGGCCGAACGCATTGAGGAAGCCGACCGTGCAGAAGGCTGACAAGGCCGCGCCAACGATAGTGAGAACCGACCTGGTGCTGTGCGAGGAATGTTAACGAGCGTCATTTGAACGGTGAAGAGTACTAACTTGAATTCGCGGGTCTCATTTTGAGGCTGACGAGGCTCAAGCTTCTCGGAGTCTGAAGCCATACTTAGTTTCGAGTCTTGTGCCATGTTGGAAGAGTCAAAGAGGCGGTTCGCAGGATCGAAAATCCCCGTCGGCGACTTGAAAGAGAACACGGCCTTTTATCAGGGTCTTCAATCTCGAGCAAGATGGAGAGTCCATGGAGCTGGGTATCCAATACATTGTGTCTCTCGGTTGGAACAGTGGGACGTAGCATAGTGCTAAATTGTCGAGTACAAGACAATTTGTTGCAACCTGTGGCTGAAGGGATGGACACAACGCACGAGAATTTGATGTATCCAGAGTGGCCGTAGTGGATCCGGACCTTCCACGGAGTTTCCTAGTGCAGCGCTATCAGCTTCCACGTTGATTTCTATTGGCTAATACCATGAAAGTGGCCCATGACTCTCACGCTTTGACCAATAGAAGCAAGGAGTGCAGCTAGCACAGACGTTCCCTTTCGGCATGGCCAAATTCGAACCTGTCTCACCTTCTTCACGATGCAGTCGGCAGAAGTTTGCAACTAGATTGTCCTGAGACTTCATCAATAACGCAATATTCATCCCGCATTTAGCCAGGTATTCTATACAAGGCCCTTCCATACATGGCCCCTGGAATGTCCGCGGTATAAGGTCATCCTGTCTGTTGACCGTCCTATCAAGCCTCGCAGACGCAGACGGGAAGAATGTTCTCTTCGGGTGCACCTGTGCCTTCAAATCCCTCGAAAAGGCCTCGGCAAGAACCCATATCTTGCCAGTTCTGCAGATCGAAAAAGCTGAAATGCAACAGGCAGCACCCATGTTCGAACTGTGCATCAAGAGGGCTTGCCTGCGACGGTAAATTCGTGTCACCTGGCCGCCGTCCACCCGCGTTGGTGGACGATCCGAATGACCAGTCTGTTCTTGCGCGGTTGAGACGACTCGAGGACATTGTCATTGGAAGAACACCCATCAAGGAGACGACAGGCACCGGCCCTGAAACATCATCGTCTGTGGCTCTTTCGAGAACGATTCCCTCTCCGAGCCTTGCCTGCCTTTCACCGGCTTCGGAATACGAACAAGCAGTTCAAAACTTAGAAGGGACTGGTGTTGGGCCCGTACCATGGGTATTACCACGAGGCCATGACATCCGCATGGTGTCCATACGCCAAATATCCCTCGAAGCCGCTAAAACGTTCCATTCCCAGTCAACCTCAAACTGTCTTTGTCTTCCCCCGAGGGCTGAAGCATCGCTTTTGCTGGACCACTATTTCCAACATATCGACGATCTCCAACATGTCATCCACGTGCCGACTGTCCGCAACATGATGCAAAATCTCTATGCCAACCTAGAGCAAGGTCTCCCTATCCTTCCCTCTGAACTTGCACTCTTGTTGAGCATCTTGGCAAGTTCTTCCAACCTTGCCATGTACTTCTTGGGAGACATCGAGCCGTCGTTTTCGGCCTCTGACGTGGCCCAAGCGTCCTCCCTCTGGATCAACACCACGCTGGAAGTAATAGAGTCTTCTCGTCGCACGACCCCAAGCCAGTTGGAGGATGTCCAGGCTGCCATCATCCTCGGCTTTCTTCTGTTCCATAGCGAAGGATTTTCAACCAGAGCCCGTCATTTGTTCGCCGGTGCCGTCATAATGGCACGCGATCTCTCGTTGCACAAGACCGATGCACCGGGCAGTGCTGGGAGCCAGCGGGCCGTATTGGAGACCGAAATAAAACGAAGGGTCTGGTGGCATGTTGTGGCAACCGATTGGTATGTACCTGCTTCTCGAGCGCGTTCCCTCCCTTAAACTGCTCACACGTGTCTCGAAGGTTTCTCGGTCTCAGTGGAGGTCCTCAAGAGGGGACATACTTCGTTCAGCCGCGACATATTCGCGTGAATAAGCCGATGAACGTCAACGACGAGGATCTGCGAGAGGGCACTGTTCCCATAGACAAACCCTTGTCGGAGCCGACCATCATGTCATACTATATCCAGAGGATCAAGCTCGCCGACATCTGCCGCAGCGTCGTCGACTTGATGCCGCTGTCCAGCCTAGAGCTGGGGACAGTCAACTATCAAGATGTCGTCAGACTTGACAGGAAATTCGAGTCGTTCCTTCAGGAGTTACCCTCATTCTTCAAAATCGACGAACACCATATTCGAGAAAGTGAACCGGTCATGCGTCGATACCCACGGATGCAAGTACAGCGTCTCACATTGGGAATGATCGGACATACCAGACGGTGTAAACTTCACCAGCCCTTTCTCATCCGCCGCGCCGTGCAGCGCCATTATGACTACTCTCGGCACATATCGCTGAAGTCGGCCCGTGCAGTCATTCGGATGAAGACACTCATTCGTCTGGATGAACCGGGCAGTTTTATGGCCGTAGTCGCGAAGAATACTGGTGTCGTCTACCACATCTTCATGGCGACCATTGTTCTGGTAATGGACCTGTGTTTCAACGAGGCTGCCGAAGGGGAAGACGACGCCGCCCGCAAGGCCGAAGTCGCGGAAGCATGCCGGATGCTGGAAGAGGCCAAATCTCAGTCGGGGATGGCGCACGAGTTTCTCGAATCCCTCCTTGACGTGCTCAGAAAGCACAAGGTTCACTTGCAGGCGTCTGACCTCCCTGCGCCTCGTGCTGCCAGTGAGCCGTCGGCCCAGCAGCTTGTTCAACCTCCTATACCTCTGGATCCTGGTGGACAACAAGCACCCCCACCCTATGATAGCACCTGGGGCTCTGAAGACATCAGTCAGCACTACCTGTCCGACTTCGACGAGATCTGGAAGGAGTACGTCGAGTTGGGTCCCAAGATGGGGATGCCAAGCTGGGACAGCCTCTTTTCCGACCTTGATTCGAGAATGTGAGTGCGTTCTCAAGCTGCTAGCACAGGATCTCTTCGATACTTCGCTTTTCCTAGACAAGAGCTCTCCACTCGAAGATAGTGTATTTTATTGGACATGTTATACACCTTTGTACTGTGTAGAAGAAGGGTTATTTCCTCACCCTCCTGGCATGCCTGACTAGATTCTCGATGACACCTTCAAATGCTTCCTTTTCCTTTACCAAACCATCCCTTCGTTTTAACCAGTACTCCAAGACTTCACTTGTCCTTGCTGTCAGCTCGTTTAATTCCTCCACGTGGCTCTGTAACTCTTCGTCAGTTAAGCCTTCAAGCTTTTCTTCGGTGGTGGCGCAGAGGCGTCGAACAGCTGCTAGGTCTAGCTCAGGCGGCGGAGGGGGTCCTTTTGGTTTCCTTGAGCGAGGTACTCTTTGGCCTTCTTTGGCGGCACCTGATTGTGAGCTGTCGATCGAGGCAGACGAGTCATTTGCCCCAGCTTGCGCCTTGAGACGTGCTAGAGATCCTGTTGCCTTATCCCCCTCCGACCTGCGTGACGAGGGTTCTAAATTGATGTCTGGTAAAACAAGCTTCTTCTGCTTGCTTGGCGGTAGAATTTCATCCAGGTCAACTGGTACCCCAAGACTGACCAGGAACAGTCGCCGGATTCGTGATTGCGTCCAATTGGGTGGTTGGAGAGGGGGTGGTGTGATCAGTTGCTTCCAGAGTGAACGTGACCGCTCCGAGGGGAAGATAGGTGAGGAATCCGAGATCGGTTGTTGTGGTGGAATTTGAGAGGAGTAGTCAGTCGTAGTGGCAGGGAACATGGCATCTAAGTGCATTTGTGCCGCAGCGAGAAAATCTGGTATTGATGAAAGCGCAACAGACTCAACCAGGGGCTGCAGTTGAAAGGTCTATCAGCACATTAGACGGCAGGAACGAATATGGGAAACTCACGAATGCAGTGGCTGGTATGGAACTTGATTGTGAAGTAGATACAAGAGGTGGCGACTCGATAGTTTCAGGTTCTTCAAAGCCATCGTCAAAGTCCCCAAAGTCATCCTCTGCCCCAGCTTGTGCGCCTTCTTCAAAATCATCGAAATCGTCTCCGAAGTCGTTGTCATTACGGTCGTTGCCATCATTGTCGTCATCGTCGTCGTCGTCGTCGTGTGAAGTGGACCTCCGTCTTGTGGCGTTCAAAGATCTGTTGAGGATGGGTGACCCTGAATCAGGTCAATGGTCCTCCTAAAAGGCTGGTTCATTCACTGGATTTACCTGCTCCGTGGCCCTTCTTCTCGGTGATATCTGGAGAGGCATCAAGCGTTCGCTTTTTATGGGCTTCTGTGCCTGGAACTTCGCCGTGGGCGGGAAAACTATCAACTCGGGTAACGATAGTTGCCGGCACTGGAACATTGGGAGAAGAGGAAGATCCTTCTCCTTCTCCTCCCTCCTCATCGGTGTAATGGTGTAACCTCCCAGGCTCGGGATTCTTCAAAATGACGTCGGGAACTGCATCCATCTGCCTCTGTATGTAGGCCGAAGTCTTTGGGACTTCGCCGTAACTGGGAGACTCTGGGTCTAGAAGCTCAACCACAGTCCGAGGTATGAGAGTACCACCAGGAGTGGTGGGTGGTTCCAGTAGTTGAGAAGAGCGTTTACTGAGGCGACCTTCTTGGACAATCTCGACCTCGTCAGGTACAGCATCAAGGACTCGTTTCTCGTATGCAGGCGTGCCGGGAACTTCGCCATATCGTGGCTCATCGTCGACCTTCTCAATGCGTGTCTTCGGAATCGGGGATGCAGGAGTTACTGGCCGAGAGGGTCTTTTCTGGCCTTCTGAGGCATCCGAGAAGTGTTCATCTTCGCCTTCTGACGATACTGTAGTCGATATTAGTGCTTGGAATGGCGTGAATCAGAAATCGGGAGGTTTTCATACACTCATGAGCGCCGGGATCCTCTAACTCGACACTCTTCCTAGGAGGCTCAAGGTGCAGACTGTCTCTCGACGATGATGGTCTAGACATCCTTGTGTCTGGACAAAGGGTCTGCCTATCTCTCGATTTCAACGTCAAATTCCACGGAACAGAAGGCTGGGTGAGAAGAAGGTAGAGGTGGAAAGGGTGGAATGGTCAGAATGAAGAGGCATGCAGTTGGTTCAAGGCGCAGGCCAGCATTGGCGTCGGTTTCCATTTTGGGCACCAACTCCGCGAACCACTGCGTCTACACCAAACTTTTTGCTCCGCGCCTAGGCGCGTCCTGTTCATACCTCGCCAACTGCACCCTTCTGCCGACACCAATCTTTGAGCATTCACAAAACAATTCATCTGCTCTCAGCTACGCCCAGTGCCTCCTCCACCGTTCCACGCTTGATCTCCTGCGATGCCCTGTCCCTAGATTCCTCAGAGCTCATACTTTGGAAATCCCTTTCCTCGTTTCGCGAAGATGGCTTTCAATTTTAACCCGCCTTCTACAAGCGGTGGAAGTGGGCAGTCGCCATTTGCAACTTCCAATACATCAGCATCATCGGGAGGAGGTCTCTTTGGAAGTGCACCAACATCGACAGCAAACACGGGGTCTTTCAGTTTTGGCGGGTTCAACTCACCAACTACCGCGCCTACAACATCTACTCAGCAGCAAGGGTTTTTGGCTACTGGTGGTGCAAAAGATAACAAGCCTGCTTCCTTCAACCCCTTCGGACAGCAGAGTGGCGGTTTGCTCAATTCTGCGCCCAAGAACCTCTTCGGGTCGAAGACGGACAGCAGTGATACCACCAAGCCAGCCTTTGGAGGATTTGGAGGGTTTGGCACGCCAGACAAGTCATCTACGCCAGCAACATCCGGCCCATCTTTGTTTGGCTCTACAACCCCTGCTACCAACAAGCCATTCGGTCTCGGTACGACTTCGACCACTCCAGCTGGACCTCCTCCGGCCAGCTCAGCCTTTGGCGCAAGTACAGGCGGTGCTGGTGCAGGCCCGGGCATTTTTGGCGCAAAGCCAACTGAAGATGCGTCCAAGCCTACATTTTCGCTTGGTAACCCTACCACGGCGGCCTCGTCGACTTCCACAAACCTCTTTGGTGGTCTATCTGGCGGGTTTTCTTTCCCAAAACCAGCTGCGTCCACGTCCAACGTAACCCCGTCATTGACTGCTGCTTCTGCTCCCGAACAGAAGGCCTTTTCGCTTGGGCAGCCTAACTCCAACGCAACGAATACTTCAGCACCGGCAACCTCGCAACTATCTGCTGCTCCCATTTCAGGCACCACACAGAGTCTTTTCGGGAAACCAGCAGCTACGGACGCTTCTGGGCCAGCCGCTAAGCCGAGTTTTCCATCATTCGGGCAGCCTTCTGCAACACAGGCTTCAGGCGCAGCCACGCCTGCTCCTACCTCAAAGCCTCTCTTCCCAGGGTTCAACCTTGGTGGAACTCCCAGCTCGGCTCCAGTAACCACTTCAGCCACCACGACTGCACCCGCAACTACCGCAAACCTGTTTTCTTTTGGGGCTCCAGCTACCGCGACGACATCTCAGCCTGCCAGCACTTCTGCCCCTGCGGCAAGCCCTTTCTTTGGCAAGCCGGCGACAGCGACGGCGACAACACAGCCTGCTACTACATCGGCCCCTGCACCTAGCGCTTTCTCGTTCCCCAAACCGGCAGCACCATCAACTTCACAACCAGCTGCCGCTACAACGACGTCTGCTCCGACAGCTGGGACCATCACTGCGCCGAACCCATTTCAAGGCACTATTGGCGGCCAGACATCAACAACGGGTCCAATCCCGCCGGCTCAGTCCCGTCTTCGTAATAAAACCATGGACGAGATCCTTACCCGCTGGGCAACTGACATGTCCCGTTATTCAAAAGAGTTCAAGGACTACGCAGAGACCATTGCGCGGTGGGATCAACTGATTGTTGACAACTCATCAAAGATCGATAAACTGTACGTGCGCGCTCGAACATGCGAAAGGCAGACTATGAGTGTGGACATGCAACTTGCCGCTATTGAGAACTCACAAGCGGAGTTGGAGTCTTGGTTAAGCAAATACGAGAGCGATGTGGATGAGATGCTTGCCAAAGATTCTTCTACTCCTAGTGAGATGGGCGGACCGGACCAAGAGAGGGAGAGGACGTACAAACTTGCGGAGAAGTTGGGCGAGAGACTAGAGGAGATGGAGAGAGATCTGGCAAGTATGGTCGATGAAGTCAATGCGGCAAATGCGAGCCTGAGCAGGGGCGGAAAGGGGGATGAACCAGTAAGCAGAACTGACCTCCAATATCGATTTTGTGGAGTGTTAGAGCTAACAAGCCTGTGGCAGATCACACAGATCGTCAAGATCCTCAATTCGCACCTGATACAGCTCCAAGCTATCGATCAAGGAACTCAGGTTTTACAAGAGAAAGTTGCAGGGGCACAAAAGGCGGCAGGCCAACTAGGTTATCTGACTGGCTACAAGTCATCTTTGACAACCGATGGAAGCAACACTGGTGCAGCCGTCCAGGATTTCTATCGGAGTTATATGGGGAGGAGATTATGAGATGGAAATGGATTTAATCAGTGTCTCTGCCAGCAAATCAGGTGGCATTCTCCAATGAAGGGTGCTTTTGGTACTTTGAGATTCTAGGGTAGGGGTGACGGACACCTCGGCCAAAAAATTGGGAAGTTTTGTAAGACCTGACCGATCAGATATTCACGAGTTCGAACTGGGGAAATTGGACTCTCGTTCAATGTGGGAGTGAAGACATATGATATTGCCAGAAAGGCAGCCGAACTTCTGTACAGCCGTAGATTCATGCTTCTCCTTTGAGCTACCGAATAGTAATTCCATTGCTCTGTATTTTGGCGCCATCCTCCAGACTTTCTTGCCAGCATCGTCGTCGCCCTCTGTTCATGGGTGCTGAGCGCCCAGTGTCAATTTAGAGGTCGAAGATGCCGAATACATTTAGTTGCCCTTCGTATGTTGAGGATCTTCACCACCAGCGTCCCGCTCCAGCTCTTGAATATGCTCATCCAGTTCATCGAGATGCTTCCGTTGTTGAGCGAGTTTCTCCTTCAATTTTCTCAAGCTGTTATTTCAAATGTAGCCATAGGTTAGTCACTATATCTCTTCCCCTCATTGGTATTGATGTTGGGTGTCAGCACGTACCTCTCCATCTCTTTTTCTCTGATGAACTTAGTTTCGCTGGCTTGCTCGCGTCTGGTGAAGGCATCACTGTTTTACATTAAACAAGGTGTTAGCAGGGGCGTTGATGGTTCGTGTTTGCACGTCTGCCCCCCCAAAGGGACCGAGGAACTCAGAGCTCAGAGATCAAGCAGAAAAACAATAACAATAACTTACCCAGCAGCAGATCCACCAGATCTGAGTCCACCAGTATCTCCTTCGGAAGCTCGCATGGCAGTGATGGAGAACGACCGACGGATTGAGGGAGCCGCAGAAGCTCTTGCGAGCTTTACGGCTTGTGTTCGTAGCATTTTCACGGATGGCAAGGGTGGATTGAGGATCAGATTGATTGAGGGAGTACGGTTGCTAGATGTAGGAAGTAGCAGTTGATGTTGAAGCCGAGCGGGCTTGATTTGAGGAGCTTGACTCTGCTTGGTAGATGACGGGCTAGCAGCTGTGGAGCAAAATGACAAAATGACGACGATAGCACGGAGAAGCCGACCAGAGTAGTACCTCACCGTATGGTTGAGCACTGAACCCTACGGAGGAGCGAAGTTTCCAGCTGATGGCAGCAATAAGCACGTGATGTATTTTTCATCAGTGTCCGAAGAATACCGTAAAAGCGGCAAAGGGCGCTTATTAGCAGTTCAAGGGCATGCGACAGGGGGAAGCCACCTCGAGAGACAAAGTTCAAGGACTTTGATGCGCGGATTTGTGTCAGGCAATCAAATCTCCATCCGAACTGTCAATGCGTGTCGATGAAACAAGTGAGGCTGGGAAGGAAATTTGAATGCAGGAGAATCAAGCAGCGGCATGTTATGTCAGTGGCAGCAGCACCAGACAGTGGCCCAGATGACTGATGGGCCTTGGTGTGGCCCCTGCACCTTAATCGGGGCCAAGCCTCTCTGGCTTGTGATTCTCTCCTGGGTTCCCTCCCCCTTCGCTCCTGACGCCCTGTTTGGGGCCTGCCCATTCTCCAGTCGCCAGCCCAGTTTCCACCAAGTAGTGCCTCCCACCCTGTTCCTCCCACTCCCTGCGGCTACCTTTTTCACTAACTGTAGGCGACACCTGCAGGCTTGCGCACACTCTCCTTCGTCTCTTTCTTTCTTCCATACAACAACACCTTTTTGCAATCACCACCACCCTCTCTCTCTGCCTCTCGGATCACCTGCAATCTTGCTCGATCTCTCAAATCGTGACCTGTGCGAATTCCATCGACCTCACTATTTTCTTCCAAGGGTAAGCTGCCACCCCCAGCATCGTCACCTCCTTCTCCAGCGGTCTACACACGTACCCCACGTCTTCTAGCACTTGCACGGGACTACCTTCAACTGCGCCTCTGGTCGCTCGAGCTTCAGCTGGATGTAGGGGCGTGCCCTGGCTTCGCGCGAGTGTCTTGATGCATGTCCCTCACCCTTTGACCGCGTTGTCCGCATGCGATCCCAACAGAATGGCCTCATTGACGTCAATTTCCGCTCCTGAACTGTCCATCCACCATCTCAGTTTTGCACAGCTTCGATGGCGGCGGAAACAGAAGGAATTTGTCTTTTGTCCATTATCTCTAATCGCAACATCAAAAACCACCCCTTGTTCCTCTCCTTACCACCGTCCGGGCCTATTAATTAATGTTTACGCATTTGTTTGCGTTGGATGACTTCGCTAATCAACCACCATCCGCAGGTCTCCTTTCCTTTTTGAATCACTTCGTTGTGTCGAACATCAAAAATGGGTGTAGAGGAGTCAGTCTACTTAGCAAAGCTTGCGGAGCAAGCGGAGCGATATGAGGGTAATGTTATCCTTCCCCACTCTAGTCTGTCCTCAGCTAATGCCTGGAGCAGAGATGGTTGAGAACATGAAGGTCGTTGCCTCTGCAGACCAAGAGCTCTCCGTCGAGGAGCGAAATCTCCTATCCGTTGCCTACAAGAACGTCATTGGTGCTCGGCGTGCTTCTTGGAGAATCGTGACCTCCATCGAACAAAAGGAGGAATCGAAAGGCAACGAAGCCCAGGTCAAACTGATCAAGGAATACCGCCAAAACATCGAGAAGGAACTCTCCAAGATCTGTGAAGATATCCTTGATGTCCTCGACAAGCACCTGATTCCATCTGCTCAAACCGGTGAATCCAAGGTATTCTATCACAAGATGTAAGCCGACGTTTCCCTATTGGCTGTAGCAAGTCTGACCTGTTGAATAGGAAGGGCGACTACCACCGCTACCTTGCTGAATTCGCTACTGCCGAAAAGCGAAAGGAATCTGCGGACAAGTCTCTCGAGGCCTACAAGGCTGCTACCGAAGTCGCCCAGACTGACCTTGCGCCCACTCACCCCATCCGACTGGGTCTTGCCCTGAACTTCTCTGTCTTCTACTACGAGATCTTGAACTCCCCCGACCAAGCCTGCCACCTCGCCAAGCAGGCATTCGACGATGCTATCGCTGAACTCGACACCCTGAGCGAAGAGAGCTACAAGGATTCCACGTTGATCATGCAACTGTTGAGAGACAACTTGGTGAGTCACTAGTACACCCGAAACCGTACCTTTCTCCCGCTAACACGGTTTTAGACTCTCTGGACCTCTTCCGAGGCCGAGCCTCAGGAGGCACCAGCTGCTCAGTCAAGCGAAGCCCCCAAGGAGTCCGAGGCGGCACCTGCAGCGGAGGCCAGCGCAGAGAAGGCTGAATAGATGGAACATGGCATTACTGGCCATGATGTCCGTTGGCAAAGATATCCCGCGAGCAGACAACAAGGAAGGGCTGGGCGGCAGCATCACTTGCTACAATCTTTCCCACTTATCATCCTCCCACTGATATCACCATCCCTTTATCACCGACGGCCTTTTTGCAGATGGACTATGGCAGACAAGAGAATCTGCGGCGGCTGTGCGACTACCAACAATCCTGCGATGGAAGAGTAGGTGCTTTAGGTACTTTTTTTAGACCCAAGGACACAGGAGAAGAATAACAATATGTGATCGGATCATTGTTTCTCCATATGCGTAACATTGTGGGTTTCGTTCTCACTGGTTCGATATTGTCTGCTTGTTCTAGTTGTCTAGCTGCAGTATCTGATTTTGGTACGAGGCGATGGTCTTGGGCAGGATCGTCACTGGCATTGTCGCGGTTCACGCCGATTAACTGTAAAAGAATCCGTAGCTGAGCAAAATTCTGTGCGATCGATGATATTAGATCGGCTGATATAGATAGTGACAAAGTGTCGAGCCAGAGCCTTCGAAAGTGAATGCAGCCCAAAAAAACTATGGAAATCCAGAACCCCCCAACTGAGAAATACGCTCTCTGCAGCAACTTGCATTGAATCGATGGTTCACGGTGTTTGTGACTTGTGACTCGTGCTGTTTTCCCCTTTTCTTTTTACTCTTCCACGTGTCCACTCCGTCTTCGTCTCGGAAGCATCACCATCACCACCACCACCACCATCATCACTCAACCCCCAAGGTCTTCCTTCCTCAGCTGCACTCAGTCCCGCGACGTACATCGCCTTTTCGGCGACTTTGTGCTTGCGCCCTGCAACCTATGCAACCTATGCGAGCTACTTCCTTATGTATTCCCGCCTCAGGCTGTGTGCTCGCCCTTGAATAAGCGGTTATACCCCCAGCAGGTCATGCAGAGGTCCTCGTCGGTGCATTGGCCGGCGCGGACGAGCTGTTCGCGACTCTGGAGCATGTTGTATCCGAACGATGGGGTGGACGGGGTGTCGTAAGGATGGGGCAAATAGGTCTGAATCCCAGCGAAAGCGGAGGATGAGGATGAGTGTATACGAGGCGACGAACAAGACGAAAGCAAGGCGCGAGCGCCTGGGAGAATAGGATTCGGCGTGGTGGTATCATCGCGCTGGCGGCTGGAGGGGACGCCATAGCCATAGCCATAGCCATATCCAGACGACGTGGCTGGGTCGGTAGTCCTGGGTTCTTCGACCCTTTCGGTCGTGGTCGTGGCACAGGCCGTGGCTTTCAACGGACCGATGTCGCCGTCGTCACCGGTGTCGCTGTCGCTGCCACCGCTGCTGCGTGAGGATGAACCAGGACTCCCGTGGGATCGGCAGGAAACGCTTGCGGTTCCTGTGCTGCTGCCGGGTGTCATGCTCGGCGTAAAAGTCCTGGCTAGCGGCGATGAGGTTGTCTCGAGGACTTCCTCGGCGAGGGGACCCTGGGGCAGGACAGGTAAGACAGGGCGAGTATCATGAGTACCTCGGAGCTGGCCATCCTTGGATACTGCTGCGCCCTCTTTCTTCTTTTCTTTCTTCCCCTTCACCTTGCTACAACCCCCAGCCTCGTCGCCCGCGAGGTCTTGTCCTCTGCTGTTTCCAGGCTCCTCACCTCCTGAGCTGTGGTTATGACCGTTGCCCTTGTCACTACCATCGACCACAAGCACATCGCCCACGGCATTGACCCACTGCCCATTGCATCGCTTGAAGTACAGCGCCTTGGCTAAGGAGCTGGTGGCGAGACATTCCTCCAAGCGCTCCTTCTCGGCGGAGAGGATGGCGCGGGCCTCATCGTAAGCAGCGGCATTGATCATGCGTCGCACAAGAGCCGCCGGAGTAGTAGACTGGCCGTCGGTGAAGTCGCTGGGCGGCAAACTGGAAGTAGATTGGTACCTGCCCAGATCTAGAACAGTATCCTCGCCCAACAGAGCATGCATGTCCGCGTCCGGGTCGGTGTCGAGCTCGGGCCCTAGGTTGCGACCGATGCCGCTGTCCAGCAGAGCGGCGATGTTTCTCAGCCTCTCTCGCGCGTGCTGGTCCGTCTCGACCACCGCCGTCCTCGGCTTGAACACCAGGTCCGGTTCGTCCGAGTAGATACACCCGCCGCCGTGGGCATATGTGATTTTGGGCTGCGGCAGACCCAACTCACGTACCCTGCTCGAAGCACTTTCGCCCGGAATGTGATGCTTCCTGCCAGCCTCTGTGGTATGCCCTTTCTTTGTGGGAGTTCGGGTGACTGTAGTGTTCTCGGTCACCGTGGTTACCTTGACCTCCTTGCGCAGGTCTTCTCTTGACTTGACTGTGATTGTGCTCGTGACTGTGGGGAACGTCGGCACAGGCGAGTACAACGGGTGGACCAGTGTACGGAGCTCTTTCAGAATGGCTTCATCTAATGCGGTGGATTCGGTTCTGGACTCGCAACCACAAAGATTAGCTCCTCTCTCTGACTCTTACTTGACTCTTGTATGCATTGCAAGGACAGGGAGGGACAGAGCATGGGTATCAAGTTTCACAAGAGTGCGAGACGTCAGCTAGAAGTGGTGTCTATGGCTTCAAAGCCAAGGGTTTGAACAGTCGATTTTGCAAGGCGTCTCAATGGGCTTCACAGAGATTCATGCCGATCTTCACCATAACCCACGTTCACCATGGGATGACGGCCACAGGCTCATCAGTAGCAGGATTGAGTACGTAAATGCCACACTCTGAGTCCCGTCAAGACGATCCTGGTGTCAGTCTCCCCGTCATAAGTGACCAACTCAAACATTGCCGATAAACAAGCACAAAGACAGAATGATAAGCGCGTGGACGAGGGGGAATCTCCGCCATCACGCACCTCCACTCCGAAGACACTTTGAACTTACATGTCTTTGTGCTTCTGACAAATCTCAAAGGTGACTTTGGTCTCGCCATCGCAGGTTCTGAGCTCGTGAGCACGGACACAAGCTGGACAGGCCTCATAGATATCATGACCCCATTGGAAGGAGAGTGGGCGAGGAAGTGCAGTTTCGAAAACAATCAAGAACACCATCTTGCTCAGTCTCAGCTCAATTTCAGTGGTGAAGGATATACAAGGAAGGGAAGGGAAGAAGTATGTGTGGACGAGGTATCTAGAAGGACATGATTCGATCAGGTCTATTCACAGACCATCAATGTAGATTCAACAGGGTGTCACCATGCTGACAAGTGGTGTGAATTTATACCTCAAACATTTCTCACTGAAGTATCTCTGTATCACTGCGCTTGCTGTTCGATAGGTTGATGGACACGATCATTGAGCCCGTCGACGACCTTGAGGGTGTTGACAAAGTGTGGACGAGACCAAATGCTTCGTTCATTCTTGTAAAACTCTTGTTGTCCTGAACTCAATTCGTGCTCCCCCAATCGTCCTGTCCATCTGTGGCTCTTGGTGATATGGCACTTCCAAATGATCCTATTCATATTGTTTCCCACACCACCGAGGGACTGTGGCCGATTTGGCCTCCTTAAGACAATTGGAAGTGATCGCTTTATTGATAGCCATTGCAGGAAATCGAGTTCCACCAGGCTTCAGACATGAAAACAGTCGGCTCTGTTGACAGCGAATATATTCCGACGTGATGTATATACACGTGCCTCAGGAAGTTCAGATGAGTTCGTGCGCTGAGTGCGACTAGTCTGTCTGTGCATGAGAATCTCCGCCGAATACCAGAATTGACGATGCCGGGAGGTATTCACGTCCACGCCATCTACGTGTCCATCCATAGTAGGGAATTGTCCACTTGAATATTCCTCGACGAATTGTCATTGTGGACGACCAAGTCGTGTAGAACCGGGAAGAGGAGGTTATATTCGATATGCCTCTTCCAATTTGATGAAAAAACTTTGGTTCTCTTCGGCCAGCGATCCTGCTATATGGCACTAGCTCTTGTGGTTGAAGCATACAGACTTGCCAAAGAGATCACTCGTTCTCTGTGACTCCGGGAACAGAGAGGTTGCCGAGTACAAAGCAGCGCAATGTCGTTCATCGGAATGGATTTTCAGACTTTGATTCCGAGACAACTGGTCTTTCTGCTGAAGGTGTCCTGACAATATGTTGTAAACGATGGCAAAGGCCAACACCAAAAAGGCACAAAACCACCAAGTCAACAACATGGACGGCCCACCAGAGCTTGATGTTCAGACCGCACGTTTGAATGTGGTACCTCCATTCACCTACATCGTCTTCGAACCAAGCACTGAGAAGTCCTGCATTGCCCCCGTAATCCCCCATCATGCTGCGGAGGGTGATTTCTCGAATTCCTGTATGTGCATTGCGGTGATTTGCGTCCCGCCATTTGCAGCTGTCCCACGAGGTTTGCTGATTTTCTCCAGTGCCATCTGCTGATGTGGTCATGGTCGATCCAGAGGGGATGAAATGCCAGACATCACAGCCCTCGTGGTCGTGGCCAGTCAGAATGAGACCCTTGCGACCTTTGCCTTGAGCTGGCACTCCGATATCGCCGCTCATGCCGAACAACGCCTGCAAAGTACCTCTGTGACTCGTCTGTTCGCTCAAGTGATTCTGTTCTCTCACTCCATGGGGTTTATAGACTCCGCCGCCATCGTCATCACCCCAATAGTCAAAAAAGGGGGGATCGACGCAGACTCCTTCTTTCTTGTGAAGTGGTAGGTGTGTGAGCAGAAGTGTGAAAGACGAGCTATCTTCAACAGGGCGCAGACGATGAGAGATCAGGTCGTTCAGATACCCAAAAGTTTCGGCCTGAACTTCCTCTGATAGCGCAGGGGAGTCTAGCACGAGGCTGTTCAAGACAATCAGGTGCAACGATGGCCGGGTCTCGGTCTCGATCGAAGTATTCGGGCTGCTTTGATGGGGATATCGGAACCTGACGTCCCAATTGGCCCTCCCAAAGACCTTTTCAAACCGATCCATCCTCTGTCGAGAAATATCCCCGGCATATCCAATGTCGTGATTGCCAGCGATATTGATGATTCGGTACTTCCAATTGGCATCATCCATCTCGAAAATGGCTCCTTGCTCTTGGTTGTACAGGCTCGTGACGTCTTCTTCCACCTTACGACCACCAGCAAAGACTCTATTCCAGAACCTCCACCCTCTCCACGCGAATTCTTCCTCCGTGACCCATTGGCTACCGATGAGGTCTCCAAGCACGGCAACGTGGGTAGGCTTTGTCCACCAATGAAGTGTTCTATATATGTGCCCCAAATAGTAGTCGTTTCCAAAGAGATCAAGTCGTTTTCGGAGGGTTTGCAGTGCTTCAGGCAGGTTCTTGAAAACGACTTCCTGCACAATCTCATACGCAGAGGACGGCCAATATTGTGGTTCTTCAGTTGATAGTTGCGCCCAATGCTGCCTTAGCCTAGCTAACAACCCATCCTCGGGCCTGGGAAGGGAGCTGTCCCCTTCAAGCTGCGGATCAGCGAGAGCCAACAGTCGGAAGGGGATATGTGGATGGTCGGAGTGCGCGTCGAGGTCGGGCCAAGGTGACCAATGTTGGTTGAGGGTCTCAGTGAGCGCGGTGACAGAGGAGAGATCTCTCGACGGAAAAGCACAACCATGGAAAATCGGATAGAGGTAGAGATAGGTGGTCAAGCAGATGGCAATTGGGGTCAGAAGGCGCAGCAACTTGTCTGCAAGTCCATATATGTACATCGAAGCCAAATGGAAACAAGACCTGAAGAGCAGAACCAAAACAAAAATACAGAACAGAGCAATCCTAAGAAGCTTGAGTTCGTAGTCGCGCGTGAAACAAAGAGAGAAAGAGAGTCTCTCTCCCCTCAAGCGCGACTTGAGGAGTTGGAAACGCGGTTGTAAAGCGCAGCGCAGCGCAACGCAACGCGGCTCCCGCAATGTACGACACCTGGTTGGTCAGCCTTGCACATATCAGGCTGACCACTGACTGCTCTTTATTTTGTATAAGAGCTACCAAGGTAATACGATTGCTTCATTCACAGCCTAGAGTGCAGACAAACAGACATTACATATTCCAGGAGAAATATATTATATGCAGGGTAAGATAAATAAATCCTTCTCGTGTTGTCATCATGTCTTTATTTCCCGTTCCGCATCATCCTCGGGACGTGCTGTTGTCCCACTCGTGAGGCCTGTGCCTATCTGGAGATTCATGTCCGACGCGTTGAAATCCAGTCCTTGGATATTCAAGCCACTTTCTTGCTCATCCTTCTCTTCCTGCGGGGGCGGTCTCTCCGCCAACTCGACTATGTCTTCTGTGCCTTTCAGCGCTGGGGGCCGTTCCTTTCTTGCCCGGGCTTTCGCCAAGCTGATGGTCTTTTGCCGATTTGTAGTCTCAAAGTTTGCTAAGTCATGTTCGATGGTGGCCTTCAGAATTTCAGCCATCCATTTCCGTCCCGCAGTAATGTTGTCAACCTGGAAAACATGAATAGTAGGCTTTGTGAATTGTACCGCTCTTGAAGCTCCCGCCTTGGGAGGGACAAGCTTGAAATAGAAGGGGGAGCTTCCGCTCGAGTTTCTCGTCACATTCGGCGAGGTCTCTGTCGATGACCCGGGGGCACTGATGGAAGGTGTGGGCTTTGTTCCCGTTATGGTAACTTGAAGTGAGGTAATGGGATCAGCAGTAGTCACAAGGACCTTGTGTCCCGAAATATCGATGATCCCTTTTTCCTCTGTATCATTCTCTGAGTAGTAATACGACAGCCGCCGGCCTCGTAGGATGAACAGTCTGGGTTTCCACTGGGATACAATGCCGCTGGATCTTTTCTTCATCCAACCGTAATGATCACAATGCTTCCGTGCTTCCGCAGGGGATATTTGTAGCAGACCTCTCGTGTAGGCGCTCGTTTGTCGCTTGGTCTTTGGATTGGTACGCAGGGGGGTCTTCGTATGCAATAAGGGGCCCAGTTGTTCAGCTGTGCCTTTTGAAGAAGTGTCTGTGTTGTCCATGTCGAAGCTACGTGATGTCGCGGATGGAGTTTGTGAGCCAGAAGGTGACGCGGTAGGACTCTCTCTCAATGCCTCGGACGTAATGTTTGAAGAACTGGCGGCTTCCTTTTCATTTCCAGTAACAGCCTCGGATGCTGCTCGGATACCCAACAGTCTTCGCGCCTTTGTTGATGATGCCCAGGGAGCTGCCGCTGTTCCAGTAGCAGGAGATGCCGACCCACTCACAGGCTTGGGGGACGATAGAGCCGAGAGACCACCATCCTCCAAATTTGTCACCGTGGGTGACTGTGCGATTGGAGAGCGCTGCGTGGACGGATTCCTCGCACTCGCAGAACGGAACCGACCTTTATATGATCTGCTGTGATATGCTTTTGCGGCCGAGGAGAGCGAGGAGGTGGCCCTGAAGGAATCAAGGCTGCTGAGTCGCGAATGTCGTTTTACGCCGAGACCATCCTTGGACGAGTCATCAAGTACGCTCGATTGGCGGGAATGGCCTACGCTTTCCATACCTCCTCGCTTCTTGAGGAGGTTCTTCGCTTTCCTGTTGTCGACCTCATTCCCACTGAAGTAGCCCCGGTCGAGATCGATGGTAGAAAGCTCGCTGCTGAACCCAACATCTGCGTCCAAATCAACGCTTATCGGTGGATTGCCGATATGAAGCCTGAGCGAAGGAGTACTACCGTCGGTGTTGGCAGTGGTTGCGTTGCTCATGGACCAATCTTTATCGAAAGATGCATTCTTCTTGTGTGGAGGGGATAGACTGGCAGCAGCTTGCGTGGCAGTCTCCGGAACTCCGGCTTTGGCGAAATCTATCGAGGAATGGCGACGAGACTGATTCAGTTCTCGTATTGAAGAGGCCGACCGCCGTGATGGAGAGTCAGTAGCCATCGAAGCTCTCCAAGGAGACGGGGGTGTGCTCCGTCCAAGCTGGGACCGGGTAAAAGAAGACGGAGACATGGGTTGTTCGGAAGACGGCGGTGAGTTAGGTATGGCATACGAGTGATTGTGCTGTGACTGGCGGATAGATAGTCCCGGTTCTTCCAGCAGACTTGGTATTCGTGGTAATATGGTGGTGCCTCGTGCTTGAATTCGTGTGACATCCTCGTTGGACCCATTCGGCTTTAGGCTGCTTTTTCGCGACGCTGTGCCATTGCGGACCTGATTCTGAAAGTCTCTGATCTTGTGCCAGGTCTTCAAACGCCGGCCCATCAGGCCAAAGTCGAATTCCTTCATATGAATAAAGGACTGGTCCATCTCCAGCAAGACATCGCCAGTTATCTCCTGCTCTTCGAATATATCACAGTGCTTTGGGTCAACACCAAGGCTTCTCAGGTACTCAGCCGTCTCTTTCGCATCCCATTGCTTGACGTCAGTTTCCGTTGGGCGCGCATTGTCCTCACTATCGGTTTCAGGGCCGGCGATATAGGAGGCTCGGTCGAGGTGACTGCTGTATTCGCTCTCCGAATCCTCCATCACAGCCAGTGGCGGCGACAGACTCTGACGCGGCGTGCTCAGGTCCGTAATGTGTTCATTTATAACGCTTAATGTTTCATTCATAACTGGACTATCCTCTCCACTTGCTCTGCCTGATAGTGCCTGACTGATGCTCCGATGAATATATTGGGTGGGAGAAGCGGGTATAGAGCTTCGTAGCGGTAGAGTAGACTGTGGCGTTGGGGACGAGGAGAGGCTACGGTGACTGGAGGTGTCGGTGGTTGAGTTTGCTTGTTTGAGTGGCTCGCTCGTGGACTCGATTGATGGTTTCGCAAGGATTTGAGGGCCTTTGACGGCTGGAGCACCCACAGGCGCGAAGTTGGGGGGAAGCTTAGCGGTATAGACTGAGCACATGTCAATCACTTAAGAAGAATGAACTAAGAGTCCAGTGTGGGAAAACGACATACCACCAGGAAATAGGCCTGTCGTCCTTGTACCAAGATGCTTGCCTAGGTACCAGCCATCACCAAAGCCGTCATCCAACTCAACCAACTCGATCTGGTCGGTTTTTCGGAGCGTCAACTCATCGGCACTTCTGGCGTCGAAATCATCTAGATCGAGACCGTCAGCGAGGCGTCTTTGCACATGGAAGTGAGCGGCAGATGTAACGCACGGATGGCCACAAGGATGTCCCCGGGCTGTAGGTTGGCCCGCGGGCGCTGTTGAAGAGAGGCGGACATGATGTGAAGACCAGGCGTCAAGACGCAGGCATGCGAGCGCAGCAATGACCTGGCTACCCAAATAAACGGTCGATGAAAAGTTGTTGTGGAGTTGTCGGGAGATCGACCAGACGCGCAGTGACAAGTGGCTGCATGATAGGAATTGCGCTTTCCAGTGCCCTGGCAGGTTGAAGGACGTGAGGAAAGGTTGAGATGGTGAAAAGAGATCGGTCAGGAGAGTCGCACGAGGTTGGTGGAACGGAAAAGTAGGAGTAATTGATATTGCGCAGGCTGATCTGAGGGTGATGCCGCCGTCCGACGACGAGTTGTTTGACCAATGTGACAATTCACCTTGTCGGCTACACTGTCATTTAGTGGATCTCAGTGTCTTTGGACGTCCTTTGGCAAGGTGTATGGGTAGACGACAACAAAAGTGTCTGCGGCATGCCCTTGACCGCACCGCACCGCACCCTGTGTATTGTCTCTCTTCACTCCTCAATAATGTTACAATGGTCAAATGAGGCCACACGCGCAACGAGCCAGCCAGCCTGTGGAAGCCAGGCTTGCCAGGATAGCCTGCAGGGGAATCTCCCCCAACCGGCGGTGGCGTGCCCATGATTCGCCGCCCTCGATGCCTAGTGACCCCTCCCTTCATCTGGCGCAGCGCAGTCCAGAGTGAGGCATTCAATTGGCTTAACTAGCTGCTAGCCTGGCAACCCGTGATCCGTCTACGACGAGAGCTGATCACTCCGCAGTCCACACCACAAACAATTGAACAATCGAACAATCGAACATGGGATGTTCCCACTTCGCCCACTAAGCTGCTGTCTGTCCTGACTTTTTCCCGCATCTGACGTTTGTTCATCCATCACCACCTCTCACCACCACCGTCTACATGCGCTGAGTTGGCTTTCGCCCATGAGCCATTCTCCCTCTGCTTCTTCTGCCTCCTCATCTTCCTCTTCCTCCTCCTCCTCCATCTCTTGCTGCTGACTGCAATCGGTTGTCCTCCTGTGCTGGCGAGATCGCACGCCTGTCTTTTATTTCCACCCGCTTGTCCTTACAGCCTCGTTTTACGCGCCGTCAGTCCAGCCCCTGCGAGAGCTGACAGCAACAGCTGCTCCGCCGCTTTCTTCTCCGTTTCCTTCCAAACTCAATGCAGTCCTCCCGCCCTCGAATTTGTGGTCTGATTCCAACCTTTGTTCATAGATAACCAACCATCATCTCTCCACCTGCGTTGTCTTCTCAATGGAAACTTAGCTTGTCGTTGGGTATCATTCAAGTCTGCTTGAGTCAAACGTGGACACCAACTTCAGCCTTTGCTCTTGATCGCTCACAAGCCTGAATGGCTATCAACATCTTCTTATCCCAATAATAGCCTTCCTGGCTCTGGCCATTGCTGTGGATGGCGGACAGAGCATCTCATGCCAGTTCTGCCCGCACTCCTAATCGGTCGACTCGTCAACCGAAGAAGCCCACTCCACGGGCCTCCCAACGATGTTCGCCGATTCCTGCAAAAGGTCCCTGCGAGGCTGGGCCCGTTACGATCAAACTTGGACGAAATATTCCACCCGCCACAACCGCCTCATCCGCTCCATCGACCACCTCGTCGACTATCTTGGATACCAGAACCGGAACGAGGTCCACATGCACCCCAGATGATCAATCCCGAAATGCACCACCACAGGACTCATGTACTCCGGTCTCGGATATAATACCATGCGACAATGACTCACGCACAATCGTTCCAGGGAGCCCGGTCGACATCAACCGAAAGCCTTCAGCATTGCTACCAGATCATGCTCCTGATAATTCGAGTGCTGAGGAATCAAGGCCAACGATAGGATTCATGAAGCCAAATACTCGCGAAGGAGACCGGGCTCGAATAGGAATGCCTACACTTAGCGAGGCACACGGTGTCTCTTCCAGTTCCCATTCTCTGCATTCACCGCCGCCAACACGGCATGTGTCCATCATGTCCCTGCTAAACAGTCCCTCGAAAATTCTCTCTCAAAAGCAGCCGACATTTACAGGTCGCACCACTAAGCGGAAAATGGACGCGAACGGGGACGAGGCGCGGGTGATTCGTCCAAGCCCTGTTTCCGAGAGGTTGGAGCCTTCAGGGCAGCAGCTGCCCACCCCTCAGGAGTCCCCGGCAAGGCCACACGTTACCCCCCTTAGCCAACAGCTAGAATCTTCACTAGCTGCCATCGCCACACCCGAGTCAGATCAGTCGGCGGATTTTAGCTATGGGAGAATCGATATGTTGCGAGAAGCCTGCCAACTCAACGACCAGTTTTTCCTCCTCGCACATCTACTTTGCAGTAATTATTTGCCGACAACTTGGGAGTTCATTGGGCCGCTAAATCTGAAGAAGGAGCACTTTGATGGCCTCGGATCTCTGTGTTCGATTTTGTGTGGAGATACCGCGTCCAACCCAGACTTATCCGCGCTATTAAGGACGTTCCCCTATCCCAGAGAAGAAATAGTAAAAGATACAGACTCGCCACTTCGTCCTGTTCTGGCTGACGTTCGCTCATGCCTCGAAATATTTCATACTGCATTCAGCACATTAAAGGCTAGCGCGAGTCGAGAAAGCGTTCCACCTGCGCCAGTTCAGCTGATGACTGAGTTGAGGTTACCTTCTCCTATCTTACAGAAGGCTCTCTTCTACCACCTTTATTCCAACTACGCTGATAGCTCGAGCATGTTTAAGAAGGTTTTCAACCTCTTCAGTGAAGAAACGACAAAGCTGGTGGGTATATACACCCGCCACCCAGCTCAACTGAACGTATCTGAATCCGATTTCCGAGACTTGGTGGATGCATGGAGGGAAGGATACCTACAGCTCAGAGCGCAATCTCTACATCCTGCCGGACCCCATACAGCAAGCCGGTTTTCCACCACTCCGGCTAACCACACGACTACTCCCTGTTTTTCATCCCCATCTTCGAGCCGATCTCTTGAAAGACATTTGGAGCCAAACCAAGTCTCTTCCGGTGAAGTCGGATTGACAGCCCCCACTCAGGTGCCGCAATACAGTGAAAGGAACACAAGTATACCTTCCACGACACCAGAGGGAGAGCAGCGCTCGATGTCCTCCGCGCAGTCATCAAGAGTGAGACCACCTACAGCCGACTCACAGCATGTAGTCCCATCACCGAGATCATCGCCGAGCGTTGACAGGCGGGCGACACCATCGTCCACGGCTATTTTGCCGAATCAAGCCTCACAGGCTCGACGCCGGATTCCGGTTGACGCTCGATCTGCTCCATCGCACATCACTGCTGCAGCATCTAGAAGGGCTCCGTTACATCAAGCACGCACTCTCGATCAGGAACATGAAGGCCTGACTGATTCCAGTAGCAATGTGTCTACGACCACCCTCTACCCCTTTGTCGAGGACGCGATAGTGCTTCAACAATGTATTCACGCACATTCACCTATCATTCAGTGGCATGTCCACATTCCACACAACGTTTGGGCGCGAAGAGCAACCACTCTACCCGAAGGACAGACCAACCCTAGAGAACGGGAGGCTGCAGATGGCAAGTTACATTTCAGATTAAGGTCAGTTGCTATCGACGGCCGAGGGACACCGCCTTTCACACCCACCCAGGCGGATTTCCACAAGCGGACTTCGAAGTGGCCGATGCTCGCATCCGTGGTAATCAACGGAGATATCGATGTTGACTTGAGCAACCATCAACGCGGTGTCGGTCTGGCGTTAGATGTGACGGATCTCTTGATCGAAGGCGATAACGAGATCGAAGTTGTGGCATACTTCCATCCGACAGAAAGAGATTCGCATTGCATGTATCTGATGGCAATCGAACTCATCTGCGTGGCAACTTACGACGAGATTAAAGCCATGTCCACCGGACTCCCCGCGGCATGTATTCGAAAAGAGATTTTGAATTCCTTCGAGACCAACCAGGGTGGGTCTCAAGACCACGATCTGGTTGTCAAGGCCTCCGGCATCTACATTGACCTGATAGATCCACTCACGTATTCTGTTTGGCGAACACCGGCTCGAAGCCGGGAGTGTCGACACCGGGAATGTTTCGATCTGGAAGCGTTTCTCTCCTCTCATGCAACGGGCGTCGACAAAGGGGGCCTGACGGAAAATCATTGCTGGAAATGTCCCATATGTTCAAAGGATGCGCACCCAAAGTCGCTGCTAATCGATGACTTTCTACTAGATGTACGCGACACTTTGGAAAGGAACAACCAATTGCATGCGCGGGGAATTCTTGTCAGCAACGACGGCACTTGGGTGCCCACATTTGGGTCCTCTGCCTCCAAAGATCAGCCTTGAGTTATGACAGCTACAGGAAAGTCGACTCCTTCGTTCCTCGTGCATCAACAGTCTGGTCGCGCATTGTTTCTTTGGTCAATCGACGCGGTCCACTCTCTCCATCCTTGGCTGAGCACACAAATCGTGTCAGGAATGGCTCGCCAATGTTTATCACGATGTTAAGATGTCAAGATATTAAAAGTTTATGACATACATATTTTCGCCAGTGGTTCTCGCCTGCGTGGACGTCTACTCAAGGGCGAGTGACATCTGGGAGGTTTTTTTTCGCTTCTTCGCCTATACCCACCGCGTGACAGGTTTTTGCCGTCCTTTGTGCATGCAGTTTAGTTTTGGTTTTCTCATGAGGTACAGGAAAAGGGGACTGGGGAAACAGACCAAGCTCAGCACAGCACCCTGTCCGCTGTATTTGAGACAGGCTTGGAGTTTGGGACTTGGTATCACGGGGGGACAATGAGATCTAGCAAGAGCTGTCACGGTCGATTTGGGATCTCCGGCAAGTCAAGGGGGTCGTCTTGAAATTAGCGCTTGCGCGTTTGACTGGGTAAAGCAGACCCATTCCAGAAGAGCAAATTTGTTGCTTCTGGTTTCTCAATTGATCAAGAGGGAATGCATCGGTCTCTCGTCCACTCGAGGCCGTGGTCACAGTCGCTCAACCCTGCAGAACTATTTTAACGCTGCTTGATATTGCCTCTGCCTAGATGTTTCTCCACTTGCTTGCAAGGCTCTCTGTGTGCTTTTTCCATCCATCTGTGATCCGGTCGCACCCACTCGCCTCCCTTCTCTCCTCACATGTAGAGGGCATGGATCAACATGGATCATGTGCAGGGAATTGGGTCCAACAGCACAACAGCACCATTTGATATCCAACCCGGATCCAGACATGGTTCAGCACATGGCAATTTGGAAAGAGCTCTGTCATTATTCTTTGTTGTACATTTTTTCCGTGGGTGGAATATCCTTCACCTTCGCTTTCGCCTCCGCCTTGCCTCCATCTCAAAGTCGATCATCCCTGCCGACGAGGGAATATTGATACGTACTCACCCACCCAGTACCCGGTATTGAACCCGATCAGGAAGACTCGGGCAAGAAAACATAAAAAAAAAAAAAAAAACTCGAGTTAGTTTGGGTGGTAATATAAAGTACCGTGGACGTTGTGCTCGCTCAATCCATTCCGGGGTTGAGCTGGGCTCCCTGTGCGGCGCGCCTTGACCGGGTCATGGGCCCCGTTGTGGAAGTCGACAACGGGGTTGTGGACGTAGCTGCTTGTTGCGGTGCAGTCCCTCGTCCTCGAACTTGCTTCCGAGCTGGTCTTTGGGTTTGTGTCGTCGTCTTCTTAGTTTCCTGCTTCTTCTGCTTCTTCTGTTCCTTTTGCACTTTGTTCGCTCTCTGAGGAGGCAGCTTCGGTTTGCTGGTAGACTTTGCCTTGCCGGGTGGGTTGGAGATGCCACTGCCGCGAGTTCCTGCTCTAGCGACAGTCCTGGTTTTCCTCTTTGTCACTGTCCCGGCCGCTGGAGTATTTGGCCGTACAGGGGTAGGTGCTGGGGCAATCCTGGGTGTCCAAGGCCGAAGTTTCATGCGGTGCGTGCTCGTCGGACCAGTGGTGCTAGTTCCCCTAGCAGTCGAAGCGCCCGCGCCGCTACTGCGTAGGGTCATGTCATGTCGCTTTGCAATAGACGTGGCTGGTGTTCCGGAATTGAGCTTGCGTCTTTTGAGGGGTATTTGCTCTCCCTCGCCGTCGTCGTCACTTCTTTTTTGTCCTTGCGGGTTAGCATTTTGGCCCGGTGACTGTAGCCGACTGACCGGCTGCGGAGCTCGGCTCTTGTCTCCTCCAGAGAAGGATTGGAGCTGTGCCAGCAAATCCTGTTCCCAGATCGGTGATTTGCCAGTTGATTCTGGATCTGGGGTGGAGGACAAATCTCGATTGGGCCAGCCAACAGCCGGAACCTGAGGTGAAGATGATGAGCTCTCTGATGACGACAAACCCGTGCTTGACCGCCCGGCTTTCGACACCTCTCGCCAGTTTCCGAACATGTTTCCTGACAATAGAGCCGGCAGTGGTATATCCCCTGTAACTGCACTAAGGGTTTGCTGCTCATTCTGAGGGTTGCTATGTTGTGGCTGGCCTTGTGAGCCATTGCACTGGGATGGCAGCTGGGAGTTGGCAGGTTGTGGCTCCGCTTGGACTGATTGAGGAACTGGAGTCTGCATGTCTTGCGTAGAGGGTGGTCCTGGCGGTGGCATAGCCGGCCCCTTGATTCTAGGAAAGGCCGGAAAGTCGTTGACGTCCGGATCGGCGTAATGATTCTCTAGTAAATCTATAGGGCGGTCATCGGCCGAAACCCAGTGTTCAGGATCATACATTGCATTGATGACGCCGCCTTGCTCAGGATTGAATGTGGCCTGTGTCTTGGGGCTGACAGGAGGTTGGTCCAGAGGCACCCTCCGTGGTTCTGGATTCCAGTCCACCATGCGGAAGCCAGGATCCCTTAATGGCACTCGGGGGATATGCCACGTAAAGTCTGGCAATGGTGCTTCGGGTTCAGTATGGATGTTTGCGTCGACTGGTACGGGAATACCAGCACAAACCATTTGCTGACGATGCAAGGCACAGTGAGTCGGTATATAACAGATTTCCACGGTCGGGTTGCATTTTGGCGGTTCATTGAGAAATCCACCAAACACGTATTGGTATCTCGGAATGCCATCTTCGTGCTGGTCGCAGACATCGGTGAAGCAGGGTATTTTTTGGCTGTCGACGCCGCCATCACAGAGGTTTTTCGGATCGTGCTCGTCGTAGTCTTCACCCGCGTCTGCGGGTCTCCAGCACTTGGTGTAGCGGTACCTAATGATCTTGCACATGTTGAACTATGGGGGGAGAGCGTTTCACGTATCAGGTTGGGCAGAGGATATTCAATGGGTTCTCACGCACAGAGTGAATGAAGTAGACAGTAGTAAATCGAGTCAATGGAAACATGGAACCACAGGGCAACATCATTACAGCTCTCTCTTTAAGGCGCCGCCCACCTACCTTTGAAACAAGGTCATTCAGACCAAGTCCTATTACGAGGTTGTCTTTGTCCCCCGTTGTGAATAGAATATGAATAGCAACGATAGATCTATTCCTAGGGCTAGCGGGTTTGTGAAGGACAAAAAAGGACAACAATAGGATGGCCTCAAGTGAATGGGCGCTATTATAGACAAAGGCAAGAGGAACGAGGACCGACAAGTGGAGCATTGTCAATGTGATCAATATGATTCCGATGGGCATACAACTTGAGACGACGTAGCTAGTCACTGAGGTAGCGATCTCAGCCTTGGCGATGTGGCAGAGCCCTATTCTGTAGGGTAAGAGACATGTATTATTGTTAGACAGTACGAGGGATGTTGCGAGTTGAGGATGGGGAAGTTAATATGCCAAGAATCAGAACGGGTCTAGTTTAAATATCACGTGATAGCGTGTGCACCATTGCGTGACAACATGTACCTGCAGATGAGTACCTCGGCACCAGCAACCGCCAACGTGCTAAATGTTCTAGTAGGCTTCCGGGAGTGTTCTGGGTAAGTTTTCCCGTCCTAGCGAAGTCCTCTAGCGGGCTGAAGCGGGGGCGCCTCTGCCTATGACGACCCTTGGATTGCTGCCCGTGGACCGCAGTTCCTACCTATCTGGGTGCCTAATTAGCAGCATCTCAACGCTTACTCGGCCCACGGCTCCATCTAGCAGCCCAGCGCAGCGATCCTCCGAAATGAGTACAATGTAAACACTCACCTTTTTTGTCAGAGCAATTAATTTCTCGCGGACCACGAGGGCTGTTCCTCCTTCTTCCGTGTCAACCCGCTCGCTGGCTCAGGTTGCGCCTGCGTGGCATGTTCTCTTCCTTTCACAATTCAATCGTCCTTTTTTCAGGCTTGAGCATCTTCACCAGCCTCTCCTTTATCCAAGCAGATCTTCACTTCTTGCATTCCTTTGCTCTCAAAGAGCCCCGTATTGCATCAGTCCTCGCGGCGCGAGGTCTGGAATGTTGGTTAATTTCAATCCTGTCGAATCCCTTGCCCCCCTCCCCCTCCAAACCCTCTTACTAGCACTTCTGGCCGGGTCGATCACCAATGGTGAGTATTTTGGGGCTTGCGAATTCTCCGGCCAGCGTCATAGTTCCATGACAACACAATTCTTGATCCCACGAGACGATGGACGACGCCCATGCCCACCCCCAATCACCCGTGACCACCCTACACGTCCGCTCACGGTCAATACCATCGTCTTTCCACGAGTATCCTTCTAGTCATACAACACCCAAGTCTGCACCTCACACTCGACAGCAGAGACTGCTCCAGACTCGTCACGCGAAGTTCTCGGCACAGAGCCTGTCAGTGAATGGCATCAGCGTCCCATTTCCTTCCCTAAACCGCTCATCCGAGAACGACTCTCCGTATTTTCCATCACCGAGGTTTAATCGACGAGAAGAGAATGGCAGTGACTTGAACAAGGCCGAGAAGTTGAGCAGTGCCTCGACGGAATCTGCCATACTGGCCGAGATCTCGAATGCGAATACTTGCCGGATTCGAGGTTTGAAGAAACGGGCTGCTCTACCAATCTTCCAGGATTCCCCAGAGAAGACTACGATCCGTGACACAGGAGCCAATACACCATCAGTCTACCACGACGCATACAGTGACTTACACCCTCCCTCAGGCCCCGATTCTTTGCGAGAAAGCCCTGTCAATATGGGCCTTAGAGAGGTCTCGGTAAACCTTCAGCGGTCTTCACCTCGCAAGGATTCGCCATATTATCGCCAAGTGCGTTCGGGGTCACATCGTAAGGCTTCTCAGACGAAGCCGAGATTCAATTCAGAAGAATACATAGAGCACATCGAAAATGAGTTACAGATGGTCAAAGACGCCATGTATTCACCTACCACTCATATGCCCTGGAAAGAGAAGCTCCGAAAAGCGAAGGAAGAGAATGAACGTCTGAAGAAGGAGATGGAAGCCATCAGGGCTTCTTTCGAATTTGAACTCCATGAAACAGTCGAAAGATCGACGGAGATGGAGCTCAAATTGAAGCGCAGGATTAAGGATCTAGAAGATGAGGTCGAACTTAAGAAGTCGATGATCCACGATCTAGAATGCGATCGCGAAGAAAAGAGGTCTGACCAAAACGCCTTGGAAGTTCTAAAGGCGAAGATTGAGAAGCTGGAGGAAGAACGGTCAAGCCTGGAGACAACAAATCGCGATATGACAAAACGCAATGAGGTTTTGACCCAGCTTCTGGCCTTATCGCCGACAAAGGCTCAACCCTCCAGCGGCATACCCACTCCTAGACGAAAAAGTGGCCGTCCTATGTCACTCGTCATCCCAAGATTGCCCACATCACCAGTCCTCCCGACATTCCAGAGCCGACCCCAGTCAATTGTTGCGTCTCCGGCACTCGCGGCCTCTGACTACTTTGCGGCGCATCCCCCGTCGTCGCCGTTGTCGGCAAGTCCATTCGACGCCACTGCTCGCTCCTTGGACGCTGTCGATGATAGGCTCTCGATTGACTCTGTGTTGGAAGAAACCGAGCTACAAGATGCGCACGGCATTGAGTCGGGACGGGCAACACTTGTCTCTAGCTCTTCAAATAGCCCTGATATGATGGGTGGGCATGTTCGTACGCAAAGTCGGTCGCAGACAGTCCTGAGACATCCTTCAAAGAGGCGGCCTCGGAAATTCATGCCTGGATCAACACAGCTAAAGCCATTGCTTTTGCCAACATTCACGGCCGAAAGTGGTAACCTTCCTTCAACCACACCCGTCACGTCACCCACTCGAGGACTCCCCATTCTCCCTAGCTCTGAGACAAGACGATTTGAAGAAACTCCATTTACGCATGCAGTTCTTGGAGACCGCCTCGAGACTCCCTTTCCGAGTTCAGACAATTTTCTTGATCGTCTCGGAACAGATTATCAGAGCTTGGACGAGGTTTTCGCCAGTGATGAGCAAGCCTTCCAACCGGAGGTTCTCCAAGAGCCTCTCGAAGGACTTTCCTTTTCAGGCAACACGGCTCAGTATCAATGTCCACAGCAGGCAGGCGAGATTGAGTCGACCATGGAGCCTTGTTCTAGTCCACAAATTCGCTCCTGGGTTTCGAAGACAATATCTTCTCTGCCTGGAGATGTGGCGCATAATCCACATCACACCACCGTTGGTATGACTGAGGGAGAAGATGAAGACGCCCCTGATGTTTCTGGAAACAGTAAAGTCTTTAATCGGCGATATACTCGGTCAGACTTGGAGAGTTTAGATGCATCTCATTTGCGAGGTAACGTTGACATTCCTCGTCCCTTATTTTCAGACCATCGAACCCCCTGCGGAGGGAATTCATCCCCCTCCAGAGGTTACCCTGACTTGCCACTCAATCCTCGAAAACGGAGGAAAACAAGCTCAATATGCGAGTCAGATGACTCGAAAGATGACGCTATTGATCATGAATACCGCAATGGTCAGATGTGTCGACCCAGTCGCCTTGGAGTCGTCACATCTGGCTCTATCGCCGAGCAGAACACCCGGAAGTCGATGAACGAGTGCCCTTCTCTTCCAAAGAAACAAGCCACCGCCCCAACGCGCACTCCTCTTGAAATGTTACAGCATCGTGGCATAAGTTCCAAGCCTCTAGCGACCTTGACGATCCAAACGGTTTATGCAACCCTATCAAGGTATACGACGTACATTCAAGGCTTCAAACGAGATCCACTGTCTCTGGCACGGCGGGTCATAGCAAATGCCTGGCGGTCAAACTGGGCAATGTTCGGGAAACTAAGCTGGTGGGTACTTGGATTATTCATTGGCTACCAGCGACCAAAGACCGATCACGAAGACTGGGACTGGGCAAAGTACGACGGTGAGAGTATTGCTGATCAGTGCTGTCTTCCGGATCCTGATCGGTCTCTCACTCAACCCTTCTGTCGATCCATAAGCGAGGCTGGTCCGCCACGCTCTGGTGGCGAGATCGAGGAATCAGAAAACCAAGCACAAACATCTCCTTCATCAACCTCTGCAGTCAACCGTACCCCTCCAGTGAACGGGCCACAAAATGGCTGGGGCCGATCATTGTATCTCTGGGGCAAGTTCAGCGTAGCAATTATGCTTGCTGTGGGGGGCGCCATTGTCAAAGGACCAGCTGAGATGTTGCGCGACGCTGACGATCGAAGGAAGTCTCGGAGCAACAGCCTTACTGAAAATGGAGCTGCTAGCTGCCAACCTCGCCGAGCCGAATACAGCAAAGCAAATAGAGCTGCCGACCACCGCAAAGACGTTGGCTTACAGCATCACCCTAGTCCGTCGAGGGTGGATGAGACTCCAGATGTCGCTCGCAAAGCTCGAAGTTTCAGCTCTCCGGCGATTTCACCGATGCATATGCGTACAGCGTGTGGTGCCAATGGAAATATAGAGCATCGAAACCTATCGACAGTGTCGCTACCCTCGCCCAACGAATCTCTATTTGGAAAGGATGTGAGTTGGTGGGGTGAAGACACTTTGAAACCTGCTAGAAGCGATCGCAAAGGCTTGGACTCGGTCTTCCAAGCACCAGACTATGTCAAATCTATGCCCGACGAGCCTGTCACTCCATCCGCTGAGCATGAGCACATTGAAGGAGAAGCGACGGATGGCGAGCAGAGCGCAGTCAATATTCCAAAGCAACACTAGTAACGTGGGGGCTAAGAACACAGACGTCTTCAGGCATGCCGCGAGTTGGAAAGAGAAGAAAGATGTACTCATTTGTACGACTAATGACGTGTATGAATAGAACTGAAGCATAATGCATAAATGCGTCTCCCTGGATTGCATTGGACATGAACTTGTGGAGGTGATATCATTAGCTCCGAGGGACGACGGGGATGTCAAGGATCGTGGGATGTCGAATGAGCACATTGAGACGAATGAGATGAATGATGCAGGTGATGAATGAAGTATGCAACTGGGATCGCAATATCTGCCACCACCAAGACAAAGATACGCATCGACGAACAGGTCGATGCTGGTGCAGAGAGGCCACCCATTGCTGTCAATAACACTAACTAATTACTTTGAGTTTTTCTTTTGTCTTCCTTTCACTATTACCTCGTAGAGTCGGAGGAATTCAAATAGACATGCATCGTCAGTTGCCATTCACCAGTTTCCAGTTGCTCGCCTAGTCTACAGTGTGGTTCTTCTCGGTGTCTGTCCGCCCAAAGCCCTTCAGGGGCTTTCTCAGCCTCAGCCTCAGCCTCAGCCTCGCCCAGCATCGGGCTTTCGGGAACAAGGCTGAGTGCAACACCACACCCATTGCTATGTTTATAACATTCACTCTTCTTTGTGTTGAATGAAGGTTTGGAGATTTCGATGATCCATGGTCTCGGGAAAGTAGCTACTGGAACGGACATATCGCTCAGAGGCAGGCAGGCAGGCGGGCAGGCGGGCAGGTAGGCAAGGTTGACATGCAGAAGGCAAGAGCACGAGAGCACGAGCACAACAGCACTGATCGTAAAGCAAAATCAACTTTTGGATTGGGTGTTTACTGACAAGTGGGTCGTCGACTCTCCCCGTCTATGTAGATAGCTCGTTGCCATATTTCCCACCCCGTCCCATCCTTAGGATGGGATAACCAAAACAATAGGTGCCGTTGACCATCCTTAGCAGCCAGATCCTCGAGTGTTTCCTTTTTTTTCTCTCCTTGGTCAGAGTGCGGTGAATTGAGACGCTGATGCCAGATGAGAGGAGTTCTCGTGTTGTGAGGACTCTGGTAAATTGAGAAAGGGACTGGAGGGAGAGAGAACGGTCCTGGTGACATGCTCGTCGAGTTGGAGGGATATTTGGATTGGACAAAGGAAGGAATCGACGAAAGTGGTCATATATTCCCCCCTGGCTAGACGCGGTTCTTGGTAGTGGAGGACTGACTGGTAATATCAACATCCAGCATTGCAGATGGTTTGGAGGCAGGTGAATCGTGGTGTGCAGTTTTTGAGAATCCGTGTGGTCACAGTCTTTCCAGGTTTTCGGTGACCAGTAACTTGTCAATAACAGTCTCACGTAGCGAGATGACGAGTCGGGTGCTGACTTCAACCATGCCAGCCGAGACCTCGGATCGTCGGACGTTGTCGATGTCCGTGTGTTAGAGAAGAGCGCATATCAAAGGTGTTACCAAGAGCGCACATTCATGCCCAGTAACACAGCTGAGGGGCGGCATACACCTTGTTCACTCGACGCCGGAGTTGACAGCTGTTGATGGGATCAGGCCTCACTGGCAAAAAACAGTTTGCCGTTGATTTGGGCTTTAGTTCGGGGGTGATAAAGGTGACGACGACAACAGAATAACTTATTCCTGTTGGGTCTCAGTCCTTGTCCCTCCCACTCTCATCCGCGGGCAGTTTGCCTTGAGCTCTCAGCCTCCTCTTCTCCCCCACATCCCAATTGTGCACCCGTGCGATTGCGACCTCGAGCGTCGTGATTTGCACCCTCAGGAACTCAAGATCCTCATCGCAAGCAGCAAGACTCTCTTTTGCTTTGTCCAGTTTTCCTTGCAGGAGCTCTTCTGCTTCGTCGAGCGGGTAGGCTACCATGACATTAGCCCCAAGCCAGAGGTAGACATCGTTGATCTCGGCGGGTTTGATGATGGCTTTGGCGTAGAGGGTATCTTGAAGACTGAACGTTGTTTCAATCTCATCTCCCGCCACGGGCTTTTCCCCCAGTAGATCGTCCTCTTCTATATCTTTCTCTCCACTTCCATCCTCACCTCCCTCTTTCCTCTCGGCAAGATCCCGCCTCTTCTTCTTCAGAAACTTGACCACCTCCAGCGTCCTCTTCATCTCTGGTAGTTTCTCCTTCAAGCCAGCCGCTCGACGCTCCACGTTTTGCTGCATGAATGTATACTTGGAAACCATTTCTTGAAACCTCTGCAGCGTAGACTCCACCTCGTCGACGGACTTGACATAGTCTGTCACGTTGTTCATAAAAGGAAATGTAGGGATGCCTCGAGGGTTGGTTTCAGTGGCCATTGTCGCTGCCGTGGAGCTCACCGGGGGTGAAACAGACAGGCAAGTGGAAACGAACGGGTAGTACTGAGCTCGACACAGGGTTTCCCAGTTACAAACTTCGGCCTTGAATCGGTGTCGGAGTGGTTGCTGTGAATTGTTTTCTTCATGCTCTTTGAGAAAGAATGGCGGCGCGGGGAACTTGGGTGCTCAGTAATGGCCGGAACTTCGTTTCTCCGCAACAACGGACAGAGATCCCTTTACCAGTTGCCAGCTCGCCAGGTGCTTGTTGACATACGCGGTCCATCATGTGCTTCTACCCGAATCACGCATCCTTTCAATAGTGGTCAAGGGCTCAAAGATCAAAGCAGCAAATTGTATTTCATCGACTGGCTTCAATAGTCAAAGCACAAGCTATGGCTATCGCCTTTATGAAGACCATACTTTTGGGGGTCAACCTCTTTCTGAAGGTCATCCATTTGCTCGTGAGAGCGTCATATCTCTAGTCCGGGTCAGTCCTCACAAGAACCCAAATTCTCAAGCCAATAATAACAGTTTTTCTCTCGTAATTCTTCATCACGTATCGTTACACATTTGCCGAGACGGCTCTTAAAGTCCCTCCGTGCGGTAGCAGTAGCCGCAAGCCATAATCCCCTCAGATGCCAAAACCGTGTCGTTAAAAACAAAACCATTGTCTGGTACAACGTTGTACATTATGCCTTCACCCCGTCATCAATGCCCTTCTCTTTCAACTTCTGCTGAGTTTCCCATCTTTGCCGGCTCTTGCTCATCTCGTCTGCATCAAACGCTGGCACTTCCTGGATAGCAGGTTCTCCGTGGCGACTAGGAGAACGCAGACCAGTGGTTTCCGAGATAGTGGCATTCGATCGCATTCTCCGTATGCTAAGTTTGTTCTTTAGGCTGCGATCTTTTCCCGGTGTCGTTGGTGGTCGATCGTGGTTATCGGGCGCCACCATGTCTGTCGAAATAGACGGGGTACGTGGACGTAAGTCGTCTTTGACATTACTCCGACTCTTCATTTTCCGGAGTTCACGAGCTATCCGCTCCAGTGTTGACCCTGACGTCTTCTGTGTCACTGTGATTTCGTCATCTTTAGGAGGCGGAAGTGGCTTTTCGGGAAGTTGTTTGTCGTGAGAGGCGTGACGGCTGGGACTACGACTGGCATTGCTGAAACTGCTGCTTGTACTAGGTCTGGTCGTGTGGCTCTTTTGGCTTTGTGCCGACTTATTGCTCTGGGCAGAGTTGCGATTTGATGAGTTTTCGGAGCCAAAAGAGATAGCCGAGTCAACCTTTCGGCGACCTTCCTCCTCATGTTCAAAGGGCTTGAAAGAGGAAGTGGTCGGTGACGGGGTGTGACCGGTGATGTCGTAGCATTCCTCGATGATGCTGTTTGCCATGCGAACATATTTGTCGAGGGTATCTCGCAGACTGACCCAGCCATTTGGGTCTTCGGCTTTCTTAGCCTGATTCATCAAGTTGGTCAAGACCGATGGCCCGCTCTTCTCTACCGCAGAGATATACTTGAAGAACCCATTGCGTTGTTGGGTCAGAATTTGAGGCGTGAGTTGGGCAGTGGGTTGCACAAAATGCCCAGCATTCATGTTGATGGGTGGATAAAGGGTATTAAGCATAGCTAGGCAATTGCCCTTGTCGAAAGGCGTCAAGGTAAGCTCGTTGATCAAGGTCCACCTTCTCAGCCCAATATAGACCTGAGTGTAGAGGGCTTCCACTTTGCGCTCCCTCTCTTCGATTTCGGAGACCCAGCGCAGCACGCCGGGATATTTCCGCGCCAGTTTATCTCGGTGACTGAGGTCATCTTGGTCAATGCCTAGCTTATCCAAAGCGGCCACCACCTCACGCCGACGTCGAACTTCAAGATCCTTTAGATAATCCATGGCAGTCAAAGCTTGGGGAAAGTCGACCTGATCAAGCTCGCGGGGGAAACATCTCCGAACAAAGTTTGTGATGAAGCTTGGGGGCAAGGATGTTGGCTGAGAGGGTAGCTGCGAGATGTGTTGCATGAGATTGGCACGCAGCTGAGCAGCGGCCGTCATGGTGGTCATGTTTTGTTGCTCGTCGGCGGCGATGGAAGACTTCCTAGGAAAAGCATTGCCAAGAACCGTGTTGGGCGACGGCGTTGGTGGACACTGTTGTTGATGTTGAGTGGTGGCATTGAGGGTGTACATTGTTCGTAGGGGGATCTCGTAAGTTCCAGGATAGGTTAACAAGTGCTCCAGAACCCATGGATAAGCCGCGCTCCGAGAGCTATCATCTCCCTCGGTGGAAGACATTATGGCTGCCTCGCAGCGTGACGTGCAAGGACGCTGGCCGAACAGACCGGGTCCAAGTAGGGGTTCGAGGTCAAGGTTTTGACTTTGGAGAGCCAAACTCTTTCACACGTCCCTGCAGCCGCGGCGCGATTGCAGTGACGATTCGCGAAAACAGAAAAACACAGACGGAGTATCCCAATTCTTCAAGATCCTGCTCTTGTGGTCCGAGGTCCTGTTGTTTGTGATACCTGTTGGTCGGAGCGTTGTTTACGACATTTAGGAATTTGTCAACAAAAGCGAGATTGTGAAACTTTTCAGGATGGCAGCTCAATGCAGTGAGATGACTGGAAAGGTCTGTGAACCGTGCTGCAATAAGTGACCGGGCTTGCAAAATCGAGGTAGGACTACGGCAAAAACCGAGTCTTTGGTAGATGTTCGTTCAATCGAAGGAAGGGTTCGTCAATTGATGGGGTCTGAAAGGTAGCAAACAGACTCGACTTCAAGGAAAGGCTCTGTGATTCGTTACAGCGGGAGGAACAGTCCGAGAATGCGAAGGTCAATGAGGGACAGGACGTGCAAGGTGTTGTGTGGTATTGCGCACTGGCACTGAAAGCAAGCTTGAAGGAGTGTAGGTATGATGCAGCAAAACAACAGTTAACTGAGGTGGTGCTGGCGTGTATGCAGGTGTCTCAGAAACTGAGGTCGAGTGTTTGCAGAGAGATGAGTCCAGAGGCTCGAGTTCAGTTCTTGAGGACGTTGTAAGGACTGGGCACTAGGAGAGCGACAGACACTAGGGAACGGATACAAGTCGAGAATGCAAGATTTTAGCCTGGTGGATCCAGTTCGAGGTGGAGTTATTTTGACGATGGTGTCCGGACGGCGGAAGGGTGACAGGGGTGCGGATTCGAATTTTCGGAGGCAGGGGACTTGAGTTCTGGGTGTGGCGCTAATATTTTCTAGGCATGGCTTCTAGGCATGGTATAGCGAGGGCAGGAGGGGATGCGGACGGCAACAAGGGCGAACTAGGGCACACTATGCCAAAATGCGTAACGGCACATTGTGGCAGCCCTGGCTTGCCTGGGTACCTGGGGACTTTGGGTCGGGCACTTCGGGGGTTACCTACAAGTACGTGCCTACCTGAGCCACGGTAATGTCCTCATACTCGTACTCGTACCCCCAAGTACTGAGCACATCTGACTCGTGGAGGGAATAACACACGGGCTACTGGCCCACGGACCCCCACTACTGACACCTATACCAATTCCCTGGGTACCCAGAGATCACCTCTTCAGGAGGAAGGATAGCCCAACCCAATGTTCAATGTTTGTTATGTGTGTACACCACTTGACTTTCTTCACATCCGTGTTTCGCACTGATTGCCATGTCCTGGCTCCTGATCCTCCCCTCCTCGTCTTTTACGTTCCGCACAATATCTACCAGGTGACCGGCCGGTGGATGCCGGCTTTGGAGGGGTTCCAGTCACTGGTCACTGTCAAACTTTGAAGGCCTGCATATTTCTGTCTGACCTTGTTTGTCCTGCGATCTGTTTGTTGCCCCAGTCAAAGTATCATTTAAGTTCTACTCTGATACACTTCGCTTTGGCCTATACCCTGCTTCTTCTCTACGAGTTATCTTCGAGTCTTACTTTGTACCTGCAGCGTACAACTAGCTCACGTTCTAGGGATTTTGGTTCATCCTCAGTCCTGGTGGGTTCTTGACACAGCAGCCCAGCTTTGGAATCACCCGACTTTGACCAGGGCATGCCGGCGGCCCACCATGGAGCACGCAGTATTGGTTCGCTAATATGCGGCCCCAAGCCCTAAGACCCCTTTCCTTCTGTGTCAGTCCAGTCTGTGCTAACCAGAAGGCAGGCTGAGAACAGGCGAATTGGCGAAGGCTCATTGCGGTCGAACCGCATGTGAAAGCTGTCGAAAAACAACTCCCCCATCACCATCCTCGTTCATCCACTGCCTACCCAATGCTACCTAGCCATACTAGAAAGAGTCCCTATCAGCTTACGGAGCACATCCTTTCGTGCGTGGGCGTACGTCTAATGATGATGTTCATCACAATGCACTTTATGGAGGCTTGTGCCGCGTCCCTTCAGCTGAACAGGAAACTCAGACATGTCTTCGCCCCTCGTGGCTGTGAGGTCGTGTCCCCCTGATAAACACATAAACACGGGGTATTAGTCAACCAGTAGCCAACCACTGCCGGGATGGTAAACTCTCGCAGACGCGTCGAACAGAGTTGGGCTTTGCACCCAAACATATGTCAATCTCGCCAAGTCACATCTGCCTTTGTCGAAGTCTTTGGACTGCCGAATACATGCCGAGTGACTTGTTGGAGAAGCATCAGGCTTGATATTCTACCTCTGCTGCTCTGTTCTCCTAACTGAGAGTGGTTCAGCGGGTATTTCCCACCCCTGGCAGTTCCCTGGACAGTTCAATGCAGCGGTCGTCACGCCAAGGTACTCGGGCTGGGATACCGCCGGAGAAAAATTCTGTGCAAGCTTTCAGGGATACCGTACAGAGTATAGGTAGACTTTGGTGCGCCAAACGTGGGTACGCGATACCTAACATGGTTTCGGGCCTCCGCTATCACCCTGGCACGTCCCTGGCCCAGGGTGCCTGAAAGCTGCATTCGGTTGAGCATGCGGATTATGCAGGGGAGCCGACAAATCGCGACTTTGCGCGTAACAGCTTGGTCGCTCGACCGACTACCGCGGATGCAGACTTTGAACCCGGCATCATTCGCCTGTTGCAAATCTGCAAGCTCGGCTGTCGACGCTCCTCAAAACCTGACAGTTTGCTGCTAACCACTTATCGAGTCGTGCCCCTCCAAAAACCCCAGGCCTGAGCTAATCACAGACCAGTGATCCCATCACGCACCCATTACAGTCCCCTTACCCAAAGGGCACCGCCGGAAAGCTACTATCCGGACAGAAAATCTTGTGGGCGGGAGGTTCTTCTGTCTCGAATGTGTGTCAGACTTCATGACGTCTTCTTCAGACTCATGCGGAGAATGGTTTTATCGAAATTTTCAGATGGCACCCTCACATTTGAGGCAGCGAAGCCGTGGTGATAAAAGGGAAAAAGTGCCTTCTGTGCCACCCTTGGAAGACCGTTGATTGCTCAGGTGATGCGAGCAAGGGTCCAACTCCAAAAGCATAGCAGAGATGAAGGGTCCAAAACGTGAAGGAAAGGTAAGATACTGAACCGTTTGCCTTGAAACTAGGCCATGGTGATATACAGCCCGTGTAACCATCCATTTACGGGCGGGCACGAGGTCGAAGTTTGCAATTCACAGGCCGCTCGATTTGCTTCCGAACTTCTATCTCCCTCCCATCCTCGAGGATCACCACCATCTCGTGACAGTGATTGAGAAGGGAAGTCTACCTCCTTTGGGTCGTCCGACGTTGGAAGAAGCCCCTCCACGAACCTACTGGACCCTCACGGGTGATCACCATAAGGGCGCTGCCTAGGGATCCCTATACCAAAGCCTTAACTGTCTACCTACCCAACTACCTTTCCCCGAACCCTAGCAGGGTTTGCAGGACGCATGGAACCGGCCCGGATCCGTGCCACATTCGTCGCACTAGTCTATGAGCGGGTAGGAAGTGTTGATCGCTTCCTGGAAGGAAAACAACAATCGCAGATCACAGCACACTTTTGGAATGGAACACACCTACGCCATGAATCCCCCTCACTCAAAACCCCCTTGGTGGTCCCGTTCCTAGCTTACTCAACCCTCGCGAGCTGGTCTCGAGAGGCAGTGCGCGGGCTACTTGATACTCTTTTTTGGATCGACAATGCATTTGGGGAGCAGCTACGAGTCCACTATATCGAGCTCGTGCTGAACAGCTTGACAGGGTACGAGAATGTTCGGTATGCACGCACCCGGCACGCAGTTCTCCCCCTCCCGCACTCCTGGGACTCTTGATCCTGCTATATCCTTGTGGTCCTGGCCACCTACAATTGAAGAGGTTGGAGTTTCTGTAACATGGGGAACTCCTTCTCCGTTCTCCGAGGACACTCCTGTTCGCAAGCAAGCACATCCACTAAGCATTGCTATCTTCGTCGCCCGACACATTTTGACTATTGTTGTCGGATTCAGCAAGATCGCTCAATGCCCACTCGCCCAAGAATCCTTCTTCTTTGACGGGACTGCTCAGCTCAACGCCGTTCTTCTCCGCCCACTCCACAATTTTTGAGCGATGGATGACCATTGTTGCCAATTCCTCTGGCTCAATTTCCGTAGCATGAGCGAGACTCGCGGATGCTGTCCCGTTCGCCTCAGGCGTGGAAGATTTTGCCTTCTTCCTCTTGGGCCCTACCACCTTACACAGACCCATCTCGGTCAGCGCAGCGACTACATCCTCTCCCAGCATTCCGGTCCTGTCCCCAATTTCCTTGACCGTCATCTCTTCTTTTCTCGGCTGAACTGTTTTTCTGTTCCTGCCATTCGCCTTGGCTTTGTCGAAGACCCTTGTTGCATCCGCATCCGCAGTCTGACCCATCAGAAACCGAGCAATACGTTCGGACCAAAACCTTAGGTATGACTTCCGGCCCATTGCACTCAAGGGCTTTTCGGGCCCGCCAATCACCCCGCCTTCCCATTCCCATCCGCTCAGCTTGTACGAGACTGCCATCAATAATTGACCGAGCTGCCGATGCTGAAAGGGAGGGAAAATCAAGATGCACGCAAGATTGTTGGAGTCCCACGAAAGATTCTCCTTGGAGAAGAACCCTAAGACACGCGTCTGGTAGAGCGCGTCGTCTTCTTGTTGCACATTTGCAGACGAGCTTCGTTGTTTCTGTCCTCGGGTCTTGGTTGTCGTAGAAGCTGGTGAAGGGGGACTTTCAGGCTTCGTATACGTCAAAGCATAGTACTTGAACCCTGCCGTATCGAAAAAGACACTTTTCTGTTCAAGGAACAACTTCCCGAAGAGACTCAGATTCTGGCAATATAGTTTCTCCTTCTCGCCATCTATTTCCCAAACCGCATACCCTTCCCATTCGTATACTTTGTACGCGGATGCTGGGACGGGTTGATTGAGTTCAAGATTTTCAGAGCGGAGGTGGCGGTGGTAAGCAAGGTGTCGGGTGAACTGTTCTTCGAGTGGTGTATAACGAAAACAGCACGGGCAAACATGGAGGAGGCGGCAAATTGGCTCCTCTCCCCTTATCGAACTGTGAAATCCGCTAAGGTGGCTGTGAGAGTGCCCATTTCTCACATCTGCTGTTGTTGAGCCGTCTCCTCGATGTGGAAGAATGATACTGTCAGGGTAGGGGGAATAATACCACGCGTCGAATAGCAGGTTTCCCAGAACGACCTGATGGATATTTCGGTTCAGCACCTGGAAGGAGGCGCGACGAGAGCGGTGAGGGGAGCCATCTTGGAGGACTGAGGTTGAGGTGTTGTTTGTTTTTACTACCGCCGGGGGCATAATGACTGCATCATCTGTGCGTGTGCAACGGTCATGTCTCTGGTGAAGCCATTGAGAATACTATACTTGAACGAGACGATGAACCACACCGTTAGTTGTCTTTCAATGGGATGAGTACGAGGCACAAATTCATGTCCCGAGGCTGAGATCATATGGCAGCCAAGCAGCGTGAGCAGCCACCGCCAAAGAGTGGCGTCACCAGGCGTGGCACGCGTGGGTGACTAAAAGCGGCGGATATTGAGCTAGCCAATAATGGAAGAATGTGGCTAAATATGGCTGCGGAAAGAATGTGGCTGCGGATTCTTTGAGAATCTACCAGACGTTGAGGACAGATTGGTTGGAATCTGGCAACGACATTGACGGCGACACATTCACTCATTTCACCTCTCATTGTCTAACTGCTCTGTTTCACTTGCTTCGACTTTAAAGCTAATCTCTTTTTCTTTCCCTCTGTACATCAACTGGCCACTCTCATTATGCCACAATGATTCTCCCGTTACAGCGTCTCGGCCTGCTCGCTGCCCTACTCGGTCTCTATCTCACTTCCTTCTGTGCCGTCGATGCCGTCGATATACCCTCTGACGCCTCTCTTTCTTCTTTGATCGCATCGGGTAAAGCAGCACGTGCTCGAGGAGCCAACAGTGAGGCTCTGGCATACTTTGATGCCGCCGTCTCCAAGGACTCGTCCGACTACCTCACGCTCTTCCAACGAGGAATCACCTATTTGTCTCTCGGAAGGAATGCACAGGCCGGTGCAGACTTCGATAATGTGTTAAAATTGAAACCCGGGTTCGAGGGGGCGCTGTTGCAGAGGGCGAAGATCAGGGCGAAGAACGCAGACTGGGCTGCAGCGAGGGAAGATTATGCTGCGCTAGGGACTCGAGCGGCGGCAGATTTGGCTCAACTTGAAGAGGCTGAGGGCGCATACTATCTCGCAGTTGAGGCGGAGAAGAAGCAAGATTGGGAAGCATGTATCAACCAAGCAGGCATTGCCATCATGACAGCAGGTACAGCATTGTCATTGCGACAACTTCGCGCTCGCTGTCGATTCGAGCGTGGTGAGGTTCAAGAGGGTATTAGCGACCTCCAGCACGCCCTCCAAATCCATCCGAGTCTAGTGGAGCCACACCTACAAATTTCGGCCATGTTATTCTACAGCCTAGGGGACACAAAGTTAGGCATAGACCAAGTCAAGAAATGCTTGCACTCGGATCCAGACTCGAAGCCCTGCAAGTCTCTCTTCAGGGAAGAGAAGAGTGTCATGAAGCAAATCGAGCAAGTTCAGGCTCTTTTCGACAAACGGCAATTCAACTCAGCAAGCAAGGTGCTGGTCGGCAAGGGCACCGACGATGAGCCAGGGCTTCTCTCGCAACTCCAGTCTAATGTCGAGTCTCACCGTGCAAAAGGCATCATACATGCCAAAGCGCCCTCGGATCTCTACGTGGACATGTTGGAGAAGACGTGTGAAGCGTTTATGACGATGAACAACCTGAACAAGGCCGGCAAGTTCTGTTCCGAAGTGCACGCCTTGAAACCCAGCTCTCTGCACGGGCTACTGTACCAGGCACAGCGACACATGGACGCTGAAAATTTCGATGCCGCCATTTCGACCCTCAATACGGCTCGAGACCATCACCCCGATGCTCAAGGGACGATCAATTCCAAATTGCACGAAGCGCAAGTCGCCTTGAAGCGCAGCAAAACCAAGGACTATTACAAGGTCCTGGGCATCTCTCGTGGTGCTGACGAAGCTACCATCAAGAAGGCTTATCGCACAGCAACTAAAATGTACCACCCAGACAAGGCCGCCGCAAGAGGCATAACCAAAGAGGAAGCGGAGAAGAAAATGACAGCCATCAATGAGGCCTATGAAGTCCTCAGCGACCCCGAATTGAAGGCCAAATTCGACAATGGAGAGGACCCCAATGATCCTATGGCCAACCAGGGTGGTCACCCCTTCCAGGGGAGCCCTTTTGGTGGCGCAGGAGGCCAGCAGTTTTTCTTCCAACAAGGATTCCCTGGTGGTGGTGGTGGTGGTGGCGGCGGCGGCGGACAGAGACAATTCAAGTTCTCAACTGGGGGAGGAGGTTTCCCTGGAGGCAATCCCTTTGCAGGCTTTCCGGGTTTTGGATAGAACGGGAGCTGTTTTGTCCGGCTTCCTGGTTGTGCGTGTCATGTTTCTCATTGCTTCACGAATTGATACCCTGTTCTCTTTCTCCGTCGACAAGAACCCTGTCTGCGCTCCTAGCATTGACTTTCACCTTCGCCAGTATTACTGTGGCAGGATTTGCAAAAACACAACAGCTCAGACCACCTTTCCCTTCCCAGAACAAGACAGGCTCGTCTAAACCTTTCCCGAACAAGCGGCGTCATTGGTCACATTATTTGAACCTCTTTGGGATCCGACCATTGATCTTCGAAACACACCCTAGTCCCTCAACCCCATGTCATTGAGTCTGTGAATTCCGCCCACGTTGGCCGCCTGCGAACAGGGACGTCGGACAATGGCTCGTGCTATCCTTGACGAACCAAGGGCTGCACCTTTGCTAGGGATTTCCTCCATGGTTTCGTCTTATGCACGGACTACAGCCCTAGCGGTGGACAAGGCCCAACCCTGGCCTTTTCACATGCGCGGTCGATCAGCCGGGGCAGGATTTACACTTAGCGCTGCTGCTCGATTCCAGTCCGGTCGTACTCCGCACTGACGACAGCCGACTAGTGGTTTGTATACCCTTGTCGCATTTCCCCAAACACTTTGGCCTTTCATCCCGCCTCATCTCGTCTCGCCCCGCCACTGACTCGGCGGTACATATGGACCGAGACCAGGAAGGGTGGTGAAACAGTCAAGGCAGTGTGTACGAGCAACCTCCGCATCCGACAAACGTACATTCGAAGGCAGCGCCCGGGATATAGCTGAGGACCCCTGCTAGACGAAGACAAGCCAGACAACTTTCACAGGCCCAAACCACAATCCAGTTCAATCCGACCGGGATGTTTGCAAGGGCAGGGGGCCCCTCACCACTCATCACACTGCTAAACACATGGTTTCACATACCCTTGGAAGGAAAAAGAACTGTGAGGTCATCACCACCTCGAGTCTCTTTGGACTATTGAGTATCTTTCAAGACAATCCTCTGCGCATCCGCACTTGACGATGAGTGCGGTTCGGGAAGCGGCCCGCGCTGGGTATCAGGGGATTGGACGGCTACTCGACAGGCAAACTAAGACTATCTCTGGTAATGCTCCGTGATGGTCCAGCCCGGTCTAGAAGACAAAAGATCCCTGTGAGTTCACTGGCCAGTCCAACAACAACACCAAGTCTATACCGCAGCGTAACCCGGTCATGGGACTTTGATTCCCAAAATGGACTCTCGAGCGTTTAATGCTACAATCACCAGATTGACGGAAGGTTGCCTTTTTTGCCTTTCCACCGGAAAGGCATTCTATTCTGCTCCGACAGCGGATGTCGAGAGACCTAGCAGCTGGTCACGAAACCCCACCATGTCTTTCGCCGTACGGGTCGGCCGAACGAGAAACACAGCGGGTTCCCTCAACACCAAGGCGTACGCAAAGAGGGAGCGACAAGTCCTTGCTTGATCAAACCGGAGCTAGTTTCTGCTGTTGCTCCTGCTGCTCCATGGCGCCTCTAGGCAGGGTCTCACTTCCCCCTTTTCCAGCTGCAAAGTGTCAGTCCTCGCACCATGGTGATCTCTGCCCAGGGACCTGGCATAGCGATGTCTTACCTATCTCCCCTTGTTGATACTCAGGAAGGGGTCCAGATGGGTCTGGGTGAACCGCGAGCAGCAGAGTTCCCTGAGACGTCTTCGGTGGCTTGAAGTGAATCAGTTACCTGGTGTGCTCTTCTCAAAGAGTAGAGAACGGTGGCCGACCGCAATTTCGATTCTAAACAGTATGTCGATGAGCGAGAAGAAGCGTTCCAGCCTTGATCTGTTTTAATTTGTCGGTTTCTTGTACATACTTTGCAAGGTATGAAGACCATCATGTGATTCCGACTGCCTCGATTCCAATGTGGCACTCTCTTCTGGTGTACTCTACTTGTAGAAAAGACATACTTGATATTCACCAGATGGGATTGCATCAAAATGACAAACTGCGTCGTGTCGTCTTTGCGCAAAGAAAGAGACACGCTTGGATTTCTATCACACAGACAAGTCCAGAAATCGTCACTCGACACCTCTCCCTAGTTCTATTCGCCTTCTTGTTTCTCTTTCACCCACTCACTCACTCTCCCTCCCTCTCTCTCTCTCTCTTTGCCGTCTTCCGCCTTTCCTCTGCCGCCTCCTCGTTCCCCGTCCGGTACCAGCTCTCTCTCCGAGGCGACTATACCACTCATAAGCATTCCCGCCCAAACGAATTGTGCCGTCGGATACCTTCTTCCTATTTATACCTCTAAATGCGAGAGGAAGCACAGCCGTGAGAGAGTTACGGGCAGGTCAGACACATGTAGACACACATATACACACACTATCGCTCATTCATGCGCACGCAACAGATCTCCCCAACAGAAGCCTTCAAGCAAGCCAGGAAGTATCCCTTGGTGGAGGAGCAGGGAGGGAGTGGCGTAAGCAGCTCAAGAGACATGTGAGACACGGTGAATCTAATAACTAGTCGACACGTTCCCGGCCGAGTTCTTGCCACACACATACTCTGAGGCGAGATGAGGGCGGGGTTGGACGACAGAAACACGAGAGAGGGCGAGAAAGAGAGCGCCAGGTCTGAGAAGGCGGCATCATGTCCTTGCTGAGCACCGGGAATCTTTTCGCGCATGCGCAAATATGTCTATACGCCCATACGTCGAATACAGACACACATACACACATTCATGCCTGCATGCCTGAATACATGGCTATATACCTAGCAAAAGAGCCTGGACAAAACCGCAAGACTTCGGCCGGCTATATGCTATGTATTAATTACATGCCCGACGCAGCGGCAACTTTCTCCCCGCACCAAGTACATTATTAATTCCCCCATCATCCTCTCCATCATTACACCACGCAAATGATGTGATGCACATGCTCGTGTTCGAGCTGATTGATTATCGACTTGTCCGTGTTCCATTTCTCCATGCAAGTTGGCTGCAGAATCAGCATTGAATGAAATCAGCGTGACCAGCCCAGGCGACGATCGGGGAAGATTGACGTCACTCTTATTATTCGGAGAAAGGAAATCTATTCGGGTGAGGGAGGGAGAAGGAAGAAGAGGGAGAGAAAAAAAATATATCAACCAATGCAACAGAAACAAACAAGTCCATGACAAGTTTTGATCTCCTATATCGCTATATCGAGCTCTTTTCTTTTTTCTCCCAAGTGGACTGGACTGCGACCTGACTTCGACGACCTACGCACCTATCCACCAGCTCAGTGAGGTATCTATCTACAAGTATGTCTCTGTCGGCAGGCGGCAAAAATGTCCTCATCGTCGGCCCCGGCTTCATCGGCTGGAACGTCCTCGACCATCTGGTCCGCGAGGGCTACAACGTGACGGGCCTGGTGAGGCGTGCGTCGCACGGACAACAGATCGAGTTCTCCGGGGCGAAAGCCGTCGTCGGCGATCTGAATGACACAACCTTGATAAAGACGCACGCGGCTGAGAGCGATATCATCTTCCACACCGCGACCGCCGACCACAAGCCCAGCGCCGAGGCCGTCTGCCAGGCCGTGGCGGAGCGGGCCGCGCAGGGCAAGTCGACCATATACATCCACACGTCCGGCACCAGCGTCTTGGACGACGGGGCCTGCGGAGAGTTCAAGGGCGACAAGGTCTACCACGACAACAACCGCGCCGAGATCGATTCGGTGCCGGACGACGCGCCGCACCGACAGATTGACCTGACCATCCTAAAGTACCAGAAGGAGATTGGCGACAAGGCCAAGATCGCCATCATGATCCCGCCTTTGATCTATGGGTACAACCCTCAGCACCGACGACTGACCATCCAGATACCGACCCTGACCCGGTTCGCAATCAAGCACGGTTTCGCGGGGTATCTGGGCAAGGGTCTCCCGGTCGAATCACAAATCCATGTGCTGGACCTTGCCCAGGCGTACGTGACCTTGCTGCATCACATGGAAAACACACCGGCACAGGACTTCCTTGACAACCCCTACTTTTTCTGCGAAAATGGCCGTGAGGCTTCCTGGCGCGAAGTCGCAGAGATGATCGGCGAGGGTCTGCACAAGGCTGGCAAAATCCAGGATCCAACGCCAAAGACCATCCCAAAGGATCTGTGGGGTGATCTCTTTGGCGAGTTCTCCGGCGCGGTTATAGGCTTGAACAGTCGTAGCAGGGCGGTACGGCTGAGAGAGCTCGGGTGGGAGCCGACGCAGAGGAGCATGGAGGAGAGTTTCCAGATGTTCGAGCTGGCCGAGATATTGAAGGAGGACGTGGTCGAGTTCCACGGATATGCTGGCACCGCGGCGTCGTGATGGACGTGAGAACACGAACGCGTGCTGGGGCCTGTAGGCTGCAGATACAAGGATATCCACTTGACTCGTCGTATTCAGCGGCGTTGACAGTGGGAGAAATATGTCCCTGGACCGCCCAGTGCTTCCAGTCCTTCTCGTAGTCCTTCCACAACACCTATTTTCCGCGTGATGCCCATAGTTTAGACAAGACTGTCCCAGCCTTCGGAAGTGTTTGCCACTTTTCCCCCGTGGAACTCGTCGCCATGGTTTCTTAGGATCCTTCTGGAGCGGCCAGGACGTTCTGTCTCCATCGATCAGTCTTCCAACCACAGCTTCCAAGTACCAGACTTGACCTTGGGCTCGACATGGCCAGTCCACGGTTTTGATTCACCTCATATCCAAGCCACATGCGGCTGGGAAAGACAAGAGACTCTGTTGTCCAATTTTACTTAGCGTGCCCTCGTCGATAGTCCTGACCACAACATACTGCTGGCTTGTGAAGGCGGGATTCCACGCGTCACCGATCAAACCCGAAAGAATTTATTCCATGTGTCTCTCTGTCCAAATTATACATTTTGGTCCCCTCTGACAGTTACCATCTCATAGCTTGGACCGGCATCAGTCCTCAGGCCCCTTCCCGGACTGCCCCGTATATGGTCATCAACAACGGCACCCTCTGCCGATCCATTGGCTGCATTTTGACCAGTCGCCTTCTTGTGCACCGGTGCTCCGAAAGAAATGGGTTGCATTTCACGATACCGACAAGCCCAAACGCCCAAAACAATCATCAACACCGCGCTGGAGGCCTCGAGACCCCACCATAGCAAATTAGTCGGAATGGCACCCGTGTAGAAGGAGGTGATGAGGAGGTGGATGAAGTGAATCGTGAGGGCGAAATCGGGGACAAGTTTCGAGCGGGAGATCAGCAGAAGGATCGGTATTACTCTTTGAGAAAAGGTGTTAGTCTCTCTCCTAAAAACCCCAATTCGACATTCTCAGAAGGGGACGGAGCACCATACGTTATAAACCCATCGACAACCCACAAGAAACCGACGGTCCAGCCGACGGTGGTGTCTCCACGCACGCTATTCCAATCGAATATCAAGTTCAGAGAGAATCTCTGGCCCAGAACCAAGGTCGTGAACAGTATCAATACAAACGCCGTCGTGTAGTATGAGAGTTGCAGGAGGAGGATGGAGCGGACGATCTTCAGAGGCGGCAGTTCCGTGAGGGCGCCTGCGCGGGGAGGTTTGCGCCGTCGAGGCGGCATGGGGCGCGGCCCAACTCCTCGGTCTTGTTTGCAAGAAGAAGAGGAGGTCGTCAAGTGTGAGTCGGGAGAGCCGGTGCTAGCGTCGCCATGAAGCTGGGGGCTGCCCTCGATCTATAGGCATGGTGGATTGCGGATAATGTTTGAAAGGGCCGTCTGTGATTGATACATACGTGGAGTTTACAAGCCCAAAAGATGACGATGCATAAATAAACTCCGAGCCTTGTCACGTGTAGGGCTGAGTCTAACAGCAGCAGCAGCAGCTGGTGGCAGCGTATCTCCAAAAAGTTGATTGGAGAGTATAGTTTGTTTGACGACGTCGATGAAATTTCATAAAAGAGAACCTTCCATGAGACCAGCAAGAAGACAGTATCCGACACCCAGTTAGAAGACAGTCATTCCACACGCCCTTCATCCAGGCCTCCAGGACTACTTTCTACCGCCTTTCCCCAGCTCCGTCGCTTCCACCTGCACATCTCCATCTCCATCTTCATATCCTCCGCAAACCATGGCCTGGGGTCTTCCGACCTGGCTGGGGGGCTCTGCCTCGCCTAATCCCTCTTTACCGCAATCGTCGAACCTGCCTCCACGATCCAAAGACGGCGGCTACGTGGCTCCGGACCGCACGTCTCGCGAACACTGCTACGAGTCGCGCGACATATTCTTCCAGTGCCTGGACCGGCACGACATATTGGATGCGGTCAAGGAGGACGAGAAGGTCCGCAAGGTCTGTCCGGCAGAGGTGGCTGCGTACGAGAAGGACTGCGCAAGAAGTTGGGTGAGTTTTCAATACCCGATTTGAGATGCCCCTCTTCCCTCGCTGTGCATTTCTACATCCTACCTGGCGATCGACCAACGGTTGCTCATGCTCTTTGTGTGCCTCCCACAGATCAAATACTTCAAGGAAAAGAGAGTCGTGGATTATAAACGAGACCGCACGTTAGAGCAGATTGCCAAAGAAGACGCCGAGTCGGCCGCAAAGGCAAAATCCGACAGAAAAGGCAAATCATGGTTCGGATGAGGGGACAGACATGTTGGCGACGTTGATGGCAAAGACCTGCCCGTGATAGCACCAGAGAGTCGATCATATCGGCTTAGGGGAGAAGAAGGCACCACCCTTTCAACTTGTGACGATGAAGGGAAATGTACAGAAAGGGTTACAAATGTACACTAAAAAGAAAAGAATTGCATAGCGCGGACTCGGGAAATCACCTGCTTTTCGGTTTGACGGTGCGAAGGGCTTTCCGAGTAAAATATCTTCACTCACGTTCGGGACCAGGAAAGGCACTTATTGTATAACTATCCCGTTCTTCTACCGCCCCAACAAACCAACCACACTCCCAACCATCACCGCCGCCTCTCGTTCCCAATTGTCTACTTCTTGCTCGCCCTTTGCAGTCGACATTGTTTTCGAGTCACCTGCAAGTACAGTCCTCGGCAGCTTTGAGCCTCGAAGGACACAGTCGCGGATTTCCTGTCGCACGGCATCGCGTTGACTTCGCAGTGTACGTGCGGATACGCCTCCTCTCGTCAGAATCTCTTGGACACGGGTGGATAGTGAGGAAGCCAGTGAGCGCCAGAAATACGATGGGAGAGACGCAGTGTCGAGTGCATTGAGGAGTAAGGAAAGAAAGTTATCGGGGTTGGTCGTTTTAGAGGGCTCTAAGGTTGCCTCATCTTCAGAGTCCTCCTCGTCAACATCGTGGGTGATATTTTGGTCTTCGGTAGCTTCAGTCTGCAGTAATGGATGGTCAGGGGCAGAAATGCCGCGCAGCATGGCTTCCAGGGCCACAATATTTTGACATCGTGCACTTGTCTCCAACAAGGCCCGGTCTAACATGGGTAACTGGCCCAGAGCTCTCCCAATTGATGCCGAACTGGACGTGATGGCTGTCTGTAAGTAACTCTGTAACGCGCGGAGCAGATATTCAGGCTCAAAGTCCTTCTTTTTCATCTTCTCCCCATCGATTCTTGGTGCCGGAGAGAGGAGATAGAGAATGTGCACTGCACTCGTGAACCGGGCACGGCTGTCCTCGACTTCACGATACGAAGGGCCAGAAGATGTCGAGATTCCACTGCCAGAACCCGAGGAGAGGGTAGTCATTGAGAACTCTCTGACAATGCGTCTTGCAAAGTCTAGGATCCGAGCCTCACCATCTTCGAAGACCCTTCCCCGCACAGTTTTCACCAGGTTGATGCGTGCTAACTCGTCGCCGTCCCTTCCAAGGATGGCATCGCGAAACCCAAGAATTGCAAGTGTTGCGCGCATAAGCGAACCGTGATCCTCTTTGCCGGCACGGACACCTCCTCCAAGGCCGGACTCCGCGAGTATCACCTCAAATTGTCGCGCCAGGTTGAGAATGCGCTGTACACCCCTGCCCAAGCGGAGAACCTCCCAGCTCCGTTGAGCAACAAGTTTCGCATCCACTGCTTTCTGATGCCGGACCAGGACTTCCTTCTCCAGGCGTTCGTAGCTGGCGTTTAGACGTGCTCGTTCCTCTTCCATCCTGGTGAGTATTCGTTGGGCGGCGGCATTCTGAGTGGCGGTGTATGTGAGAATGTCGAGTGCCGAGCGGGCGGTGAGGGTGTGGATATGCGAATCAATTTCTTGGAGGTCGAACAGGACGCGGGAGAGGGGTGTATTGAGGTCGATGGTCGGATCGGAGGGGTTGTTGGTTGCGAGAATAAGGGAATTTGCGTGTTTATAAGGCGAGAACTCATCCGAAGTGAGAGAGTCAATGTCGATGTAGGTCGACGTGGCGTTGCCCGTGTCCGCTCTGGTCGTCGTTGCGGCCATATCCATGTTGACCTTTAATCACCACACCGTCGAACGCGTGAAATAGATGTTGGTCAACAATCGAGGTCTTCTTGTCCTCCTAATGAGCCAAGCCCATCGAGAGCCGCATGACTTTGTGCACAAAGGTTCACAGATGAATGCGAGGCCGTCCTGGTCTCAAGCACAATCTCCCTACGACATGGTTGCTGAGATCGGTGGTATATGGATCCTGGCGGTAGTCTCAATCCAGTTGTTCACGACCGAGAGATGGAAGCAGCTGCCTGTGCAGCTTGATTGGTGCCCAAGTTGAGTGATCCCTAACAGATTTGGTGCCTACGTGGAATCCCCAAGGCAGTCGACGTTTGTGGATCATGCAAAAGACACATGTGATCTTAGCGTGCATGACGCTGGCCAAGGGCGGGGACGGCGGCCCCTATATTAACAAAATGTAGGGTGTTTATTAGAGATTCGTTCAACAACGAGCTAGTTTACCTACAACTCTTCACTCTTCACTCTTCAAACGATACTCGGGTTCTTGACCACGTTTCTTCAACGGCCAACTCTCGTGGACCTATCCATTTTTTTTTGTCAACGATATCAAGTGCATTAACCTGGTTTGCTCAGCCCGGCTATTTCAATCCCAGCCGAGGGTCGTCCACGGCCGCTTCGAAATTGCTCTTTTCAAAGAGACCGTTTCCGGTCTGTCGTATCGTATATCTAAAGGCAGTGTCCCCTTCGATGACTTTCACACCGACATCAGCCGCCTAGGAAATAGGGCGGTGTCACAAGACACTGGGCGGCCGCCAGGCTGAATTCCAGCTTGTAGAACAGAATGATGAGCAGGAAATACGCAAAGCTATACCCGACAATCAAGGTAAAGCAGTAAATCAAGCCAAACAACCAGAGCTTGAGGTCAAACGTGTGCGACAGAAACTCCCAGAGGTTGAATGGCGTGATGTCGGCATCGTTCCGGTCCAGGTTAATGCGTGCGAGCACGAAGGACATTTCAGCATCGGAGAGGAAACGGCGGTATCTCTTCTTGGATTCGGGAAACCCGACCAGGAGCACAGATCCGGCAAGGCCGATGCCGGCAGTTGACACCTTCCATGATAAATATCTTATCCATCAGAAAGTCAGTCCCGCTCGACATCTAGGAAGGAATCCGTTGGAAAAAGAAAATCTTACCCAACGCCAACCGGCGCGGCCTGCAGTCCCGTGCATTTGCATCAGGCCATAGGTCAAAATGCCTCCACATGAGGTGAGTGTTGAGGCAATGAAATACCACATGGAACACCTGGGAAAGACACATGTGAGAAAAAGAAGAAGCGCACTCGCAACCCCTGGCTTAATGAGCACCTGTGTGGAGCCATGCATCACGTACCTCTTGTGCATCTCGTAGCGAGTGTACCAAGTACTGCCATTCAATCAGTTCAGACGAGCGATGAGATGTCTGGAATGCTCACCTCAGAAAGTACAAGCACCCAGGAAAGAAGCCGGCCTCGAGTATTCCAAGAAGGCTCTCAAGCCGCAATAACTTGCCATTCGTGAGCAAACCCAGCGCCGATGAGGATCACAGCCCAGGTCATGACCACGCTGGAGAGGAAAAGGCGCGGGCTGATCCAGCGGGTGAGCAGCGTCGCTGGGATCTCGAAGACGATGTAGGTCGGGAAGAAGACCAGTGTGATGATGGAATAGCGCATGCCGGCGATGTTTGCGGCCCCGACTTTCCAAACACACGCAACCAGTCAGCATTCGGTTCGAGGAGAGGGAGCTGATCTCTACAGCAGTAGCATCTTACGCTTTGCCCGGTCAAGGAGACAAATGCAGAATATGGCGCCGATGATAGGCATGACCCGCCAGTCGATCCTCCAGATGATGCTCTTCTGTTCCTGCGACGAGAACCGTTCCACAGTTGCTCGATGCTCTTGAATGTCCGGAGACTCGTCATTCTTCAGGCGGGCATTCTCGTCCCCCTGTCCGGAAAGACCTCGCTCATAGCCTTCCCCCTCCAGCCGAGCCTCGGAGTGCGGGATCTATAACTCTAAATCCGTTGGTTCTTCACTCTGAGACATCCACGGGGTTGAGTTGCGGGGTGTTTTGGAAGGTTCTGAACAGGAGTTCCATCCATCGTATATCTCACCATGTGCATATGCATCTGAATGGCTATCCTCTTCCTTCGGGCAGCTCTCCCAGAGTTAGGGATACAAGACAAGTCGTCCGTTAAACTACCAAAGCTATAGCCTCTGTCGCACATTCTGGAGGCAGACGAAACCAGGCGACTCTGAGCATCCTCGTCGGTACTCAGTCGGCATGTCTCTGAAGATGGACTCGAGGGTCTATTTCACCTCTAGCTGGGGGCGAGGATGTAAGGTCTTCTGGACTCATTTCCAGCAACCATCGGGCGGTATGACTGCGATACACGCGATCGATAAGGCGATTTTCTGGCCTGGGTTCGCTTGCCATCGGAGTCGTCTTTGTTCCCGGGGCATCAAAGTCTCGCTTGACGACAGAGAGACTGTTTGGAAGAGGTCGGCGAGGCTTTCTGGGATTGGAAAAAATGAATCGGGTATCAACTTCGGCGACCGCATCACGGTCAAGCACATACCTTCCTCGTTTGCTTTGCTCGATGAAACAATGAGTCCAGTCACTGATGCAGTTTCGACAGGGGATTCCGCATCGTTCGATAATGATGACAGGCCTTTCCCACCTGTTCCATTCTCCTCATTGTATGCTTCGAGCCCGAGGGTTTTGTGATATCCTATCTGAAATGGGATTTCATCATGCAAAGAATCGTAGAAAACTCAGCATTGGAGAAGAGAATGTACCCCGGAATCCCCCTTGCTCCCTCCAAAAACCAAAAGGCGACTCCAGATATCTGGGGTGTGGAGTATGCATGGTCTGGGTTGGACTGCAAGGCTGACATGACGGCAGATATACATCGATGCAGCAAATCCATCCCGGTCCAATTCCTCGAGGCAAGCTCGAAAGACAATACGGGGCCTCATTTCTGGCTTCCGGGCTCACGTTGTGCAGCCAGGAGACTTTATCTGTGTTCACTCATTCAATCATGTAAGAGCAGCCGGCCGTGGATTTTGACTGGGAAGCATCTGGTAACCATGTCCAGATCTTCTATCTTCTCTTGTTCTTGGCCATTATTGGCTGTGGAGGTGTATTCGCTGGCACCAATCCCTCATATACTTCTTTCGAGCTGATCTATCACTTCAAGACGGCCAGTGTCAGCTTGAAACGGGTGCTTCGAGACATGACCAAGGGGGCTATCGGTGCCGTCAGTCCGAAGATCTAAAATCGACGACTTGGTTAACTAGGAGCGGTTAAGGTGGAGGTAGGGCCAGACGCCCACGCGGTCGAGGACTTTATGCTCAGCCTGTCATACACTCTCATGCTAGATATACATCGTGCGAAGTCCAGCACGCAGGTTGAACAGCGAGCCGGCGTTTGCAGGATTTCCAATCTGGGCCGGGCACGTTGGATATAATAAATCTCGTAGACGACAATATCTTATTGATAACTATTCAAGGTCTTAAGGGGGTGGCGGCACGGCCAGGCTACAAGGCTGAGGTTAGCCATATCGGTGCTAGACACTGTTTCTTATCGTTATCGTCATTTTTGACCTACAAAGTATGTACCTACAAGTACCTTATCGCTGGTGCCGCCGAGCCGTCTACTTACCACACACAGTGATTGTCACCAGTACGGTGTACCTCGTATGAACCTTTGACATCAGCCAAGAGTTCTACCATTTGCCGGTCTAAGCCTAAGCCTATCCGTGTAGAGAATTTGCTCTGCTGAAGGAGACCCCCCGCCACCTTCAGGTCAAGACTGTGGGGTCGAACGAACCATGATTTCTAGCACATGCCTTGTTACTTGACAGCTGAGCACCATTCACCGCATGCTGAAGGGAATGAATTTCAGGTAGGTTTGGTCAATCTGCCCCATGAATCCATGTCCCACATACTTGTGTATGGGGAAAGCCGGAGACAGAGACAGAGTCATCTGATACGTACGTTACAAGGCATCGGAAATCAAAAGCGCGAACGACCGGGGCCTGGATCCTGGATTCGGGGGGTACCTGACGACTGTGCCTGTTCCTGGACCGACCGAACGAGTTTGGCCTTCTAGGGTCAGTTATTCTCGGCGACCACAACAATTTACCCACTCTTCACGTCCCATGGTTGTACCTAACAAATGTAATCGCTGAGGAGGGCCTAAGGCTGAGGACAATATGTCTATTGGATCACGGAATCCGAGAGACCCGTGGCATCCTGCGGCAGGTATGCGGTCAGCGAAGGAGGAAAAGGTGTCAGAAAAACTGCGCTGCGAGTTTAATCTCGGGTGTTCAAAGAGAGGGGCGGACACGGATATGCGGGGCATGCTGTACACAACAAGAAAGGGTCCTGTGGGCGCAACCAGAAGGGTGAGTCAGGTCCAACCGATACACGAAGCGTAAGACGGGGGATGACTTGCTCGGCCTCGCTCTTCGGCTGCGAGGCGGGAGAATGATTCGACCCTCGAAAGGGCTGACAGAGAAGGTGGGAAGAAGGCCATAACTCAGATATATTCACAAATGTCCTACAAGCCCATTGAGGTTCGAAAACAAAACAAAAGACGCAGATTCAGGCCAGGCGAGAGGGGCAGTGGGACATTTCACAGACAAAGTACCTCGTAAAGTATGTTGGTTGTGCATAAGTCATGGCTTGGTCTGGTCAGAGTTGCGAGATAGCGACAGAGTTAATCACAAAACTGTAGAGGGAAGAGGCCTTTTAAGATTTCCTACTCGAAGCTCAGTGGCTACGATGCTGATCTTGCAGGGATGCAGAGAGCTGCACGAGGGGCAATCACGTTGGTTGACGCCGGGGCTAATCATGCGCATCAACGGGCATACGAGGTAAGTCTGTGCGGGTAGAAACTGCGGTAACGAGCGTGCGAAGCCTACTAGACCCAGCGCACGAGTACTTGTTAGGGCCACGAGCGCCTGAGGGAAACCTATGTACAGTAGTGGGCTGTGTTTCCCCCCCAGTGTCCCCCAAGTACGAGTACCTGCTTGGAATAACTAACCACATCAGCCTCGCCCCGCCAATCACTTTTTGCCCCTCCCACTCACTTCCACAGCCTATTGGTACTCGAGACAGGCGCATCAAGCAGTTCCTCGAGGGGAGCTTTTCCCAAGCCTTCTCAGGCTAGCCCAATGCCTAGACAGGCACCGTGGACAGGAACCATTCAAGCACTCCGGATATGTGGCACAGTGTGTGGTTGAGGGACGGTGATGATGACGGCACTTGTCGGCTTGACGGACCTGCACAACTTTCCATCCCACTCTATGAGATTGAGAAAAACCTTGGGTCAATGCGACGCCTCCTGCGGCTGCGCTGCATTCTGCACTGCGCTGCACGGCCCTGCACATGCAACTCATTCCCTTTCTTAGTGATTCATCAACCATGACCAGTGACCACCATCACACATTCCATTGCCCAGCACCCACGAGCCGACAGCCCATGGCCTTCGCACCGCTCGTCCCATCGACCCCCATCGAACATTCATCCAACATCCAACATCATCTTTCTCGTATCAAGCTAGCCACCCTATCCGCACCTGCGTCGTGGCAAACGTGGCTGACTAAATGCTAGCACACATCCCATCCACCTAGGTGCCATCCTCACCGAGTCCTCTCCCCTCGTTGCCTAGCAGGCCCAGGTAGATACTTCTTTTCAACTGGGTGGCCTTTCTGACGCCCGCTAAAGACCCACCCCATAGTGTCCTTGAGGCTCGTCATCTGCCACCCGCCTGGAGCCCACCAACGAGCCCAGCTTTACTTAACTTTACTTAGCACCGACTCCACCATTCACACCAGGGGCATGCCTCGCCGCCAACAATAACCTCTCCTCCCGCTTCAATCACCTTCCGAGTCCTTGCGTCTGCGATCAACCGCATCAAGATCTTGTCGTTCGCCGCCAGTTGTCGACTCTCAGGTCTCTCTCAGATCGCTCGCTAGCTGCTTCATCACTCCCCTATTCTGTTTCTTGCCTCCTCCCCCTCCCCCTCCATCCCCCGGGGCCACAGGTCGATCGTATGGATAATTCGCTTCCGCAACATCCTTGCTGAACCCTTCTTCGCACCCGGAAGTCCCTGGCCTTATCACCGTTCCCCAACCCCTCCGAGAGTGGCCCGTTACATTGCCACCTTCGAACTGCGGCGTTGTCTGTCAAGTCTTTCAGCCCAGCACCTTGATCTAATCATCGTCAAATTCAATTTGACCTCGACTACGCCGCCTCCCTCATCGTCCACCGCGGCCGCTCCGGATGTGCCATCACTGTGAGGCGTAGTGCCGCAGCCTCGAGAGCGCCTGGCCGTCGCACTGGCATTGCTTCACCTTACAACCCCACTATGGCTGCCATCTCCAGCCTCGTCTTAAGCGACAATCTGCCATCCAAGGACAGGAGAGATGACTTGGAATCACCGACCACCCCGCGGCCGGATCGTTATGCATCGACAGTGTTGGATGAGGCCAAAGGAGCAGTCACAGATCATGCCCAACAGTCCCGGCCGAGCGTTTCAACCACCTCCCAGCGCCCAAGTCAAGGTACGCAGATGGAACAAACGGATGCAGAAGGCGATGAGTCTATAATGAGAAGAGATGGCGACGAAGCAATGTCAAGCGCCATGGACTTGGACGACGATGACACCGGCCAGCCTGGCTCGGACAATGAAGCCGAGCCAGGTGAGGCAGACTCTGCCTCGAGGAAGAAGAAAGGTCAGAGATTCTTCTGCACCGGCTACCCGCCTTGCAACCTCAGTTTTACTCGAAGCGAGCACCTGGCTCGTCACATTCGAAAACACACGGGTGAACGCCCATTTCAATGTCACTGCAATCGCAGATTCTCCCGTCTGGACAACTTGCGCCAACACGCTCAAACCGTTCATGTCAATGAGGAGATTCCGACGGATTCCCTTGCCGCCACCGGCACTCGATTTCAGCGACAGATTCGGACCGATCGTGTCAGACCAACAGGTCGCCCACGAACCGGCACCGCTGGTAGCACCGGGAGTCACAGTCGTGGTCACAGTCGCAATCTATCCGCCTCAAGTGTTGGCTCAACCTCCTCCAACTACAGCATAGTCACCGATGGAAAACGACGACCACCGCCTCTTCTTATGGCCAACGAGAACGTGACCAGACCGAACTTGGGACTTGAACCACCACACACTCCTCCTGCTCAGTATCGTGGGTATAACCCAAATTCCCCCGGCGGTATGAGCACGCCCACCTCTGCCAACTTCTCTGCCACCCCTGGTAGTCCAGGCTTCTTGTCCTCAATGACTTCACCAGTTTCTAGCAACGCTCGCTTGGGTGGTTTTTTCGGCTCGAGGCCACATTCCCGCCGCTTGTCTGTGCCCTCAGGGCCTAATCCATATCAGAACCAATATCCTCCCGGTTACCCTGTTGGGTATCTAAACCAGATGGGCCCACCAAGTTCCCACGCATCGTCGAATTCAAGCGTGTTTGCTAGTCCAACCACTGCTACATTCCCTGCTGCTCCTGGCCAACTTGTTCCACCTGGAGAAGACTGGCGCAGGCGAACGTGGCACGCGTCAACTTTTCCGGCCGGAAATTTCAACTACGGACGCCCCGCGACGAGCGGGCTGACATATTCGCAGACACCAGATGCTCCCCAACCTGCGCATGCTCAACACGCCACAGCAGCGGCTGGGCAAGCCCCTCGACTACCAGGAATAGAGAGTTTTGACCATGTCCAGCACCGCTCGTACACTCCTCCACGTCGTCAACCAAGTCCTATGCAGGTCGACACGAATATGTCCTCATCAATTGCGGGCCAGGATCCCCGGATACGCCAGGGTCATGTCTCGTGGGAAGGCCCTCGTCCCAGCCAGTACCCTGACCTTGATGAACACGCAGACCGAAGTCTGGGAGCAGGAGGATGGGGTCAGCAGACACTTAATGAAATCCAGAGCGTGGGAATCCGCTACCATGATGTTCCCAGGCCTGTTGACATGCGACCTCCGCCCCCGTCCGCGATGACGGCTCAACAGCACCAGCAAATGACACGTGAGGCGCTGGAGGGACAGTCTTCAGCGAACAGAACGAAACGACAAGCATGGTATGGTGGACCCACGCCAACTCGAACGTCGCCTGAAGATTCTAGTAGCAGTGACGGCATCCCTACTCCTGGTATGACGGCAGTTGAAGTGCACCCAATGATCATGCCCAGTAGTGGATATATAGAACCACAGCATGGGCCGTTAGCTCCCGATACACATCAGAATGTAAGTTGCCCCTCACGTGCATATGGAGACTTGTTCTCGAGCCGGAACTCATCCGTCTCTAGGTCTGTCTTGCGCCAGCTCCATATATTGAACAAAGCCGCCACCAAAATACGACTTCCTTTGGTGATCGCAACGGAACTGGTGGAGGAATGAATCGACTGGAGGCGCTGGTAGCTGTGGCGACGAGTGGGGATAATGCTGCCCGATGAAAGAGCGATGCATCTGATTGAAGATGGCGATGACTTTGTCAGAGGCACAGAAGTTCCCCCCCAAACGAACGATCTTGATTTTCGACACGATCCTCGAAACGGAGGCATACATTCGAAGCGCAGCTCTTCTGATCATTGAGTCTTGACGGCCTGCATTGAGAGATACCCATGACGACTCTTCTTCCGATACATGTATTCTGCTCCTGTTTATTCATGGTTCTTGGTTGATTCGACGCATTGATTTAGGGCAAGGGGGGATGCTTTTGGGTGCAAGCAAGCGTTCAGCGGTGGTATCTTTGGGCGCATCACGAAATACCCACGACTATTTACGATCATGTGCTTTTTGTATACGACGGATTCCTTGTGGTTGGATTGTGGTTTTCTGAAGATGCATGGTTCATTGCAATCAACCATGGATCGATCGCATCTCAACGATTCCGCTCCTCAAAACAGCCATCTTCTCGTTTCCGGTCTGACGACCATGTATGCTAAGTGACGCCAATGCATAATTAATGGAATTGTTCTGTTGCTCGTGGGAATAGGAATCGAACCATGTGCTTTTTCTCTCCAGATTCGTCCTTCACCCTTTTTCGTAATATTCTTTGGGAAATCCGTTTCCGCCGTACAGGAGAACGGGTAGAATCGGGATCCAACCTGCCAAGAGCCTAACCTTATTGGTTTCTGGCCTAGGGTTGAGAACTTGAAGCCTTCTCAAATTTTATGGTCGTCCTGAAGGGGAACAGATCCTCTGCAGGACAATGATCGGAGTTATTTCAAGAGAAGGAATCCTTGGAGGAACCTGCATGGTGGCAAGAGTAGTGCCCGCTGGCTGCGGTCTTGCGATGCGTCCTGCACAAGGCTGACAGACTCTAGCCAGGCGCGTCAGCAAGATGCCGCGATGCGCCTCACATCTGAACAGGTTGGTCTCATCAGGCTGTTCAAGGTCAAGACCCGGTCTAGGGTTTCATCATCCTGAGCTCTGTGTCACCAAATTTCCGGCATGAGGGTCGGCAGCTGTAGGTACCCGGAGGATTTGGAAGGAAAATTCTTATGCCAACCTCGAGGCTGCCGCACTTGGGCGGAGCGCATAAGTACTGTGGAGGTGGAACTGACAGATATCCGGCCGATAGCAAACATCTTCATGTCGATCTCATAGGTCCACTGCACGGCTATGCCTCCTCTTGATGAACCAATCCACCCGCGAAATAGAGCCGGCAATTGAAATGTTGTCCGGCCGAGGACTGTGGCTGGTAACAGGTCCAGGAAAGACTTGCATGAGTATGCAGCTGCGCGAGACGGTGCATGGTTCTCTGTCCTTCCACCATGTTTCCGCCACGTGCTGTGACCTGCTCCGTTGTGATCTTACTGAAGTGGTTCTGAGGATAAGTCCACGGGAGTTTAGGAAAATATCACTGAAACAGCCTGAGCTGGTTGGTTGGCACGCTGGCTAGATCGACGGAAAGACGCAGGTTGCGCGCACAGCATAGAATCATGGCACAATTCATGACAAGGTTCCAGAAAAGGTGAAAGGAAGTAAGTGTCTGTGGCCAGAGTCTGGCAGAGAGATGAGAAGTCTGGAAGGGACAGGTGACCTTGAGGGGTCAGTCTGAAATGATGAGGGAAATGAGAGGAGAGTGTGGGAGACGAAAGAAACAGACAGAGAGAGTCTCTCACTAAAGTCGTCAACTGCGATCCATGACCAATTCAGTCCTCCTTTCACCATCTACTCACCCTTCATTTGAGTCATCGACATTCTCACCTCTGGTCATCACTCCTTTAAATCCCTTCTCGCCTCTTCCCTTCATCGCTCACGGCCCATCACTTGTTCCTTGTCACCAGTGACTCCAACTGTTCTTCAGTCTCGTCATAACTCCTCTCTTTGCCATCATCTGATCATTCTCTTCTGAAAGTCATCAGACTTCGTCCTCGACAGCAAGAGGAATCACATACCAAAGTCACCGACTACACGTTGTCACGATGAGACTCCCAATCTCTACCCTCCTCTTGGGTGCGGTCTGTGGGTTCTGTGAAGGAGGTGTCTTGCCCATCAGACAAGCGTATGCAGACACTCTTTATCTCCCCAGCGTTTTTGATCATGTACTGACTGAGGTCCGGCAGGCCAAACCCACCATGCTCTCCCGTGACTCTCTGGAATTACGCTACAATCACCCAAACCGTCGTTCAGATCCCTGCAACAGTCACTATCGTTCAGCAAGATCCCAATGCGGTCGCGAGCTCGATGGCTAGCCTTGACTCTGCGCAAGTCAGCATCCAGAGCATTGAGAATCCCGTTTCTGCTCAGCCAAGACCCGCCACTCAAACCTTCACTGACCCTGTCATTGTATCTGGCTACGAAGCTACCGAAGTTCCCAATGCTGGCGGATCCGTTTTCTACATGTCAAAGGGTCCTTCCTCCACTGATTGGACATATCAACCGTCAGCATCCATCGTTGCGGCAATCACTACTGTCACTGTGCGGCCTGTTCCAGCTACTACGTCTCATCATCAGGAGGCCCAGCTCAGTGCTTCCAATAACACCTTTCACGTCCCCTTCTCTAGTCCCTCTACTGGTTGGAATGGCACTTCGGACGGCTCATCCATCGTCGGACCTACGGACACAAGCTCTGGAATACCTGCAACTGGCACTGACTTCTCTTACAGCCCTCCCACCCCCTATGCATCTTCAATGGAAGTCCTACCAACTCAGCCCGTGTACACGGCCACAGTCACCGAAGTTGCCACGGTCTACGCCACAACTCTGGCCCCTGTGAGCGGATATGGAACACCAGCATACAGCTACGATATCTCCACATATAGCAATGATGCGAGCTTGCCCGATAGCGATCAATTGAAAAAGAGACAAACATGCGTGTGGATTTCTGCAACAATAGGTGGGCAAGAGGTTGGGTGGTGTAACAATTGGGCTGGAGGGTCAACATTGACTTTCACTTCGTGGGAGACAACCAGTCAGTTCCTCTTGCCACACAGAGTTGGGTGATTTGCTGACCGAATCGCAGCGACTCCTTCGTACATCCCAGGCATTGGTCCCATTACCAAGTCGGGCACCACCTCGACAAACTCTGCGGAAGGGTCCGTCACAATCCAGACGTCCACCAACTTGGCCAGCTCCTCCTCACCATCGTCTGCAACACCAACCGCCTGTGGCCAGACCGGTCCTTTCCAGATTGGAGTAGGTTGCGATTGGGGATTTTTGGGTTGAAGGCTTGCTGACCACATGCAGTTTGACGACCTTCCCGTCTTTTCCACGAATGACAACACCACTGCAGACTTCCCACCTATTTTCAATCCGTATGAGCACTTCTTCTGGGGTGACGGATGGGCTTATGTGCCGCCACCAATGGAACCCTTTCCCCCACAATCAGGCAACCGACTTGCCCAGTTTGTTCCATATCTGAACAACACTGTTAGTGGCTCTACCGGCGCGGGTTCCATTCCACCGAGTTCATTCGGAGCTGGCCCTCGTAACTATGACAACAACTACTGGTTCAGTGCCAGCTCCGCCTATGTCGCATGCGATAACGGCTCCAGAAATTTGAGCCAGATATGTGACTTCGTTGCAACGGCGTACCAGTGGGACAATGTTACTCAGGCGGAGGTGGTGGTAGCCACTCAACATTTCCGAATACCCCCATGCCCAGACTTCAACAAGTGCCAACTCACACAAATTGTGTTCAACTATCTCTTCTACAAGATGTCGACGCTGAGCTTCTATGCCAATGTTCAAGGTCAGGTCAGTCAGTTCTGGATTGACAGCATCAACATGAATTGGTACAACAACACCTGCGCAGCTGGACTGGCTCGTATGCAGTCGAGGAAGATCTGAGAGTCAGGGACCAAGGCCGACCTCGGCATGGTAGATACTGGCACAAGCTGGAAACAGGGAAAGTCGGCCACCCCGCCTCGCGAATATTCGAATACGAAGGGGTGCTTGGAGTAACTGAGCTGAGAGGTGAACATGTTCAAGCATGGGGAGATGAAACATGGTTGACGGGCAGACAGCCCAGGCATCGTACCGCAGGCAGCATACAGACACATGGTGGGGAGCTCTCCAATTTTTGTAGCAAAAGTGGACAAGTCAGAGCAGAGGCAGTGCAATGGATCGGTGGGAGATAGTGAGAAGCGTGCAACTGCACTCGACGTAATACTGCAAATACTTCCCTTCTATTTATGTCTTTCTTCTGTTTAGGTCGAATCTGCCACGCTGGCCAGCAACCGCCGTGAATCAAGGCGTGAACGGAGCCTACAGAGAGTGCAGATAGGGTATGCAGGCTGTCGTTTGGATAGTCCTCTGTGTGAAACCCATAGCAAGGATATGTTGGCATGTTTGCTGCGCTCTACCGGGCGGTCAAGCCCAGTATTCCCCAGCCTCCTATAACAATGCCCGAAACCGCTCTGAAGATGGAGCTCATAGGCACGCCCTGTTGCCAGCACACGTAGGCATCAACGGCGCCGACATAGAAGAGCAACGCTAAGATGGTGTCTACCGCCGCCAGCTTGCCTTGGAGATAGAATGCCCAGATTGCCATTCCTAGGGCCGACACACGCGCTCCACTGATGACGAAGCTCGCCTGGGCGGGTTCTGACACGGCCACACGCTCAGGAAGTCCGAACTCGAGAATGGCTCCGTGGGGGTTCCAAAAGGGTATCATGCCGCCAAAGGTGAGGCAGGACGCGACGAGCAGAACAGGCGCGTGCAGGGTGCGGAAGGTTACAGCCATGATGGGTACGGAAGGGGCGACGTGATAGAAGTATAAAGCCGTTACAGGGACTCGGTACAGTAGATCGAACGTTGAACGAATGCCACGACATTGCCAAGAGATGCCAAGGGCGGGACTGTCGACGTCATTCTCGGCTGCTTCTCCAACACCCTCCCGATCTTGTATCTCAAGTCCTTATGCCCCATCAGCGTTGTACCTGGTCGATATGGAAGTGACAAGCGTCGTCCGGAGATCTGCTTTCATCACTTCGAAAGGGGCATGTCCAGCACCGATGGCCAACCAGACTCTCTCAACGGCCACTCCGGCTTCATCCTCGCTGTCTTCTGCGTCGTCTCCATCTTGGTTATCTGGCCGATCAAGATTCCGCTACAGGCACCCCTGCAACGGCTTCTTCTCTCCACGCTTGTGAATACCAGGGTTATCAGACTGAGTGAGCACAGAAGCCTGTCTAGTCGCCAACTTCATGTCCATTTGTCTCTCACGACAGCCCCCGTCATCGCCGTCGTTCTGCTCCTTGCGACAACAACTATTCATGGCTCTACGATCAGACTTGGTATTGTGGGAGACGAGACGGTCAAACCATATGACGTTCTTGTTCTCTTCATTTCCCTCGCCTACATCTCTATCGCCCTTGACGGTACTGGTGCCCTCGAGGCCACTGCATTCTATGTCTCCAAACGCGGTGGCAGCTCTGGCCGATTGCTGTTCACTTATCTGTACGCCTTCTTTCTACTCACGGCATGTGTCGTGGGCAATGATCCGCTCATTCTCTCCGGCACACCGTTCTTGGCATATCTGAGCCAGCATACGGGCCTTGATCCGACGGCCTGGGTGTTTGCCGAGTTCATGGCTGCAAACACTGCCTCCGCGGTGCTGGTGAGCAGCAACCCGACCAACATTCTCATCACAGGTAGTTTTGGACTCAACTACTTGACCGGCTTTACCAAGTGGACCGTTCTTCCCTCTCTGATTCCGGCGGCCTTGAACTATCCCATTCTTCTCGGCATGTTCTGGAAGAGGATCCCCAAGACGCTGACACCCTTGACGGACGACCCGTGGAGCAAACTCCGTGACCGCACAGGTGCGTTCTTCCTTAGCGCGTTGATGCTGGTCACCGTGTCGGTGCTCGTTGGTACGAGCTTCGTGCCAGGCCATGCGGTGGAGGTCTGGATGGTGACGGCGCCCGCCGGTGTGTTGGCATTGCTCTTCAACGTTGTAAGCGACTGGCTTCACCCCGAGGTTGGTCGGGAAATTGTGCGACACCAATCGCGAGATTCCGCGGCAGAGATGGAGGAGATGGAGGACAGAAGATCAGGGCCAATCCAAATCCACGTCTCGGCAGGCGATCAACCGGAGGAGCCTCCAGTTCTAGAGAACGGAGGGTACCCGTCACCCAAGCCGTCTGGGTCCTCATCGCCATCGCCACCGATCCTGGCAAAAGACACGGAAGACACCCGAGCCAAAGACAATACCCGGTGTACTGAATCTACTCCTCCTCGACCACTTTCTCTTCCCCCTTCTGCAAGGTCTCGACACAACAAGGAATCTGTGGCCCCTCCGGACCCCAGCACCAAGGACGATCACACATCGCTTACCTCTCTCCTTCGCGCGCTGTCGTCACGCTTCCCCTCCACAGCGCACACCGTCTCGCTGCTCCCGATCCCGCTCCTGCCTTTCGCCATGGCCGAGTTCATCCTCGTCCGCGGCCTCTCCCAGCGCGGCTGGATCCGCGTCTTCGCGATCGGGTTCGCGCGGGCATGCACGTCGCCCGCCGCGACCGTCTTCTTCTTCGGCTTCGTCAGCGCGGCCTTCCTGTGTCCGCTGGCCGGGACGAACATCGGCGCGACCATCATCCTGGTCGAGATCCTCCGCGATGCGCAGTTCGCGCAGTCCGCAAACGTGCAGCGCGACCCGCGCGTCCTGCCCGCCGCCGTCTACAGCGTCGCCATGGGCAGCAACATCGGCGCTTTCAGCTACACGTTCGCCGGCTCCCTGGCCGGCCTGCTGTGGAGGGGCCTCCTCGCCCACAAGGGCGTGCGCGTGAGTCAGTGGAAGTTTGCCCGCGTGAACATGCTGCCGCTGCTGATGCAGATTGTCGTATCCAGCGCCATTGTGCTGGGCGAGGTCTACTGGTTTGCATAGGAACACTGACTGGTCCAAGGTTTTCAAATTCAAGTGTCGCCTGATGCGGTGTTTAGGTAGTGGGTTTTTTTTGATCACGTAGAGTCCCGTTTCAATATAGACAGAGCAAGCGGCAGATGCATCGGTTGATTAATACAACGAAGAATCCGCGTTCGTTGGGGAGATCACTCAAGAAATAATCATCATCATCCAAAACATCATCGCCATTGTCACTGCCAGCAAGAAGAGAAGGAAGGGAGGAGATCCGAAAAGAAAAAGAGGTTTGGACCCGTAGTTATTTTTGTGTTCACATTGTGGGCGAAGGAGGTTGGCTATGAAGAATAGTAACGGGTGCCGTGTTGCCTTTTCACTGGTGATCACCGGTGAATCCCGCCTTATATACACGCCCGTGCGTCATCCATCCGCCGTGGAACGATGGTAGACTCCATCCCAGAAATCCCGGGATCTGGTGGTGGACCTCCGAACAACCCCGGGGTGAAAATATGGGCAGCAGGTTCTCGTTTCCTCGGCATGCCCACCGTGACAATGTGCGATAGACCTCACGCCTCGATTATCGAGGGAGCGGTGGCATTTTACGCCTTCTTGTCTTGAGTCTTGGTGGCTGATGATTTTGCCTCTTCGGCTTCGCGGTCCGCTTTGATCTGTGCGAGACGGTCAGTTGGCTGGTACGCTGGTAGGCTGATGGGCTGGGTGGGTGGCGTGGGTTGGTGCGAGAGTTTCTGCGCCATTTCCCCAGGTTCTCTATCATTCATGCATTCCAGGTCCTGCTCGATTTCAAGATGGGGAAGAAAAGTGGTGATGATTGGATGTGTAACCCCTTCAAGACCTGACCTGGCCTGACTTGACGTCGAACTTGAACTTGGAACTTACGTCGGCTTCGCTCAGGGTGGCATTCTCCTCGGACCAGTGCCGGTTCCCTTTCTTGTCCGGCAGCTTCTCCTGCGTGAGGGCGCTCTCCGGATGCGCCTTGAGGTCCGAGGCTCTTTCCGCGCGGGCCAGGGCCGTGGGTAGCAGCGTCACCCTGGTGGCCGTGTATTGTCTGATTCCCCCCAGAGGGACCACGAGCCGTGGCTTTGCAATCTGGTGGAGGACGGCGGCAGAGGTGGGCTTCATGATGAGCGATGAACAACAAGTTATTGGGGTTTTAGAGGAGGTAAAACCGGGAAGGGAAAGCAAAGGGACAAGAAACACCCCCTTTTTGGGACCGAAACGTAAAGTTGGATAGCTATATGTATATATCTATGTATCTTTTAAAAACACGGCAAACGCGGGAAGAGCGTTCGCCCCTCGGAGGTATTTGAACGTGGCGTGATCTTCACTTTTCGAGTACTTTGCAGCGTGAACTTTCAACCCTTGGGATCTAGAATTACTTGAGGTGTCAAGGGTGGTTGGTTGGCTGGATATGTTGATATCTAGGTAAGAGAAACTCCTCACGCCACTGGCTGGCTGGGGGGAAAAGAAAGTTTGTCTTGGGAAGATGTTATCAATGGGAACGGGAATGGAAATGAATTAGCCGAAGAATACGAGGGATTGGCTCCTCGGGGAGGGTTGAGAGAATCAAGAATCAGATCATGCTGGGCGCCGATAAAGAGTTGGGCGATACTCACGTGACTTAACATTACTACTTGTACTTGGGTATAATGCCTGGCATCATCTCTTGTATAGTAATCCATCAATCATTGACTCTGACAGGGATCTGGCTAGTCAGCCCCCTCTTGGGACGAACCAGGTATACATGAACAGTATTGTATCTCAAAAATAAACGACGCTGACATCCCCACAGCACCCCATCTCCTGGCAAACGAGGCTTGTCAGCTCTGGTGGACACAGAACCCCGCCGAACCACCAAAGGTCGTGGCCATCTCAAGTGGTGTAGTGTGGAGAACAGGGTCCCGGGTGTATGCTTACAGATGAGGCTACAGCACTGCGGGCTACTGATCCTAAACACTCCTTGAATCTGAGAATATCATGCTTATGATATGCCTGACTTTCATTTCAGACGGAATTGGTCCTGGCGAGTCTGAGTCTGATTTTGCCGATCTATGGAGTGAATAGATATCATGTCGATATATAAACAATGCCTCGTACCTATCCTGCCTCGTAGTGGTAGTGTCTCTGCCAGCCTCAGGGACGAAATCAGTATTTGGTCCCACACAGGACTTGTCGAGATGATGCACGTCCTAGACTTCATCATGAGCCAGTTCTGGGCCTCCACTGCCCTTGCCCTGTCCTTTTGGACTGTCGCTTTCTTCCTCAGACGATATCTCCGACTTCGCCACGTTCCAGGCCCTTTCCTCGCAGCCTTGACGGACTTCTGGTTCGTCTATAGATTCTGGACAGGAACGAACTTTGCTCAACTCACCACAGAGCTCCACGACAAGTATGGGCCGGTTGTCAGGTTAGGTCCGAACCGCGTAATCTTCAGCAAACCGTCAGCCGTTCCTGTGATATACAGGACAACTGATGTCATGCCAAAGGTATGGTTGATCCCATCCAAGACCATGTCAGTCAGACATCCTTCCAAGGGGCTCACTAGACATTTTGACTAGTCTTCATTCTATCTGCCACTTCGAGTCATGATCCGGGGTCGTGAAATCACTTCTTTTGTCAGCATTCTGGACGAAAAACGAATGAGTGCCGTCAAGCGTCTCCTGTTGGGCAATTTCACCATGAGCTCCTTTCTGCGACAGGAGGCGGAGCTCGACCATACAATCTCCTCGTTGGTGAGTTATCTCGACAAAACCAAGACCGATATCGCCATCGGCACCACAATGGGGTACTGGGCTTTTGACAGCATCTCGCGCATTGCCTTGACAGAAGACCAAGCCTTTTTGAGTCACCAGCAGGACTTTGGAAACACCATCGGAGGCGCGGCCGACCGCATCACTCATTGGCATTTCTGGGCAGCCATACCGACATTGGAGCGGTGGCTGTTCAAGAATCCCATCATGCAAAGATTGGAAACGTCGTCGATGCTGGGTGCGCTGGCGGCCCAGAGGTTGCAGAAGCGACTGCGCGAAGAGAAACAGCTGAAAAATCAAGTCGACCTCCTAGGAAAATACCTGGCAGCCAGCAGAAGAGCACCGGAGTTGGTCAAAACGAATGATGTGGTAGGTTTCCTGGTGTCGACCATGCATGCCGGCAGCGAGACTACTGGACAGACGACGGCAGCCATCCTCGTCACTCTGTTGCAGCACCCCGAGAAAATGGCCAAGTTGGAGGCAGAAATCCTCTCGGCGGCGCTGAGTGACGTGCCACAGTTTTCTGAGGTGCAGAGTCTCCCTTACCTAGATAGCGTGATTCGTGAGTCTCTCAGGGCAAACCGAGCCAGGACGACCATGCTGGAACGAACCGTTCCGAACCCCGGCGCGACCATCGACGGCGCCTGGATCCCTGGTGGCACTAATGTGTCAGTCAGCACGGCCGTCCTGAACAGAGATACTGAGATATACGGGCCCGATCCTGAGCAATTTCTACCAGAACGGTGGATCGGGATCAGCGACGAGGAACTCAGGCGAAGGGACCACGCAGATCTCAGCTTCAGCGCGGGGCGGCGGATCTGCATAGGGCGCAATCTGGCAATGATTGAAATGAAGAAGGTCATCGCGCGGCTCATCAAGACTTTCGAGGTGAGTCACAATTCTTCCAGAACATGTGTCTGCGCAGAGCGCGTGCTGAACAAGATGCGAGTTTACACCCACCAATCCTCATGAAGACCTGCAACCGAGGGCGCGAGGGTCCGTACGACCATTCTACAACCCAAGACTCAACTTTGTTAGGCGAGAGGGCGAGAACAAGAAGAACAGATTGTAGTTTTGATAAGGACGGAGCTTGCAATAAAAGAAGTAAATACAAAGCGGGGCAACTTTTGATACCGGTACATTTAAAGCGGCATGAACTTTATTCCGTTGCCGTGGCATTGCATCCCAATGCGGACAATCGTAAACACGATCGTCAACGACTTGCTTCTCACTTCTTAACGACGGCGACAACATTCCATTGACCAGAGCAGAGCTGCGTAGCAATCATGTCCGCCTACTCGTCCGAAGACGACCTCCCTGATCTCAGCGCCATCTTTGCGCCGAAGCCGTTGATGGCCACCAGCACAAATACCGGATTGCGACGGTCCCCACGCAAGAAGCCCGTCCTCGAGGAATCCACGTCGCCGCAGAAGAAACCACAAGGAGTACCGAGTCCTGTCAAGAGACGTGAGCTCAACAACTCCCAGCTCCCGGGCGATCGTCGTTGTCGCAAAGAAGCCACGAAGCTGGAAAAGCCAACGCGGTCCATCCTCAAACATGTCCCGCTTCTCCCTCGAAATTTAAACGTTGCCGAGACCCACGTCACTTCTAGCAACCGCCGCTCACCTGAGAGTCCTCAGAGAAGTCTGAGATTGGCCCATGTAGACTCATTACTCATTCCACTGAAGGCCTTGGCTGTGGAAGACGATGGGTGGTCAGTGACGTTGGCAGAGTCGTCAAAGACTGAGAACCTACTCAATCCTCGAGAGCGGGAGGATACATCGCGGCCAACAAGGTGTGACAATCGCAAAAGGAAGCAGGTGTTCAATCGTGTAAGCAGATTCGTCATGAAGGAGGCTCGATGCAACGACGATAGTGGGGATTCAGGCACAGACGAAGAGGATGACGAGGACACAGATTTGATCGGCTTCATTGTTGACGATGACGCCGAACTGAGCTACTACGAAACTTCATCATCAGATCCGGACGAGGGTGATTATCGCAGACCAACAATAAAAGCCTCACAAACGCGTCCGCGAAGACGGCTGCACCGGGGATCGCCAACTCGGCGACGCCTCAGCTTTGGTGACCATGGAGGGTCGGACAAGGAGAATCAGCAGGAAGAGACGTTATCAAAAGCACTGGGAGATATTTCTCTAGGGGATAAGGAATCCCATGTTCGGAGAGGAGATATTGAAACGATCGACCTCACCTCGTCCCCGACACTTTCTCCAGACACCACGTTTAATACTCAACCCAGCTCACTCTCACTTCAATCGCAACATGAGATTCCATCAAGGAATCCTTTTCAAGACCTAAATCGTCTCAAAAACTTCGACAATCTTCCTGAGCTTCCTCCACCTGCTGCTGAGCCTGTCTTGATGATTCCCTCGAAGGACCAGCCTGTCGATACCGATTTTGACAATGACTTTAAAGACGTCGTTGAGAAACCCATCGACACAATGGAAGATCACTTCAAAACACCACCTGCTACACCACCTCGATCACCCTCAAAACTCAAATCACCCTCAAAATTGCTATCCCCTTCCAAGCGACAGTTCATCCCACAATCACCACATCGCCAGAGTATGGACGCTTTCTGGGATCATAATGTGATCAACGAGTGGAATGACGAGTACTCTCCAAAGAAGGCACCGGCGACGTCTCCAAGAAAAGGGCTGCTTGGTCGGTTCCAAGTGTGGTCAGACTCAGAGGACGACGAGCAAGACATAAATTTCGATCGTTCTGATTCACTTCCCAGTCCTTGCTTGTCACCGGCCAAGTCGAAATCACCGTCCAAGAGTCCCGAGAAGGAAGAGAAGAAACGATTAGCAGAAGAGAAGCGGGCAGCTGCAGCAAGGAAGAAGGCTTTTGACTCTAAGAAACAACAGTTTGCGCTTGACTTGTTACACGAGCTCGACGATAAGGTCGCCAACTCCCAACTCGACCGACTATCGTCCAGCACAGGCGGGGTGCGCATCATCTGGTCAAAGACTCTGCGCTCAACGGCTGGCCGAGCGAAGTGGAAGAGAACGATCACCAAGCCATCCAGCTCACCCATCAAGGGCGGCGATGTCAATGAGACTAGGGAATCGGGAGTGAAGGTGCAACACTATGCGTCAATCGAACTGGCTGAGAAGATCATCGACTGCGAAGACCGTCTGGTCAACACACTGGCGCACGAGTTCTGCCACTTGACGAACTTCATGATCAGTAACATGCGCGATCAACCCCATGGCGCAAGCTTCAAGCAGTGGGCTGCCAAAGTCACGTCGCATCTGCGATCGACCGATGTCGAGTCCTGGAAGAACGTGCACGTAACTACTAAACACAGCTATGTAATCAACCACAAATATCTCTGGGTTTGCGTCGGCCGCCAGGACAAATCTGCCGCTAGGGATTTTCTCAACTTGGGGGAGGACGAAGGATGCGGAGTGGAGTACGGACGACATAGTAAGAGTATTGATGTCGAGAAACATCGATGTGGGAAGTGTAAAGGGAGATTGGTCCAGGTCAGGCCGAAGCCCAGAGCGAGTCCTGTCAAGAAAGAGAAACCAGAAGCCAAAGAGCCGCCGAGTCTGAAAAGAGAAGAGAGTGCCGAGAGTACGATTTCGGGCAGCAGCACCACCAGCAGTGGCGGTGGACTGGGCCGGATGATTGAGATTATTGAGCTGAGTGACTGATTGATTGATTGGATGGATTGGACGGCTTGTCACCATTAGTTGGATCAGAGTGTTGGTGAAGAAGCAAGCATGTTGTCCCCTCGACGGTGTCATCATCAACAACAACACGTCGACGACGTTCATGTCCAGGAAAGAGGCGTTTTACAGTCAAGACATTGATTTGAGCCGGTGTTCAAGGTAGCTGAGCCTGTACATACCAGGCAGATGAGTGTGTTGGGTTCCAGCTTGTCTGGCGTCCGCACCAGAGCTGGTTGTCACAAGGACAAGTGTGAGAAATGAATGAATGAATGTGACCTTTCACGAACCCATACAGAATTGAATACGGCTCTCTATCCTGCCCAGCGAGTGCGATTGCGCATGTTGAGCGAATGAACTATTCGTCAAGTCCATGCGAATGGATGTGGATATGAGTCATTGTTTGTATTGATCGCTATCTAGGTATCTAATGTAATGTGACTGACTGATCAACCGACTGACCGACGGACGAGGCATGAATGGTGAGTACAGACAGTACATACCATTCAACAGTGAACGGTGAACGGTGAACAGTGAAGAGTAGACCAACCCGGCATTCAACACTCGACCCAGCGACCCAGGTTCATTCCATGCACATAATACCTAGGTAGGTAGATAAAGGTATGCAAGTGCCATGGCCCGCGTTGAAAGGAATAGCTGGAAAAGACATGACCTCCGTCCGCTCTCCCCGATCCACGGTTCGCAGGTCCAGGGCATAGTGATGGTCTCTTTTTCTCCCTCTCTCGCTGTTCTTTTTCTCTTTTACCTCCCCTCGTTTCCTATGACTCTTCTGCAGCCGCGTTCCATTCCGCTCCTTGAGGATCGATCTATGGGTCGAGTTGAAGAAATCCATTCATGCATTGATGTAAGTCCGACCATCCCTGGGCCCTTTTACCTTTTCTTTTCCTTTCATTCTCGATGAGTATCCGAATCTGAAGCCGGAGAGCGACTTCACCATATCCCTCCATTCTCCACCACCGCCACCCATGTAATTCATGAATGACCATCCCATTGCGATGAACGCACGAACGAATTCTAGCATGGTAACAACTCTCAGGCATTAAAGAGGCTGAAATCCCTAACGGCCAAGGAGCGGACGATGTGGGCAAAGACGTCGCGTGCGTGGGTGACCTCCTCGAGAATCATAGCCTGGGTGGCGGGGCTGTCGGACGACGAGCCCAGGCGCTGGCCGGCCTCGACGAATTCCTTGACGGGCACGTTGATGCGGACGCACAAGTCAGTGCTGTAGGATGGGAGACGGATTAGGAGGAGGAACTGGTGGACCAGCGAGGTTCGATGTTGAGAGGAGGAAGAAGATGATGAGGTAGCGGAAGGGGAAGAGGAAGAAGTCGATCCGGCGGTGGGGAGGGATGGTGTCGTCGTCGTTGGTTGTCGCGCTATCTCGTGACTGTTGATGTTCCCTGCCAGCATGTATGCGGGATGCCCGGCCAGGCTGGGGTCGGCCATCTGGACGGGTTGCGGGTTCGGCAGGGGCGACGCAAGCGTGTCCGGCGGCGAAATCACGTCGGTGAAATGGACCTTTGCTGCCTCGGCGTCCAGCTCTTCTCGTGACTGCTGCGGGGCGGCTGCGGTGCCATTGACGATGGTTTGGGTGACGGCTGTAGTGGTTGTGGTGGTCGTCGTTCCGTCAGGCGCCGTGGTTGTCGAGGTCGTGGTTGTCGGCCCTGGTGACGGACTGGGTTGGGTCACGCTGGCCGGGACGTAGTCGTCGATCTCGAAGATGACCGACGTCAGCGTTGTCGGCGAAAGGAAGACTTCTTGATGGTCGGGGATCTGCCGGATGTCGCTGTTGCACTGTCAGCGCTCGAGAAACACTCTGTAGAAGATGCCTCCTCCAAACGAATAAGATGGATAGATAGAGATGTGCTTTGCTCGTTCGGAGGGGACAACGTATGCATGATGCGTGCGCCAAAATGTCGGGAGATGGGATCAGGCTATAGAATACCATGGCAGGCTGGAATCGAGGAGGGCAAGTATGTGTCGTTATTCAGCGATTCCCGCCGTCTCGTCTCAGCCCCATCTTCTGTCATACATCCATCCTTTACGCTCTTGATACTCTCCGCCTCGGTCCCGACCGACTCTTGCCTGACACTTATCGAAAGAGACTCACTTACCTTGAATCGATCAGATCCACCGGTAACTCCACGGTCATTGCCCCTCCATAAAGCTCACGGACGCCGTATGTGCTAGTCATAGTCGACCTATGGCGTAGGACGGACGAAATGTAGGATTTGTTTCTTTCGATTGAAAGGGGGAAATCCTTGGAATCACTGGCGAGGAGAGGGTGTGTATACGTGTGTGTGTGAGAGTGTTGGTGGGTGACCAGAGAGATGGAGCCAGCGCAGGGAGTTTTTTAAGAGGGGTTTTGATGCTTCACCAACAGGCAGCACAGCGAGGGTTGCCGCCTGGATTGTCGGATGAGCTCGCCTCAGGCATCCTCGTTCAAGACCATAATTGCAGACATTATGCTCCAAGCCTTAGTGTTATAAGACGATAAAGATCAAAGTTCTCTCATTCACATACTATGAGAGCCGACTGGCGGATCCTGGTACGAATGGTGAATGGGTGGCCATGATAAACCGACAATTACCCGCTCAGTGCCTATACACAAGCACGTGACAAGCAAGGCTGCGCATACAGAGACGCATGAGAACGATGAGCAGCAGATACTGGCACCTACTCTTCAACTCTGTGAAATGGCTCTTGAAGATAAGTTTTGATCTGTTTTTGATTCATTCTGTTCGGGACACCCCCTAGGCCAATTGAATGCAGTGCCCCACTGAACTCCTCCGATGCCGTCAACTACTTGCCATCGACAGAAGAAGTATTGTAGCTGTGGCAAAGCTGTGACTATCAAAGACCCCCGCAAACCCATATGAACAAGCTCGAATCGCTGCTAACCAATGTAACTAACTACACGCACCTTCAACTCGCTCTCATTGAACCCCCTACAACAAAATCATACCCGCCCCTGAAACAAATGCGATCGTGAGGTAAACCGCGAGCTGCATCACACCCATATGGCTAGGAGTCGAAATTCCATGGATACCGGCATTTGCCGAGCCGCTACCGCTGCTGCTGCCGCCAGATCCTGAGCTGGATCCAGACCCAGAACCGGAGCTCGATCCCGACCCTCCCGTGCCGCTGGGTGCTGAGGTGACAGTACCAGTGCCTCCATTACCGGCCTGGCTGATCAACGTCGCGCAATTTCCACTTGGGCTGGTAGGGGATGCTGTTGAGGCAGAGCCGCTGAAATCGCAGGCCGAGGCACCGTTTCCTTGCGCAGCTTGTTGTTCGTAGTAGGTGTTGAGTGCCCACCCGAGTTGTTGTTCAGCATTGCACATGCCGTAAGCACCGTAGTCGCCGGTGGTGGCGTTGGCGGCAATACCGTCGCAGACACCATCGGCGAGACCACAAACAACGCCGAACAAGTCACCAATCTCGTCAGTGGGCACGTTATTGGGACGGCAGGTCAACGCATTGAACATGCATTCGCAGAGTTCTTGGTTGGGCGTGGGAGGTAGGCTGGACGACGCTTGCCAATCGTCACCGACACTCGGGCAGGAGGCGGGAGCAGTATTGGTCGGGGTGTAGTCGTTTGCGTTGACGCCAGTTGGGTCAATTTGCGCAATTTGGGTGGACAAGGCGTTGAAGTCGGCCAGAGTGCTCACCGAATCGCCGGAAACAGTGACCAGACCTTAACTCGCTGTTAGCATGAGTCTAGTGCAGAAGAAAACATGAATCTCTCACCATAGTCGTTTGCCTCTTGGAAATACATGTAGACAATGCCGCCCGACCACACAGGAGTCATTTGAGGGCCGAACAGGGCCTGCACTTCAGTGAACTGACGGGGTTGAACGGTGTTGCATCCGTACTCTGCAAAGAACACAGGGACGTTGTAGGTTGAGAATTCCTTGGTACGTTCATCGTAGCCAGACAGCGTGTAGCTAGACTTTCCGCACCACGAGTAGATGTTGTAGCCCCAGAAATCGATAGAATCCGCCGAGTCTCCGCAGTCGAAGTAATTGGCAAGATTGACACGAATATCGGCATCGTCGTTGGTAGCATAGCCCACTCCTATGGGACGGTAGTTTTGTCTCTTGATATAAGCCTTCATGTCGCGGACGGCAGCCTTGACGAATGCGCTCGCATCGGTGTTGGTGTTGTTGTTGGACACCTCGTTGCCTGCGAAGTAACCCAGGGTATTCGTATATTTGGACATGTTGTCAATGACCGCAGTATAGCGAGCATACAAGTCATCGTCCCAGGTGGGGGTGTCACGGTTGATTGAGGTGCCAGGAGACGAGAGGTCAGCAATGACATAGATGCCAGCGTCTGCCAGCGCATTCATGCAATCATCGTGGTTCTTGGTGGGATCGACCGCGTAGACACGGATGGTGTTGGTTCCGAGTTGGGTGAGGTAGGGAATGTCTCGTTGGCAAGTCGAAGCATCGGCCAGAGGATCGATATAATTGTCGTCACCGCTGGATGTTGTGCCATTGCCTAGATAATCCTCTTTTTTCACTTGTCAATGTCGAATTGAGTACAGGGCTGAGGAGAGGAACGCACGTTGGTAGGCCACGCCTTTGATAAAGCTGTTTGGCGCATTAGCCCACGATCCAGGGAGTGATATCAGGAGCTGCACTTACAATTGTGTTCCATTGGTCTCATAGAAGAATTTCGAGCCCTAGGTGCAAACAAACGATCAGTCCTGTTCATCTTCCCTGGCTTGGGACAGAGGAGTTGGGTGACAACGTACTTTAATGACAATAGGGTCTACATCTGCAAATGCGGCTCTGAAGAAAAGAGTAGCGCCAGCGACAGCGGTCGCAGCGGCGGAGAAGGCCTTCATGGCGATGACAATGTGTGAGAAAAGTAGTTGAACAGAGGGAAGTAGTCTTTCAAGAGCGTGTGGGTGCGGCTAAAAGGTGTGCAGATGTTCTCGAGATACCTCACAACAGGAATGTTGTTTCCCCAGGCGAGGAAGGGCACTGGTGATTACAGTAATGAGCTGTCGCTGCCCAACAAGCAGGCAGGAACGAAGGACAAACAATGTTAGGGATATGGAAAAGAATGTCACGAATGTGAATGAAGAACCAACGAAGGTAGTAAACAGGGGGTGCAAGGAGGGTAACAAAAAGATCAAGTGCAGACAACAAACTTCTACAGGAGGATTGACGACGGTGACTGCGACGTTCAGATCAAGGGGGGACAGATTTCAAGGGATGGGGAGCGTTACGCAGTTAGTACGAGTGGCAGCAGTGGTGGTTTGTTGTCGTTCCCTCCTCCCGCTCCATGCATTCATGGGGTTTGGCCTGGTTTGATCTGCTTTGGGTGTGGACACCGAGCACAAACGCATAACGGACCATCACAGGAGCCGATTGAACCAAACCCCTGGGTGTTTCCTCCCCAAGGACGAAGGCATCCCAGGCTGGTAGGCTACTGAACCACACCACAACGAAAGACCCCAAGATTCAGTTCTCCTGGGGGGCATCTGTGCCTAATTCGTGGGCGCCCCCGTTAGCTGCCTCAGGGTGCTTAGGCTGCTTAAGCTCCCTCAGAACGGTGAAGCCTTACTCGTGGCAGCCCCAACAGAGCCGTTAGGGGCATCTGCACTCACCTGCTCTCGATTGGTCCTCGGACTTGTTGCAGATCTGTTTTCGATATTGTTTTTGCCGCGTCTGCCGGCGTAACATCAAAGGTGTTCGACACGCGTCCCTTCTCCATCGAGTCATATACGAGAGATACCGATTCGTTGGGGCTGTGCATCTTCAAAGTCCGTGGTCCGCAGCAACTGTGATGATTAACCAGCATCTCATTTAGTCGGACTATCAACCATCATTGACGAGATTAATGCATACGGGTACCAAGCACATACCCTTAGGCAGGCAGCGAAGCAGAAGGACAGCAACAAAAAAGTCATTCGAGGAAATAATCATGTACATATTATCACTCGGACCGCAATTCCCCCCCTACTGATGGATTCCTGAGGGACCTCCAGACCAGGACCTGCTCCTCCTTTGACATGCATCTCATTATCGAGAAATATTTTCCCAGGCATTGGCAACACTCCGTTCCCTGTCTTTCCGATCAGGTCCGTGCGAGGACTGCATTCATGATTTGCCACTGATGTGTTGTTAGCAAATAATGAGTGACGGTGTGGAGGAAAGTCTCTGCATGTCTCACGGCTTCCTTATCCTGGGCGCTCCTTTCGAGCTCAAACAAGCACAAAAGTGTCTCGGCTATGCAACAGAATCGAGATAATGATGGCCCTGATATGTCCACCGCGTTCTCCGCAGCCTGGCTCTTATTTGCCCTGGACGAAATTGGATTTGTCTGGGTTGCTGACCGAGGCCGCCACTTCCATTGGAGAATGGCCCCCTTTTTTCCCAACTGGTCGCATCCAATGGCCAGGGGTATGGCACGCCCAACATGATCCTTCTCCATCCAGCCCCTGGGCTATGACGACTCCTGGTTCATGATCAGTCCATGCAGGACAGGCCCACCTGAAATAGCAATTCGCCACTTAAAGCTGGTCTTGCATCTATTGTTTCTAGCAAAGCTTGTTTCACCCACAGTGGCCCAGAGATTGACATGAAAATGCCGGTTTCTCGAGGTGGATCAAAAAGCAGGTTTTTTATTCGTATAATCAAGGATGGAGGGTGTTAGGTATGAAAGATTTCCAGAAGATCATGAGCCTGGGAGCTTGGTATGTCAAGCACGCTCAACGGTCTGGCCAAAGATCTGTGATAAAGCCCTTGCTGGAACTGGAATTTTCGGGTCGATATGAGAGCATTCTTCGTTGGGAAATACAAACACGCCAACAATGACAATCGCTGCCGATCCGGTCTCAGAGTTGACCCACAGAATCAATCATGATACTTTCTCGGCTACAAAGCCACAGAAGCCACAAGCGGGATTAGAGGAGGCGTGTTAAAAAATATTTGCATATGAATTCACGGGGTACTTGGGTATATGTCGCCAGGTACAGGGATCCCGCATCAAAAGGAATATCACACCAGTAAAAGGAAAAGGGCCAAAAACGTTGTTACATGGCACTTACATATGCACATGTAGTCTGTATATACCATCCACGTGTCGAAGAAATTAGTCGACGGAGTATACAACACACAAGACCTGATAAATAGATAACGGCGACCTATAAAACCATTCAGAACAGAATTCCGAACTCCGTACCTATTGTATGTACCTGCTGTACCTACCTACATCGGTACAATATGCGATTGTCAGTCACGGCATTCGGAGTCAATGAAGCCGTTTCGGATGGACTGTCCTTGACCTCGTTGGGTACCTTGTGCCATCTGGAGAACCGCGTTGGCTGGTAAGGCCCTCTTTCGGTGTTTGTCAGTGATATGAATTGTGCATCTCCTTGCCAAAATTCCAATGGATGTTATTGTCCACAGCATCCAGGACAGTATTACCAGCACTGGTGGCACCAGGTGGCACCAGGTGGCACTGCATCGGAACAATAACGCGGAGGAACAACTCAGATTACCGGGACCACCATCCGTCCATTGCTTCCACCATTGCGGAAACATGCAGCTTTTGCTACCAGCCAAAAAATTGCCCGAGACGCAGTTGAGATCTGCACGTAAAATGCCCCTCCACAGTATGAAACACGGGTTGTGTGACCCGCGTACCAGGCAATATCTCCGCCAACGAAACAGGGTGAGCTTCATCCTTCTTGCCTATGTAGTATATGATAACCGTTTCTCTTGACCCGTCGTGCACCATTCAGACGATGATAGGCATATAATCAAGGCATTTAGCGTGTGGCTCGATGTGCTGCCCTGTTATGCATATGCACTCGTACATAGCCACCAGCCCAGCCACGGATTAAGTTGTTGGTGTGCCAGAGATAGTAGTCGAGCTGCAGCGAGGCGGGAAGCGTGTCCGTAGCGCAATAAGCGATGTAGGTCAAGTGGGTACAGGCTTAGAGATGACGCTCTTGATGTGTCGCAATTCATCGACCGAGGAACGAATGACAAGGACGCGGCCAGGAAAACTCGAGGCATTTCCTTCACCAACGGCTAGTGTTATGTGCCATGGCCGAGGACGCCGCCAAAAAGCAGCAAAAGAGGTGACAAAACAAAGAATCAAAAAAGGTGGTGGTGGGTGTGGCGTTCCTCATGGGCCTGGTTCATATTTGCCCAATAATGCTCAATGTCCATTGCCTAGCGCCTAGCGCCCAGCCCACCTTTCCCCCCCTTGTTTGTTGATCCCTGCCACCCTTGTCGGGGGGTGTGCCTGAGTAACAGTTAAGCCTCATTTGCTCTCAGCCGTTTGCTGCTTGTTGGGTTAAAGCCCCCCATGCGCCCCTGCCGGCCCGAAATCACAAGTTTGGAGGCAACATCCACCGAACCATCCGCCGACAAATCCCAAGAGCCACTGGGCCACCCACTGTAGCCAGGTCCCCTCTAGTCTCTGGGCTCTAGGCTGCGCACCTCATGCACCAGCAGTCGGCCCCCCTTAATCCTAAGCCCGAAACAAGCATGTCCTGAGAAGACTCCAGTCTTGCCAGCTCTTGTCCAATCCTGCTCCGTCCCTGGTTCTACGGGTACACTGCTCAGCTCCCTTTGTCGTCCTTTTTTCCCATTATTCAAACTCACCAGCCTCGCACCTTGGTCCTTCGTCGACAATCTTCTTTCGTACTGTCGTTTTCTTCCTCGTGATCATCCTTCACTCGCTTCTATCGCTGCGAGCAGAAGGTAAGGTCAACGAGGACTTGCTCGTCTTGGCCTTGGGAAAGGGCAATTGTCAGCTCGGGGTCCGTAAATAAGGGCGACGCCTATCAGCAACGCGCCTTCTGCAGCGGCACATTGGCTGAGCAACCGCACCTCCCCCTTCGTTCGCTTCAACAACAACTTCCGCCCAATTCACCAACATCCGCTCCCTTTACCTTTTACCTGCGATCTTGACAACTTTTTGAGCCAGCTTTCCTCCAAGGACTGTCTTGCTGGGATTTCCCAGAAAATAGACAGTGGCAGTTAGACAGGGAGCTTCTGGAGGAATTCCATCATTCCCCTGCGCCGCGTACCCCCTGTCACGTTGACTGCTTTTACTCATACCACGCCTAATATTACACACCGCACAATACGTGGAATCGACGTTTTCGCGTGTGACGCATATTGCACTTTGGGACATTTTTCATGGGACATCTCTGAAGTAGGTGGAACAAGATTTTATCCTGCGGATTTACCGTGCAAACATTGGAATCACGGGCTTTGGCTGCCACATGCTGACTTCAGTCGTGTATCAGAAACCATATTCAAGATGTCAGGTCATCCTCACCAGGGCGACTATGATGATGGCTACGGCCAACATCATGGCAACGACGCCTATTACCAGGAGGACCAACATGGCTACCATGATCAATATGACTATGGTGGCCACCAGCAACACGGAGGCGAGGGCTACTATGATGAATCGTAAGGAACACACGCGTCTTGAACTTATTCATCAGTGGACTGACACGCAGCAGGGGCTACTATAATGCCGATGCATCAAATCCTTACCACAACGACGGCGGTTACTACGAAGGTCACCAAGGCTATCAGGACGACTACTATGACGGCCAATACTATGATCAGGGAGCTGCTGGCCAGCACTACAACCAAGGACAACGCCCAAGACGCCGCGGTCATGAGTCTGAAGAAGACTCGGAAACGTTTAGTGACTTTACCATGCGATCAGACGTTGGCCGCGCAGCTGAAATGGACTACTATGGCCGTGGGGATGAGCGCTACATCAGCGGCTATGATGGCCAGGGTGGACGTGGATACCGACCTTCGTCTTCTCAACTTTCATATGGTGGTAACAGGTCATCCGGTGCCTCGACTCCAATCTATGGGATGGATTACAACAATGCTTTGCCTGCCGGCCAACGTTCTCGCGAGCCTTATCCAGCCTGGACCTCCGATGCCCAGATCCCCCTTTCGAAAGAGGAGGTTGAAGACATATTTTTGGATTTGACTTCAAAGTTCGGCTTCCAACGTGACAGCATGCGCAACATGTACGACCACATGATGACCTTGTTGGATTCACGAGCTTCGCGCATGACACCCAACCAGGCCTTGTTGTCCCTCCATGCAGATTATATTGGAGGTGACAATGCAAATTACCGCCGGTGGTATTTTGCTGCTCATCTGGACCTTGATGATGCTGTAGGTTTCGCCAACATGAAGCTCGGAAAGGCAAACCGCCGAACGAGAAAGGCAAGAAAGGCCGCTGCGAAAAAGGCAAAGGAGAACCCACAAAATGAAGAAGCTACGTTGGAAGCTCTCGAGGGTGACAACTCCTTGGAGGCCGCCGAGTACCGCTGGAAGACGCGCATGAACAAGATGTCGCAGCATGACCGTGCCCGACAGATCGCCCTGTACCTGCTTTGTTGGGGCGAAGCCAACCAAGTGCGTTTCATGCCTGAGGCACTCTGCTTCATATTCAAGTGTGCAGACGACTACCTGCACTCTCCCGCATGTCAGGCTCGTGTCGAAGCAGTTGAGGAGTTCACTTACCTGAACAATGTTATCACTCCTCTCTACAGCTATATCCGCGACCAGGCCTACGAAATTATCGACGGCAAGTACGTTCGTCGGGAAAAGGACCACAACAAGGTTATTGGATACGATGATATCAACCAGCTCTTCTGGTATCCTGAAGGTATTGAGAGGATCGTAATGAACGATAAATCGCGCATTGTTGATCTTCCGCCTGCGGAGAGATATCTGAAATTGGGCGAGGTAAACTGGAAGAAGGTTTTCTTCAAGACATACAAGGAGACTCGATCCTGGTTCCACTTGATTGTCAACTTCAACCGCATCTGGGTGATCCATCTCACGACCTTCTGGTTCTACACGGCTTTCAACTCTCCGACGCTGTACACTAAGAATTATCAGCAACAACTGAACAACAAGCCACACGCTGCTGCTCAGTGGTCTGCCGTCGCTCTAGGCGGGACGATCGCGACTTTGATCAACATCTTGGCTACTTTGATCGAATGGTCGTACGTCCCTCGGAAATGGGCAGGTGCTCAGCATTTGACCAAGCGACTCCTGTTCTTGATCGGTGTCTTCATCTTGAACATTGCGCCCAGTGTCTACATCTTTGGCTTCTCGCAAACGTCAAAGGTGTCTCTGATTTTGGGCGTGGTGCAGTTCCTTGTCGCTCTGGCCACATTCTTCTTCTTCTCAATCATGCCTCTGGGCGGGTTGTTTGGGAGCTACCTGACCGGGAACAGTCGTCGCTATGTCGCCAGCCAAACTTTCACTGCCTCGTACCCTCGTCTTAAGGGTAACGACATGTGGATGTCTTTCGGCCTGTGGATCATGGTTTTCGCTGCCAAATTGGCCGAGTCGTATTTCTTCCTCACGCTGTCATTCCGAGACCCGATCAAGATTCTATCCTACACCAAAATCCAGCATTGCCAAGGAGACAAGATTCTGAAAGACTACCTCTGCAAGTATCAACCGAAGATCTTGCTCGGAATCATGTTCTTCACTGATTTGATTCTGTTCTTCTTAGATACCTATCTGTGGTATATCATCTGGAACTGCGTCTTCTCGGTCGCTCGGTCGTTCTACTTGGGTGTATCTATTTGGACACCATGGCGAAACATTTTCTCTCGCTTGCCGAAGCGAATTTACTCCAAGGTCCTGGCTACGACAGACATGGAAATCAAGTACAAGCCGAAGGTTCTCATCTCGCAAGTGTGGAATGCCATCGTTATCTCCATGTACAGAGAACATCTCTTGGCTATCGACCACGTTCAGAAACTGCTCTACCACCAAGTACCTTCGGAGCAGGAAGGCAAGCGCACACTTCGGGCTCCAACGTTCTTTGTCTCTCAGGAAGATCACTCGTTCAAGACAGAATTTTTCCCATCACAGAGTGAAGCGGAGCGTCGTATCTCATTCTTCGCTCAGTCACTGTCGACACCTATTCCCGAACCTCTTCCAGTTGACAATATGCCGACTTTCACCGTCCTTATCCCTCACTATGGTGAAAAGATTCTTTTGTCGCTGCGAGAGATTATCCGTGAAGATGAGCCTTATTCTCGGGTTACGCTTCTTGAATACCTGAAACAGCTCCATCCTCATGAGTGGGATTGCTTTGTCAAAGACACTAAGATTCTTGCGGACGAGACATCTCAGTTCAACGGCGACTATGAAAAATCCGAGAAAGATACGGCAAAGAGCAAGATCGATGATCTTCCGTTCTACTGCATTGGTTTCAAGTCCGCTGCGCCAGAATATACTTTGCGGACTCGAATCTGGGCGTCCCTCCGTTCTCAAACCTTGTACCGTACAATTTCGGGTTTCATGAACTACAGCCGAGCCATCAAACTCTTGTATCGCGTGGAGAATCCAGAAGTGGTACAGATGTTCGGTGGCAACTCTGACAAGCTTGAGCGTGAACTTGAACGCATGGCCAGACGAAAATTCAAGATTGTGGTTTCCATGCAGCGCTACGCCAAGTTTAAGAAGGAAGAGCGTGAAAACACCGAATTCTTGCTCCGAGCTTATCCAGACCTTCAGATCGCATACCTGGACGAAGAACCGCCGCAGAATGAAGGAGAAGAACCTCGCTTGTACTCGGCCCTGATTGATGGCCATTCAGAACTCCTTGAGAACGGTATGCGTCGACCCAAGTTCAGAGTCCAGCTCTCTGGCAACCCCATTCTCGGAGACGGCAAGTCCGACAACCAGAATCATGCAATTATCTTCTACCGTGGCGAATACATTCAGCTGATCGACGCCAACCAAGACAACTACTTGGAAGAGTGCTTGAAAATCCGAAGCGTCTTGGCCGAGTTCGAGGAGATGACGACTGATAATGTCTCGCCATACACTCCTGGCTTGCCGCCAACCAAGACTACCCCAGTGGCTATTCTCGGTGCTCGCGAATACATTTTCTCTGAGAATATTGGTGTGCTTGGTGACGTGGCTGCTGGCAAAGAACAAACCTTCGGTACTCTCTTCGCTCGTACTTTGGCTCAAATCGGCGGCAAGCTTCATTATGGTCATCCTGATTTCCTCAACGGTATCTTCATGACAACTCGAGGTGGTGTCTCGAAGGCTCAAAAGGGTCTGCACCTGAACGAAGATATCTATGCTGGAATGAATGCTCTCATCCGTGGTGGACGCATCAAGCATTGTGAATACTACCAGTGTGGCAAGGGTCGTGATCTTGGTTTTGGTTCCATTCTCAACTTCACGACCAAGATCGGGACTGGTATGGGTGAACAGATGTTGTCTCGAGAGTACTATTATCTGGGTACTCAGCTGCCGCTGGATCGCTTCCTGTCTTTCTACTATGCGCACCCTGGTTTCCACATCAACAACATGTTCATCATGTTGTCTGTGCAGCTCTTCATGATTGTGCTCATCAACCTTGGCGCCTTGAGACACGAGACTATCGTCTGTTTCTACAACCGAAATGTTCCGCCGACAGATCCTCTCAAGCCTACCGGATGCACAAACCTGACGCCTATTATGGAATGGGTCGAGCGTTGCGTTGTCTCCATCTTCATTGTCTTCTTCATCTCCTTCGTACCCCTGGTTGTTCAGGAGTTGACAGAGCGTGGATTTTGGCGCGCTGCTACTCGTTTGGCTAAGCACTTTGCATCTGCCTCGCCTATCTTCGAGGTGTTTGTGTGCCAGATCTATGCCAGCTCCATTCAACAGGATCTCTCATTTGGAGGTGCACGATACATTGGTACTGGCCGTGGCTTTGCGACAGCACGCATCCCGTTCGGAGTTCTCTACTCTCGTTTCGCTGGTCCGTCCATCTACCTGGGAGCTCGCTCATTGATGATGTTGCTGTTCGGTACAATCACTGTCTGGGGTGCCTGGCTCTTGTGGTTCTGGGTTTCGCTACTGGGGCTTTGCATTTCCCCCTTCATCTTCAACCCTCATCAGTTCGCCTGGAACGACTTCTTCATCGACTACAGAGACTACCTGAGGTGGCTGTCTCGGGGCAACTCGCGGTCGCATGCCTCATCTTGGATCGCTTTCTGTCGACTGTCGCGTACTCGTCTCACCGGTTACAAGCGCAAGGCTCTGGGTGTTCCGTCCGAGAAGCTCTCTGGGGACGTCCCTCGGGCTAGCTTCACCAGTGTCTTCTTCAGCGAGGTTGTCGGTCCCCTGGTGCTTGTCTGCTTTACGCTGATCCCTTACCTCTTCATCAACGCTCAGACCGGCGTAACAACTGATGTCAAGCCACCCACAAACTCTTTAGTAAGAGTAGCGATTGTAGCCTTTGCTCCCATTGCCATCAACGCCGGTGTGCTGGCTGGTCTCTTTGGCATGGCTTGCTGCATGGGTCCTGTCTTGAGCATGTGCTGCAAGAAATTTGGTTCGGTCCTCGCGGCCATCGCGCATGGTGTCGCCGTCATTATGCTCTTTGCGTTCTGGGAGGTCATGTTCTTCCTAGAGGGATGGGTTTTCGCCAAGGCACTCTTGGGCATGATCGCTGTGGTGGCTCTACAACGATTTGTCTTCAAGTTGATCATCGCGCTCTGCTTGACGAGAGAATTCAAGCACGACACCTCCAACATTGCCTGGTGGACTGGTAAATGGTACTCGATGGGTTGGCACTCGATGTCCCAGCCTGCACGAGAATACCTTTGCAAGATCACCGAGCTTGGATTTTTCGCCGCAGACTTTATCCTTGGGCACATCATCATGTTCATCATGTTGCCGGCTCTCTGTGTTCCCTACATCGACAAATTCCACTCGGTCATGCTCTTCTGGCTTCGACCTAGGTATGTCACTTCCTTTCCCCTTTTCTCAACGCAATACTAATCCTTTCTACAGCCGTCAGATCAGACCCCCCATCTACTCGATTAAACAATCTCGTCTCAGGAAGAGACGTGTCATTCGCTACGCCATTTTGTATTTCATTATGCTCATTATTTTCCTTGTGCTCATCATTGGGCCTATCATTGTCCGGAAATACATCACTGGACTACCGACCATTCCTCTCGACCTCGTTCAACCTACCGGACAGAACAACAACGACACAACGACTGGCGTTACCGGTTCGGCTCTCGTCAACTTTGGTCAGGATGCTGGAACTGCGGCTGCAACAGCGGCTGCCACCACCTCGGCCAACTCCAATGACCCCTTCAGCTTCGGAGGCGGTGGCGGACGATTTATCCGCTGGTAAAAACAGTCATGGCCTAAGTTTTGCGCAAACGATTGGCGTGTATAAATTGGTGCGTGCGGAGAGGGAGGAGGAGAACAAATTAGACAACACGGCCCTCTAATGAGTTTGAGATTCTCTTGTCGGCCATTGATCCGAACCACTTAATGATTGAAATGGCATAGACAAGCAGCCTTTGCAAAGGGGGGAGCTTTCTTCAGCTGGTCTTTCGAACCTAGCAAATATTGGTGGTGAAGGGGGGCGTCTGGTTGAGCTTTTATTTCCTTACGAGATATTGTACTGTACATGACAGTCAAATGAGAACTGCATACAATTGAAATGGACTTGGGACAGACTCTTTGGGTTTCAGGCGAGCCGGTACTCGCGGTACGAGGCACGAGGACTTGATTTCTTGTACCGAGTAGTTGTAGATTTGTTGGTCAGCAGCGAGGACCGGAAATTTGATCTGCCCCTGAATCCAGGCGAGCAGGTTCCTGGCTCTGCCACGTGACTTGCCGCATTGAGCCCTTTTCGCTTTCGCAGGATCCCGAGTGACCGTGGCATAGTTAAATCCTCCCAGGCTCCCGACTCGAGAACCCGCCGTGATCGCCTCATTCCTGTTTCTAACCCCGTTTTTGGGGAGGTTATTGACACCTCCTTTCTGGCCTCACAAGATGGACTCTCATGACGCTCAAGAATATGTCACCAACCTGGCCAACAATGCCGCCGAACAATTCCAGAAAATCCCTGGGTCCGCCATCTTCCTTCGCTACGTGAAGTCCAGTTACCAGAACGACCCAATCCGGTCTGCCGTCGAGCTCTTCCTGGTGCTGTTCGCAATTCGATATTTGCTAGCTCCAAAGTATTCGACCAAGCAGAATTATGTGAAGTTGTCTGATGAGGTGGGCACATTGTTTGGGCAATGGGGATAGCGAGCGTTGAAGGGCTGACTGCGAAACCAGGAAATCGACGATTTGGTTGATGAGTGGACGCCAGAGCCTCTGGTCGGGAAGACCACACCCTTCGAGGATGCAGAATTGGAAAGGCACCCTGTCATCGTCGGGTAAGTCCAGCTTTGAAGATTACTGCTACATACAAAATGTACTGAATATGACGCGACAGACCCAGTGGCCCCCGAACCAAACTGAATAACGGCCGAACAGTGATCAACCTAGCCTCTTACAACTTCTACAATTTTATCTCAAACGAAAACCTCAAAGAGCGGGCTATTCAGACACTGCGTACTTATGGAGTCGGGCCCTGCGGCCCGCCCGGTTTCTACGGTACCCAGGACGTCCACATGAAGATCGAGGCGGACATTGCGGCCTTCCTCGGTACTACGGCATGCATCATCTATGCTCAAGCGTTTTCCACAATTTCCAGTGTCATTCCGGCCTTTTCCAAGAGAGGGGACATAATTGTTGCCGACAAAGCCGTGAATTATGCCATTCGAAAGGGTATACAGATTTCCAGAAGTGCGGTCAGATGGTATGAACACAACGATATGGAGGATCTACAGAGGGTGCTGGCCAAGGTTACGAAGGAACAAGCCAAAAAGCCGCTGACAAGACGGTTTATCATTACTGAGGGACTGTTCGAGAATGTTGGTGATATGGTTGATTTACCCAAAATTGTGAGTTTCCCCCTGATCGATCGCAGGGAGATTGAGCGTCCTGACTGAGGTTGTGCAGATTGAGTTGAAGCTCAAGTACAAGTTCCGACTGATCCTTGACGAGACATGGTCGTTTGGCGTCTTGGGTCGAACCGGTCGAGGCGTGACAGAACACCAGCACGTTGACGCAGCAGAGGTGGACATGATTGTCGGCTCAATGGCAGGTCCTTTGTCAGCCGCAGGAGGTTTCTGCGCTGGATCGGATGAAGTTGTCGAGCACCAGCGATTATCTGCGGCCTCGTATACCTTCTCTGCAGCGCTGCCAGCCATGTCCGCTGTCACGGCAAGCGAGACCTTGATGATGTTGCAGACCCAGCCGGACTTGTTTTCCCAATTGAAAGAGAATATTAAGGCCATGTGGCAGCAGCTTGACCCGCGAAGTGATTGGATGTACTGTACAAGTGCCCCAGAGAATCCAATCATGTTGCTGGTGCTGAAGCCTGAGGTGGTTTCATCACGGAGGTTGACGTTCGAGGACCAACAACAATTACTGCAGGACATTGTGGACGAGGTGAGCCAGACAGAAGTCCTTTCTCTCTCCTGTCGATCCTGGTCTCACAACTAACTTATTCGACATAGTGCCTCGCGCAGAACGTTCTCATCACCCGTGCCAAGTCACTCCCCGCCGGACCCTCAGGCACCAAGACCGATATTTTTACGCCGTCACCTGCTCTCAGGGTTTGCATAACCATCGGCTTAACCAAGAAAGAGATCGAGAAGGCAGGCATCACGATTCGGCACGCAATTACGAAAATCCTTACACGGAAACGGTGAAACCGTCTTGCTTCTTGTCAACCGCAAGTCTCCGGTCCTCGACATTTGTACAATACAAGTTTTAGTTCTGCTTTGTCCGGGATACAGCGGAACAGCATTTAGATTTTTGTAATAGCAGAAGAATAATGAGCGGCCTAGGGCGGGTTTTTCCTTCGAGCAGCCGCCTTTATCTGGGCCAGAGCATGAGAGATTCACATACAGAGCATCCAATCAATAATGACGATTGATCGGCCATTTTGCTATCCTTTTCTTGTGGTTGCTGCTCTCAGTTGGTATTGCTATCGCCTGGTATAGGACCCAAGCGATAAGTTGGTAATGCCCAAAACTGGAGCATGATGGATGGCAGGCAAGATCAGGAACCTTCTATCGATCGTGGATTGATCAAGGCACTGACATGAACTAGAAACTCCCTGCGAACCACAGTGTCGTAGCGTAGGAGGAGCGGAAAATGAACCGAATTGTATAGGTACGTATCTCCTGGATGGAAAGTATATACACTTGCACTCTTTCTTCTGAGTCTTGATCCTACAGCAGTCCATTCATGTGGAATGATTGATTGAGGCTTGATCTGTGTTTCTACTCCTCTCTCTTTCTACTCTCCATCCTCGCCCGGATACGAGCTCTTCCGGACCTATGTCTGTCACTCTCCTCCCGCCCCAGCCGCACAACAGAGAAACAGCATGTGGCATCAACGGTTCCGCGAGCTGAAGAAAATTCCAACGTCTCCGCATATTCCGGATCTTAGACTCTCAGAACACCTGCGAAAGATGGTTAGTATGACGCTCAATTGCGGGGTGTGGCGGTGTCTGGTCGTCCTCTTGGAGAGCCTCGCTTACGAACACTTTCCCTTCGACCTTCAGCAGCTTCCAGCAACGCGGGGAGGTCTGCTGCTCTGCTTGCCACATGTCTGCCAATCCTGTTCCTGTCATCCAGCAGTCGAATGGGCTTCGAACGACGCCCTGTCCGGTGCTCACATGCTCCAAATGCCCGGACTGTTGGTGGAGCGGCTGAGTCCAGCTCTTGACAGACCGGTCGAGCTGAATAGACTTGCATTTGAGCTCGTGTTGGATGGCGTCGACTACATATGCCCGACTCGTGTCACTCTTGTTGCTCGGTCATGCTCTCCTCCTGGGTAGCAAACTCCAGCTGCTGAAAGCCCATAGCATACTTTCTTCCTTACCCATTTGGCTGCCAAAGAAGATTCTCATCGCCTTTGTGGTCACCATGTCTTACCCAACCAGAGATGCTTTTGTCCATGTTGGAACCTGGGACGATGAAACTCGCAAGCATCCTGCAATGAAGTGGATGGAGGACTACACTATCAACTTCAACAAGCGCGGCAATTGGAGCCAGGAGGAATGCGATTGGGTGAGGTTCTCATGCTTTATGAGTGTCTCGTACAATCTTGGTGCGGCTCTTTCGCTTCTCAGTCGCTGACCTGAAGGTCCACAGACTTCTGCAGATGCCACTCTCGTCAAACCCGACGGCTCAGTACACACCGGTAACGCACAGGCTTTTAGCGAAGCCAAGGGCATGTACGCACCGTTCTCCCAGGAATTCCATGAGCCCTATTTCCTGGTCTGCTTCGACACGGACGAGGGTTGGGAGATGATAGGCCAAGCATACTTGTTCGCCAACTGTCAAGGGTCACCAACGGCGCAGGAAAAAAAGGTCAAGGACCTGCAGGGAAGGGAATGGGATGTCAAGATTCCGGGTGGCTTTCATTTCGTCTATGCCAAGCAGCAGGGAGCGCCGCATGACGGGATCGTGTTGAAAAGGACAGAGATCATGAGTGATTCAATGCCGGCGGTGCAGATCCTTATGGCGAGGGGAGTCTTGAAGCTGTGAAATGTGTCTTGAGTCCAGACATTTGTCAGAGGGACATGGAGTAGGGGACGAAAAATGGACTTGATTTAGCAGGCCGGTAATTACCACTCACTATGCACCGAGGGTCAATGGAGAGAGCATTTCTGCCTTCTTGTTTCCCGACAATGCCCTTCTCTCCGGCAAGGTCATACCCTGTCAAACGAGGAGGGTGGTGGTGTCCCCCCCAAGTCGAGAACAGAGAGCCAAGAAGAAATCAAAAAGCGTGGAAGCTGACAGAGCTTACCTGCAGTTGTGTTTTAGATCCAAGGGGAGTCGATGTCAGATGCGGCCGCGAAGGACGTGGACGAGGCTGCGTCAGAAAGGGAGGGAGGCAAGGCTGCTAAAGCGGCGAGAGATGAGAATTTGTGAGATGACTGCGTTCTGCTGCTCGTCAGGCCTGAAGTCAATAAGCAGCTCCTTTTCATCCTTCTCATCATGTCCTTCTCTTCGTTCCGCTCAATGCTGCACGTTGTGTTTCCCTAATCCGATCTAACCCACACCAGACTGGAATTTGCTGGTATTAATATCCAACAATGTGCCACCTCCGCTTCCCTTCCCCGTATTTCTTCGCCTAATCCGGGATCCTCCTTACATCAGATCCGGCTTTGGCTAGTGAGGGATCAAATATACACAGTGGTCGGCTGGGGATCCTCTCGCCTCTGTTGGATGCGATCATTCAATTCCTGGAGTCGCTTGACTTGCCTCGAGAGGCGAGCATCACAGTGCTAGATCTTGTCGTTGACACTTCCCAAGACGTTGCTATCTTTGATGGTGCGTACAAAAGACAGCAACGGTTTGGTCGGAGCAGCCAGCCAAGATCTTTGGGGCTATTCAACACATGTCGGACTTGTCGTTGTTGTTTATCCCGACATCAGGCGCCCTTCCTGGGAGGGACCAGTACCAAAAAAGGGAATGAACAGTGGACACCCGCAGGAGGTGGTGCTCGAACTATATCCGGTTCCCAACATAGAGGAGAGGGGTCAGTCTGGCTCAGACTCCTCTGCGCCCATGCATGCCCAGAGCCGCGTCAAAGCCAATGACGAAAAGCCATCCTTTTCTGGAGACAGACTGCAAGGCCTGGAACCTGGAGCATCACCCATAGCGACGGTCCGTGTCGGTGCTCTCGATATCCAAAGAAAGATCTGACAGCGCTGCCAGTCTAGAAACCAGTGTCTATAAAGTCTTTGAATTGGTCGCAACCCTTGGACAATGCCATCAACCGTCTCTCAACCCACTCACTTGACTTACCAGTTTCCTTACGACTTTCATTAGGTCTAATTTTGTTTTCAAGACTTTGTACAAGATTTCCTCGCATTCAGTTATTTTCTTCATTGAGCACCATGAGGACCTCAGTCGTTGCCACCGCGGTTTTCTCCAGCGTCGCTGCTGCAAAGGGGAGCTGGGGCTCCGGGGGAAGCTACCCGCCTTATGCCTCGAAAAACTGCCCATTCATCCCTGCTGATGACCAATTCGTTCTCTTTGCCGAAGACATTCAGACGGTCTCACAAGTCAAGGCAGACCAAGCCTTCCTGAGGTCGCAAGATCTCTACGTCGAGACCGCCTACGATCTGGCCACTGCTTCTCAATTCACAATCCCCGATTTCGCCGCCGGTGCCAACTGCTCCTTGAACTTGGCAGTTCCCAGCCCCGATCAGATCTATGGTGATCTCTCCCAGACCATCTTCAGTGGTGGCGGAAAGTACGTGAATATTCAACCTCTTGCCTTGTCCCTTCTCCCACATTGTCAGCTCTATCTAGCCTACCTATTCTATGGGACATGACTGACGGTTAAACCAAAATGTAGCTTGAACTTCTCTCAACTGCAGAACGAACTTCCGAGCTCTGGCTGTACGTATACTCCTTCCCCGTTGCGAGTCATCACGCATATCGCCCAAGTTGACTCTTGACGACCTCCGATGACAAAATTCTGACAAGTTGTGTACAATAGTGACGTTCAACACCCTCGGAAACATCCAAAATGTCGGGGTCCAGAAAGTGATCCCGGGCAAACTGCTCACCCTCGTCCCCAGCTTCCCCTGCCCACCTCCTGGCACCGTCCTCCCCGGAATCATCCAATCTATCGACACAACACTTGTTATGCGCGACACTGTGGGACCAGTCTGCCTCTCGGGTCTGTTCGTCTTGATTGAGCCTGTCGGAAACCCGCCTAGCCCACCCGCGGCGTCCAGCACGAGCGCCTATAAGACGACCAGCTACACTGGAAGCTATACCGGCACCTATAGCACCAACAGTGTTTCTGCCACTTACAGCAGCAAATGGGCGGCTTGAGAGGCCGGAGGTTGAGACGTGGATGGCTTAATAGATACTTGAGACCGGGACATTTGCCATTTGCATAGCGCGGTTGGATATTGTGTATATTTCTTTTTCTTGATTTCGTCTTTCGCAAGAGGCGAATGTACCACTCTCCCTTACTCGCTTCAGAATTGGCGTAACACATAGCTTGTACGAGCTCAATGACAAGAAAAGCATTGGTTCAATTTCTCCCAAAAGTACTAGGTATATGTACACTGGTGGACCGCAAGGCTGAGGAGAGAAGAGACGAGGCTGAGTATGTGCTGGTCACGGGGTATGAGATCATCGCCAACCGCCTAGAGCCTCCGACGCGTTTCCGCTGCCACTTGGCGTCCCGCCCGACCCTCAATCCATCGCAGCCGCAGGCTTGTCTTGTCTTGCTGCCACTGCTCCGTCTTACTGAAACCAGGCCTTGACAGTTGACTCTTGTACCTCGTCGGATAGAGTGCGGGACCTCCTCCCTGTCATGCGGAGGATTCTGCGTCCTCAGTCACCATGGCGCATTTCCTTCGCGGCAAGCAGGCCGGCATCCAGAATGACCTCTCTACCGGTGTTTCACCAGAATCTTTTATGCTAGACGATGTACGCTCGCTCCTTCCGAGATCTGCAGTTATTCGGAGAAGACTGACAACTGTCTCAAGTTTGCCCGCTATGGCATCAATTCTCAGATCTCCGTGCTCGCCTATGACCCTGTTCAGTCTCTCCTCGCAGTCGGTACCAATGAATCTCAATTCGGCCCTGGGGTCGTCTATGTCTTTGGCCAGAAGCGAGTCTGTGTGACTTTCACCCCTCCTCGACCTTCATCCATCCGAACCATCCAATTTTGCGCCGACAAAATCCTTGTGCTCGACAGCAAGAACGATGTCAGCGTCTTCAGCCTCGACACCAGGCATCTGCTGGCAAATTATTCCCCTCCCGGCCAGGTCGTTGCCATCCTCTCGGATCCCAGTCTCGACTACTGTTTCTCTGGGTTGCAAAATGGTGGGCCCAATAAGATACGATAGACTGGGATGGGGGAAATTTTGCTGACATCCTTTGGCAGGGGAAATTGTGGCATTTGATTTGGACCGCGAGCACCAGACGGCATTCAAGATCCCCAACCTGTGGCGTGAGCGGAACCCCCGAGCACGGATTCTACCCATTGTATCGATGCAGTTCCATCCCAAGGACATAGGAACATTGCTTATCGGTTACTCCGAGGGCGCCGTCATCTACTCTTTTAAGCAGAACAAAGCGATCAAGTTCTTCCACTACGAACTCCCACCAGGCGCTCGAGGCGGGGATGGAGATCCTTCAAACGCCAACTCTGTACGGCATCCGCGGTTGACACATGCTCTCTGGCACCCAACTGGCACCTTTGTGTTGACGGCCCACGACGACTCGAGTCTGGTGTTCTGGGACCCTCGAGATGGCAGAGTCATCCACGCAAGGACAATTGAGGATACAGATGTCAACGTGCCTGGCGCTGGAAAGCCAAGAGATGTACCTAGGAGCCCTCTCACGCCGGTAAGCCCGGGCTTTGGTACAGTGAAGGAGCCGTACTTTCATATTGCATGGTGTTCCAAGGCAAATCCGGACGACACTGGCTTGCTTGTAGCAGGCGGCGCACCGACAGCCAATCCCACGAGAGGCCTGACATTCCTCGAACTCGGTCCGACACCAAACTATCAAACCTCGACGTGGGATTTCCTCGCGAACCATTTCCGCCGTCCGAAACGCACACATGTGCTGCCTACACCACCTAATGCCGCGATCAACACGTTTACCCTTATTCCTCGCTCGTCCCCACACTTTGCAGGCTCTCATGATCCGATAGCAGTCATGACTGTTCTCTCGTCTGGTGAAGTGATCACATTGAGCTTCCCCTCTGGACATCCCATCACACCCAGCAACCAATTGCACGTCTCGTTATCTTTCGTGCATCCATTTGTGACCAAGACAGCACTCGCATTCGTCGATCGAACTAGGTGGCTCGGCATGCGTGAAGTTCGCCAACATGGTCCGCAGTTTCTGATCGGTGGCGCTGAGGGTATCAAGCCTCTTAAGAGACATGAAAACAGAAATATCGTCCAAGCCGCTCACGCGGACGGGACCATTCGCATATGGGATGCCGGACATGGCGATGTCATTGAAAATCCTGGCGTCCTCCAAGTCGATTTAGGAAAAGCCCTGGGCCGGTGGGATAATCTGGACGTGTCCCAGATGGGCATGTCTGGTGCAACGGGAGAGCTTTCGGTAGGGCTGAAAACTGGGGAACTCGTTGTTTTTCGACTGAACCGCAATCAATTCTTTGGTCAGCCTCCATCTGATCCTGGCTCGAACGAAGGACCTGGCAAAATGCAGGATATCAGCAGACGAGCTGACCCAGGCTTGAAGGAAGGTCTCCTCCCTCTGACCATGACGAATGACCAACAAGGCCCCGTCACCGCTCTACGACATTCCGATGTTGGCTTTGTGGCAGCTGGTTATGCTGGAGGTGGGGTGACCATTGTTGATCTACGTGGTCCGGCTATCATCCACACAGCTCTTCTCAATGAGATGGTCGGTGGTAAACATCGGAGAGGTAGTATACGACGAGCTACTCCAGCCACTCAATCGACAGAATATGCCACTTCGATGGAATTTGGTATCTTGACCCTTGATGGTGATGGTACGTGTTTTCCATCCCTGGACCCCCGCGGTGTTAACATGTGAATAGATTATTCCTCACTCGCTCTATTTGTTGGAACATCTCGAGGTCGTGTCGCCACGTTCAAAATTCTCCCATCTCAGTCCGGACGGTATTCGGCACAGTCGACAGGTGTGGCCCAAATATCAGAGGACCGGGTCATCTCATTGTGCCCCATCGATACCCACACAGGTGCCCCTGCAGCTGCAACTGGATATGCAATGGGCGGTTTGCAGTCTGGTCGGAAAGTCGATGGCGTCCTTGTGGCAGTCACAGCTTCATCCGCCCACATCTTCCGTCCAGCATCTGCAAAGGGAGCCTCCAAGACTTTCGACCACTACCTGTGTGATTCGGCCACAGTAGCCCGCTACGAAGATCGTGGCTATGCAATTGTCGGGTTATTTGGCGATGGCGCCGCCCGGGCATTCTCAATCCCTGCACTGAAAGAAATTGCGAGCATCCGCGTCAATCATCTCCTTGACACGAAGCGTTTCGGGGACGCGATCGTGTCTCCCACAGGCGATATCCTGGGTTGGGCAGGTCCTAGCGAACTAGCCATGGTTAACGTCTTTGGCTGTGGTACGTCCCTCCCACCTAGCACCGATCGTCTCTACGACGGCACCAAAATGGTTCCTCCTCGACCTACGATCAGCAACCTACAATGGATCGCGGGTACCCAATACATCACTCCTTCAGATATGGACATCCTCATTGGAGGGCCCGACCGACCACCTTCTAAGCGAATGATGGCGGAAATGCGGGCTGCGCAGGAAGCCGAGTTTCAACGACAAAGGGAAGCCGCGCGAACAGGACGGGCGCCCAAGCCTGACCATTCTCAGGAGACGTATTGGGCGTACATGCAGCGGCAGCTACAAGAGAGAACAGAGAATCTGGGATTGGCGGGCGACAGTCTCGATCGAGCAGCGGAATCCAGCAGTTCGTGGAGCGACGGTGTGGACAAGTTTGTAGCGAAGCAGAAGAGAGCGGCGGCGCTGGGGTTTATTGGATCGAAGCTAGGGTTCTAAAAGATGTGCTGATGGAGTTTGAGCGAGGAGTTTTATGACTTGCACGCCAGCTACACCTCCTGGAAGCCGAGCATGTGCGTGGCAAGGTATGCGCTATCACGAGGCTTGCTGTGCTAATGAATGGGAAAAGAATATAGGTTGCAATGGCCAACTAACGCACTGGGCATCTTTGGCGCTGGCCTCAGTGCACAAGTGGACAATATAGATATACGACTTCAACTCCAGCTTCACGGGTGTCCCAGAGCCTTTCCCTTGCCGGAGGGAGTATCTATAATGGCAATCTTGTGGAGTTTTCTCACACATCGTCACGGTTTTCTGTCGACAGTGCTGGGGGAGCTAGCTACTCAGCATCTGGATACTCACCGGGTCAGAAGAAGGCTTTCTATCTATCTATCTAGCCGGCTGGCTGGTTGGCTGACCATGTCTCATTTTGTTTCTGGATCCATTTCCGCCTTTGAATTCCAGGGAGAGGAGAACTGCATACAGGATAAAGCCCCGGGAAATCGAGTTATTACCCACATCCCCTTTGCGCCAGAGTGCCTTTCTCCCCATCTACACAAATGTCAGAGGAGTGATTGAGTCGCTCTTCACCCTCCACCCTTCAACAACGACAGTGCCTGACAATGACAATGACGCTGCCTCCGCCGCCGCCGCCGCCGCAAACGGCGAATAAGTCGCAGTAGGTGCCACCGCCCAGTCCCATTGTCTTCTTTGCCTTTACGGTTTCCGACGTCACCACGACAGCCGCATCCGGAAAACCAGGCAGTCACTCGACCCATACTCGAGAACAAAGAACCGAGAAGGTCTTGTCATTGTTCTGTTTCTTTTTTTCGTTTTGTGTGTCTGTGCACGGGTAGGGGGTTTAGGGACCAATGGTATCTCGAGGGCTAGGATCCCATGATGGTCTGTCCGCCCGTGGGTACGGAGGAGTGACGATGTACGATATACGACATACTGGAGGACGGGCGGTGATGTGTTGGTAGCATGTTCCATTGTCAAACGGTCGCAAGGATCTGCCCTGCTTGGAATTTTTCATTGTTTGTTCCCGTCGTTCGTCGGTGTCTTTGTTCGTTTCAACAATCGCTTTGCTTGGCCCTCGCGCCTACATCGGAATTTTGGGCGAGGATTATCGATGGAAGATTCCTAAAGATCTCGAAGTCGTGGAATCGGGGATCGAGAGCCATCAATCATACCTACCTAGCAAGTCCTTTCCGGTCTGAGACCGGTCGAGTCCAAGTGAAGTCCAAGTCCGAGTCCGAGTGTCAAGTCTCAAATCAAGTGAAAGCAAGGCAAGGCAAGTCATCCTCGCGAGAGAAAAAAAGCCCGAGTAGGTGGTGTGGTGTGAAAAGAACCGAGACAAGAGAATCTGCGTACTGGCAAGATGAAGAAACTGGCACGCACGCTGTCTTCGCGCGGCAGCAACCCAAAATCTCATCCCCATCCTCCTCCTCATCCACCATCGCCCTCAAGTGGTGTCAACCCTCATCATCAAGCGAACCGGGCTCGTGCTCGAACATCCTCCCTGACGAGCCCGATCCCGCCTCACACGCATCTCCATTTCCCGCAGTGCCCACACACCACTCCCCCGACGCCCCGACCGGCCCGGTTGCCGGCCGTGCTGAGGACCGAGGTCGTCGAGAATGTCGTCGCGACAGATACCCCAGATGCTTCAGGGTTGGGTGGCACCGCGGCGGACACGGACCGCAGCAGGAGTGTCGTAGAAGTGCGGCAATTCCTGACCACGCCAACGCACTGTCTCGACTGCACGCTCGCGCTGGCCGCGCAGCATGAATCCTGGATCCGAGAGCTCTGCGACGGCGCGGTGCGGGAGGCGAGGTTAAGGCTCGTCGAATTGAGGTCGGGTCTGGCTGCTGCTGCTGCTGCTGCTCCTGCTGCTGCTCCTGCTGCTGCAGATGCTCATGACGACGACGATAAAAAGGAGCAGACCAAGCTCCAGGCCGAGATCCAACGTTACGAGCAGCGCATCGAAGAACACCTGCGCACGCGGGACGGCGATGTCAAGCAGGTGTGGGACCGCGTGCGTAAGGACTGGGAGGGCGGTGTTCGAGAGGTGGTCAGAGACGACGGCACGGGCGAGGCCGAGGAACGGTGTGTCTTTGTGGTGCCCTGGGAGGCCGAGGGAGAGGTGGTGGATACGGCGGCTGTGTCTGTCCCTGTCCAGGAAGGGATTGTGACACAAAAGGGGAGTGTGAAGGTTGCGTGGATACCGATGGGTGTGAGTGAGAGTCAGTGAGAGTAAGTTGAAATACGGAGGGGGTCGGCTTCATTTGGCTCTACTAGGAGCTGTAGATACACGCCTAGTGCCATTCTAGCGCTTTACTAATGTCATATCAGATCACCTAACATATGGTTTCATTACCAGATATGGTAAGTGCTAAATATCCCGGGTATTGTAATCTAATCGCTACAAGCTGGTGCAAGCAATGCCTGCCCAAGTCAACCGAATACCGTACGTTAAACCATGTAATGTGCCAGGCGCCGACGTGTTCTGTTCACGTAATATCAGGGGTTACACCCCCCGGAACCCCCTTTTTTGGGGACAACCTGGACTAGGATTCTCGCAGGATTCTCGCTCATACACTGGCTTGACTGGGTCCCTTTCGAATTGGAATCTGTCGACTCTGAAATGATTTATGTTCTTCCACCACCGGGAACCAAATTCCTTGTCTCGCGGGTTTTCCTTTCCGCCCACGTCTTTGCGACTGACGACGGCAATTTTGTCATCAAGCGACCAAAGGGGTTTGGGTACGACGCATGCTTCGACGCGTTTCGTGAGCTTGTCGACACTGAGCGGCGGATCTACGAACACCTGGGCGCGCACACCGTGGACTGGCAGAATACCACGGGTACGACCAGAGTGACGGATCGATCAAGCTCGAGCGTGCCAGTGACGGCGACCTGACCGACTTTATCAACGACAACCCGAAACCAACCCGCGAGACGTGCCACGAAATGATGAGGCACCTAGCCGACACTCCGCGCCATATCGATTCCCGGAATGTCGCTGTACTGGATATCAAGACGGACACAATGTGCTCAATGCACCACGGGTTACCAAAGATCTGCGACTTTACCCAGAGTATCCTGTTCTCGCCGACTGAGATGGCGCAGGATGTTCGCCCCGAGGTAGAGGAGGAGCAGGCGCTGCACATCGGCCTTTTCGGTATCGGCTGTGTCCTCTGTTCCATCTCCACGTGGGAGGTGTTCAACTACGACCTGGACGAAGACTGCTGGCCCTCTCCAACAAACGACCTGAAGCCAACGGGGGATGTCTTTCTCGGAAGAGTCATCGAAAAATGCTGACACAAAAGGTATCGATCTGTGGAAGAATCTCATTACGATGTCATGGTCGGGACGCGATGTCGATTCTTGGGCTTCTTGGCTATCTTCGCCTCGTCGATGTCGCGCTTCGTTGCGACGGCTCGTCTCATGCTCACCCTTCCCTTCCTGAAGAGTTGGCCGTTGTGGAAGTCGACGTCTCAGCCCATCGGCTTGAGATCCGTCAGATGAGATGGATGGAAGGTGGATGAGAGGATGTGCATGCCGACACTACAAGAAGGTGAGACTTCGCTGTATGGCTACAAATCCTCGTGTCAGCTGCCAAAAAATGCCTGTTTCTGTCGACCACTCCGTCCTCTTTCCATTCATTCTCCGATTTTGTTCCACTTCCACAGTGACCCTCCATGTCAGATTAGCTAGACACGAAGCCCAACAGCGTTGGTAACTTTGAGAATTCACGGTAGTTTGCAGATCTTGGCCGTGAGGCCATACGAATTGATCTCAGAACTTGCAACTATATATGTATGTAGTGGTCTGTGTGGATGTGGAGTTGACTTCCCCAAATAGTTAGGTTACATGGGTGGATGCGGGAAGTCATGAGCTTCTACAGACTAGAGATAGATGGCGCCTCAAGACACGATGCAGCTATCCCCTCAGGACTCCTCGACACGAATTTGATGGCACATCAGCCAAGTCTCTACCCCCGGAGCAGATGACACTCCTGCAGCAAGTCTTCAAGCTTCTCCTCATCCTCTTGCCCGCGCCCGTTCCGCCTCCCACCACCCGAGCACTCCCCCTCGTGTTTGGAATGCGCGATCTTGGCTAAATATAGCTTTCGTTGCTGCTTGCGGACGATATTCTCCTCGATGCTCTGCTCCACCACATACCGCCACACCGTCACTGGCTTGTCTTGTCCGATGCGGTGCGCGCGGCCGATAGCTTGCTCTTCTACCATAGGGTTCCAGTGTGGCTCCATGAGATGGACATCGGTCGCCTCTGTAAGAGTCAGACCCACAGAGCCTGTTCCAAACGTGACAAGCATCACTCGTACTTCTGGATCCGTCCGGAACGCAGAGAGTGCTCTGGCCCGATCGTCCGGCGAGTGCTTGCCGTCGATACGGACGCATTCAATGCCGTACCGTTGAAGTTGTTTTTCCAGCAGTGCTAGTGCGTGTAACCAGTATGAGAAAACAAGGCTGTCGTCGTCTTAGCATACTCTTACTGATTCAGGAGCTGTCACTCACCTCTTCCCAGTACCCGCAAGGGGCTCCTGGTGGAGCTCTAGGAGCTTGGACGTTACTGCGACAATTTTTGCAGGGGTGAAATTCCCTGTGTCCTGCTCTGGCGGGATAAGGGAGGTAACCCCGTCATATGTGCTGGTGACACCCGGAGAATTACCAAAGACGAGGTCTTCTTCGACCGCCCCACATATGAGACAGGATACCTCCTTAGCTAATGCTTCGGCGCTGTTGTTTGGAGAATTGGCCCGACAGGCTTTACAGAGCACATGGCCGCATTGTCCGTGGAAAACCGACGGCCACTCGGCTCTCCTGATGGTCCCGCCACATTGATTACAAGTAACGTTGGAGACCCAGGCTGGAATTTCGGCAAGCTGGCGTGCAGAGCGGTCTTGCAAACTGATCCCGTCGCAGCAAATCCTCCGTAAGTCTCGGATGCCTAGGAGAGTGCTTATCGAGCGCTGTGCTTTTTGGACCTTGGAGGCCTCGGCCAAGGTTTGGAGAATGCTAGTTTTCACCACATCATATTGCTCGTGTTCCAGATTGGAAAGCGAGACGCTGATCGTGCGTAACGTTACACCGCCTAGGCCCAGAGCCTGTTTCATACGGCGAATCTGAAATACCCTAGTCATACGGCGTAGATTAGAGAGACCAGCCTCATCACGCCTGGATAGTGGATCCGTAATGAGTTTCCTAAACGATCGGGTCGAGTCGAAGGGATAGAATCTGAGCCAGCGAGTGAGAGCGCAAAGATCGCCTAGGCCATTCTGAACGGGCGTGCCTGTCAAACACCATCTCCTCTCGGCCTCGAATTCATGCAAGGTTTGGAAGACTTGTGTTGAGGAGTTGCGAATCCAGTGGGCCTCGTCAAGGGCGATTCGAAACCATGAAAACTGACCCAGATGACCAGATGATGACTTTCGTCCCAAGGAGATAGTTTCGTATGTCGTCAGCACAACTTGAGCAGTTGCCAAGTCCGAATGCAGCCTGGTTTTTGCCTGGCCGTGGTGGACGTAGAGGCGTAAAGCCTTCGCGTCTAGATGTCTAGCAGAGGGAGTCAGTGGTGTGTTATGTTTCCCCATTGCGGCTTGGACTTACTTGGAAAGCTCGTCTTGCCAATTCTGCAGAGCTGCATCGTGTCAGGAAACTTTTGTTTTCAGAGTTCTGAAAGTCTTACTTGAAAAAGGGGTTACGATAAGGGTGGCCCCAATTTTCTGGACCTGGCGCGGAGATGCGGTGTGATTGTAGGCCATAAAGTGTCGAGCCTCTTCCAAGGTATGGATTATCAGTGCCAACAACGAGAGAGACTTCCCCAGTCCCATCTCGTCTGCCAGCAAGCCCCCTACGCACTCGTTGACTGGGGCATACTTTTTCTCCCGAGTCAACTCGTGGACATACCTATCGAGCATTAGAACTTTGATCTATCTCATGTATCACTAGCTTGATACTTGCCTTGGTTCGAGGCTGGTCCAATCCCGCTTCCACATTGTTGAGAGGAGATGTTTCTCCTCTGTGGCCTCGCGACGCAGCATAAAATCCAGTGCTTCGATTTGATGACTGTAAAGGAGTTAGAACTGAAGGGTCGATCCAGTGGGGTTCTTACGGCTGCAAGGTTGTCTTTATTCTCGAGTCTTGTTCAAAGACCGACTGCAGGCCACCGTGATGCGTCTCACACAGTATGGTTTTTATTTCTTGGTCGAAATGGTGGATATCATCTGACTGCTGGTTTATGAAGAACGGGGTGAGTTGCTCCTCTGTTGTAGAATATACATGAGGATTGGAGTAGGGGATAGATGGATGCAGCACACTGGGCTCCTGTAAGAAGATATGTGCATTCCCAAGACAGGTTCCGACTCTCTCTCCGTAGGATGCTGGACCGAAGAGGTTAATCTCGCAGGAAAGGACCATATGGGCCTGCTTCTTAGAGACATTTCTGATTATTTCGTCGTCGAGGGAGAGGTATACTTCACACCTCAAGCTTGGACACTGTGCCTTCACCTTTTTGATGACCGCCGCGTGTTGCTGGTTCAATTGTGCCACCTCCTGAGCATCGGTGTCGCAAATGGTGATGCCATCGGATCGAATTCGGATCGGAAAAGCCGTCCGTTTCCTGAGGAATTCGATAGATGGGCGTTGGGACGAAGGGAAGAGTTTTGCGAAAGAATTGGTTATCTAGGCAATGAGCAGAGAACTGCAATTATGTCGATGGATTTCTCACCAGTCCATAGCAAACAGTAGTCGCTTCATCCGCCTTAGCCAAAGGTTCTGTCTCTTCGGTGCTCCGAGAAGTGGAGAAAGTATCAGAGTCGATTGCAGGGATCGAAGACGTCTCGTCAAGGATTTCAGGGTCGGCCCGGTGAGATTCGTCTGAGGATTCCAAAGAATGCTCTCGACTTTCGTAGAGGTCAACATGGCAGTTTTCAGCCAGTTGGTGTTTGGGGCAGGTTTCGGAAAATGTCTCTTGTTGGATCTCGAGGTCGTCGTGGTCTTTGGTGTCTGTCGGTCCGTTTAACTGCGCAGTTGACCAGAGGTCGATGTCAAGCGGGCGAACCAGATCCGGGCAAGTGTCGACACCCCCCAACGCAGTCGTCCACGATCTTTTCTTCGTGAGCTCCATGCTTCGTGTTTCATTGTGCAAGAGGTTGATGTTCTTGTGTCATTAGACAATCAAGATGGCCTTCACTGGGGAGAAACTCGGGCAACCACACCTGCGACCTTGATTGTAAATCTGCCTCGCCTGCAAGGCAACCTTGACAACCTGCAGGATGAGGCTGATCAGGCGCATCTAGCGAACTGCCACGTTGCGCTGGTGGCGATGCCCCTCGCTTTGTTTCTTTTCTGATGTGTGCAGCCTGCCATCCACCTTGTTTCCTCCCTTGCTCACTTTCAACCAACGTTCTAAGGTCACAACAAGTTGATGCAGCAGATCGATCAAGATGGCGTCTGTGACACACGCAGATCCTGCGAGCTCCATGGCTCTTGTATCGTCTCTGTTCGCTGACGCTAGTATGGACTTCAAGAGCAAGGTCCCGGACCACCTTGTTCCAACCTTTGACGAGATCAGAACTCTTCAAGATCTGGAATGTGCTATTCGAGGCATTGAGGCAAGTCAAGGAGGCAGAAAATCACTCCGCTATTTGAGCAAGATCAAGCCATATCTCAAAGCCTTGGATGAATACTCGAAGGTCATCGAAGTGTTTGTCAATGCAAAGCCTGAAATCATGGCCTTTGTCTGGGGGCCCATCAAGCTGTGCTTGCTGGTAAAGTGTCCTCCTCATCCTACAGCGGGACTTCAACTGATGACCTGGACCAGATCGCCTCAAAGCATGAGAAGGCATTTGATTCTCTTCTTTCAGCCTATGTCAAGATCAAAGACGCTCTGCCCCATTTCTCTGCTGTCGAACAGTTGTTTGAGAACAACCTGCAGATGAGACACGTTCTAGTCAACCTCTACAAAGACATTCTTGCCTTTCACCTGCGGGTCCTCACTTTCTTCTCCAGACCTGGTAGGTGCCTCATGCCGTTTCCCGTGGCAGATCTCGCAGGCTTATGAGTTAGGCTGGAGCATAGCGTTCCGCGTTACGTGTAGAGCGTTTGATGATATGTTTGGTGATATTGTCACCAATCTCGAGCGTTCAAAAGAGCTTTTCTACTCTTCAGCAAGCATTGCGCATTACCAAGCTGCCCAGGAAGCACGGCAACAGATCGAGGTCATATTCAAAACACAACAAGAGACAGCTCGAATAGAGAAAAGAACCTACGTGCATGGATGGCTCAGTCCTCCTGAGCATCGCGAACGGCACGAACAGCTCTGTGAACTCCGGTCAGAATATCCACAAACAGCACAGTGGATTTTTGAAGAGCCATGTTGGAAAAACTGGCTCAACAACGAAGAGCAAAGTGGTAGGATCTTATGGGTGTCGGGAATCCCAGGAGCGGGTATAACACTGCACTGTCATTTACCTCTGCATCGCTTTGCTGACTGCAACAGGCAAGACTGTGATATTTAGTGCCATGGTCGAATCTCTGATCCTCCGATCCAAGTCGAACTCATCGTGTGCGGTTGCTTACGTTTACTGCAAGTACAATGACTGCCAAAGAAATAGTTTTGCGGAGTTGGCTCGATCTTTGATTCATCAGCTCGCTGGCATGAATGAAATCTGTGGAGACTATTTGTACGATACTGCCATAAATAGTACCGAGAGCAAGGCCCGTGGGAAGCAAGCGCTCACGACGATAATTCAAGATGTCCTCCAGTGCTACGAAGAGGTGTTCATTGGAATCGATGGACTCGATGAATGTGAGAAGGACCAACGACGGCAAGTCCTTGACTTTCTCAAAGGGCTGTTCAAGCTCTCTCTCCCGGATTGCAGTCTTCGTTTGTTCTTAACAAGCCAAGGAGAGCGTGACATTGAGAAATTCATGGCTTTGACCCGCTACCATGTGAAGATTGGACCAGTTCACCTGTCGAGGGATATTCTCTACTACGTAAACAGACGAAGTGCAGAGCTGGCCAGGTTCAACCTGACAAGCCAACAGATGGGTGATCTGAACAGGGATGTTTCCGCAAGATGTTCAGGTGAGTCAACAGCATTTCCTTGTCCTTGACCCAGAACTGACTTTGAGAAGGCATGTTTCTTCTGGCGAGACTCATCTTTGATTTGTTTGAGCGCTGTGTGACTCGCGCAGACTTCGATGATGAGTACACTGGGAAAGGTCTTCCGAGTGGTATTGACGAGGCGTAAGCATACTACTCCGAGGTTCAAATGGTAAGGCATGCACTAATGCCCTTGTTCAAGGTATGGTCGGATACTGTCCCGAGTCAGGAAAAGAGAGAACGAATCCGGCCGATCCAGGGCAAAGCCAGTCTTGGAAATCCTCAGCTGCGCGAAACGGAAGCTTTACGTCCACGAGCTACAGGGCATGCTTTCGATGGACACGACTAATCGCCAGATCGATTTCAGCCGTGGAAGGTATACCCAGCACTTCAAAGAGCTATGTGGACCGCTCGTGGAGCTAAACCTGGATGGAACCGTCGATTTTGCACATCAAACAGTCAAAGAGTAAGGCTCGATCCCTTCATGATAGACCCAGCACTCATTTCTGCAGCTATCTTGATCAGTATCACTCGGAGTATGTCAACCTTGGATCTGCCGCCTTCCACTCTGCTGGCATACTCACGTCCTACCTTTCACTCGATTGCTTCGCTTCTACACATCACGACGAACAGCTGATTGAAGCAGCCAAAACAGGATGCTTCTCTTTCTACAAATATGCTGTCTTCTATTGGCTACCTCACATCCAATGCCTAGGGGAAACCGGTCTCATAGAGGCTCGAATCAATATGAGTCTACGCAGGAACGTCCAGGCCACATACCGAAATTTGATTTCCTTCTCTGAGGTGGCTCATGACGATCAAGATGACATGCATCTTGACGGGGGCGCCAATTTTCCACTGTTACTTGAACAAACAGATTCCTTGTATGAGCGGCTTTTGCAAAACCATGGTATGACCTAGGCGTATGCCAGTTAGGATTGCATAATGACCAGTGTTACAGAGGAGGACTCACCAGTCGTGCGACAAATATCTCGCATTCAGCGGGCTATCGAGGCCGTCATCTCTACCGAAACGGACAGTGTCGAGAAGGGATTCCTCAAAGACGCTTATGGGCCCCGGCCCTACCACTGTCCAGCCCTCTCGTGTTTACGATTTCATGACGGGTTCTCAAACCCTCAGGACAGAGACAACCACCACCGAACCCATGAAAGGCCGTTTCGGTGCTCCTTCCAAGATTGCAGCTTCCATTCCGTTGGATTTCCGACCCAGAGGATCCTTGACGCGCATGTTGACGCATTCCATGTGGCAAGTATAGTACCACAGTTTTTGAACATGAAAACCTGGTCGATTTGGGTTTCTTTGCAGAATATTCTCAAAACTGATGACGAAACGTTAGTCGGTGACATGTGCGTCGAAGCTGCAAAGCATCCAGAAAAACCACCAGGGCTGGTTGCCCATGCCATTGAGAAGGGTCACTTTAATTCGGCACGCGCCTTGCTTCAACATTTCCATGGCCTCGACGACATAGTTTCTGAAAAAGTTGGACGAGAGAAACTCATCCACACACTAGCAGGGGCTGGCGAACTAGGCTTGATGCGACAAATTCTCGCCCTCTGCCCTTCGCTGCAATGGACGTCGAGAGAATATTGTGTTGCTTGTTTTCCGGCAATTAATAAGGGCCGCAAGGATATGCTCTCATTCTTGCTTGATCAAGCATGTGACCGGGATTTTGACCCTGACTGGAGACCTGTTGCGCTCATTCATAGAGCAGCACGAGCTGGTTATGGAGATCAGCTGTCGCTAGTTCTCGACAAAGTCGGCCATCTCTGCCCGCCTAATGCCTTTGCTATTTGCTGTCGAAACATAGCTGGCGAAGGCAACGCAGCGGCTCTGGAACCAGTCTTGACCACCTTCTTGAATGCTTGTGGCCCCCAAGCCAAGGAGTCTAAGTGGTTCAAGCACCTGTATGAGCTACCTATCGGCGATGCGGTGACGAGGCTGATGAAAGAAACGGTGGGATATTCGCAGGGCAAAGAGGGCGGGAGCTTCAAATCTGCATTCCAGCGTGCAGCACTCCGTGGAGACGTTGACCGGCTGACAACGATGCTGGATTTGGGGATTGATATCAACTGTAGCAGCGGGCAATATGGCACCGCGCTGCAGGCTGCATCCAAAAAGGGCCATGTCCATGTAGTCCGCCTCTTACTCGGCCGTGGTGCTCAGGTTGGGATCGTGGGTGGCGAATATGGCCACGCTGTTGCCGCCGCTGCCGCTCTAGGCCAGCTGGAAACATTAGAAATCTTGCTTGCAGCTGGCGCAGATGCATCACAAGAGGCTCAGGAGAACTCCAAGAAGGGGATTCAGCCCACCCGGCTCTCTCTTGTATCCGGTCCTTCTGCAGCGCCTCCACTGCATTTCGCCGCAAGTGAAATGCAGGAGGGAACATTGCGAGCGTTGATCGAGGCCAAAGCCGATATTAGGGCGGTCGACAGCAACGGCGACAATGCCTTGCATTTATGTGTTCTAGGCCCATGCCCCACCATGAATGGGAAGGTTTATGGGAAGGGAGGGGGCTCTTTCTGGTTTCTGCCTAATGTCGCAAGGAGAATCCGGCATTCAAGCTGCACAATTGCGAAGCTACTTTTGGTTCTGGCCACGGCGCAGAACAAGGCCGGCAACTCTCCCCTACATTTGCTCTTTCGTGCTAATCAGCATAGCTCCTGGGGCAGGGTGCCCCACCCCTGTGCTGTGCAAATGGCAAAGCTGTTATTCGAGGCTGGCGCTAGCTTTGATCAACTGAACAATGACAACAAAAGCGCAAGGGACGCAGCCATCCAGATGGGTGGACAAACTCTGGAGGACCTGAAACGTGAAATTCCAAGTGCGTGGGAAGGGCATAACCGCTCCGATCTAGACTGTGAGATGCGTGGGCACTTCGAGCCTCGCGAGGATTTGTCACAGTTTCCGTCCCCTGGACTGGGACTGGGGCCTTCGGCATCTCAGAGCCCTGGCAGTCCGTTCGAAATAGAGCCCTCATATGTCGGCCTGGAAGCGGAGCAGTGGCCAACGACTCCCACCGACGATCCATTTATCCTGCCTTCCCTTGTGACCGATTACCAATATGCGCCTGCAGATGGAACATACGGCGCGGCTGACGGGATAAATGCGCCCGGTGTCGACGAAGCAGATCTGTCGAGCAACTGTCTCCACGACCCGGATTCTGAGCTGTTGACGAACCACTGGCAAGACGCCTGAGACGAGCGCTAGAGGAACTAAACTATGGGGGGAAACCGAGATTCATAGAAACACAAGAAGAGGCACGCGAATTATAATATACAACAAAGACGAACAGGAGCACTACCCGCGCAGGCTCCTTGGTTTCGAGGTCACAGAGACTCAATTCCTTGTTCCAAGAGGACAGTAATGGCACTAGCTATATCTATCGCACACGAAATACCAGAGCGTTCAAACCTTCTCATCTCCCACATCTATCAAGTCGACTTGGCCAGCGCCTTGGCCATGCTTCTCGTGACGCGCCTCGCCGGGCCATCCTGGGACTGTGCAGCGCCTTTCCTGACGGGGACCGCTTTCTTCTCGGATGTCTTCTTCTTCTTCTTGGTAACCTTTGCTGCGCTGGCGATGGCGGTCGAGGCGGCGGTAATCTTGGGCTCGGTATTCTTCTTAGTAGCCTTGGTCTTGGCCTTTGGCTTAGCTTTTGTCGTTTTCTTCGGGGCCGCTTCGTCGTTGGGTCCTGGTTGTTGTTGTGCTGCAACAGGAGTAGTAGTGGTGGTTTGGTCGGTATCAGCCTTGTTCTTCAGATCCAGCTTCGGCTTCTCTTGCGTCTCCTGCGTCTCCTCGTCGGGCTTCTTCTTCACCTCCACCTTCCCCTCGACAGTCTTTCCAGGGTCAGCTCCATGGGTGGATGTCGTCCCTTTTGGCTTGTTTGGGACCTTCCTCGGAGGAGGAAGAGGGGCGACCTCGTCCTCAGACCAGTACGGGGAATGCCCCGCAGGCATGACATCGGGAATGATGACAACCGGCGGCGGCAGGGGTTCATTTTCCTTCTCCGGCTTGGTAGGACTCGTCGCCGTCTTCTTCTGCTTCTCCTTCTTGTCCGTCTTCTTTTTCTTTTTTTCCTCCTCCTCGTTCGCCACCACCACCTCCTTCTTCTTCTTCGTCACCTTCGTCGGTTTTCCCAAACTCTTCGCCTTCTTCGAGGTACCGACAGCCTTTGTCTTCTTCGACCCCGAAGCTTTTGCGCCAGGCGCTGGAGTCGGACTCACGTACGCCGGGCCCAGCGCGTCCTTGATGGCCTGCTTGAGCGCGCGCTTCGTCTTGTACTTTGGCGACACGATGGGTGGAGCGCCGCCCGCGGCGAATTCGTCTGCCGTGGCGGCGGCGGCGACCTGGGCCCGACTCCTCGTCCTTCTAGAGGTCACTATCGGGTCCGAGCCCGGAGTGCTCAACCGTCGCGCCCTGGATGGTTGTGCGTGCGACGACGGCGGCGGCGGTGGCGCTGCACTGGCTGGGATGGGACCTTTGGACTTGGCCTTGCCGGTCTTGGACACTCCGGCTGCCTCGCTGGCTTTGCCTCGGGGGCTAGGAGGGGGAGATTTCTGCAGGGACCCCTTGAGTCAGCGGCCAAATCGACAGTGGTATGCCAACATCCCTCCAGAAGACAGAGGGAAGGGGAGGGTGGAGGGAGGGATTATCCATTCCGAGGCCAGCGAGCCTTCGCTATTCGACTTACGTTCGATGTCATCTTTCTGCAATTCTATTGTTCTCTTGCGCTGGAATCTTCTCTGTCTGTCAGGCAACTCAACCAAGCTGTATATCTCCCGCGGTGCGAGGGAAAAATGGGAAACGAGATAGGAAAATCCAGACACAGAGGACGAGGAAGGGAAGCCCATGACCCGAACTTTGAACGGAAAAAGGGCATGCATGCATGATTGCTCGCCTGCTCTCTTGTTCGTGGCAGTTCTTTCTTTCTCTCTTTCTTTCTTGGTCGCATTTGGGTGCCTCATGGACAACAAAGGGAAAATGACCAGCTGGAAAACCAGAGAGAGCACGCCAGTCAAGTCTTGTCAAGTCCGCGCGCGCGAATGCATCCGGCGCAGAAAATAAGAGACCAAGAAACAAAGCCATCGACTTCGCTGAAAACGGCCCTGGCCGCTGGCTTTGTCTTTGATGAGAGCGCATGCAGTGCAGCTGAGATCGCGAGTCAGTGCCAGCCAGGTAAGTAGAGAGAATGAGGGATCACAAAAAGAAAAGGATGTGTGTGCACAGGTATCGAGGAAAAGTTGAGTTCGGGGCAATGGACAGGTTCTGAGGAATGTGGAATGAAACGTGGGGAATTCCTCTGGATTCCTCGACAGCAGTCCCTTTATATCCAGGGCAGATAAGCAGTAACACCATCGCTGGCTAGCCCCTGGATCGCATCGCGTTGTCCAAATCCATCATCTTTCCAAGATTTGGCGGGTAGATCAATCCACTATAGTGACAATCGTGTAATTATGTATCTTTTTGTTTCTTTCGTCAGATTGCGTTCAGGTCGTCAAATGCCGTCGTGTGAATCCCGTACGAAGGACGGCGCTAACATTTTTTGGAAATATTCGCTCGAAAATGTCCCTTGGGATTACCTGGGAGGTGCAAAAGTTGTTGTCATGTGTACATCGTGGTCATATTCAACCGCCTAGCCCAGCACCGTCAACGTTTCTCAGCTTCGCAGCCAATGTGGTGTCGTAGAAGTTGTAGTATGGGTCGGGGATACAAAAGGTAGAATGTCGAAGCAGGGTGTCGGCTGTCGGTCGATCGGTCGGGTTGCTGTTTATCCATTAGTACACGATAAATCCATGGCCCGCGGTCAAGACTTACACTTGGAAGCAGTCATACATGAAGTTCAGCCCGTCAACCGAAGCTGTCGACTGTACGTCTTCAGGAATAGGCGGTGCTTGGCTGAGACTTCCCAGCTTGAAGATGGCGCCGATGGCTTCTTCTCGGCTCCATGGTCGCTTTCCTGCAAACATTTCCAAAACCACACAACCAAGCGACCAGATATCGACTTTGGCACTATAACCCTGACCGTGGGATCGGATCACTTCAGGGGCCATCCAGAACACCGAGCCTTGCATACTGTTGGTAACGTCGTTGCCGTAGATGTTGTCTGACTTTTTAGAGATGCCAAAATCCGAGATCTTGCATGTGCCATCAAGGTCGAGGAGGATGTTGTCAGCTTTCAAATCACGGTGCAGAATGCCTTCTTGGTGGAGGTATGCCAGTCCTTCCAGGGTTTGTCGCGTAAGTGATCGCACCACAGACTCCTCAAACTTTCCATGCTTGCGCAGACAGCTGCCGATGGAGCCACCAGGGATGTACTCGAGATAGATACTGATAGAGAACTGACTCCGTTCGCAAGCAAGGTATTGCACAATGTTAGGATGCTCAAGATGCTGCATAGTGTCGATCTCTTGGTCCAGAGCGGCAACCATTTCTTTGATGCGATCTTTGTCTTGACCCGCAGCTTTCTGATTGACCTCGACCTGTTTGACGGCCAGGAACTCACCGGTTGTCGCATTCATGCCGAGGTACACACGTCCATAGGTGCCCTTGCCGATAAGTTGACCGCGAATGATTTTGAAGGTTGCCTGCCGCTTGGGCGTCTCGTCCGTGGGAACTTCTTCTTGGGGAATAGGATCAAGCGTGGACAATCGACTGCCTGGTTTTGGTCTGATCTGCACGATATGCGCACCAAACATCTTCGTAGACTTCCGACGAACAATGCTGCTTGCATTATTCTGTTCCACGCGAGCGGCAACCGAAGGGCCTCGCTTGATGTCGTTGCGCTTCTGAGCAACCTCACGAATAGACTTCATCCTAGAAATGCCTCCTGTCGCTTTGCCAACTTGCCTCTGTGCAACACTCGCCACCCTATCACGATCCTTTGCCTTGAGAGTGGACTCGTCAGACCCCAGAGTATCCGATTCGCTCTTACGGCTGAACTCAAGATCCAGTCCAGCGGTGCCAAAGGTCACACTGGTGGAAGGTCCCTGGAGGGCGTCAAGAGGATCCTGATCCGTCGTCCTCATGGGTGAGTTGTTGTCGCCTTTCTCTTCTAGGTACGGCTTATCGAGATCGACGCCTGGGAAGAATTCGTCGAGATGATGAACGACATTTTCCACCGCCGGTCGATTCGCCCAGATGTCACTGATGAAGGAATCTCTCCTATTCATTCGGTCATCTGGTGACTGGGCAGATCCGCTGAAACTGCCGTCGGAGAGACTGCGGTCGTAGCCCTCACCACTGGCCGTGGCGCTATCGTCGCCAGTGTTTTGCATGCCACTGGATGAGCTTGGCGACTTGAACCGTACGTTCTTGCTGATATTTTGGTCCGTATCCACCGTCAATGTAGGTCTCTGATCTTTACTGCGCAACGGCATATCGTCCTTAGACAAGGACTTATTCGTCAAGGGGATTGCGAACAGTCCATCATCCGAGTCATCGTCCGAATCATCCTTGAGCGGATGGGGCGAAGGAGCAAAGGAAACGTTGGTCTCCTTGAATTCAAGATCGGGTCCGTACGACTTTCGGGTTTGCAGGAACGGCCGTGGTGCCGCCTCAGTTGAGGGACTGACCGCCGGTGAAGGACCAAAGCGCCGAGCACTCTCCAAAGCAGCATTCCGTGCCCGGCTCTCTTGGTTGGTATCGGCGAAACCTTCTTCATAGTTAGGAACTTTGAACAGCATATCACCTTTGCCCCGTGTAAAGTCGGGACGAAAGGACCCACCTGAATTACTGCGACTGAATTCAACACCCCTTCTATCCTGTGGCGGCCCTTGGCTGCCCAAAGTGGCTGGAGCGCCAGCCATCTTGCCAACATTGGCCAACGCGGCACCAATGCCACCAGAAGGAAGGGCCGCGAAAGCGGCTTTCTTCTTTGCACGCTCTGCGTCTTCTTCAGCAATGGGATCAGAGATTCGCTTCAAGGCATCGAGGGACGATCGATTGCCAGATCCTTTGGCCCGAAGAGAATTGACCTTGGTCAGCGTGGTGGATTCCGCAGGTGCTGTGGGTGGCCGTCGGACTGGCACAAGATTTTCGACCTTCTTCTCTTCGAACGGTGAGAGGCGGGGACTGTCAAAGTCTATGACCGTGCTTCCTCGAATTCCGCCACCACTGTATGTGGAAGTCGACTCCTTTTGAGCTCGACGAGATTCCAGGTAAGCCCTTTGTTTAGCCTCCGTCTGTCGTCGATATTCTTCAGCCTGCTTTTGCATGAGAGCAGGATCAGTGACCAGCGATTCGGCTACTGGAGATGTATACCCATTGCGACTGATGCCACCAGACGAGTTTGATTTGACCATGGGTGGAGCTCTTTCGACCTGGCCCTTTTGGCCAAAAGAAACCCCGAGACCAGCTGACTGAGTCGCCGAGCCAGGAACTGCGGAAAGTGTAGGACTCTGGACGTACAGCTTGAAGCTGCCTAGGTTATCTGTCCGGTTCCGTATGGCGACAAGCATACCGTCCGAGAGTGCCGTTTCGTGCTCTGTTTGACCGGGCTCGGTGATAAAAATCTGTGCATATTCGGCGTCTGGTATCCCAAGCTCGATACAGATGAGACTGCGAAGGGCGATGGCCGTCTCCACTTCCGTAACGTCCACAAGCCGGTAGTTCCAACCGTCTGGCGTCACAAAAATGTATCTTCTTGATACATTGGGTCCTCGACGACCGGCTATCAGTGCCTTCTCATCTTCACTCGTGACAGAAGCGGGGCGTTGGAATAGTGCCGAGTCGCTACCATTCGCGCTTGGTCTTGCAAATAGCTTCAATGGACCAGGGCTTGTCGGTGACTCCAAAGGATGTTCATCTGACTGGGGCTGATTGTGCTCATGCCTCTTCCTCATAAACTTACTGAGAAAGCCTTTGCTGTGATCTTTGCCTCCCGGACCCGGGGCATAGTCATTGCTCCAAGTCCTGTGAGATTCTAGGGGCGAAGGTCTGGTCATCTCTTGTGCGTCACGCCTATCTGCATAAAAGCGTTCTGAGCCTCCAGACGACGTGTTGCTCCTCTCATAGGGACCTTGCATGTTGACATTCGAGCGAGAGTGGCTTGACGCTTTGAGCATAGAATCGGTGCTGTTGCTCTTGCTATGATCTGGTCGCTGTGTCTGGGAAGAGGTACTTGTAGCCGAAACAGGGATTGCACTTCCAAGACCCGGGCTGGCACTGGGAGAGGCATCAAACGTCTTGGGCAACAGACCCGTGGAAGTATCGCCCGAAAGATTGGGGCTATGTCGTCCTCGATTGTTCATGCTGGTCAGAACGCCCCTTGTGTAATCTGTGCGCCCTGCGCCTGGAAAATTGTCTGCTGGCCGTGGGTCGCTTGGGGTGGAGGAAGCGCTACTATATTTGCTGAGAACAGGCATGGTACTACTTCGACCCTGTGAATTTCGAGGCCCTAATCCTGTCGGGAATTGCGGAGGCATCTGCTTGCCAGGGCTTCCTTCTGGACCAGCCGTTCCAGGCGCGCTACCAAATTCAGATCGGGGAAGATTAGGCGAAGTTTCCAGATTTCCCTCCGTTGACGCACTCGGAATCATACCAGACTCTCGCCTCCGATGACCCGTGCCTGCGCTGGCTGGACCCTCACCTCCCTGTTCGACGAGGCGAGAGATTAGCTTCCGTAATCTCTTGCCCTCTTCCCGCTCGCGAGCCTGGTCCCAACCAGTATTGCCGCTCGAACAGACCTTTGCGAGCTGTGGGTAAATGGTCTGATGCATCATGCCCAAGTTCCCACGGCCATTCGGTCCCCGGCCAAGGTCGAGAAAGTCGGAGCCTTGCAACTTCAACAACCTAAAGGTCTCCTGCCAATCGTTTGAGAATCCATTCGCAGCCAGCCAAGCAAGGACGCGATCCAAGGGCCACTGCGAAGACAACTCGGCCGAGTTGCTTCCCGTGACGGCAGCACTGTGCGCTCGCTGTCGACCCTGGTCAGTGCTTGATTGCTGATTGACCAAGGTTGCGGTTGGGGGTCCTGGAGAGATGGGTTCGTTGATCTCGCGAAGGGGTAAAGTGAAGGCGGCCCTATTTGAAGAAGCGGAGGCTGCCCGATTTTCTCTATTGGCAATATCCGGATTCGGATGTATCGGATTGGGATATGAGTAGCTATGTGAATTAGTGGAAGTGTCAGAATATTTCTGATCTGAGTGAGACAATGAAGGCTCGGAAGTGAATTGGGCATCGTATCGCGAGTATGAGGAGTAATCGTCGAGGGGTGGAATGCCGACGCCGGGCCCAAACGAATCCCCAGTGGGAATAAATGTGGCGGACAGGATGGGCTTGTCATTCTGCGGAGGCGGCGGCGGAATATTCAGCTGTCGCATACCGTAGGATAGGTGTTGTCCCTGTCCCTGGGTATGATTTGTTGGCGGAGGAGGTGGTATATTCTGGCCCAAGCCTGATCTTCCCCATGGCTGCTGCCATCCTGCGCCTGGCAGCCCGAAAACTGTCCCAAGGGGTAGGGCGGAGGGATGTGGTCCCGGTGGAGGGGGAGGAAGATTTGATTGAAGATACGGTCGCGGAGGAGGCGGTGGAAGATGGCCTAGAGTGCCTTGTCCCGGGGGAGGGGGAGGCCCAGGAATATATTGTTGTTGTCTCTGGTTATCCATTATCTGGCCGTTGGAGACCATCCTTCAAAGGTCGGTCGATTGCTTAGAGGTGAAGCAAGCACCAAGTATGACTCGACCCCAACAAAGCCAGGTGGCTATGTTTGCAGTCGGACAGACGAGAGTTTTGTTGCCTGCAATTCCAGTTTTCCTAGCTTTTTTCGGGACCTTGACTCTCACGGTCACAAGTCTGACACAGCTCTCAATGGACTCTATCCACGGCACTTTTCGGCTTCGAGTCGAGCAGAGCGACGAGGCGCACGCCTGGACAAAGCGCAATGTCACAGACACATGATAGACGGAGTGAGCTCGCTAGTAGATGGACTAGTGAACAGATAAAAAGGCGAGGGAGCGGCGTCGACGACTGATACAAAGTAAAGCAGATGGTTGGTGTTTGTAGAACTGAGGGAAGGGCGGAGACTCCCACGTGCAGTTGGTGACAGCGACGGGCGACGTGCGCTGATATATCCGCAAAAGATGCCGTCGGCGTCTCAACTGTGAGTGAGAGGGGTGTAAGCGGAACAGGATGTCGACGACAGTGAGAATTGAGAAAGTCGCAGTCCGAGCGCAGTTGAACTGGGGTATGGGATGAGTGGCTGATGAGCGGCAACCTGTGATTTGGGGCCGAAGGAACAGAGAAGGCTGACCTGGGCAAGCCTACAAAGCCGGAAGAGGCTAGATTGGGGCTAATGAGGCTGTCGGCTGGTATGCCCAATGGAGGTGGCGGAATAAGCGCGTACCTGGAGGGAAAAGGCCTCGAGGGCATCGGAGCCCAACTACTGGCTCCCGCCCCAACGCGATGAACAAATACCTGTACACTGGGCGCTGGCTAGTGGGGGGTAGCTTGATAGGGACCTCTTTACCTAGAGTTACCCACCTTGGCATGGTTGGCGTGCCCCAGGGCCTCGGCGTGCTAGGAAGGCACTGTACTTGTTTGGTTTGAAGGTACGAGTAAGCTTTGCTCCCAGATAATCCAGCTGCCAGCAATTTTTATACGCGGTGCCACGTTTCTCCCCAGCAGGTTGCACAACAGCCCTGGCGGCCGTGGCAGCTTAGAATGCCTCACATAAGGATGCACCAAATGCTTTGTTCGAATTATCACAAGCTTTTGCTCTGGCGTGGTGGGCTGATGTTGCGCGTCACATCATACCACTCTTGCATCACAAAGCATCATGATCCCAGCTTTTTCCCTGTTACATCTGCTTGTCGTTGACCGTAAAGTTCATCTCAACATTCTTGCCGGCCTTCCGCTGCAGACCTCAATGCTTATCATGCCCGATGCGATCGGAGCATCTCGTGAATTTCTTATAAAATCTACCTCATCCCTAGTTCTCTGGATGTAGTTTCCTGTCCACCGTCTCTCAATTGATTTTTCTTCTTCTTCTTCTTCTTCTTCTCCGTGTCCCTCCTCTTGTAGTGTGCTCGTCCTCAATCATGGCCGATCTGACCGAAATGCTGAGAGAGCCCGTGGATGTCGCTACTTATCTCTTCACTAGGCTGAAGCAGATGGGCATCGACTCTGTCCATGGACTTCCGGGTGATTTTAATCTGGTGGCTCTGGATTATCTCGAGGGCTGCGGTCTTCAATGGGTGGGAAACTGCAATGAGCTCAACGCAGGCTACGCCGCCGATGGCTATGCTCGAGTGAAAGGGATATCAGCTATTATCACCACCTTTGGAGTGGGGGAGCTGTCTCTGCTCAATGCAACCGCAGGAAGGCGAGTCACGTAGTCTCGGAATAGCTGTCTGATACAACTCACTAACTTGTTCATTCCAGCTTTGCCGAGTTTGTGCCAGTGGTGCATATCGTCGGGACACCTAGTACCATATCTCAGAAAAATGGCATGCTTCTGCATCATACCCTGGGCAATGGTAACTTCAATGTTTTCGCCGAGATGGCCGCCCATGTGGCAGTCAACGTCGCCAAATTGAAGGACCCTCGCGATATTGCCTCACAAATCGACAATGCGTTGCGCGAGTGCTACCTTCTCAGTCGGCCCGTTTACCTGACGCTCCCGACAGACATGGTCAAACGGAAGGTTGAGGGCCAACGACTCAAGACCCAACTGGACCTGAGCCCGCACAAGAATGACCCCGAAAAGGAAGAGTACGTGGTCGATGTGATTCTGAAGTATCTCACCGCGGCCAAGAACCCCGTCATTCTGGTCGACAGCTGCGCCATTCGTCACCGTGTGCTGCCCGAGACCCACGAGCTGGTCGAGAAATCGGGTCTGCCGGTGTTCGTGGCGCCCATGGGCAAAGGCGCCGTCGATGAAACCTTGCCTAACTTCGGCGGTATTTATGCAGGAGCTGCGTCCAACCCTGGAGTCCAGGAGCGTGTTGAAGGGGCAGACTTGCTCCTGTCCATCGGCAGCGTCAAGTCCGACTTCAACACGGCCGGATTCTCCTACCGAACCTCGCAACTGAAAACCATCGACTTTCACAGTACGTACATGCGAGTGCGGTGGTCAGAGTACCCCGGGGTTGGCATGAAAGGCGTCCTCCGCAGACTCATCGACCGACTACCCAAGCTCGATGTTCAGCCTGGACCTACATTACAACAGAAACAGATCCCCGAAGATGAAAATCCCAACGACACTGCCATCACGCACCGTTGGTTCTGGCCGCGGCTGGGACAGTGGCTGCGCGACGGTGACATTGTGCTCACCGAGACTGGAACGTCCAACTATGGCATATTTGATACTCGATTCCCTCCAAATGTGACGAACATCAGCCAGATTCTATGGGGAAGTATTGGTTATGCGACCGGCGCATGTCAGGGTGTAGCATTGGCCGCCAAAGAGCTCGGTGGTAACCGTCGGACAATTCTCTTCACTGGCGACGGTAGTTTCCAGCTTACATGCCAGGAAGTGAGCACGATGATCCGGCATAATCTCAACCCAATCATCTTCATTGTCTGCAACAACGGCTACACCATTGAACGCTTCATCCACGGTATGGAAGCCGGCTACAACGACATCCAGAATTGGAAATACAAGGATCTGGTCCCAGCCTTTGGAGCAACAGAAGGCAGCTACAAAACATACCAAGTCAGGACCAAGGACGACATCCATGCCTTGTTTCAAGACGAAACTTTTTCAAAAGCTCCCTGTCTGCAGTTGGTCGAAATGTACATGCCGTGGGATGATTCGCCTGCAGGATGTAAGTCCTCTCTAACCATTCGACCCCTTTCTCGCTTGGGACAGAAGATGCTAACGAATATACCAGTGTCTGTGACGGCAGCTGCCAGTGCTCGGAATAATGCTAAAATGCTCGAGACTTCTTAGACGTTCAAAATAGACACGGTGGAAACGGACACGCAGAACAGGCTCGCGTAGGCTGGAATGGACGGTATATAGACAAGGCTGGTAATATCTATTATCGCTCTTCTGCTCTTCTGCACTTCTGCACTTCTGCTCTTCTGCTCTTCTGAGCCTATCGCGGCAGGCTGCAGCGATTATGAGGCAACATGACTGTTGCTTCTCTGCGTTTGTGGTGCCTGGAATGTTGAGCCCGAAGCTCGCCTAATGCTACCTGCGGGCTTTGTTGTAACTTTGTTGTAATCAAGCAGCCCCAGGCCTTGTGATTGGGTCGATAATTCAGACCCTGGCCAACTAGCGGATACACGGTCTCGAGGCTCAGTCACACACACCCCCATGCAACACAGAACCGAGAAAGACGCAGAGAGACAGAGAGAGCGAGCGAGAGAGAGAAAGATACCTGAATCATTTCATCCTCTCCTACTGTTGACTGGCACGAGAAGCTCGTCGGCGGTATCATATCCCGACCGTTTTGTTCTGCATCGGCATCTATGTGCTGTAGAGATGCTTCCATAATGTCCCCGACGCATAGCGGATGTCCTGGCTATCGGGCTACCTCCCATCAACAAACCCATCACGCTGTCAGGTGAGAGACTGTGTGTATGTGTGCACAGTGAACTTGTGACCCTCAGCGACTCGTTGCTCTCTCACTGGGGACGCTGACAGTGTGCACTTGGCCCAAATGCCTCACGCGTTGCCGACACTTTGAGAAGGGCATTTCTGCCATACACTGAGGGATCCAAAGCCCTTTGTCAACTTGACCCGCGCACCCCAGATCTCAACGAGCGAACAAGATGTCGAACCTCGAATCTCCTCCGCCCAAGAAGAGCGGCCTCCGCAAACTTCAGACGCGACACACAAACCTTCATCGCCTCCCTTCATCACACATCCCGTCTCGCCTGCGCCTGGGAGACGATGCCCAAGAAGACGTGACGGCCCCCAATCGAGGCTCAAATATGCCTGCCCAATACATGAATCAATCCATTTTTTCCATGATCGCGGCCGCCGGGTCGCGAACCGACTTCAACACGAGATTTGACGAGTCTAGCGATAGTGAAGATGAGATCCCGGAGGAACAAGCACAGACAGCCACCGATGATGCATCCCTCCCGGTTACTTCAGAGACAGGGTCAAAAGAGACACAATCTGTGGCAACAAAGGACGATAAAAGTAGCGGTGACAAGAAGAGCAAGCGTCTTTCAAGTCAGCGATTAGTCCAGTCGTTGCCACGTCTCACAGGACGATCGATCCGCAGGAAAGAGGGCACGCCCCAACAAGATCCAAGTCCTGGAAGTGATGTGACCTCGGAGTCTTCGAGGAGCAATCCGCGAGATGCACCTGTTCTCAGTCGCTTGATAACTGCAGAGGCCCAGTTTCAAGAGAGTGCGGAAGGTCAAGATCCTATGCAACCATCTCCTACAGCCCTGAGGTCTAGAAGCAGAGGCGAATCGACGCCGCAGACGCTTCTTGCGACACGGCTGATGGAAATCTTCGGGTTTGAAGAGCCCGAGTCCGTGGTGGCAGAATATCCGTGTTGGCTGTTGCAGAGCGTGCTCCTACAGGGCTATCTTTACATCACAAAGCAACACATCTGCTTCTATGCCTATCTGCCCAAGAAGTCGCACACCGTTGTCAAAACTGGATATCTCTCAAAGAAGGGCAGGACGACTTCCAAATACAAAAGATACTGGTTTTCCCTCAAAGGGGATGTACTGTCCTACCACTCCGATGCCTCAAACCTCTATTTCCCTTCCGGAAATATCGACCTCAGATATGGCATATCTGCTAATCTCTCCACCGATAAGGACAAAGGCAAGTCCAAGGACTGCAAAGATTTCTCTGTCACGACAGACCATCGCACATATCACTTTCGAGCAGATACCACTTCGAGCGCTAAGGAATGGGTGCAGACTCTTCAGAAGACAATCTTCCGCTCTCACAATGATGGTGACAGCGTCAAGATTTCCTTACCAGTGGAGAACATCATTGATTTCGAGGAGAGCCCAGTGGTCGAATTCGCAGAGACGGTCAAGATCAGAGTGATTGAAAGCGAGGATTCCTACGCTATCGACGAAGTAAGGGCCCTTATCCTACCAATCCTTGTTTTGCGCGACGCTGACTCTTACAGTATTTCTTCTCCTTCTTCAGCTTTGGCCAAGATGCACTCCACGTCCTCGGAAGCCTGATCACCGAGGCTCCAGCTAGGAGGACGTCGGAAGATGTACTTTCGCCGACAAGAAAGGTCGAGCCTTGGTCCAACCCCCGACCTAGACCAATCCCACATCGGACTTCTTCCGATGTTGTCGCCGGGAGTCCAAGGGCTCAATCGAGTCCTCCTCTCAAAGACAGTGTCAGAGCTACTCTGATCCCATTCTCTGTCGGAAACGACGGCAGACTATCTCCGAGAATAAGCGGAGAGTTTCCTCGCGGCAATAGTCCTTCACGTTCTAGCAACGAGTTTACGGGGGAATACGGTCGTGCCAGTTTCGAAAGAGGCCGCAGAAGTGGAAGTACGAGTCGTCTCGAGGCGAGCAACTCAAAGCGAACGACCCGATCACCGTTAGCGAGACATCACGACTCTGAAGATTCATATGTCCAATCTATCGACAAGGAAACAGACTCGTCTACCGCGCCCTTATCGCCACGCGCAGAAGCACAAATGTCCGCTAGCCAAATCTTGACAAGGAGCGATGTTTTTCACCAGCCGGCCGTTCACCGAATGGAAACTTTGGCATCTATATCTACTGAACCTACGAGAAAATCATCAGAAGGGGGGACAATCCTGTCAAGCTCTCCACAGCGAGGAGATACGTTTACCGTCCCGATCCGAGGCACTCATGAGCCACACACAGACCGCCGGGGGAATGTTCAACATGAATACCTCTCGTCAGAACTAGAATCCGGCAAAAATTATGTTAGGGACAGTTCCTCACCCACTCTGCAGGATCTTGTGAAAGCCGGATCTTACCCTCTGCAACGAGCTGGAGCTTTCGCCGACTATCTCAAAAGCCGGTCCAGTTCAATGAGAAAACTTCTCGCCACCGAGTCTATGTCATATCTGGAGAAAGTATCGGGTATGTGGGCGGGGAGTAGGAAGCACTATGGAGAAAACGAGGGTGTCGTCCCTGATGACAGAGGCGTCGATCCCGAAGATGAAGAAGCCAACGTCGGCCATGGCGACCGCTTTCGCGCACATTTCGCATTGCCTGTCACTGAAAAACTACAAGCAACTTACTTCGGGTTCCTGCACCGCGTGCTCCCCCTGTATGGCAAGATATACATCAGCAATCGGAAATTCTGCTTTCGAAGTCTCCTACCTGGGACGCGGACAAAGCTGGTTCTCCCATTGAAAGACATTGAGAACGTCGACAAGGAGAAAGGCTTCCGGTTCGGCTATCACGGTCTAGTCTTGGTGATTCGCGGTCACGAGGAATTATTCTTCGAATTCAGCTCGGCCGAACATCGAGATGACTGCACAGTGACGCTACTGCACAGTCTAGAAACAGCTCGCTACATGGCAGAATCGGGCGTCCTTGCAAAAGCAGATGAAGATGACGCAGAAATCGCCAAAGAAGAGCATCGCAAGCTTCAAGAAGCCCGTCGTTCCTCCACAACTGGTGATCATGCTCTGGTCTTGCCCGATACAGCTGAAGCTATCTACAGCCACAAGGATGAGGAGCCTTCGGGCCCAGTGCTGTTCGACGACCCTCGCTCCTCTATCATCAACTTGTCCAAACCTAGTGATTCACTTCGCATTACGTGTCTCACAATTGGCTCAAGAGGCGACGTGCAGCCTTATATTGCCTTGTGCAAGGGCCTCCTAGCAGAAGGCCACCGGCCGCGTATCGCCACGCATGCTGAGTTTGGCCCCTGGATCCAGAAGCATGGGATTGATTTCAGACCTGTGGATGGTGACCCGGCCGAGCTGATGCGCATCTGTGTTGAGAATGGCATGTTTACATACTCGTTTCTACGAGAAGCCTCGGCCAAGTTCCGCACATGGATCGACGAACTTCTGACTTCAGCCTGGGCTGCATGTCAAGAGTCGGATCTGCTGATCGAATCACCTTCAGCCATGGCGGGCATCCATATCGCCGAAGCCCTGGGCGTCCCTTACTTTCGCGCATTCACTATGCCGTGGACGCGCACGCGTGCATATCCGCACGCCTTTGCCGTTCCGGAACACAAAATAGGGGGAGCGTATAACTACTATTCATACGTCATGTTCGATAATGTGTTCTGGAAGGCTATTGCGGGACAAGTCAACCGCTGGCGCAAGAAGGAATTAGGCTTGAGGAGCACCAATCTCGACAAGATGCAGCCCAACAAAGTGCCCTTCTTGTACAATTTCAGCCCGCATGTGGTAGCACCGCCTCTGGATTATAGTGACTGGGTCAGAGTGACGGGCTACTGGTTTCTTGACGAAGCCTCGGACTGGACGCCACCTAGCGAACTGACCGATTTCATCAAAAAGGCTCGAGACGACAAGAAGAAGCTGGTGTATATTGGGTTCGGAAGCATCGTCGTCTCTGATCCCGCCGCACTCACCAAGACAGTCGTGGACTCGGTCCTCAAGGCCGACGTGCGTTGCATCCTCTCCAAGGGCTGGTCCGATCGCCTCGGCGATCCGCAAGCTCTCAAGACTGAGGTTCCGCTGCCCCCGGACATTTTCCAGATCAAGTCGGCGCCGCACGACTGGTTGTTCCGTCAGATTGATGCGGCGTGCCATCACGGCGGCGCGGGGACCACCGGCGCCAGTCTCCGAGCGGGACTTCCGACGGTGGTGAAACCGTTCTTTGGGGACCAGTTCTTTTTTGGATCGAGAGTGGAGGATCTCGGCGTGGGTATCTGCTTGAAGAAGGTCAACGTGAGCGTGTTCTCAAGGGCGCTTTGGGAGGCGACGCACAGCGAGCGGATGATTGTGAAGGCGAGGTTGTTAGGAGAGCAGATTCGCAAGGTGAGAGAGATATCTCCCTTTTTTTATTTTACCTTGGATGATGAGTCACTTGGTATTGTTCTTGAGGACAAGAGGCGGAACTTGTGTGTGAAGAGATGTGCTAATGCTGTGCTGCAGGAGAACGGCGTGCAAACCGCCATTCAAGCAATCTACCGCGACCTCGAATACGCACGATCGCTAGTCAGGGCCCGCGCCGCGATCCAACAACGGGGCGCCGCCGCAGCAGCTGGAGAAGCAGATGGGCTTACCGCTATTGACCTCGATGAAGGCGGCAACATTGAGGAGTCCTGGACATTCATCGGAGACGAAAGCGATCCGGACATACAGCGCCGGATCCAGGAGTGGGACACTACGGGGACAGGTCCTACCCCGGCGCGCGGGAGGGCGCCTCGAGTAAGCCTGGATCGAGTGAAGCTGGGTGCTATGCAGGGTGTCGAACCGGTCAGAAAGGCGAGTGTCAAGCGGTGATCAAGACGACGAAATCGTTGCCGAAAAGAGGCCGAGATCATCATTCGAAACACGTACGACGCTGGATTTGGGTAGGACAAAGGGAGAAAGCAGGACAAATACAAAATGACTGAGTGTCCCGGAGGGGTTTGCGATGAGCGATGGGAAACCAGGGAATCCTGGGTGATGTTGATGTGTTGCACAGCGTGGGCGTTTCAGGTGATGTCGTGGGTGCTTGTGATTGTGCTTGTGCTGTGGTTTTCGCATACACCACATGCAGAGGATGTTGGGGCGACCTTTTCCTCTTCTAAGAAGGGTGCAAAGTCTGCTTCTCTGTGTGTTCGTACGCGCGTATTTGTTTGTCTCACGATCCGGGATCAATCTGGCGTTTTGTTGGTTCGTTGGATGCAGAACTCCCATTGACTTTATCGAAAGCTCTCCACATGCAAATCGAGAGCAGCAAGCCATCGGGAGTAAGTACCCGATGTTCTTATTGTCGGATTTCGACCTTTGACGACGTCATGAGTGTGTCATTTAGACAGATCTAGCGGAAGAGACGGGAGTTGGGCCTTGCGATAGACATGAGATTCAATAAAGGGGTGGACAGAGAGAAGATGGCAATCGGTTTGAAACGCAGAGGGAGATGCATACCGGTATTTTAGACTTTTTAATCCCGATGAAGCTCGATGTTGTGTTTGCTGTCCGTGGTTTTTGGCTTCCGGATTCCTTTTCCATTGGGGTTTTCACGTGTCGCGGCGACGAGAAGGTTAAGGTCGTTGCATCTTACCGCTGGTTCTAACTTCGTTTGGGTCGTGTTGGTGAAGATTCCAAACCTTGATCAAGCTTTACTTGTCTTTGAAGGACATCTCTTCCACAGGGGTGGGAGTTTCAGCTCGAGTTCTGAGCAGGTGGAGTCAACGAAGATTCCCCAAAAGGGCCAAGATGGCATTTCATAGGATGCCCAGTTTGTTGAGGAGGGAAAATTGCATCCTGACAGTCTCTCTAGACAGGCGTAATTGATACAAGTATCTGCAGGTGGATATCACCGAGGCCTTTTAGAATCTGCGAGGCTGCCAGCTCTTCAAACTCGTTGGATGAGATTGTACCTTTTGGCGAGAGGCTCCGCTGACTGCCCCTGACTGCGGAGGGTGACAAATTGTCTGTTTCTTTTTTGTCAGGATGGACGAGCCACAATCGAGCTTGTCAAACAATGATACTCTGACACATTTCTTGAACTCAGCGGCAGGTACTCAGCAACCCCAGTTTGAAGGGGGGGGGGGGGGGTGCAGTGCGTGGTTGTAGGCGACCTGATGTTTTCCGAGTTCGTGCTAGCACCGCCGGTTCATGCCATGCGTCAGACAGTCGCGTGATGGAATGAGGCGAGGTGCATGCAGGCCCCGACGCCACAAGAGCGTAAAGAACAAGTGTGCCGGTAGGTAGACTTGGAACCTGCGTAGAAACTCACGATTTCGGAATACGGCGTACTTGTAGTAAACGCACCCGAGTGTACGGATCCGTAGAGCTAAGAGGAGGCCTGTGGAGACATCAAGAGGGATTTTAAATCCGATGCTGGGGTTGTTGTCCGAACCCAGAAGAAAAGTGTGGAGCAAAGATTGGATAAATTTCCCGATCTCCAGCCGAGCATGATTGGATGAGGGAAGAGAAAAGGCGGCTGCAGCAGAGGAAGAGGAGGAACTATGGGCATTTGTGGAATTTGTGGAAGCTATATCCGGCTGAACATTTTGTGGTGGAGTTGAATGGAGAGGAAGAGGAGGCCAATAGCCAGCGGGCCAGGCCGATGTGGTAGTGCTAACGCGTGTATTCCTGGGAGCAGTCAGTATGTACACAGTGAGTCGTACGAGTCAACGATACAAACCACTTGGGCGGAGGATGGACATACCACGTCGGATGTTCGGAGAGAGATGAGATGATGACTTGATGTTCAGTGGCAGTGGTGGCGGTGGTGGTGGCGACGAGGACGAGGATGACGTGGACGAGGCAACGAGGAGTCAGATCTTATTTGAGCAGGGAGGATGCATCTTATCGTCTTGCATTGAGAATTGAATTGCACAGTACGAGTATCGTAGAATAAATGGGCTGAGGAGTATGTACCAAGTAGGGTGACGGGGATGGCCGCAGATGAGAAAGAGATGGATGTTGACTAGATCTGCACTAGCATCGCAACAGAGAGACGCCAAGGAACTGTCCCTCCTTGTACTCGTGGGGCCTAGAGTAGGGCCTAGAGCAGATGTCTTTGGGGGGAAAGGAACTGTTAGGTACAGGTACCCGCCACTTGGTACCTGACTGAGCACCCGAGTTATCTACTCACTGCTAATAAGTAAATAGGTATTTGATTTACTGATGCCCCCCAGTACTCGGTCCAATCTGTCATGGCGGATCCCGGCCCGCCAGCCGTTGCAACAACTCTATCTGCCATTAATTACTCGGTATACACCTGAGGTACTCCTAAGGTACTCGGTACTTACAAGTAGGTACGTGGGGATCTACCCAGCAAGAACCACGGTGTGTATCAATTAATGACCAGCCTACATAGGTAATATGTCCACAAAGGTATTAAAAACGTTTGTGTTTATTCCTACCAATAACACGCCTGCTGCCTCAACTTTCTGCCCTTTAGCATTTTCTCATTTTCTTCATGTTTTCTTTTCCCTCCTTTCGCCTTTCCATTCGCTTCTCTAGGCTCTTTTGAGTAAGTGATCTGTCCGTCGCCGCACCCTCTCTCGGAATCCTTCCCACACTCCTCTTGATCGTCACCATTATTCTTCGCCTCTTGACTGGCCTTCTCCTATTCCTACTAGGTAACAATACACGCGCACAACCCATACTTCCAACCAGAACCACGGCTGTTCCCCGTCTTTCGCCGTTACAATTCCTCTCTTATGCGCGCGTGAGACTTTTCCCCCATTGCTCCCTGAATCTTGGACCAACGGCTCTTTTCTCGCCCCCAGTCATCAGTTCCCACCTTCTCTCCCACCCTCCCTCGACAGGTCATGCTACAGAGCCACTCAGCCCTCACAAAACCGTTATTCCCTCCCCCTGCTCTTCTTTGTCTTGCCCGTTTCTGTCTCTCCCCGTAGCTTATCCGTCTTTTGCGCATCCACCCACAAATCTCTCTGTCGCCCCCCGCCATCTCCGAACCCTTTTACTCTGGCACGTCCTCGGTCCGAGATCGCCGTTTTGCAAGTAACAGTACCGAATTACCAAGACCACAATACGATAACAGCTACCCTGTCAAAAAAACAAAAAAATCGTGATCTAACGAATTTGCTCGCTTGTCTCCAAAACAGACGTTCTAGTCGAGCCTATGGATTCCTTGGGGCCTTGAACAGTTCCAGCAAGGTACGGGGATCCAGACACGGTCTATTGCGTTGGCTTGTTCTGGGTCTCATGCTCCATCCTTCCGGGTCCCGACCAGCACCGCCGGCCCACCACACGATCCGTTACAATTTTCCAACTGGCAAACCATTGACCCTCCCAACCATCGGCGTCTGGCGTCAGTACAACGACAATAATTTACTTGGGGACCATGCTTTGGTCGCCTAGAATCACACCTACCCGTCTTTCCGCAGCTGCGCAGCTTCGCAGCTTGACTGACTGAGTGACTTGACCACTTGCCTGCCTGACTGCGCTCGCTGACTGACTGACTGACTGACAGAAATCGTCCTGATCATAGAAACCAGCAGAAATTTCGCCATTCCACCCTTCGCTAGTTTCTCTCACCACTTAAACAAACGCCTCTTTTCCCCCTTGGAAACGCTCTGGGGGACTCCGTCTACCGCGTTGCCCTACCACACTTGCGCAAGTCCGCCATCGAACCCACTCGCCTCGCTCTCCACCCTTTTTCCCTCCTCCGAATATCCTAGTACCACGAGATCGGCCGCACGCATCTTGCAGCTTGATACATCTACCCGTTGATATCCTCACCATCTTCTTCCGAAGTTTCTAGCTTGGCTCCTTTCTTCCTTCCTTTGCTCCTACATCAGCGCACCCGTCTGCCGCTGCAAAAGGCTCTCTCCACAACTCGATTCTGGTCTGTCGGTTTAGACACTTCGCTACCTCTAGATCGCTGCATCCAGATATTGATACCCGTATGCCTTGATCTCTTCCCCCGAGAAACCCCCCTGTGAGCCTCGGCAAAATTCAGCCATGAAGCCTGGCAATACCACCAGTGGCCTGTCTCCACCTTCTACCGCGTCTCCCGCCGGTGTCACCAAAAGTACCTCGTTGCCCATTTCACGGCCAAGCAACTCCGCATGGGACAAACCTGAACGGGCTCGAACCAGTCACGCTTGCGAACCATGTCGCGAGCGGAAGACGAAGTGTGATGGTTCCAGGCCTGCATGTCGGAGATGCCTTCACACAGGCACCGCTTGCTACTATGGCTACGGCAAGGGCTGGAGGAAGCGGAAGTAAGCTTTTGCAACTTCAGCCCCCATCGATGAGTGTGCTTGCTTGCGAATGTAGATGCTGACCATTGAAAACCCCCCCGCTCTCCAGGACTGCCGAGGACCTCACAGCAACCTCGCGGCGTTTGGCGCGGTATGAGAGCCTTCTCAATGAGATCTTGCCAATGGTGTCGCCAGAGGTACGCGCCTTGATCGAGGAAGCGCGTGACATCGTAAGGCTATCTTCTTGCTGCTGATCGAGCCTGCACGTGGCTACGATGCTAATTTGTTGTAACAGGATACCGCGGTGTCAAATAACGGTTCCGAGACGGCGGAAACAGATCAAAATTTCCTCCCTCCTGCTTTACTCAAGTCCGAGTCGAGCCTGGCAGCATCGGGAGGGCGCATCATCCTGCCACTCCCCGTGCCCAGCCCACACGCTCCAGCACCCTCGCGCTCCTCGACATCGTCGGGGACGTTTGATCCAGTTCCCCCGCCGCCCACGATCGCCAGCACAGGACCAGGATCTACTGTCCAGACGGCGTCACGACTCTCGCCCGAATCTAACATCTCGGGAACACGATTGCCGTCTATCACTGCCGAAGGGCTCCTGATCGAAACCGGACTGAGGGATCGTTCGCCTACAAGTTTACACCGACCGGTCGACACAGTTGGCAGCTATGGGCAGGACCGTCTCGGAGCACCGCCAACCTCTCCGGGCAGTCACACGTCCCTTGGAGGTGCGTTAAGCGGACCACATCCTGGACGTTCAGATACTGACCCGCGGAGAAGAGACTATGCGGTCCCCACAGTTTTCCCCTGGCTGAAATCCAACGAAGCGACTGCAGTGCGAAATTGATATTCTACATCTCTTGCATTCCTTATCTTGCACGTGTTATCTGTCCTCGGTTGTGATCTCGATCTCGCTTCCTGGTGGAGTTGATGGACCTGGACTGGACATTCCAGACTTGGCACCAGGACGATTTCAAGGTCTCGAAGCTCGACCCTGCGCAGAAATCTCAATTGTGGGACAAGCCCTGTGCACAAGCCATGCTGCCACGTCAAGGGGGAGAAATACTTTCCCTGATCATCACGGAGATTTTGCTCTGAAGAGAGCATGATCTGCAACTGACCATCGCCGATGGAGTGTGGCTGTATGGCCCATCATCCCCACGGGAATCGGCCGCCAAAAGAATTCCGCGAGGTGGGTTGGGTTTGGGCGAAGGGGGGTTCCTGCAGAGTGTGCGAAAGAGAGGCTGATTCCTCACGCGCTACCCGATCATGGGCGATCCGCGGGTCAACCACTCGTACCGCGTCCAGCTCATGGAGGGCAACGAAGATGGCAGAATTCTCAAACTGCGATGCAGGGGGACTTGGTTCAGAAGGGAAAACTTTGAGGTTGCTTGGTGGAGAGGGACGACAACCATTCGTTCGCGGGCCTGGCAGGATCCACCATCACTCCATTGGCCTTGGCACTGCAACGGTACGGGACTGGACCGGTCGGTTTAATTACCTTCCAATTTGGTTCCGAGTGGTGGCGGGTTTCTCTCCCGGCATGACACGTCATGCATCAGGCCTATCTCACCCTATGGCAATGCGGCCTCCGAAACAAAGGGAGAAATGGGTTGACGGTGCTGACGGTGGTGGCAGGGGCAATGGAAAGTTGTTATCGGATGATGATGTCCGTGATCGGTCCACTACAGAGCGCATAGAACGGGCTGGTTTGGCAATGGGCATGTTTGTGTGAGATCAACGGACATGCTCATCCAAGGGACATCAACCGAGTTCCGGAGTCGAAGAGAAGATCGCCGTTTCCGAGGTATATTGTTTGTGCACACGCTCCCATGAGCCCAACCACGGAGCTGCTAGAGTGTAACTACAAAGTCCATGGACTTCAACTATGGCGGAAAAAACTTCTGTGGACTGATCGGCTATAACAGGACAGGAGGATTACAGATGATTTTCTGACAATATGCTTGTGGCCGAAGTTCTGGGAGTCAGCAACCAGTCATGACGTTCTGTGTGTGCTGACTCACGACGCTTCGCCTGAGTGGTTTCGAAGGGTAAACAGCACCAGTATCGTGGCATGACACCTTAACGCCGGTATAGAAAAAATAGATCGTTGCTTACACGGGAAAATGTTTCTCTGAAGACAAATACTTGGACATTCAATTGATAACATTTAATTCCCTTCCCATCTTAACTGAGGGAACGAATCCCCCAGGTTCGCCATGAGTCCTCGGTACCTTGCAGTGATCGAGCATCAACACCACACATTAGTTGCTGACCTGTGGAGATGTACACAGTGTTAGACATAGACTTGTTAATGCCTGGGGCATAATAGCGCAAACACAATTGTCGAGATAGATGCCAAGTGTGATGGTGTCCCAGTCTTCCAACCCAGCTTGTCTTCACTACATTTTTTGTTCCCAGCACACTTCTTATATTGACGACGTTGGGCGAGGAACGATGCGCGCGATATATAATGCACCCAAGTCCGTAAGGTTGGGGAATTGAACAGGCAGCTTTGTGAATGAGCACATAACGTACCTTGTCAGGAACGTCTTTCCCAGTGGCCTTTTCAAACATATCTCGCGCCTTGTCGGTTATCTTTTCGTTGACGCCCCTTTGCTTTGCGGGGTCGATTTTGCCTGATCGAGGGAACAAGGTCAGGACGAGTCTTTAGAGTATATGCATTTCCCCCGGCATTTGACGAGACTTTGCGAGGAGTGGTACAGAAGAGACGACGCAGACCGAGGGAGAAGAAATGTGAAATGTACCTTGGCCAAACTTTTTCTCCACGGCATCGAGACCTGTACGCAAAAAGAGACCGAATTAGTCCCCCGTAGCTCAAAGGGAAAGAAAAGAGAGGTGAGGAATCGAGTTACCTTTGTCGAGGTAGTCCTCCTTCTGTCCAGCTGCTTGTCCTTGGTTATTCATGTTGTCTGTGTTACAAGAGGTTATGCTTTTTCTTCTTGCCAGAAATGGTTTTGATTGTTTTGTAAAGGGCCAGAGAATGCGGGTATGCAGTGAAAGTCCAGGTGTAGGGATAGGGTTGAAGAAAAGGGCGCCAGCTGGCTTATCTTTATAGTTAAATTCGACTCTCTCTCACGGCATTGGCCACTGTACATTGCACATGCTGCCAGTACTCATACCAGAATTGATAGAGGGAAAGATCGGACAATCAAGGCGTGCTGCGAAATACCAGCATACATCATAGCGGAGACGATGTTCCAGCAATGAACCAATGGGATTGTCAGATGAACCACTGATGTGAGTTCCCGGGCTATGCAGGGCAAATGGGTAGTGAGCTGAGAAGTGTACACAGGGAGCTGAACAGGACTTTGAGCAAAAGTAAAACCAGGTTGATCTACAATGATGTTGGATGAGGCACAGGGAGAAAGCCAGGGCCACCAGGGCCCGAGCTGGGGATCTTCGAGCATCGCCCCACTGACGTCAGGTTCTCTCAATAAGGTATAGACTACTGTTAAAGCTCTGAGCCGAAGCTCATGCCAAGCTTTGTTGGATTCACGTGCTCAGGCTTGGCATTGTCGCGCCTTCTTGTCGCTGAAACATGTCAACAGCTTCACCATTGTTCGGCTGTTCAACCCTCCGGTCACCATCTCCCTCTGCCATTTTCTTTTGAGCCACTGAGAGACATAAACTGTTTCAAAGTTACCACTGTGGCTGGTACCTGCCACAACGGTCAAGAAGACAGCCGCTGGATTTACACGCCCTGCCCCGCCCTAGCCTCATACCGCTTCCTCAGGCTCCTCCGGTGTCGCAGTTAAAATTGCAATCATTCGCGACGTTTAGTGAATTCTGCAATAACCACCCGAAATGGAATAGGCACTGGCTCGGTCAGGTTCTGGGCCCCCTCCCCAGATCTCGACCTAGGTGTTAGCCCTGCGCAAACATTCCCCTTGCCCTTCCTCCTGGCGTAGATCACTGCGGGAATCTCAACGCCTACCTCCCGGCAACTATCAACTTCCGAGAGATAGCTTGGGCACGCTTACCCCATGAATGAGATACAGGGCTCCTTTTTTCTTGCCCCCTCGAGGTATTGCTCCTTGATACAACACCACTGGGAAAGTTGAAACAAACACCTTCCATGATCCGGTGTCAAAATTTGTAGTGAGTTGAACACTTTTGCTGACATGATGAACTCCGTACGGGTTACCGAGATGATTGATCGAGCAGGCGATGCTCGGATCTTCACACTTCCTTCTTGGAAGCTGTCTGGTATGGCAGAGACTATGTATATAACCCTCCCTCTGATGGCTAGAATGATATCGATCAGCACTTCTTCCAACCAGCACTCAGCTTACAGTCCTTCCTTCAAAAGACTTTTGATAAGTCATTCTTTTCTACGAGGCTTTTGACAAGTCTGCCTTTCATTCCATTCACCAAGCTTTTGACAAGCTCTGCTTTTGCCTGACCGTGTGCTGGACACTCTCATTCATACGTCTTCCGTCATATCCCTTTGATATCAGTCGCGCTCGCACAGAACCCCATTCCTCCCTCAAAATGAAAGCATTCACTCTTTCTGGTCTGAGCACCCTCTTCGCCGGCTTGACGTTGGCCCATCCTGTTACCAAGCGTGGTGGCGGCTTCTCCGAGGTTGACATCACCATCTTGCAATTTGCTCTGACGGTAAGTAGTCCCTTCTGTCAAGCTCTATCCTTGAGACGGACGTCAGCAATCTAACCCATCCTGAATAGCTCGAGCACCTTGAAAACACCTTCTACAAGGAAGCCTTTAGCAGCTTCAAGTTGCAGGACTTTGTCAATGCCGGCTTTGACGAGGCATTCTTCCTCAACCTTGAATTCATAGCGTCGGACGAATCGGCACACGTTGAGTTCCTCATCGCTGCGATTGAATCTGCCGGTGTTCGACCGGTCCAACCTTGCCAGTATAGCTTCCCAGTGACGGACGTTGCCAGCTTCGTCACTGTGAGCGCCATCCTGGAATCTGTGGGAACCAGTGCTTATCTCGGAGCGGCGCCCTTCATCGGGTCGCGAGATATCCTTTCGGTAGCTGCCAGTATTATGGCCACGGAGGCATTGCATACCAGTTCGCAGAGAAGCTCGCTCGGTGCAATTGCCGCCCCCAATCCATTTACAACTGTAAGTCTAACCTCCCTTTGGGTACAGCTGGCTGTTTGAGCGATAAACTTGGACTAACGGAGAGCCATTCAAGCCTCTTGACCCCAATTCGGTCTTTACCATTGCCTCACAGTTCATCGTCTCCTGCCCTGCCGACAATCCACCGCTGCCATTCACTGCGTTCCCCGGCTTGAAGACCAACTCCCAGGCCTGCTTCGACGAGAGTGGTAGCAGCGACAGTTTCTCCACGGAATCCGTCAACTATGCTACCGTTGTGGCCAACATCGAAACTGCCACGGACACCACAAGCGCGTATGGAGCTGATGCCACTGACTCGACAACCACAACAGCCGCCTACGACAGCACGTCGACAACCACCACCACCACCTCTTCTACCACTACCACTGACTCGGCCGACTACTCAACAACCACTACCACAACTATGGATATGGCGACCGCCGAGGCCGCTGCGTCAGTCACAACTACAACAACCACGACCACGGATATGGCCTCGATGGCCACATCCACACCTGCCTATGCACGACGCAGCACCGCTCTCGAGGCGCGCACAAACGGTGGCTCTGCCTCATCTTGCTCCGCCCCCGGTGCCGGCTCGTCTCTTCAACTCATTCCAGACTTTTCCAAGTCGCACCATGACTTCTCTCGAGTCGAAGTCGTCTTTGTGACGTTCATTGCCGGCCTCGAGGTGGTCTCGGTACAGGCCGTCTTTGGAAGTGACGGAAGTATCAACGTCAGCATCCCAGGCAGTATCGGTGGCGGCCAAGTGTTCATTTTCATCACGATCGTCGACATTTCCGGCAGAAGCCTGAGTGCCAACGAAGTGCTCTTTGGCCCTGCCATCATGGAGAGTGAGTGGCTGCCCTTTCGCGAGTCTTTTGGGATTTCAAATACTGACATTCGACCAGTTGCCCCGTCGTTCCCTTCTATCATCCAGTAACCTTGCCCTTGAGGCAGGAAGCCGTGGGTGGACATCCCTAGGTATGTCGAGAGTTCTAGGGATGGCCAAGAGGGAGGGGAAAAAAAGGGAATGTGGCCATCGGAGTATAACTTCTCTCCATGGCCGTCGGGAGTTGTTGGATACCCTTTCGTGTCTCTCCTTAACGACCCTTTTTTTGTGCTTGTGGGCTTTTTGTCTGCCTTGGACGTGTTCTTGCCAGACTTGAGAGGAGAGGATAAGGGCAGGAATGGGGCTCGATCAATGAGCGTCGAGCGTTGAGTGTATAGAGAGCCTTTTTTTATTTTGCATATCGCCCGCTAAAGACGTCTGCTGATGGGTGGGAAGGGGAAAACAAAAAGGCGCGCGCGTGTGAAACCGGTTTTTTTCCAAAAGGAGAAGAGATACCCAGAGAAACAGCAGATTTTATATACCAATGTGATATGACCCAAAAAAACACCAATGACTTGAAAGTCTTCTGAACGGGCTCTGAAGAGGAAAGAGGGAGGTGGTGATGAAGCTTCAAAAAGAGCCAAAAAGTCGAGTTCATATGGCTGATGACACTCGAACCAGACCAGGTCAACACATGAAACCACTCCGATACTGACAGACGTGTTCGTGGTAGTACCCTCTCCTCTCACGCAAAACGGGGTCTTGATCCTCAAAACCGGCGCCCGCCCCCCCTTGCCCCAGACACGGACTAACGCCGGTCTGCGGTCGGTCGAGGTGCTTGTGCATCAAGCACCCCGGAACCCCCCGGTCGTCGAGCCAAAATGTGCCGGCCGTCATGCGCGGCTCGATATCTGACGCCTGCACGACGTAGTTGTCCACGAGGACTCTGAGCCGCTGCTTGAGATCATTGAGAGATGACGCCATTGGAGTGCCCGAGCCCGTGGCTATGCCATCCAGGTAGTGTTCTAGCTCATAGCATAGACAAGGATACATGATGATTAGCTCGTCCATGGTCATCAAAGAATCTTCTCGTACTAGCTTGGTGCGGACCTCGGCTGCAGGCACGACCCCGTCGTCTTCAGAAAATACCAGGAGGTCTGGGTACATGGCAGAGCTGATGGCTTGGTTCATCGTGGTAAAGGCAACTGAGAGGAAACCCATCGTCGGCGTGGCGACGTCTTGAAGGCGCAATTGTGCTATTCGGCGTATGAGCCTTGCATAGTCAGCGCCTATAACCTTCAGCTCAAGAAAGGCTCGGCGCTTGCTCGGAGGGAATCGATCCATAACACTAATATCATTGTTTGTGTCGGCTGATAGGCCAAAAAAGGTCGCAGCCATCAGCCGAGCAATTTCGGACCGTGTATGTTCATTTCGGGTCGCTTCTCTGAGAATATTCTCCCCGCTCTTCATGTGCGCCATGGCGGCCGTGAAATCCTCGTTGCACTGAGCCATTGCGGAGAACAGTCGGCAGACGATCAGCGCGACATCCCATGAAGGAGGCTGGGTTGTAAATGCACGAACAGCTTGGGATCTCCGCTCCAATATCAGGACAGTGTGATCAATCCCCGAAATATAAGAGTCAAAAGTCGCCGCGACCGCTATCATTGCATGATGGACCGATGGGTTCGCCCAGGCAACTTGTGGGACGATGGATTGCCAGAAATGACGCCATTTTCTGGTGGAAGAGAGAAGAGGCGCGGTTTTACGGAGGAACAAATGGGTGTAATTGTGGTCCGCGTCTACCATCCACGGGGTCGAAGGTTCGGCGAGGATCCTGGTGGGATTGGAAAGAGTCTGATTGTTATTTCTTGCGATTACAGAGGACCTGTGGCACTCTTGGTGAGACTGAAATGCCTGCAGCGAGCTTGATTCTCGTTTTGAAGTGTCGACTTTATCCTTTTGAGATGGCTCAAACAGCCAGGTCTTTGGAGGTTCGTATCCGTCACAATGAAACTTGTCATTCAAACATCTTGGTCGACGTTAGGATATGAGAGCTCGAGATCGGGCTGTCGTTACCTCATGCAATACGGCTTTCCTTCGTCGCAGCGTTTCCGGCGTTTCCTAGAGTTGTCACCGCGGTGAGGAAACTTGAGATAACTCGCGTACTTACTTGCAAGTCTTACAACCAGTCCTTACTTTTGGGGCCCATCTTCTTTGCCGCGGATTCTGCGGAAGCGGCATCTGGTCCGTGATCCTTTGCGGATGGGTATCTTGCCTGTGAATCACACAGCAAATGTCGTGACAGGAAATAAGGTGGTCAAAAAGGGCTTCAAGTGTCCAACTTGTTGGATAGAAATGGGGGTCTCGATGTCGAGTGACGTCGTTGCAGGGAGAAAACTGACAAACATACAAAACAGTGCAATCACACCTTATGATGCAAACAGTGCAAACAAGCACCCTTAAGCCTAGGAACTACAGCCTTGTCAGCCCCTCCAACCCTCATCTGATCAATTCCCCTCGTTCGGCGTCAACTCCGAGAAACCAATATGACAATGTGGGGAACCCAGAGGATCATGAATGCCAGAGTGAGCAATGGAGCAACGGATTCTGCCAATCGAACGTCTCGTATTTCGAAGGTTCTTCCCGGCCTGGAATTTTCCAGTCACAAAGTTTCTGTCGCATCCGTCAGAAACCACAGACAGCATCGTCGCTGGGAGCTCGAGATCCCACACCCTCGGCCCTGGCAAATCTATCACCGAAAGTGTCTTTGACATTGGCCCATCATTTCTAATTCCCGAGCATCGCCTGTCGTACGGTCTTCCCTTTCAATCGCGCGCAGGACTGAGCGTCAAGAGCAAGATAATCCTTCAAGATGGATAAAACAGGTGGCTTCCAGGAACCCCGCTATCTCGACTTCGTGCGCTCTTCGGAGCCCACCGGTGTCGATGGCAAGCCCATGCTCAATCGCTACTCAACGCATTTGACTCGTCAGCATGACTTCCCCGGGGCACAGGCTATGCTCTTCGCCGCGGGCGTGCCAGACAGACAAGCAATGCAGACGGCTCCTCATGTCGGCATCGCCAGTGTTTGGTGGGAGGGCAATCCCTGCAATATGCACCTTCTAGACCTGGGCAAGGAGGTCAAGAAGGCCGTCAATGCTCGTGGAATGCTGGGCTGGCAGTACAACACCATCGGTGTGAGCGATGCCATCACCATGGGAAACCAAGGAATGCGTTTCAGTTTGCAAACTCGCGAGATCATCGCCGACTCGGTCGAGACGGTGACATGTGCTCAAGCGCATGATGCTAATATCACCATTCCTGGCTGCGACAAGAACATGCCGGGTTGCATCATGGGCATGACGAGGCACAACAGACCGAGTTTGATGATTTACGGAGGGACAATCGACAAAGGATACTCGGAGACTTTGCGCCGGCCCATTAACGTCGCCACCTGTTACGAGGCATTTGGTGCGTACACGTTCAATACCCTGCGTCAACCAGACGATGGGGGTGACACATCCAAGACCAAAGACGAGATCATGGAGGATCTTGAAAGGCATGCCTGTCCAGGTGCCGGGGCCTGTGGTGGCATGTACACCGCCAACACCATGGCCACAGCAATCGAGTCAATGGGACTATCGCTGCCTGGATCGAGTTCGACACCAGCGAGTTCGCCAGCTAAAATGCGCGAATGTGCCAAAGCCGCAGATGCCATCAAAGTCTGCCTGGAACAGGACATCACACCAAAGAAACTTTTGACCCCCAAATCCTTCGAGAACGCACTCGTCATAACCATGGCCCTAGGAGGAAGTACCAACGCGGTCCTCCACTTGCTCGCCATGGCCGTCACCGCAGGTGTGGAGCTCACCCTCGATGACTTCCAGCGCGTGAGCAATAAGATCCCCTTCCTCGCAGATCTTGCACCATCGGGAAGATATTCCATGGCAGATCTCTACGAGATCGGGGGCGTGCCAAGTGTACAGAAACTCCTGATCGCAGCGGGCATGCTCGACGGCTCCATTTTGACAGTAACTGGTAAGACCCTGGCTGAGAATGTCGCGAGCTGGCCCAGTCTTCCCAGCGATCAAGTCATCATCAAGAGCCTAAAAAACCCCATCAAGGAGAGCGGGCACATTCAGATTCTCAAAGGCAATTTTGCACCTGCCGGAGCGGTAGCAAAGATCACAGGAAAAGAAGGCCTTCGATTCACAGGAAAGGCGAGGTGTTTTGAAAAGGAGGCTGAATTGAACGATGCGCTGAATAGAGGTGCGATACCACGTGGAGAGAATCTTGTGCTCATCGTCAGATATGAGGGACCCAAGGGTGGGCCAGGGATGCCGGAGCAGCTAAAGGCCAGTGCAGCCATCATGGGGGCAGGTCTCACGAACGTCGCTCTTGTGACTGATGGACGGTACTCGGGTGCGTCACACGGATTTATCGTGGGCCACGTTTGTCCCGAGGCAGCCGTTGGTGGGCCGATTGCGTTGGTCAAAGATGGTGATGAAGTGACAATCGATGCCGAGAAAAACAGTATCTCGATGGATGTCAGTGACGAGGAGCTGGAAAGACGTCGAAAGGAGTGGAAACCTCCAAAGCCGGCAGTAACGAGGGGCACACTAGCAAAATATGCAGCGCTCGTCAGTGATGCCAGTCATGGGGCTGTCACAGATCTGTTCTGAAAGCCACAAGTCAGTAAGAGCAAGGCCAGGCCAACAGAGACTAGGAGTCTCGAGCCACAAGAAGAGGGCAAGGTCCGTCAGCCAATTCTGATAGAGAACAAACATTCTCCAGCTCCTAAAGCATCTTGAGCAGAGGTCCTTTGTTTTGCACCATAGTCTACCGCGTCTCAAGTATCTATGCACGTAAGACGCATTGAGGCCGTTCCAGTTGACGTTGTGGAGGGTTATTGGGGCGCTGGTGGGTTCAGTTGATGTGATGCTCTCGCAGCTTATCGCGGAAAGGCTGGAACGGTGAGCGAACAGGGGCGAGGCGGATAGTCTTATCCAGTCGTGGAACAAAAGTCGATGCGGGAGAATCGTATGGTTCGATGAGGTTGTGGTATGTAGGACTGTGAGTAGAGATGAGCCTTGATGAATAGTGATGATGGATGCATTGTCTGTAGGCGGCTAAAAGAAAGGGGAAGTTGAATTTGCCGAGTCTGATTCTGCCTGCGGATAGCGGCTTGACATCTGCACCTTTGATCCTTGCACATCAGCCTCTTCTCTCTTCTCAGCACCAGCACCAGCACCAGCACCACCGTCACCACCCTATTCTTGACATCGTACTCTAGACCGTGTCGCTCACCCATGGCTCAGTCAAGCCCTCCTCGACGTAGCTAGCAGAAACAACACAGGCATCCGCAGCTGAACCCACTCAAGGTGCAGCGCCTTGAGACCGTCAAGTGGCTGATATTCCCCGCCCAGCAATGCTCCTGCGATGTGCCGCCTTCGTTCAATTGAGCGCAGGATGTGGGAAAGAGGTGCATCCCGCAAAAGGTAGACCTCATAACCACCGAAGAAAGTCTTCGAACAGACCAGACTGAGAGCTCTAATCAATGGCGCATCGAGGCCATCCACCGGAATGCATGACCGTCAACCCAGGTCATAGGGAGAAACCGGAGAGTCTCAGCCTGACGTCTCGTTACCTTGTATCCTTCTGGTCGGAGGGCGCGCTATACCCCCAATTCAATCCATGATAAAGGCATATTGGAACGACATGACCTTACTTTGTTCACATTACGTCTTAGTCTTGCGATGTCTGATTATGTCACTTGATGCTTTGTCTCTGCTGTCATGGGAACATAGCATCGTCATACAATGGACAGGACACACGGATGGTGCCAGCAATGTCATCGTCAGTAAATATCTGGGATCGTGGATGAGTATGTGGGAGATAGCGACCCAATTCAACCGTGAGGCGTTCTCAAAATGAGTGACTGAGGCGTTCAACCCGTTACCGATCTGACTCCTGCTGGGACCTTGACGTGGCAACACTTCATGTTGTTAGAGGAGCATGTGCCGAACTGATTGAAGATATCTGGGTGAGTGAAGTGTGACAACGGCCAAATGACCAAGGATACCTCGAAGCGAATTTACTCTCACCTTCACTTCACTATTTTTCAACCTCGCCTCGAAGGAACTTGGCTAGATTTCCTGACGCCCATATCACCTCGAATCGCCAAGATACTGTCAACACTACCACAGTCAATTCCGATCTGTCTTGATACTCTTTCCAATCATCATTCTTCGTGATAACAGGGTCACCTATCTTCAACAAACCTACACAGACAGAGAGGCTAACAGCTGTTCTCGAGCTCGAAAGATTTGCTTCACACAGATTGTGCTCCACCTCACTCCTACCTGCGCCTCTTCACCACTTTTACTCTAGCTGGAAGCCTTTGCAAACATGTTTATCGGCCCCAGCTTCCTTTCCTGCCTCGCTGTGGCTTCTGTGGCCCTGGCTGTCGATAATGACAAGAACCCAGACCTCGTCGCTAAGCTTCGCGTGGCCGACACGCACCTGGACCGCATGAACTTGCTCCCGAATGACTCGGACTGGTTCTTTGACTTCACCAAGCAGGAGAAGTACACCTTCTCGCCTGGAGGAGTGGTCAACGCCAACGCTGCTACTTTCCCGGCAACTGTTGGCCATGGCATGACAATGGTAGGGGTCACCGCATTCTCACACATACATCATGTCCCTCTGACTCTCTCTTTTGAAGGCGCTGCTCAACTTGGGTCCTTGCTCCATGCTTCCACCACACATTCACCCCCGTGCCACCAACTTTGTCGTTGCCATCGCAGGGACCACGCAAACCTACATGGTGGCCGAGAACGGTGCCCGAACCGTGACTGAAACGCTCCAACCAGGCCAGATGACTATCTTTCCTCAGGCCTCCATCCACACTATGATGAACATTGGCTGCGAGAATGCGCAGTTGGTCTCGGCCCTCAACTCGGACGACTCCGGGACCACCAACCTCGCCAACGCATTCTTCTCGTTTCCACAGAACATCACCGGCACCATCATTGGAGGCGGACTGAACCCTCAGGACATCTACGGGCGAGTGCCGGCCGTCGGGACAGGCAGCAATGCGGGCCCTCAGGCGTGCATTGCCGCGTGCGCGAAGAAGGGGAAGATGATCAAGCGAACACACGAAGTACTGTTCTGGAACTAAAACCGAGAGGCGTGGCTGGGGACCCCAAGAGTCCGCTTCGAGCTGACAAACACGAGGAGAGGCGGTCTTGGGAAATCTTGGAGACAAACAGACAGACGCCGACATTATCTGTTGCGAGTATTTCTCAAGGACGCGTGCAAGATATCTTCTTCCTCAGCATGCGGTTAGCACTCACTCACGAGACTCACGATGCTCACATGGATTCGTAGTGCCGAGACAAAGAGTGACTCTTTTTAATGCGACATGACAGTGGAACAATCCGCACAGGTGTGCAACTGTTGCTAGAACATGGAATTAAATCCATGAAAATTGACGATCCAGACTGCGTCTTTTTTTCTCTTTCAAATATTAGATCGTGATACTCATTGTACTGTGCTCCACGCTGCTGAATACGCAGACAAGCTACTCTGAATCACCTAGGGGTGTTCCCCCTTGGTACTGTGTTCAAGTGTAGCCGTTCTAGCCCTTTACTGCATCGTCGCGGCACACGACAATCGCGTTAAAACTATTAAACAAGAAGAGTCACGGCTAATAATCCAAGTGTCCTCATCACCACCGTTGCTCTTGATGGCATGGACTTTTCTGAACCATGCAGCCATCAACAATGACATTTTCGCGAGCCTGATTGTTCAATATATATATAATCGGCAGGCCACATTCTTCCCGTCGGACACCAGTGCCGGTGATTCACCTCGGAGTAATCCTCTCTTCTGGATCCCCGCCATGCTGAGGAGGAAACAGTACTGTTGAACCAGGCACGGAGATACACCCGAGGGATGCGTTGCATGTTTTCAAACCGCCCACGCGGGCATGTACTCGTGTCGGCCTTTGGGGATTCTTGGCTCGGGAGGGTCAAAGTTCTTGATGGCTGTAGAGCGAACAGAGAAGGGGGGGGGGTTTTGATTAGCCTTGATCCTTTTGTCCACAGGTTCAATGCCATGTCTGACAAGAATGAGAGCGGGCCATGAGTCCATCTATATCGTACCTGTTACGACCCTCTTGACCAGTGAATCCTTCTTCTCCTTTTTGGCCCGTTCCTTCTCACTCATGAGAGATGAGGTCGATATCGAGGCAGCGTCGAATGACACGTTGGCCTTGGAATCCGACGACATCTTGTTAGGTACTGGATTGTTCAATGGGTTTGTTTCAGTGGGTGGGGCAATGGTATCTCCGAGTATTCTTGCAAGAGGTTTTCTTGGTCGAGGATGTTCAAGTAAGCTTTTCCCCTCCAGCAATGCCGACTGCTATGGCGCGTTTCGGTATGAAGACAGAGGACGTAGGCCTCAGGACCTCAGGCAGACGGCTTTCGTCCACGTCTTTATAGCCCCGACCGCGAAGCGGACGAAGGCGCCGGCAGAGGTTTGGCATGAAGCTTGTCTTGTCATTCAATGGTGGCCTTAACTCTACCGTATGGGACCACGCGCAGGCAGCACCATTCCGCCCACAGAGGAAGTGTATGGTGCATTTGGGTGATAGGTCCTGACTACAATAGAATTCCGCGTAGGAGCTACCGCATCAGGTAACGATTCGACGAATCCATATGAAGTGGGTTTTGTCAAGTGGATGCAGTGGATGCAGTCGAGGATCATGGCTGATCTGAGTCATGAGGGCTTCTTCGTCAGCCTTATGGCTTTCTCACACACACGGCGATGATCCCTCGACGATTCCTGCCGTGCGGTCCTGCGGCCTCCTCTTGATCGTCCACCTCTTATAAAAACCCACCTGCCCTATATAGCGACCGAAGAGGAAGACGAAGAGGAAGACTTGAGGTCGAGCATCTACGAAAGAGGCGGGGGTAGCGAGCTGCCTGTTCGTGTGATTCTGGTGGCATCAGCTGTGGGGAGAATGAAAACAGAAAAAGGTCCAATAAACAAGCAATGGACCGAGTACGAGGTAATAATTAATAGCGAGTACGCTGCCGCCAATCACGGGGAAACAGACCAACGACAGATTGAGGCACGTATTCGCACTTTTTGCCTCGACGCCATTTTTTCTCTCTGAGTCACAAAGGTCACGCATGACGCACACCAGTCTAAATTCTCGACTCTTTCGCCAAACTTTGGATACGCGAGAGAAGTTCGAGTTTCCGAGTCAGGCAACTGGAAGGGGTGGACGACGAGGAGATGGATGAATCTTTCTTCGAGTATCAGACAACCACCAATGGGGCATCACGATGGACATGCTGCCCGTCAAGTCTACTTACTGATATTCCAGGGCGGTATTCAAGAAAATACAAGACTCGTCAACTCACAGATAGCCGATAGTCCCCCTTTGGATCGTCCCAGGCACCACCCCGTCTACGAGTACGTGCCTGATCATGTGGAGCTCTTCTGCCGGTTCATCCCCCCGTCATTCAGACTTGAAAACGAGGGGTTTTCTCTGATTGGGAACTGCTTCGCTGATTGACTCGATGTGCTGAAGAATGCACGTCAGTCACGAGTCGACAGACACGCCGTGACATCCTAATCCCGTCCTCGTTCACAAGTCCCATTGATCTTGTCCACGCCATGCCGTCACAGCGTATTGGAATCGAGTGCGAGAGAATCAGAGTGGCCTCGTCGCTCCACATGATGATAAATCTGCGCCATGTTGCTCAGGGACTCCATTGATGCTGTCTACCAGAATACGTCCCCAGCTGCGGTGTGGTCTCAATGTCTTTTTACCGGTCAACCCGCAAGCTGCTGCCAGTGACCGGCTCGTCATCTCAACCAGCTTGTGCAAGGTTTGTCAATGGTGTGCTACCTCTTCTATAGTCCTTGAGATATATGTACGTACTATCACGGTGGCTTCCCTCAGAATGACAAAGGAACCCGCAATCACAGAACCATTCACGACCGATCCACAGACAAGCGAATCCAGCAAGCCCCAGGCTGGATGACAGCCGGGACTGTCCCCCTGGTTATACGTTTGACCATCACCTTAGGCCTCCATGCTACTCGCAGTCTGCAGCCCACGAGCGCGTCTCTAGCTCGAGCGGAGGGATCGTTCATGTGACTTGTATGGCTCGGTACATCGTCGAATATTGCCCAAGCGAATATCACAAAGGAATACAATGACGCATGAGGAACGGCGACATGGTGTAGAACAAAAGAACAGGGTGACAACAAGTCTAGTCAAGAAACTGAATGAATGAGGTCAATTTGGCAGGCATGTCACAAGGAAGTAGGTGATCCGTCACCATGTATCCCCTATTTGTTTGTATCTTGTAATTCTCCTTGCCCTTCTCTAGGGTCCTCGTAATTGTATCTTTGCCTTGGACCTCTTCCACATCCATCAACACAACCTTCCCCTTCGAGGAAACGGCAGGAATGACCGAGAAATCCGGGCACAAACCCACCTCGTTGCAAAGTCAGTCCATGGGAGTAGATCTCGCTGGACCCAAGCCTCAAGATCGCGCGAACGCCGACGCGGACGCGGACGCGGCCGCAGACGCCGCGATGTTGCCGTTCCACACCTCCCTCGCTCATCCCCGGTCCCGTCTCACGATGGAATCCTCCCGGACAACGCGCGATGGCAGAACCCATTGCGCTGGCAGCGCTGTCGTCGAGGATAAACTCACCCACGTGAACAGATGCCCCCGCGCGTACCACTACTTCAACAGCGTGTACCCTGACCACAGTCTCAGAGTCGAGTACTCCGACGACCCTCGCTATCCCGCAGGCGAGTACCCCGAGGGTGCATATCCGACCGACGCATACCTTGTAGCAGGGGACGAGGACTCAGAGTCAGAGCATTACGATGGCCGCGAGGACGAGACCGACTATGATGATTATGGGGGCGGTGGTGAAGCCGATGATGACGACGACTGGGACGTAAGCCGGCGCGGGGATTCCCTTCGCGACGGCGATGAAGAGAGCGTAGACCATGACCGGTTTTGTGAGGTGGATGAGGCCGAGTCTGTGGGTCGAGAGCCCTTGCAGTCGATCGAGGGAGAGTCGACCAAGGCTTGGGACGACTCCAAGGATACAGAGAGGGTTGCAGCTGCGTTCATGGGAACGACGACGGTCCCCGAATGTAGAGGCCAAGGGGAGAATGGAGAGATCTGTCATCATCCTTGCCACGTCGGCACTCCCCATGCTCAGCCCAACTTCACATGGCGTACGCTTTTCGCATTAGGCGCTTGTGTCGGGATGGCATTATATGCCTGGAAGTTGGCTCTGGATCAACCCTAGTCATCCAAGTCTCTAGCGATATGAATGTTCTTGTTGAATCAAATCGTCCCTGCTTTGAGGCTGTTCCTTGTGCGTTGTAGAAAGGTTCATGTTTGTCAAGGCGGTTGACTTCCAGGAAGCAGGGACAAACCTCCCGATAGGCTCTCTGATGAAGAGGATATGCATGTATGTGTTGATTCAAAATTCTTCAAGGCCCTTTCCCACTGCCGCCGCTCACAAAACGTCTGGCGACCCAGGCACTCCCATGTTCCAGATACTCTTCTCGCGTAACACCGTACTCCCGGACAATCCCCGGAAATCCACACGCCAACCTTGCGCCTCCCAGCCAAGTTGACGTGATAGGCTCCGCCATTTTACGAACTCGAACCATCCATTCAGTCTTCACCCTCATGCGTAGCTCGGCTTCTAGCCTCTCTGCAAATCCAGTAATATGCGCATTTCCGCCGACGAGGAGGACGTTGCTGAGCATGGTGACCTGCAAGAGCGGGGGAAGGACACTGAGCGATTGCATCACAATATCTGCTAACCCGGGCTGTTTCGAGCCTATGTCGCCAGGCGAGAAGATGATTTCTGGGATAGAGAAGCGTTCATTTCCCAAGGTCATTGAGATTTCGGCGTCTGGCCCCGAGGAGAGGGCGGCCTGTTTGCGCTTACGTGCGGCGGCGGGGGTGGGATCATGTGGACGGCTGAACCCTCGAAGAAGATGAATGCCATCAGGGAGGATATAGTCAACTCGAATCTCCTGATTTTCCGGGGAAGCTTTGTGGTCGACGTCCATAGCCGCGTCCGGATTCGAGGGCGTTGATTTCAGCTTCGTTTTGTTTCCCTTCCACGTCTTCTCCAGGTCGGTTCGGAAATCTCCACTGACAAAACATACATCCTCCTTGATGTCATTGACGATCTTGGTGTCTTGATGCAAATCAAAATGTCGAACAGAGATAACTTCTTTTAACAGATTCGTCAGGTGCTTGCCTCCGAAATCCAATCGGCGGACTGCTCGGTGCAATGGGCGGCCTTTGAAGAGCGGTGTGATGGTGGTATGGCTGTAGCCGCTGTCGATCACAAGCACGCATTCCATAGGCAGGTCTGCCCAAGGGTCGTTGTCTGGCTTCGTGTAGGATGCTCCTTCGAATAGCGGGTGAAGATCATTGTAGGCATTAAGTGACGGGCCTGCTCTGCACATCAGCGAAGGTATCCTCAATGCGAGGTGTCTCTGGCTTAGCCATACCTACCAATGACCCTGGAATATCCCCCAAAACCCCACTCTTCCATGATAATCTCATCTGCATTCTTCTGGAAAGGAGGCATAGTATTAGGTGGCTCGGTGAAGATGAGGGTCGTGTCCTCGGGACTCTTCACCAACAGATCCTTCTTAGCAATCCGTTCATCGAAGAAGGACTGATCCCATATCTCTTTCTGCGCCTCCCAGCTCACGACCTGGCCGTTCTCGACGGGCCGACGAAACAAGGCCTCGCTCCATTGTGTGATTTCTTCGGATTGCGAACCGACGTAAACTTTCCTGTCACGGCTGCGGACAATGCAGTTTGGAATGATATGGCATTTTGACAGGGCGTCCGCGTCCGAAACAGGTCCTAAGGGTGCGAAACCTGCCTTTATGCTGTAACCGCCATTGTCGAGGACGAAAGTCGTGGAGGGAAGGCCGGGGGTGCTTCGTGTGGACTTGGGTGCGCGAGGCATGGCGACTTTATGCAGCCCTCATCATTCCTTCCAGGAGATCAGGGATCTACTTGGAGAAATAATATCTATGGTGGTAGCCCGGACAAGCCTGTCGCGTATGGGTATGCAGGGTACGAGAGAGCATTCGATGGGTGTCTGGAACGTCAATATGATTTTCTAGAAAAGAAGTTGTCGCATCACAATGGTTCCGCGTCCGGCAAACATGCACTCAAGCATCTCTCGCCGCTTTACCAGGCAGCAAGCATCCTTGGCGAACGCTGCTCAATCAACATGTTCTTCGTTCCCTTCTCCATTTTCCCCGCCACTTCATCCTCCACCAGTGTTGGTCGCACCGCAGGATGATCTATTTACCATGTAGTTGTCCCAATTTTCCCGGTTTGCCACTGGCCTTAACTCTTCAATTGTACGTGACGATTGAAATCGGCCACTTTCGAGCCCTTCTCGAGGTCTAGCAAGGCTGGGGAAAAGGGGCAATGGACACTACCGAGGCACTATTAGGTGGTACCATCGAGAATGATCTTGTCCTGTTCGTGAGGTCCGAGTTCGTGTATTCTAAGTTGTGGCGCACTCAGTCCATAGACCGTGTGCATATGGCTCGGAGGCCTTACGCATCGTTCATGCCGTCTCCCGTGGCAGGGTAAAGAGAAAAACTGCAGCATGTGCTGGTACACCATCTATTGGCTCTGAACATGGTTCATACATCTATGTACATAGCCCTCCAAAAATCCTATAGACAAGAAGAGATAGTCAAATCACTTGAAACTCGTCCGCGTGACTTCACTGGCTTTGGATTCGCTGACTTCGGGTTTCAGATCCTCTGTAATATTTCTCTCGTCCTTCCAGGCGAGGGCGACGAATTTGGTGTGGCTTCCTCGAGCCACGATCTCGTTATTCTTGTTCATGAACTTGACCGAAGTGTATGCGAGGGTTTTGCCGACTAGACGAGGTCAGCACAAACTGCACCTTTGGTAGAAGAAAGAGCGCATATCTCACATTTGTCGCAGATGACCTCGCCTTTGACCAAATCACCGATCTTACCCCCTGCGTTGAGGTAGGTCACGCTGAGATCTGTCGAAACTCCTGTCGAGTACAGGCCACGAGATGCCAGAGCAAGTGAGCCACTAGTATCGACCATGGTGGCTAGAGTGGCGCCGTGGAGTATCCCTAAGCGGTTCGTGTGCTGCTTCTCAATGGGTAGTTCGAAATTGACCTTGCCAGGTTCCGCAGCTGTTATCCGCATCTGAACGACACAATTGAGTCAAAGACCAAGTTCCACTTGCGGCAAGCTCATCAAGACGTGGTATGGTGATTTGGTCCGACTTTGCCAGTTGGTGATACTTACGCCGTCGATCAACCTGTTGTTCTGCTAGCTTAACAAGAGTGCTTTGGATCATGGATGAAGAGAATTACCGTGGCTCAACCCCCGATGTTGCTCTAAAGGATTCCCATACCTACAAGGCGTTAGCTCTATGTCGCTCTAAGCTCATAGATTGCTGGAAACTCACCGAGCGGACGAACTTTAGTGCCGACATTGTATTGCTGGCAAGCTTCTAAGACCGCCACTCGTACTGCCAATTCAATACTGGACCCAACGGAGCACCCGGAGCACTCGAACCACGGAGTGAGATCGGACTGAAGGTTGATAGTGGCCAAATTCTAAAGCGTAAAGATATCAACCAACGTGTTCTTAGGCCGAGATCCAATGAAGTCGAAATGAGATGGTGAAGGAAATTACGTTTGACAGGCTGTTTGATTCGCCGCAGCAAGACGCAAAAATGATCCACCGTATCAACTGCTCCCAGATGAAGTGGCGCACACCTCGAAATCATCATCCCCCCCGTACACTTCCTCTTCCTCAGATTTCGCTTTGTCGGTTTCTCTGGTCACTGTTGATGCCATCTTCACCCTTGTTTTATGATGGGAGACACACCACCTTTGAATTTTAAACCTCTCTGGGGCCACTGACACGGAACAGTGAATACGAGTCGAGGTTAGCGCAGATTCTGCAACCCGCCAGTTGGCGCAAGATGACCTCGGACCCTTTCCTCCGTCAACCATTGCTTGTTTCGTCCAAGACCAAAATGGGGTTTGCAGGCTAATATCCGGCGCTCTTTGTTAGGAGACTCTTGCGTTTCTTGCTAAACTCCGGCCGAGTCCATGACGCTGTCTTTCCTTCTCGTTACCATGCTGCTGGCAGCCTCTTGTCGAACTGCTCAGCAAGCACGCGATAAACAATTAGCACTTCACCAATCTCCCTGGTGGGATCAACTTTTGTTGAATCGGGCTCACGAGAATTTGTTAGCATCATATTCATAACACTATTAAACCTCCAATGGCCAGGACGACCAAATACAGTCAAGGCCGCGTGCCAACTACTCCCGTTGACAATGCCACTGTTCGCAAGCGAAGGGCTCACAAGAAGTCTCGGCTAGGCTGTCGCAATTGTAAAATCCGCAGAGTCAAATGCAACGAGGTCCGACCAATGTGTGGAAAGTGTCTGGAATACGGCGTGTTATGCAATTACGATCCTAGTATACCTGATCTCCAGCCTCGAACCCCCGCTTCTGAACTTGGCTATCTGCAATCGAGGGTGGAAAGGTCGCCTTTGGGAACGACTAAACCTATCTTAGACATGATCACTATCTCCTTGGACAAAAGCACTTCTGAACTGGAGTCGCAGAGTGGAGCTACGCGATTCGACAAATCTGATCTGGCACGACTTGACAGATTTCAAACTAGGACAGTTCTCAGCATTGGCACAAAGAGAGCTGCCCGGGTTTTCCAGAGGGAAATCATCCCACTCGCCTGTGCGAACCCCTTGCTCATGCATTTGGCCCAGGCAGTGACCGAGTCCCACGATCGTTACTTGTGTGGAGTGGCTACATCGAGACCCAGCACAACCGAAGCCTACCACTTGAACAAAGCCTTGGTTTCCTTCCAGAGCATTCTCTCCCGCCCCATCAGACGCGACGAAGGGGATGCGTTGCTCCTCGCCTCATCCCTCCTTGGGGTTGTGAGCTTTTTCAACCTCGAGGCGTCGTCCGTCGAAGATGTCTGGCCGTTGCAGGATACTGACATGGCTTGGCTCAACTTGAGCGACGGAAAACAAACCATCTGGCGGTTGGCCAGCCCTTTGAAAGTCGACAGCCTTTGGCGACAGGTAGGCATTGCATTCGATCACGACAAGCTGCCTGAAAATCAAATCCCTGATCACAGCCCTTCGATATTTGACCATCTCTGTGCCGAAGATACTGAGTCGCCATCAGCTCGGGTCAATCCATACTACAGGACTGCAACACGGCTCCTACCCTTATTGGACCTCGAATGCGATGACTCCACCTGGCTGCGGTACCTTGGGTTTGTCAACCAGATAGATCCACTCTACAAGTCCCTCCTTGTGCGAAAAGATCCTTGGGCGTTGCTTATACTTGTGTATTGGTACATGAAAGTGTGCAGAGGTTCTTGGTGGATTTCATCTCGATCTATCCTTCAGGGGCAGGCAATTTGCCTGTATCTTGCACGGTACCATTCGGATGATCCAACCATACTCGCAGCTTTGGATAAGCCAAGGCTGGAATTCAATGCTGCACAAATGGAAGGATGGGGAGGTATATCTTCTGTGGTCAGCAGTCCAGGATGGTCTTAGCTTTAGAAAGTCCTATGGTAGAGTCATTAGGCGTCGACACATGTCTCTACCATTCAAAATAGTGCTGAAACTAGCAACATGATATTGGGAGCCTTGTTATTATCTCTACTTAGAGAGGTTGTTTCGTGACAAAATGCGTTGTAGCCGCTCCATCAGAGCCTTGTCAGGACATCTACAAAAGCAGCGAGATATTTGTACCAAAGAAGACATGATCCTCTTGGCATTTTTTACTCAATTTGAGCCTTGTTTGCCTAGGAATGAGGCTCTATCACCATCTATTCCCCTTGGACTTCCCATCACTGTCACCTCGGGGCATGTGCATCAGCGGAACGAGATGACGTATAGGTGAAGATGGTAACGGGGAGCTAAGCGTGTGCGTCTCCGACTTTCTATTGATTTGGCCTAGTGATCATGGCGGACGCAACACTTCAATCATGGGAGTACCTCGAGACACTCCCAGGGACTCAATTCTACCGTCTCTACCGGAGTCCAGCCTCTGCTCTGGCGATATTTCGAAAGCGACTGTCAGCACTGGCGAAGTCCTTTGTCTTGATGCTGTTGTACATGCCCCGACCTCTGCCAGTCAAACAACTCGAACAGTTTGTCAAGGACACCAGCCGGGGTGAACGTGAGCACGCTTTGGATTTACTTCACCGTTACCACATATTTCGAGATGTCACTCTCAACTCGACAAAAGCATATGCGTTGACTCCGGACTTTGCTAAATCTCTTCGTCGCGCTTTGACGGGAGCAGGAGACACCCGGTCTTTTGGGCAGGTCGCTCGAGTTCCCGAGGGTCGCAAGGTCACGATATCGCAACTGGATGAGTATTCTCGCCAGCGATGGGAAGGCATATTGGGTTACATGGTTGGATCTTCTTCCATACCACTTGAGACTGCAAATGAACAGCCAGCGATCGAACCGGCGCCAGGAGTCATCGAGCTTTTGAAGGCTGGTCATCTCATCGAGGTCAGCGGGGCGTACAGCCATGGCCAAAGAGCCAGGATCACGAAGGAAGGCTTTGCGTTTGTCTTGCAAGACATCAATACCCAGGTATGGGCATTGCTTTTTCTCTACGTGGATAACGCCGAGGTCTTTGACATGGACAAAGTCGATGTCCTGTCGTTTCTTTTTCTTGTCTCGTCCCTAGAATTAGGGCTGGCATACTCGACCTCTACTCTGGATGAAACCCAGCGGCGCTGCCTGTCGGACCTGGTTTCTCTTGGACTCGTCTACCAACCTCTGTCAGACGACGGCATTAACCCTGCCAACCACTTCTACCCAACGCGTCTAGCAACCACCCTAACGTCCGACTCGGCCTCGGCTCTGTCGACAACCAACCTGACCATCGGTACGTCTCTCTCACAGAAATACTCCTCCTCATCAGGCACCACCACACCTTCCGGTACCGTCACACAAAAGGGCTTTATCATTGTCGAAACCAACTACCGCGTCTATGCCTACACCTCGTCTCCCTTACAGATCGCCCTTCTCTCACTTTTCGTCAACCTGCGTTCCCGCCACCCCAATCTCGTGACAGGGAAAATGAGCAAGGCATCGGTCCAACGAGCCGTTCAGGCCGGCATCACAGCTGATCAGATCATTTCGTATCTTACAACCCATGCGCACCCCCAAATGAGGAGGCACGCGCAGGCAGAGCAAGCCGCCTTGCTGGCGAGGGGCACCACTACCGAATCGCAGGTACAGAGAACGGTGCCGATCCTGCCTGCGACGATATTAGATCAGATCCACCTGTGGCAGCTGGAAAGAGACCGCATGACCACCACCCCAGGGTTTCTCTTCCGGGATTTCTCCACGCGGGCAGAATACGAAGCCAATTGTCGGTACGCGGACGAGACTGGTGTGCTGGTGTGGAAGGACGACACGAAGCGGCTGTTCTTTGTGACGCGGCTAGAGGGCGTGCGGGCGTTTATGGCGGAGAGGAGAGCGACTGGGTCGGGCGGTGGAACACAAGGCTGAGCGCTACGGGACTGGCGAGGAAGGCTGGGATATACACACAGCCCATTTCGAGGCTGGCATAAGGACACCGCGACGACCACATGTTCCAAAGCACCTACCACTCACGGCTCGAACGGACCAGGTGGCCTGGGTGCATCTAGCGTCGATTCTGCGAGCTAGCGGACGTGTTTGCCGGTCGATGGAGAGACACGAGATCATGGCAATGGGTAAGGAGGGACCTCTGGTTCTGCTTTGCTGGATACCGAGCATCGGCCTCGTTCTCTTTTGACTCTTTTGACATATCAATGTCCAATAGGATAGGCCATTGGTCGTTTGTAACAATATCAGTGTTCTTGACTTGTGCTGTCTACCCACCTATCTACAGGAATCCGACCATCCGACCACCCCTCTGTCCTTCCGTGATCTTCTGTTCGACATGGCCGGCTGAAGTGAAACGTGGTATTTGTGATCTGTGCCTCATCTTGCGGTTTGTTTCGCCTCTCTTGTCCTGTGCTGTCATGTCTTGTCTTGTCTTGTCACCAAGCGAGAGGAGGGAGGAAGGAAAAGGGCGTGGGTGGAGTGCAAAGGCAGAGATAGACAAAATCCAGACAATCGGGTTTGTCATCTATCTAGCCAGGCGACAAGGCAGAGAGGGTCGAATAGGGGGGCATGATCCGAGGGTGTTGTTGTCGTCCTCCTCCTCGAAGACGAATGTGAAAGGGAGCAGCTCCGTAAACTTTCGCTGCGAGAACAAAGACACATTCGAATTCACCAAATCACATGCTTCGCTTCGTGTCAATCGTCGTAGGGCCGAGAGATTGTTCGGAATGGTCTCGATTTACCTAGTTAGCTAGATTCACAATGAGCAGCCTGAATCAAAGACAGTCATGAGGGCTTCATCTTCCGCCAGCTCACACGTCCAGAGTATCGGGCATCAACACAGACGAGTTCTCTCGTATTCGATCAAAGTGCCAGGAAAGGTGCTCGATGTGGAAACGGTTGCATCCAGTCATACCATGTTGGTGCAGGCCAGGTCAGGATGCACAGCCCAAAACTCCTTTCGTTATCGCTTCAGTAGCATTTGAGAACCGCCCTCGACTGCATCCACTCAACTCTCCCCTCTCTTCCAGCTAGGCGCTCACCCTGCTGTGTCCCGTTGGCTCCCCGGCTCCAGGTCTGTTCGGTTCGACGACGTGACAGCGACAGATCCCTCAATTTCCGCCACAGAACACAGTCTTGCATCGTTCCATCCTTGATCACGAGAGAAACACCCCACATTGCCAGAGAAAGGGCAAGAAACTTGCTGCTTTCCAGTCTTCGGGCTTCAGCCAGAGCACACCACCTCCACTCATCTCGAATCAAAGAAGGTTCGGGCTTCAGAAGGTCGCCGATGTCATGGGGGCCTTGCCCTTTAAGTACCTTGAACACGTCCTAGGTAGAGTAAGCACGGAGAAGGTAGGAAGACCGTCCAGAAACAGACAAGGACAACTAGAAGTCGAAGCCGAATGATCCACTTTCCACAACAAGCGAACGAGATGCCACAGAAGGTAAAGGCATCGCGAAACGGAGCATCACCTCGGCCGTATGCCTCGCCATCCGGCCGCAATTGACCATGGAGGACGATCTCCCGTCTGCCCTGGTCGAGGCAAATATGAGACAAGGATAAGCGGGGGCGAGCGTAAGCGCTTAGGCCACGTGGTGGAATACGAGGATGGCTTCCGCAAGATTCGGTTGGTATCGGCCTCTAAATGGTACAATATCGTCAACAATCTGGGGAACAAAGGAGGTCAAAAGCTGTGCGGGCAGAATCTCGAGTCGATGGGTAAGAGACTGTGCCCTATTGTCGCAGTTCTGTCCCTCCGCACGTTGCTTGCCGTGCAGTATCCTCGACAATCCGCACGCAGGCTTATTGTTTTGGCTCGGACGTTCGCAAGGCTGTCGTGAAGCAACCGCAGTGTGGACAAAGCAACTGAAAGGTCAGCGACAGTGAGTCGGAGCCCTGTCAGCCACCCACAGCCTCCACTCGTTCCCTCGACGCCTTGCATATAGTACATCCCCCAATGTTCTGTATCTTATCTTTCAGTAAACGCGCATTTGTGACCTTTGGTCCCACTGATCTGGAAAACCTGGTTTCTTCAGCCTCGCCATCATCCGGACGAATCCCATTCTGAGGTAGTAGCACCTCATCTCCTTCTGCCTCGGGACCATGCAGCAGATGTGAGACGTGATAGACATGCCCACAAGCGAACCCGACCAAGGTTTCGGTTTCATTTTCATGGAACGCTTTATGACACGACGAACAGTGTCCTGGTTTCACCTCCGGTCCTGGTTCGGCCTCAGGTTTTGTTTCCTCTGCCAGCTGATCCTTGGAGCCAGCAACGTCCTGGGCAGATGGCCGTTGGTGTTTCACACTTGGAGCGACAATGTCGAACCTGATACCTTTCCTTCGACCTCTTCTCAGCGTCTCCATGCCAACGGCAACCTCACTGCTGAGTACTCGCGCAACGCCAGCGCTGATACTGTCTTGTAAATCATACTCTCGAATCATCTTCTTCAGCCCATCTTTTAGGCCCTCCACTTCCAGTCCAGAAGGTATTCTCTTCACCAAGGTAATAGGGTCAATGGCAGTCCCAACCTCTGCCAGGAGACCTGAAATGAATCTCGGTCGTGACATGCTGTATTCGAGAAAATCGTCCCAGAGGCTCTGATCATCTTGCTCCTTGGCGAAAGCGATAGCCTTTGAGACATCCTTCAATTCATCAATGATCAAAAACAGTGCCTTTTTGGTCTGTCCCGTCTTGCTCAAGAGGTAGACAAGTTCCTCGACGTAATGCTGCCTTTCGCATATCTTGACAGCGTTTTCGAAAGTGTAAGCGGTGGACGCTTGCAAGAATTCCATGAGCAGATCTCGATCGAATTCTGCAAACAAGTCGACGGCGACATCCGCGAATTGTTCAACGTGCTGCTTCCCTGTGTCGGCCGCAAGCGACGTAGTCATAGCTGAATGGCCGACCCGGGGTGGCGCAGGAGCTTCCTGGGTTCCCTCGCCGCGCCACAAAGCGCGAAGGTAGAAGTAGAGGAACGGCTTCAGTGTCGGCTTATCAAGTTGCGCAACAACTTCGTCGGGCTCAACCACTCCGGCTGTAGCTTCATCCACAAGGACCTTGATTGGGTCTGCAGCGAGTTCGTCCAGTTCCTCGCGAGTTGCACTCTTCAATTGATCGGGTGAAACTCGCAGCATGACAAAACTGGGAATGTCGTCGGCAATGGCGTCAACGAGATGGTGATCCCTGATCAATGACATGGCCGTGTCAGCATCCTGCAGGGCGATGTAGCATCTCAGAGCTTCGTCATAGTGTCCATCTGCTAGGAACAATTTCCCCAGGCTTTCCTGCAAGAGCCTCCAGTCCTGTGACCCCTTTGATGCGGTACCAGAGCGCAACTGATCTTCGACCGCTGCTGTGATGCTGCTGATCTCAAAAAGATCCGAAGGCCACTCATCAAGAAGCTCCTTAAACCGCGATCTGTCAACCTCCACGTAGTGACCAAGGATGATTTCGAAGATGGAGGATGGTAAAGGGGGTGTCAGTTCCAACGTCGGTATGTGAGGCGATATCTCGTCAAACTTCGCGTTTTTGACGAACATCCACACCCAATGCTCCCAGCGACTCGTCGTATTCAATACTTTTGCAGCGATCTCGCCAGCTTCAGACCATCTATTGGCATCAACGAGCTGCTTCAGCCACAACTCGCCTATTCTTCGCTTCTCCTTTTCCGCCGCAGAGAATTTGTTCTTCGATTTTGCTTGCGCTGAACTCGTGACTGAAACAGAATCCGAGAAGAATTCGGCCAAGGTAGCCTGCTGACGAGCCTGCGTGGGGCTGAGGGAAGTCGCAGTGCCTGATCTTGCGAGAGAACTAGCTTTCGATGGACTGGGTGGTGTTGAAGTTCCAGAAACTTCAGAGAGGGTGCCCGCTGCTTCGGGATGCTGATCAACCAGTTCCCACGCTTGTTGGTATTTCTTGAGGCTCATGAGCCACTGCATACGGTCGTTGAGATTGCGTCGGACCGCAACAATGCAGTCATAGGGGCTGTAGATGAAGATCTTCATGCTCTGTGCTGTGGCCATGGTATTGATCTCCTCTTTGGCACTCGTCTCACTAGATCCAAACCCCGGGATCCAGCCTGTGAGATAGTTGCGTTCTCTGGTGCTTCCTGTTCGATCAGGGCCGCTGACCCCACTTCGAATACTCTCGCCTGAACTGAAAATTCGATTTGCGCCCAAAAGCCGTGGCCCGTACATGGTGGCATCCCACATACCTTGACCAACGGATTCGACGCCTGTAGCCAGACTTGTACCAACTGTGCTCATACCAGATCCAATGGTGCTGAGGTACCCCTTTTGGAGAAGTGCAGCTGGGATGCGAACTGGAGGCAGAACGCCCAAGTGATAGTCTGAAGCCGAAAGAGTCTCAAATCTGCTCATAGTGAGAGTGTCGGTGTCGACTTCTTCCTTTGTATCGATATTGACCAAACGCAACTCTGGTTCCAATGCATTATGTCGTGCTCGTCGGCCTCTCCTGCTACCTCCACTGTCTTGCAATGCTGAGCCATTGCCCGTCTTTTTTTCCATGAATGCAAGCACCAAAAGCAGACTTGGGGTATATAACGAAATTCCAGATATTGTACAGTCATCAAATCGTATACTGTTCGGTGGTCAGTAGGTCCATCTTCCCGAGAAGACGTAGAACTTACATCGTAGCGACTTCAGCGCGTCCAATTTTATTATTACCTCCGCTTTCCACAGAGCCTGGGTAGACCTTGATGATCCATGCTGAATCCCCCCACCCTACTAGAACTTCTTCAACCTTTGCTCTTTTCGGATCGGGCTTGGGAGATGCACCGTTCGCAGGAGCAGCGACGAGGGTGCTAACGGGGGAGTCGTCGTCGGTATCGAGATTGTCGCGGTCGATCCACTCTGCACGAGCTTTCCATACACCCGCCATATCCTCCCAGCCGGGACGGTTAGGTCTGTCGATGTGGCTCATCCGTTTCCACTCGAAACCGGATTCTGAACTTTCAAGCTTCAAGTTTGATCTCATGATCTTGATTCCCTGTTCATTTACCCAGAGGACATATTTTCCTGAAAGTGACCATTTGATGGTGCTAATGATACCTTCACCACCGTGCAGAATTTTGTCTGACCCAGTGTTGGTTCCAAGGCCAATTGACCCAAGCCAGCCAGAGGCCGCTGCCGCCGCTCCTGTCGTAGTTGCATTGGCGCTTTTCCCTGCTTGTCCGCCAGTAGTCAAAACCAGAATGCCACCTTGCCCGCCAGATAAATAGGTTCTGTCTGACTTGTATTCAGGTGAAAGAGCAACGGTCTGGACAGGTCTTCCAAAGTTGCGCAATTGAACATCACGAGGATCGACTAATGAGGCGATGCAGACATTACCGTCGATGGACGACGTAGCGATGTATATCCGATTTGGAGGTATATCCGCTATAGGATTTTGCACTTGCTTTCCTTTCGGTGCCGGGGAGCTTGAGGGCGACTTGTCCGCGTTCGAAGAAGCTTCTGCTGCTAGTTTTGAACCAGGATCATGGCGGAATCCCGCAAGTGGAGGGTTGTAGGGAGATATCGAGATCGCGGATATGCTGGCTGTATGAGCATGGTAGACGCGCAGGGAGGTGAATGTCGGCAAAGCGAAGACATGAATGTTTCCATTGTGAGTCCCCACGATCATTTTATCTCCAGCCACATGAAATGTACTCGTCGCATCTCCATTGCGGTATATCGAGCTCACGTTCCTCGTCAATGTAGCATATTTAAGTCGCGGCTCTTCCTCCTCTTCATCCTCCTCTTCCTCGGAGTCGTCTGCTGTGGCCTCGGGCCTTGCTGGCTTCGGATGGTGGCTGATGATTTTCTGAGGCCTGTCATCGTCGCCTGGCTCAGACGAGCCATCTCCGGCCGCCATGCAGAGGATAGGATACTCAGAAGCGTGACATTTGCACGCACAGGTTGGAGTTCTCCAGATGGAGTAGTGCTGGTAGACACTTGACTCCAATTCCCACGGAGAGTCTGGACCATTGAAATGACGAGCGCCAAGTCCTCGGCTCATGCAGCCTTGCAGACACCAGAGCGCAGTTTGTTTGAGCACCTGGAGCTGCAAGAAGTATTAGCATTTCACGGATGGCGATGTATTTCTGGGTGTCCGATGCACCCCCTTTCTCTTGTTGACCATGCGCTCGGTCGCTACTCGCCCTCTGCTGAGTTTGGGAAGTCAGTTTGTCTGCTCAAGTTGTCGACGGGTGGGATATGATGCGCTTCGTCAACCGGGCTTCCGCCCTCTACATGCATCGCTAATCTTCCAGCGGCCCCGCCGCAGGGAGTTCTTTTCCTCCAATACGTCGTTTATGAGCCCGTCGACGCAGAAAAAAGAGTTACAGAGGGACGGGGACTCGGGAGATTCCGCCGTCGACTCAGCAACCGCTTCATTAGCTCAGAAACGAAAGACTGCACGCTCCCCCGGGACGAAGACATCGCTTCGAAGAGTAGGACTGGAGGCTCAGAGATCTAAGGCTGGCCTTACGAAGCCAACCTTGAGACTCCATGAAGAGGCAGACCAAACACCAAAACTTGTGACAGCATATGCTGTGGCAGAACAATTTGACCTGGCCAAAGTCGTCGAGATTCTTCGCAATAAAGGTTACGAACCCGATCCACTCGGCACTGGACTATTTCCACAGGTTGTCCATGTCCAAGTACCCATCTCCTCAATCTACCGTTCCACCAATCCCTCCGCCAGGGACCTGTCCTCGACAGAAGTCGGCGATGTGTTTGTCTTCCCATCGGGCACGGTGGTAACGTGGGCTTTACCTGACGGGTTTACTTCATACTTTGCAACACGCACTCTCCTTCCTGCGGCAGAAAATCCTCATAAAGAACCTATTGAGACTGAGGACTTGGATTATATTGAAGATCCAAACCGCGAACACAGCCTCATCCGTGGCGAAACGATCGTCCTGGGAACGAAAAAGTCAGAGTATCAAGAACCACCTTCATCAACAGACTATACACAGCCCGAATCGCAGTTTCAGACTGTCGATACAGTACTTACTAAGATTGCCTTTTCCTCGGGATTTGCTCGCTCCACGAAACTCGCCGTCCTTGAGACGAACCTTTCCACTTATCTAGCCTCTACCGCGGACATCCCGGCTCTCCTAGCAAAGGGCTCGCGGCTCCCATTCAAACTTTCTCGCGACTTCATTTCCCGCAAAACAGGTCAACTCCTCCTCCTGCGCGCGCAGCTCAATCTTTACTCCGAACTCACCGACTCTCTCCCCGATCTTTTCTGGGACTCCCGGCACGAACTCAACCTGGAAAACTACTACGATCAAGTTGGCCGAGCGTTGGACGTCGGAATCAGGATCAAAGTCTTGAACGAGAAGATGGACTACGCAGCTGAGATTGCAACGGTGCTGAGGGAGAGGCTGAGCGAGAAACACGGGCTGTTCTTGGAGTGGACCATCATCGTGCTGATCGCAATAGAGGTGGGATTCGAGGTCTTGCGGCTGTGGAAGGAAGGCTTTTGGGAGGAAGTGTGGGAGAATACAGGAGTCGGGAAGGTAGAGACTCTGTAGGATGAAGGATTGATGGCTTTCAGCCTTTGAAGACCCCGAGACAGGGCTCAGCATTACACGGTCTGCTGCTCCACATGGAGACACCGACAAGGGATGTTTGGCTATGAGGTTACCCATTAGATATCATGCTGTGACTTTGACCTTGCGATTGAAGATAATGCCATAATAGAAGAACATCTCTACTTCCATCCTCATCACATCTATTGCAGCGATCAAACCATGACGGGAGACGCTTGACAGTGACTTTTGCACAAGCAAACGACCCAGGTGGGAGGGAGCCGTGCCACACAGCCAGGATCGGAACACCAAACATCTGTGAAGGCAAAAAGGGGAGAAGATCAGCCGAAGATCAGCCGAAGATCAGCCGCCATTCTCAGCCTCGCGAATACTCCCACTCCAATGGTCTGCTACAAGTACTCACAACCCAGCTCTGAGGAAGGCTGACCGCTGCACACAAAGAGTCAGCGGCTGAAAGCGATGTGAGAGATCAGTGAGAGGGAGGCTGTTACCGTCGAACCCTCGTCACGCCCACGGAAGGCCACGGAATGTCCACTGATCTGATCAGCGGCCAGGGAGGGTCGATCTGGCGAGCTGACAATTCTTTTGCGATCCTGACGCATGATTGGCTTACAAAGAGCTTGATCCGAACTGGTGACCTTTGCGTGTAACTGGGTAGATTGCCGACAGATGCGCTCTTGTTAGTGGGCGCGGGCTCAACGGTGATGGGCGGCGACAAGACGTTTGGCACAGTGCGGGACTTGTTGTATGCAGACCAAGGTAACTAAAGGATGGAGACTCTCAGATATCTACAAGAGGAATCTTAAGCGAGAAGCAAAGGCACAGGGGAACTCAAGGTTGGTTATTCAAAGCACATTTGCATTGGAGACTAGCTATGGTTCAAGGATCGTCAACTTTGATCAATGTGCCAACACACCGTATGACTGGAATCTGCAATTAAGACGCAATAGCAATTAAGTTTGATCCCTCAATCCAATTCACAGGGGGTGTTGCCACTCCCACGAACCATCATGAAAACCTCATGTGGCCAGTCCAATATGGCCTAGCTGGAAAGAATCATTGTTGTTGCAGGCAGTTGATTTAAGGAGTTCCTTGTTGAAAAGCTAGTGCTGAGTCTGTTTGTTGTGTGATCATGCATCTCACTTGACGAGATGGACAATGTCTGTTTGTCGTTTGCATATGCTGATGGTTGGCATGTTGTGGTACATGGCAGACATAGCTGCAAAGAGCGTCAGGGTATCTTTTGAAGGTGTATGTACTCAGGCAAAAGCCAACACAGCCACCAACCCAGCCAAGCCCATGTTGACACCAACAGTTCCAGCACCATTTGAGTTGGGAGCTTCTGGAATGCCAGAGGTGGTAGAGGCTGTGGCAGTCGTCTGAGTGTCAGTAGAGGAAGTGGTCAAGACGCTGGTGGTGATGGAAGATGATGTGGTCTCAACAACAGTGCTACTCTCAGATGACAGAGTCGAAGTGGTAGGCACAGGTGTAAGTGGGACACTGCTCTCAACTGCTGTAGTAGGAGGAACCGGAGTTGTCTCAAGAGTTGGAGTAGTGGAGATTGTTGGAACACCTGGAGTCTCAATTGGAGTCTCAGTGCTGTCGGTGCTGGCCTCAGAGGTGGAGGTGGAGGGCGCGGGTGGGAAGATGGTGATCATGACAGAAGTGGACGAGGTGACAGTGACAGAAGTGGTGGTCGGAGTGAGAGGAACAACAGGAGTCAAGGTGGATGGAGTGCCATATGGGGTGCAGTCAGCCGGGGTCACAGTGACAGTGACTGGCTCTTCTGTAAACAATGTCAGTGAAAACCCAGACAACAACGGGCTTGATACTTACGACGTGGCATGAGGTTGATGATATCGTTGATGTCATCAAGGGACATGTCTCTAGCTGTGGATTTTCGTCAGTCCTGAACAGTCAACACTGTGTGGGATTCAAATTTCTCACCTGCCAAGGCCGCAGCCAACTTGCCATGGACACCGACATTGAGAGCAGTTGCTGTTTGTCTTGTCAGCAGCAAGAACACACACACAGGAGCACAGGCTGCTGAGGTGTTGTTGACTCACCGAAGGAAGTAGCAGTAAGGCTAGCAACCATGAGGCTGATGACGGGTGCAATCTTCATGGTGAAGGATGCAAGATGGATGAGGTTGGGTGATGAATGTGGTGAGTAAGAGTATGGAGTATCCAAGTTCGAAGGTAATTCTGGTCCAAAAGAGTGACGCAGATGGTGTTGATGAGAACTTGAAGTTATTTGGTAGAGGGTAAGAGGCGGAGGTTCAGGTTGAGGTTTTGAAAAAAATTGTAGAGAGATTTATACTGGAGAGGAGGCGCTGCAGATCGACCCAGGCCACTAGTGCGATCTGTCGTCTGGTCGGCGGTTCACAGCAATCACAGCTGGAGGGCAGTTGCAATCAGTCACTGATCAGATCAACCCAATTCGATCCAAGCCAAGTAATCCGCTGCGGAGCGTAGGAAGCTGCCATGCGATGCGCCTATCCGCCACCCCAGCGGAGCTGGTGCTTGCGCAAGCTCACAAGTGGAAGGCTTGCAAACAACAAAGGTCTCCTTATGGCTGTTGCCCCTCCGCCAGATGCGACCACCCGCTCGCTCGCTCGAAGAGCCACACGAAGATGTTCCGTTCCGACCTTCGACGGCTGCACAAGCCTGCAGACAGAGCCCGACGACACGGACACAGGCCGAAGTCGGCGACAAGGGAAAAAAAGGCAGGCAGACAGACAAACGACAAACCAACCTCAGTCTGGTGTTGTTGAGAGAAGATGCCCTGTATCGGCCAGCCAGCTCTTTCGCACCTCTGCAACGAAATTCGGGAGGCTGGAAACCTCACCATCGGCTAGCTGCAAGGTCTCATCTTGGACGCGAAACGAATGTACCCCGATCTGTCACACTTACTGGTGGCGTCCCGTGGCCGCTACCTTGACAGAATTACACGGCACGAGGATGACTTTGTCAAATCATACTGGACGTTGTGGTACAGAAGACGAGGAATCTACAACGAGGTGAGAGACATGAGACACATTAATCGCAACTGGAGCTATACAACGCTAACCACGGATGATCGACCGCTAGAGATATTAGCGTACTTTAGCGTCAAATGTCGCAACGGCAGGCAAGTATACCGAAGTGGTCTGTACTTCAAGGACTTCCACGACGCATTGCTACTCAACCATCCCTATGCACATGAAGGCTACCAATCCAGAAAGAAGCAAAGAGGCGGCGACAATGAGGAAGCAGGAAGCAGTTTAGGCTGCGTTGAAACAAAGAGATTTGTACACCAGACCCTTCCTGAACCTGCCAGCGAAGTTCACAGACGTGGTTTGATCCTGTCTTTCGTGGGCTCAGCGAAGCTTTTCTCGTGACAAGCATATCATATATGATTACAGAAAGCTCTGAATTATGTGAGGCTTCGTGTTGACGGTAAGTGATGTCGAAAAGGCTGAATCCTTCGGGTTGAAAGCTGCGTCGAAGTTGTAGAGGACCATAAGGCAGCTAGTTTACCACGGATGGTCCTATTCGGTCCTGATACATATCAGCACAACCTACTGCATTCCTGTATCTAATTATGAATCATGTTATGTATGAAAGGGAAGACATCGACCGCTTTGTGGCGGCAAGTAATAGCAACAGAGGAGCTTTGGCGCTCCCGTACAAATGCGCCTCCGTAACCGTTTCTGCCACCATTTGCTTCTCTGCTGGTAGGCGTGTAAAGTTGCAGTACTGCCAGTTCTTCTTCCGGTCTTCATAAGAGCTTCTGCTGTCTGAACTCAAGTGCTTGAGGTCACACTGTTGCCTCGCAGGATGTGTGCTTGACCGCTCTGCACATCTCATCTGGCCAGCTTGCTTCCATGCACCCCTTCTCCTCCCTGACCATTGGAATCTTCGTTGCTGGATACATCACTGCGCGCTGGGATCTTGTTACCAGACTCTATGAATTAGCAATATTTGCCTGGTACCACGGGGTCTTTGCACGTGTGGCGAAAGCGTTTGCGGTTATCTCCCTCATCTACGTCTTTCTCGCCATACCTCTCGACCGTCTTGCCTCCCACGAAGCCGCCGTCCATCCTCGAATCCTAGCGCATGGAATTTCCGCTCAAGAACAACTACGTCGGAGGGGCTCCTTTTAGGCCTTGACAATATGTTATCATGGTCGAGAACAGCGATGGCATGCTACGGGTATTCTGGCCGAGCAGCCTTACTCGGACAACCACACCCGGTGTAATGGTAGGATGGAGGAATTCGGAGTACGATTTGTTTGTTATAACAGTCCTTGAAGACGTTGAAGTAGGGCGGTCAAAGAGAAATGAGCGGAAACCAGCGCTGACATACGCCAGGTCCGCAGCGTTGAATCTGCTCTTCGCATGGGCACTCTGTTTCGCAACAGTCCATACCCAGTGGCCCGAATCTTTCAGCTTTGCGACCAGCCTCATATGCATGTTCTGGGTACCCTCAATCACCCAGACCCACCAGATATCTTTGATCCTCTCAAAATCTGCGCCTTCACCATTCCAGGCGCGCGGCGACCTTCGATCTATTGTCCGCCCGGTACAGAGTTGACCGTGCAAATTGTTCTTTTCGACCCCCCCAACCCCACTCAAATGCAATACATGTCTCTTGAGCCAATATCACTTGCTCTGGGCAGAGAATACTTGGCCGTCGGTGCGCCCGATTCGACGCTTGACGAGAATGGAATGCAGGGAGAGAAAGAGCGAGAGCGCGTCGCCGAGTTAGTCGCAAAGTTGCGTTTTCATACCGTGATCAGGCATGTTCCGACCAAGAAAGAGTTGGCGTTGCCCGCGATCCTCCGACAAATCAATTGCTCCCAGGAAGTTGCAGAGCTGCTCCAGAAGAACACGCCTCTTGTTGGTCCGCGCCGAAAAAGGAGCCTCTCTGTGAGCGAACGAGTCGTGGAATCGGCGCAGTCACTCTACACATTTGCGGCGTGGTCGCTTTGGACACTGTTCATGGCGTATGCCTTCCCTACGCTTTTGAACATTTTCAAAATCGCGATCATTGGACACAGGATCGTTGCTGAAGGTCTTTTGCGACTTTTGGAACTGCCCCTGCCCTTTCAAAGACTACAGTCTATAGAGAGCCGGCGAGCAACCAAGGGAACCCTCGCCCTGAAGGATGTCTCGGCCTGTTGTCAACAAGTCCATCTTCGACTCCAACAATTCTCCTACTATCCGACACAATATTCACTTCTCCGACGCCGCAAAGCGACTTGGTCATCCTTTCCGACAACAAATAGTGATTACATTCGCTTCTATAATTCGCTTTGGCTGGTAGCAAATGATGTCATTATTGGCATCGCACTTGGGAGCTTCATCAGTGACAATGCGCAAGCTACGTCTCAGCTGATCGGTGGGGTATTGAATGAGTACACAATTGAAGGCCTCAAACGCATGATCAGGTGGCTCATGTCGTATCCAGGAGGTCTCAAATTGAACACGGAACTTACTACATTTCTCGGCGAACTTTTCTTGTGGGTCATAGAATATTGGGCCTCGACAATCGTTGTGCTCATTGTTCCACGACTACCCACTGTCGTGTATGTCGTGGGATGCTCTTCTTTTGCTGGGGCTACTATGCCTATCGCCATTTTCTCCGACCTCCTGAGCTTGCTTACTATGCATATCTACTCTTTTTACGTCGCAAGTGCGCGCATCTTCAATTGGCAATTGACAATCATCGTCAGCCTCTTTCACCTATTCCGTGGCAAGAAGCGGAACGTCCTTCGCAATCGTATCGACAACTGCGACTACGATCTCGATCAACTCTTGTTGGGTACGATTCTTTTCACCTTGTTGTTCTTCCTTCTGCCAACTGTGGTAGTCTTCTACCTGACCTTTGCTTCGGCTCGTATGGCAATCATCTCGCTGAAAGCCACTCTGGACACATGTCTAGCATGTCTCAACCATTTCCCCTTGTTTGCATTGATGCTCAGAATCAAAGACAGCAAAAGGTTGCCAGGTGGCGTTCACTTTCAGCTCCTGGATGCAGAACAGACCCGGGCATCCTACCAGGAAGAAACAGAGCGAGGAGATGATCAGGACGACAGCGTTGGCGACACTGAGGAAGAGGAGGAAGGAGGAGATGATAATGGAACCACCAGCGTGGCTTACATTCGCCTTTCCTCGACCCCACTGTCACTGAACCAGATATTTGGACAATATTTCCAGCTCTGGGCACGCATCCGCCAGCACTATCTGTCGCCCACGGTCGTATTTCGGCTCCTCACGGGACGATTTGTACCACCTCTTGGTCGAAGCCAGATGTATGGGCTGCAGTATTCGGTCCTTCCTAGACAACGGGCGACAATTGCGGAGGTGTGGAAAAGCCTGAGCGAGAGTGAGTCGCCAAGCACAACCAATGGAACACCTGCGAATCCACGCGGCCAGAAGATGTATCTTGGAAATTATGGAAGAGCGATAGGGAAGCAATGGAAATAGCAAGAGCTGATTGACACCCTTGTCTTGTGTTCCGGGCTTGGTCGATGTGCTGCAAAGATGCTGGTAATACCCAAGTATCCGCTTACATCATCGTATTTGTTCTCATCACGTGCTCATTCTAACGGGCGCACCTACTGCTAGCAGCATGGCACATGATTCACATTTTATCAACCATCTTCATGACAGTTTCCCTGAGTATCTTGCGAAGCTCTTTCCATAAAATCTCTCTGTCAAAGTGCTCAGTTCTTCGCTCGACACTCTTTAGCAATCCGACCATCCGTTTTCTTATCCTCGACGCCCTATCTCTAGCCGTATCATCCTTCTCAAAATGCCAAAGTGCCCTAACTGCGGTGGGAGAGTAGACTTGACAAAGGAGGGAGACTGGGGTCACTGCGCTGACTGTCAGTGTTATATAACATGGTCTCCAAGACCAACAAACTGACTCTGCGTAATAGGCAACAATGTAAGCCCACCTAGCTTGACGAGTTCCGGATGGTACAGAGGCTGAAGCCACCACCAGATCATTGAGATCAAGACCCTGAAAGATGATAGTGGACAGGGGGAGCAACCAGCAACGCAGTCTGGAACGTCGACTGAAGTGAAGAAGTAATTGCTATTCGACGTGGCACCTTCCTCACAGCTTCGTACTGTTGTTGTTGCCCATGTGAACCTAACGCACACATTCACTTCACCTGCCTTCTTTCACTACCAACTTAACCAAATTTCTATTCATCTCCCAACACCAACACCCGTACAGCCTCATGCGGTGCGGAGTCCTTCTCTTTGTTTCGTGATCGTTTCCCACAACAGCGCGAGCTCTATCGTCCCAAGTCCTTTCAAGGTCGTCTTCATCAGCAGTAGCCATGAAGACTTGCCCTCAGCCCTTTTGCTTCCTGCCCTTTTTCTTGTTCCTTCTGTCGGTTGTCACCAGTGCACCAACTCAAGAGAGTGATGAGGATGAGAGTGCTGCGCGGGATGTCGGCAGAACTCTAGATGTTCGGAACACTGCAGTCTTACCATCCGCGTGGGGTTGGCACGTCGAATGCAAAGTAAATACGCCTCCCCACTATGGATGGCTTCTCACTGACAGATTCAAGCAACTGCCAGGCGTCGATATCGGTTACTGTCGGGAAAACAACCCTCCACCGGCGCCACAGTCTCCCGAGAACGCGAAGCGTGATACCGACCTGAAACCAAGAAACGGTAGCTCGACCGATTCTTCCCCGTCCTGGGCATTGACGCCGTTGAGGTGCTACGATCTGTGCGCCTGCGACCGACAGGGCACACTGATCTGTCATGAGTGGGGAAGTAGGTGTTGGTCGTTGACTTCACACCCACTGGAAGACACTGACGCAAAGAGCAGCTTGCAACTTCCATACTGTTTACTTTCGTTGTCATGGGTATGTATCCATAGCAAAGAATGTATGTAACTGGACCGCGACCTGACGTTGAGTTTTAACAGCAGTGGAGAGTGTGACTGTGTCTGGGAGGAGCAACTCACTGGAGATACTGCGAAATTAGGTTGGGTCGATGGCGTCGCTGACTGGGCGAGCAATGGGTACGCGAACCATTGGTGGGCACGGAATGAGAAGGAGAAGGACCAGGAGAGCCCAGAGTGAACACTACTGCCCTGCAAGGCATCGATCGATTGGTGACGGGTGAGAAGGACTCGCGCTCTCAAGCCAACATATCTACCTGTTATTCGCATCAGTTGTCATGGATCTTCATCTTCTTGTCGAGAGGTAACTCGACGGACAAGCCAGCGCTCGTTCCCTGTGTCCTTCTTGCCGAGTCCCTTGGCTTTCTACTTTTGCTGATGATTTTCTCACCTTAACCACGAACACAGCCAAGGACCGACAACGACAAAATGGAACTACAACTTGCTTTCTACCATTCTCATTCTGGCACTGGTCTCCAGCGCCTCAAGTCGGTGTGGTGTCAACTGCAATCAAGGGGGTGAGATGATTGGTATTGATTGGTAGAGGATGTCCTCGCACGTTCCCAATCTTAGTCTAGTGGTCGAGAGCAATTGACACCGTGCCAGGCTTCGAGGTGCTTGTACTGTACTCGTACGGAATAGGCAGGGAGAATTGGACACTTTGTGATGGGACAAGTCTCGACGGCTGCATCGCTTGCGACAGGAGAGGCTTAGGGATCATGATATATCACCAATCATGCGAAGATACCGCCCATGCACACTTGTCTGGAGCGTACAACGTCGGAGCATAGTATGACCGGGAGAAGAGCCAGTGATATTGATTGGGCGATGCTCGTCAACATACGCATGAGTACAAGTACGCAGAACTCGTACTCCGTCCTTGTTGTCGGGTCCTCGGGCTAAAAAGCGGCCATGATTCTTTCGAGAGAGTTTAGCGGGCTGTCCAACAAGCATTCTCAAGAACCGTCGGGAAACGAACAGGGTTGGTTGGCGGATCCTGACACAGCCAACTGGGAAGCTTTTCACGAGTCTCCACCGACCCTCCTGGCTTCGACCTCCCATTGCTGGATAAGGAGTCCCGGATCTTGGGATGGATAGACACCGAGCAAGAGGCGAGGGACGGATGAAGGAGAAGCCAGCCTGACTCCACAAAATCCACAAATCCCTGACAGAACAGTACGAACTGAAACTTCACCATGCGAATGTTTGTCACGGACGGCCAAACCCAAAGCATAGGTACACAACTGTGCGAACGGACAGGCATTAGCCAGCCCACAGCTAGCCCACAGCACGCCCCGCGTCGGCTGACCTCAAGTCGCCTCTAGAGCGTCCCGAAGAAGCGGATGTCAGCACTGTCTTCGATAGCTTTGTTTTGCCCCCTTGACCTCCAGGCCAAACCGGGGGCAACCAGAGAAACACCATCCGACCTGGCATCTGGCAGCCCTCAGTCTGTGATAAGCGAACCAACCAACTTGTATCTTCGCGGTCTTATGCGACCACTCATCAGAATTGCTAAACAAGGGTACAACCCCGTCCGTCTGTCTCTGAGTACGTGGATGTGTCTGTGTGTCTGTGCGCCAGTACTGGTAGCCATCTTACCCTCCTGTGTTATCCACATCCCATGCCGTCGCCTCCCTACCCAATCGCAGGCATCATCCTCCGACGCCACACGATATACCACGGATCAGGCGCAATTTTCGATTGCTTGCACTGGATCAGGCAACAGGTGCGCCCGCTGCTTTACTGTGCCTCGAGACTCCTCCGAATTCACACTGGCATTCTGGCTGGCAACCGGCTGACAAACTGTAAGCGCTTTGTTGGCCCCGCTTCGATCGACATCAAGCTGCCTTTTGCTGGCCTTTGCTCTCTTTAGAGGCCCAAGGCCTGCTGGTGCCTCGTGTGCATTGCCTCACGAGAGCCACAGGAGTTCAAAAGTACGGGCGACGATCCTTGAGCCTCATACCATTGCTCCGCCGACAATGGTTGCACAGTCGCTACCGAAGGCATGGCAAAGGCAATCAAAATAGAACACTTACTTCTGCAGAATCCTTCACCGTCGATCGGTGAGGAACCACCACCGCGCGCCCCCGCTGTGAAGAGAGATGCGACTCAGAGCCGTCAGCCGGCACATCGCCCTCAATTGGAGCTGAAGACCTCATCTACATCACTCGTACCAGCCCGGTCACCAGCAGCATCGGAGCGATTCTCATGGGATTTCGACAATGAGGAGTTGTCTTCTAACCGACGTCGAAAACGAAAGTCGCCCATTGAGGACCAAGTGTTTCCGACAAGGAAGGCCATCAGGCTACCTCGATTTTCCGTCAACATCTTCCACTCGGAGCCAGTCAATGTCTTTCCCATTCCCAACGAAGGGGTGGTTCCGCGGATGGTGAAGTATTGTGAGCACATATCGAAGACTGGATTCTTCCGAAGTGGCGCTAATCATATATCCAGATTTGCAGGTTTGGGCGGAGCAGCATGGTCGAGCACTTGCCTTTGAAGGCCATCCCAAGCCATATCAGTCGCTGGTGTTTCCGTATGCCCTGGAGCACGCTGTCTTGTTCGAAGCCATGGTCGCGCTCAGCCGGGCGTCATGGCTTTTACAAGAAGGCATTCCATGGTCCAAGGACAGCGCCCTCGCATATCATCGCGCCAACGCATTCGCCGCGCTTCGCCTGAGGCTGACGTCTGAAGCAACGTGTGCGGACGACACCACTATCTGTACCATTGCGGCTCTTACGACGATCGATGTAAGTGCAAGGCCGTTGTCAGATCAACGAGGTCTAATGGATCTGGTAGTACATGCTCGGTGTTCACGAAGGTGCACATAACCACATCAATGCTATGCAGCGGATTCGGAAGATTCGTACCGATCTCAAGGGTGACACACCGTGGCAATACTTTGTCATCTCTGCCATGAAAGCGTAAGATTCCCAATCTCCCTCGCAAGCGCAGTCTCTAAGTTGGCCAGATACGATGCCCTGTGGAAGTTTGTCAAAGATAGAAACGAGGCCACCACCAGCATGGCGCAGCTCTCCATCGAATCACCTATGCGAAACGAACTACCCCTCTATCCATCTCTCCCATTCAATATCAAAGTGTGCGAGGCTCTCTCGAAGGTGTCCACCTCATTCAATGACATGGCTATGGCGGGGGAAATGTCTATTCAGATGATCGACATTCTTGCAAATCTATCTAAAACAGCCAGGGGCGATGGCAGTGCTACGCCTACCAGTTCGCCCCCAAGCTCCCCCGGAGGACGGAACTTGCTGAACACAATCGCTGATTTGAGGTGTCTGTCGGTAATGGCCACCACCTCTATCGAACACAAGCTCTGCTTCGGCGTCATTGGGACGTGCTTCACCCTCCATTTTGGGGATGGTAAGATCGGCGAAGAGTTCAACGAGACACTCCAGGAGCTTGAAGATGGACTCCTTGGCAATGGCAAGCCTCGACCGCAGCAAGAAAAAGCCCAGAAGAACCATCGAGAATGTCTAATTTGGGTAGCTTTGGCAGCTGCAGGTGCACTCGAACAGTCTGAGCTGTTGTCTGCTATGAGTATGCTGCTGGACCAAACTTTGGACAAATACCCGGAAGAGACGGCCCGGTGGGAGACATTAGAGGGGATCCTGAAGAAATTCTTGTGGAACGATCTACTGGCACGGCATTGGAGAAGATGCTGGGCCAAGGCTGTGCGTCGGCGGTCGAGTGTACGATGACGGGAACCACTGAGGACAAGCAGTCTCAGCTACTAATGATCAGTAGCCATCCTGCGTGGCCAACTGAGGGGTTCAATGGCGAAAAGCAAGCGCCCTCGAACGATAGAATTGATACCTTGGAACAGCAGCTCCCATCCATCCCAGACCCCGGCTTAGGAGGCGGCCTACTAGGAACGACCGGCAAGGGACCTCGCTCGACCACCTACAGTAGATTGAACTACCTAGGAAGATACGACCTTCGAGAAAGAAACCTCGCATCCTCAGGGCAAAGCGGCAACAAGTCTGCGGCTTAGAGCAGTGCAAGAGGTTCTCACCGCCAGTTCAGCCTTATAGGGCGTCGATCCTGGCCGTGTCTGAGGTCCATTTTCCTGCATCAGCCGCACGAGCAGTTCCTAGGACAGGGTGGAATGGGCTAACAACAGTCTACCAAACGAGCATCGGGATCAGATTGCAGCGCGAACCGAGTTGCCACTTCGGATAAGGCATTTCCTCTCGCTCCTTAGCACAATTGGTCGCAGTCCATGCTGCCAGCTTCCTTCCAAGTTCGCGAACTTGCCGAGTCACCCCCGGTTCTTCGAAGAGGCGGCTGACAGTCTCAGCACGTCCAGATACCTCGCCCTGCATTCTTTTGCCAGGAAGGAGACGCTTTTCTCGCCACACAGCGGTTAGGCAACGCCTTGAGCGAGACTTGTTAACGAGGGGGATAAAGAGATTTTCCCAACGGGACAGAAAAACTTTTGCCTAGCCTCAGGAACCCTGTACTAATCACACAAATCTATCCGACAACCTTGAGACGCCACGGGTACCACTGGTCATGCTCGGGTAGGCGACGGGCGGGTATATGGAGTACAAGTAGGGTTAGTGACCCTGTGACATTCCCGGTGGCTAACCAAGGCCATTGTGTATCAGAACGGCCAGGAATACGACCTATGCGATCCAACAAGATCTTCCCCTTTGTCCACATACCCACTCGGCTACTTTTGTCTTCCTTTCCTTGCTGGGATTTCCTACGAGTATAGTACGACGAGGGGCTTCGGTTGGCATCCGACGAATCACGCCCATCAATTCCCGTCACTCCAAGCCAAATTAGTAATGGACTCGTGGATGTCCGTGCGTTGATGAGGGTGAGGGTCCGGTGGGATGGGGCCAGGACTTCCGGAGTCCAGGTATCAAAGGGAAGGAATGGCAAAAGGACAGACATTATCCTCCGACATGACCAGGCTCTGCTCAATCTCAATGTGCGAGTACGACTTGCTCATCCTACCGAACCAGGAATCAGATTGCCTGGAGCTCCAGTGAGACAGGACAGAACCAGTACTTCCAGGCGGATCGCCTCCCACACCCCGGCTCGGGTTGTATGAGTTCCCGTAACAACTTTCAGTGTCAGGCCTCCAGTACAGGGATGTCGCCTTTTCCGTGTTTAGTGCAAGGGAACGAACTGCTCGGACGAGAAGACCAGTGGCCGTTCGATGCTTTTGGTCAAAAGACCATTGCCATAATAACAAGAAGCACACGCCGAGAAATTTCCGGGTCCAACCTTCAGCCTTATGGTGAATGATCAACCGTTTCGATCAGACTGACTCTGGTCATGGGCAAAGGGATCCAGCTACGAAATATACGAGCATGCACATGGCCGTCGCGCCATGTCTTTCAGAGTTGAGTAGCCGACTGGAGAAAAGGGTTGCCTTGAAATTAGCCACCGTGGACATGGCAGTGAGGTCAAGAGTAAAAAATAAGGGAGGAGAAGGGTGAGGAAAGGAGAGAAGACAAAGAGAGAAAGATATGTGAGGAAGTTGATGACCAATACCACCACCGCCGTCGCAACCCCAAATTCTCTCGTTCAGCAGCTATTCCTCCATCAATCGCCTCTCATTGGAGAAAGCATGACCCTCCTAGTCAGTTCTAGCCAGATGATGTTCAACTCGTCGCCGACCCGGCCGTGTTGGGCGGCGAATGCCGCGAAGCAAGAAAGAGCATGGGTTGGGATGGAGATATTGCCAACGTCAAAAGTTTACTCCAATCTTTCTCGCTTCCACAGACCTTACGATGCTGGAAACGACCTAGCACATGATCTCAGGCCGTGTGTTGTTCTACCCTAGAGTTCAGAGGAACCTTCCATGCTAGGTTCTCACGCCCTGTATGGTCATGAGTGATCGTGCTCAGCGAGATGTCGGCCAATGACCCGGTCGAGTCGCAAGAAACGGGGGTGCATTTGAGATGTCCCAACCACTTCGGCACTCGTGGATCGACGAATCGGGCGAGTGACGAAGACGATCTGTTCTTCACTTTGGCAGCCATTGTTCGTTATATTCACCCACCATCATTCTGTCTGAAAATATGTACAGACCGACGAAACAGCTAAGTGACACGATCCAACCGAATCCATGCGCTTCACTTTTCCAACTCTTGGGAAGAAAGAGCCTCAGCTGGACGATTCGTGCATCGCCAAAAGGCCGTGACTGCCAAGACCGACATGTGCGCTCATAATCGATTGAATCAAGAAGTCACACACGTCCTCAGGAAACGGCCAGACAGGGGCGTCCTGTGTATCGACGAAGAGAGCGAGTGACGCACGGACGGATAGACAGACAAACAATCAAACAGGGAACATCTGTCTGTCTGGACAATATCCCATTCACCCGACTAAAAGGGCAAGTGACAAAAAGTCAAGCTCCCCTCTTCGATCTTTCTTTTCTCTCTCTCTCTCTCTCTCTCTCTCTCTCTCTCTCTCTCCAACAAGCACCCTTGGACGTTCATTCTGGTGATGATACACCGCCTGCCTACCCGCGTCCAAGAGCGGCAAATATGCTTGCTTGTCTGTATGGATGTATAAATGGATGTCGTGCATACGAGACAAACTAGCAAGAGGGAATAGGCTGCTGAATCTCAAGGACGGAGGACATTGGGACGACGTTGGGGACAAGACAAGACACGAGACCAGCGTCTTGTTTCTGGCTCTGGCTCTGGCTCTGGCTCTGGCTCTGGTGAAGCAAACATTGGCTCACTCAGAACGCCGGCAGTCAATTCCCAGGACCGGCCATCCATGCTTGTTGTACCCAATAAAGACATGACGAGCAAATGACATGTTTCTGCTTCCGCACTACCTAAGACGACTGACGACATATTCGCAGGTCGAGAAAAGAAATCAAATTTGCCCCATAGGAACAGTGATATATTCCAATATCCAATATATGCAGCAGACCCTTGGAGGGAAGACCTGGTCTTCACCAACCCGTTCACGCCATTATATGCCCTCAACCATGAATGCTTCTTTATGACCAATGCGTGGAACAACAAGGACACAGATGCGGCGCTCCTATAAAACCATGTCTGAAGAAAACAAGAGCCAGCAGCACGGCCATTTCAGGCTCTGATCCCTTCCAGAATCCCCAGAAACCCGTGGGTTCCACCGGCAGTGACGAGGAGTATGGGTTGTTCACGCCAACTGCTGAAAAATCGCGGTCGGTCTTCAGCCATTGGTGCCCTTTGACCTGGATAGACTCGGGGTTTGTTGCAGAAACGTGGGAACAGTGAGGATGCCGATGCTGTAGGATCGTTCCGGAGTGGTGAGGGATGATTTGCACAGGCTTGACATGTCTGCGTGATCATAGCCGCCTTTGGGAGATTCACCGGCATCACCATGCGTCTGCCTTCTTTTCTTTCCTTTTCCTCCACAAGACTTCCACCCTTCTCTCCAGATGCCTCCCACCATATCCAACAGTAAATACCCAATCCTCCTAAATATTCTGGTTGGTATACCCCTCGCATAGAAATCAGACCTCTGCTTTTTCTGAGATTCCCAAAACAAAAACCACACGGGCAATTTCCAAATTCCCTATGGCTCGTCCTCGTTTTTTACAGCTTGATATTGGTTATTTCTCCTCTTCAGTCTATCCCCCGTGGTGGGCGTGGGTTTATCCACTCTCAATACCCAACAAAGTATATCCTCGGCCGGCAACAAGAACACCCAAACTCTATTGCAACAGAAACTCAGAGTAGTCGTACACATGGCAACCACGGCGTCCAACCAATAGTGATTCGCGGTGGCGACAATAACGGTCAAGACCAACAAAGGATAGCAGATGCCGGCGATAAGAAAGAAGATCTGGGCATAGAAGGGTTTGCGTGGTTCACTCCGCTGGGCGCGCCGGAACACGCCCGAGTGGTAGAGAAAGGTACTCCCAACACAGAAGGCGTACGTGAAATGCAAAGAAGGCATGGCAGCCAGTTGGTTGACATAGTTGCCACCCACCCAAACCGACTCGGCGTTCGCTTGACGGACCGTATCGTGAAAGCCGTATTCCTCGGGTAACAGACGCGGTGGCATGCATGGGAAGAAGGTGAAGATTGCGAAAGCGGCAAAATTGCCCAGAGTCATGGTTCGGCGCACGGTGGCGAAAGCCGAGTGAGTGGGAGCAGCATAGTAATACCACGAGAGAAACCTGAGTCAAGTTAGTGGGCTGGCAAGAAGGGTGACGTGGAAGATATGGAAAACATACGCAACGGTACCCGGAATATGAACAAGTGAATAAATGCGGTTTAAAAATGTCATGGCGGTCAAATGACCACCTAAGAACCAAGCTTGGAAGTCATTCTCCCTGATGGGAAAGAGAAAGCTCAGCCAGGATTTATGCTCGATGTCCAGGATAAGGATGGCGTGGTCTTGGGCCAGCTGCCACAGACCATCATCTGCGGAAAACAGAACTTGAGCGACAGCCTTGGTCAGGGTGTAGAAGAGCAAGTTCAGGACCCAGTAAAACATTTCGATCAGGAAGGGGAACTTGGCCAACACTCTCGAGTGCCAGTTGTCGGCGAATCTGGACGAATTCGGGGTCTGGACGACAACACCACAGCAGTTTCGTTTCTTGGGTGGATACTTGGACGAGGTGAACACATCCGAATCAGAGGTGAGAGACTCAGAGTCGGTGAAGCCATCGGGAGACGAGCCTTGGGAATTATTGTGGGGGAGTAGAGAGCGTGTAGGTGAGCGGCCCCGGCTAGAGCGAAATATGCGGAAGTTGTGTCTCCGATTAAAATAAAGCGAAGCAGTCATGATACTGACGACAATCTGGGGGGTAGTTAGCAAGAAAGGAATTCGCAAAAAGGGGTTGCACGGACAATTGGTTCCATCCAGGTATGGGAAGCGAACTGGGCGCCACCCATGTCAGGCTGCGCTGCATCAGCGGCCGCGGTGACATTGAAGGGTATCGAAGCCATTTTTGTTCTCGCCAAAACAAGTCGAAGTCAAGGTGGGTTATAGAAGACGAGGTCTAGGTCATGGATTTAGACGGCCGTTACAGAAAGTGAAAGCCGAAACAAGGTGTCGCGTGTCCGCTTGGAGAAGGTCACGTGCGGGACAAAGGTCGAGCGCGATTTGTGTTGAGCAAATATTGTTGACGTCCGGGTATCAAGGGCACCGCAAAAGGAGGGGACTGAACAGGTATGGCTGTTATAGGAGGGTACTCGAGAGTATATTAGGCCAGCATAAGATCCGGGGGCGGAGGCTGAGTAGCGAAAAGTCGAGAATTGACGGCCCCAGGTAGGAGGCAATTCGAGAGGTATCGTTAGGGGGGGTCCGAAACGGTTGACCAAGGGTTAGAGAAACCTTGGATGAAAGGGTGGGGGAGGGAGAAAAGATGAGTAGGGATAAAGAAGAAGATCCAGGTGTGTGAGAAGAAAAAAGGACAAGAAAAGGATCGACAAGGAGGAGAAAACTGGGAAGGGGATTAGGAAGGGGGAAGTGTGGATGATGAGGGAGGATGATGTGAGTGTAGTGTATGCGAGAGAGAAAAGTAGTGGTGAAAAGAGAGAGAGTGTGTCCGTATTGCGTATGAGGCCGAAAGGTACGAGAAGAGGCAAGTGAGAATGGGAGGGAGGAGAGTTGGAGAGAGAAAATGGAAAGAGATCAGACAGTCAGTCAGTTACGCAGTGGTGGAGAGAGACTGAGAGTGTTGAGGCCGTAACTAGCAACTTAGTAGGAGCTGTAATTATCAGGAGTTGCATCTGCCTTGCCTGCCAGTACCTACGAGTGCTTGCCTACCTACTAGGTAAAACCAACAAAAGACACACGTCATGGTCATAATACAACGCATCCACCGCTATTCGTCAACCCCCGACAAAGTGTTTGACTTTCCTTTTCCCATCTTTCTCCTGCGGCGAAACAACAAAAGAGGGCTGAGTTACAGTTGGGCCGGGCAAGGAGGCTCCTTTCAGCCTAGCAAGACCATCAGGGGCCCCAGTAGTTGATTTTGATTTCTCCTGAAGAACCACCTGTAGCCAACTGCCCAATAATACCTGGGCGTCTATCTCGTACGCTGGCTTGACCCAGACAAAAAGTGGGAAAGTGGACATGTGGACATGTGGACACATGGGTATTACGAGTGCCAGTACGAGGTCCAAGTACCTAGTGAAGCCTGGAAAGGGGGATCAAACCTGCCCTGTCCCCCCATCATTTAGGCGCCCCTTAGCCCCTGCACTACCTGCAATCATCAGCAGGCACACAAGCACCACCCGTCACTTACGGAGCACGATAGTCAGCATCGCCTGCGCCCCAAGTGGCGCCCGGGTGGAAAGGAGGGATATTGGCAGTGGCCAGTTAAGCCAGTGAGGCCGCCCCGAACCTCGTAGATTTTTCCCACTGGAGCCGCTTCTCGCACAAGCACGGAACTCGCCAGTATCCCGAACTCTTTGCACAAAGAAATTCACATCTTGAATGAACGGCACTTGCACATGGCAAAGAGAAAGTTTGCATGGCGAGTATCTATCTCTGCGTCAAATCCTGCACCGAATATGCACAACTCAACATGCCTTCAACGCTCAGCCCTCCATCAGCCCTCCACAGCTTCCTCAGCCCTCAAATACGGCGAGTACGCGTACTCAGTACGGGTACGAATGGATAATGCGTGACGAATAACATCCCAAGCCTCCTTTGACAATACCCGCATCTCGTATTCGCCTGGCTGATTCATAGCTTCACCGACTATCCTCAGCACGGAAGCACCTCGTCTGCTCACCATGCAGATTGTTTTGACTGGTGGTACTGTTGACCCTGTCTAGTCAGCAGCATCCCTCGTCCTAGCTCATCTGAAACCGGCCGTGCATAATCTGCTGCTGTCTGGCCTTTTACTCGATTCCACCTCTTCATGCCAGCTCACGGGTCACCCCATCACGGATCAGATCCACACCGCAACAAAGCCAATATTCAACCCACCTTCTCATTAAATACTGGCTTTCTGCCAATCATGATTGTCGTGTCTCTAACTCGTGGTAACATGTCCAAGTACATGAGAAATGCTCTAAGAGATGCAAACATGGAGAGATAAAAAGAAAAGGACAAGATGGAAACAAGACCAAACCATCCCTCGAACTTCCTCCCCGACTCAAGCCGCCGTCACGTCGGCCGATACAAACCGTCGCACGTCGCGGTACTTGCCCTTGGACCCCTTGTTGCCGCCTATCTTTCGAGGACTGGCCATGCCTGAACTTCCAATGCCCCGCATGATCATCGGCAGCGCGTCCAGCACCTGTTTGTTGCCCTCAAAGTAGTGGTTAACAAACCCTCCAGCGAGGAGCCTTCGAATTGCGTGCAGCCGCATCAGCTTCCACCATTTGTCCACTCGCATTTCACCTTCCCGATGTACTCGAACCACCATCTTAGAGGCATTATTGGACTGGAGCCCTAGCCGGGGGTCCTGCACCGTCATGGCAATGCTGGCAAACGATTGGTGCAATGCCTTCTTGTCTCGTCGATGCATCGACTTGGTACTGAGCGACGCGAGCGCCGTCACCTTGTCTAATACTTCATGCGTGTTGTGGTACGGGTTATACCGTTTGACGAGGTAGGATCGCATGTGAGGCCGGTCGTTGGGCAGTTCGTCTTCAGGTATCTCCTCATCCGAAGATGATGATTCGTCGTCTTCTTCACGGGGTGTGTAGCATTTCTCGTACAGCAAAGCAATGTTCTCGCCCGCCGATACTTGGACTTTGGCATCATCTGCATCCAGCTGGTCGAGGAATGTCGCCACCGCATCCTCCGACTCTTGCTCGAGATCTTCCACCTGAGTGGCCAAGAACCCGTATGTATTTAAGGCTGCCGTGACAACCTCAGCACTGTCATCGGCATCAACAAACGCACCATCACTCGACGCAATTTCCAATAAGAAAGTCATCACGTCCAAGATCTCTTCTTCATCAGCGCCTCCAAACGAAACGCAGATCCCAATCGCATAGATTGCCGCAGCTTTAACGGCAGTAGAACGAGAGTCGGAAATACTTCGTTTCAGGGACGCCGCAACCGTTTCGTAGAGGTTGCTATCAGCGAATGTGATGGCAGTAAGTGCCATGGCTCTAAGGGCCAATGTCGTCTCCTTCTCGCTCGTTTCTGCTTTGATGCTTCGGCTGAACGCGTTAACGAGGTCTTGAACACGACCGTACAGAACCTCGGCAAGATAGTGCGAGGTCAAGCATTTGACATATGTAGCCAGCGCATCTTCCCTGCTCTTGTTGTTGCTCCCTTTACGGTCGAGCAGCTGCGAGATGACATCGCTCAATTCTTGTCGAGCCACGTCCGAGGTCTGCTCGTTGATATCGTCGGTTTCAAGGAGAGCATCGATCGAATTGATACTGTGCATCACTAGCATTAGCCCACTTCTTCTAGCGCGCAAGGCAGCGCGAGGAATCGTGATAAGGATTCACCTCTGTGTAGTATCATCACTGAGATTGCCCTTATCCAAATCTTCGTCGTCTGAGACGTCTCTGCTCTGGACTCGAGAAGCACTACGCGAGTTGGGTGCCGAATTGCCACGCGAACTTCCTCTTGACGACTGCTTGGATTTGGCCTTGTTGGAGACGGTCTTGCCGCTCTCAAGGGCTCTTCGGCGCAAGTCTTCATGCATGTTGCACTCTCTGAGGTTGATTCCAGCGAGAAATCTTGGGAAATAATGGTGGTAATAATAGGTATGGCCCGTGTGGCAAAACCGGAATTAGTCGATCTTCTTAATGAATCTGCAAACGGCCGACCAGAGGTCGAGTACTGGTCACCCTTTTGGTCTCGAGGCTCGGTATTTCGACAGATGATGTGGAGGGAGTCGTTGAATTTCCATGTGGGAGGAGTTCACGGTGAAAATAACTGGGAAATAAAAAAAGTCCTCGCGGGCCGTCAGGCAGAAGCCCACAGCAAAACCAGATGTTTAAAAAGGACAGCGCAGTCTGAGAAGCGGTGACAAAAGTGAAAGGCAACCGGAGAAAGTGTGGAGGGAGGGAGTTCTGACACGGGACTTGGGACTGGGATTGGGCCAAAGGTTCACCCACTTGGCAGACACGGTGCGATTTGGACGCTGCGGGGGTGGCACCCCAAGTGGTTCCCAGGTGGTGACCCTGCGAGCCTGCGACTCTGCAACCTGCGGACTTTGGGGCAAACGCAACGGACAAGAGGACCTTGCCAACACATGCCAACAAGCCTGCCTGTCACTATACCGATGAAGTACCTAGGCAGTTGTTTACCTGAGTAGGTAGGAGTCGCTAGAGAACCAAGTCAGCCACTGACGACTGACACTACCAACTCCGGTTTAACCCGCCATCCCCTCCAAAGTCGACTCGGCTGATCAGCATGACTACCACCTCGTCTCCTCGTTCTTGTAGGCCGTTGACCAGTACCGAGTCCTGTGGGAGGGCACAACTACCCACAGTGCCGAAGCTACCAGTCGTGTCCTTCCCATTACAACTATGACGACACGGCCTAATCTGCCTTGTTCGCGCCCTTCGTCTTGGTGTCACCAGATGTCACACATACCTCCAAAGTCTCGCTCCCATTTCTTGGTCGCTGCAATCGAGTGCAAGTAATTCCCACTGCTGCAGGGACATACTGCATACCATTCGAGAACGAGTTTCTGGTCAAAGCGGACGAGAGCTGTTGGCTGGTTGTGTGGTAATTCTGCCTTGGTCACTAAGAGAAAGAGAGAAAAGATTGAAGTACTTTGACAATCCCCGTTGGCACTCCCTCGATCACGCCCTAACTCAGCCTGATCCAAAAAAGCCCACCTAATCCGGCTCGCGTATTCCTCGATAGTCTTGGCTTTGCTTTCATTCTGTGCCCAGTAAAAGGTGTAGCTCCCATCCTGCGCATTGCACTCCTGTGGGTGTAGCTCCGTGTACACTCCATATTTTCAGTAGCACCGTTCCTGTGTCCACTTTGTTCACTTGGCCGCGTATGTTTGTCCGTTCATCACCAAGTCCTCATCACTGGCGTCCAAAATATCGTACTCTTCATCCGTTAAGAATCCTTCCTCATCGCTGTCAGACTCCTCGAGCTCGAGGCTTTCAACGTCCTCGAGAAGTTCGTGCTCTTCTGTCTTGAGAGTAGGCTCCATCAAGGCCGCCGGAGCTTCTTCGACCTGCGTTCCACGAACATCATGCACGCTCGAGATAGGGGACTCCTTCTCCAGCTTAGGGAAGATCATGGTCGAGCTATCTTGCGACTGGTTGTCGTCCTGGCATGGCTCACTGACCGTCTCGATGGTGACTGGAGGAGCAGGCAAGATATGCGAGCGGATAGGCAACTCGACAGGAGTCGAGCGAACCTCGATGTCAACCCAGAGCTTGTGGCCAAATGGAACACCCCCCGGAGTCTTAAGACGCCAGTAAGAAATGGCTCGTCCCTCACGAATTGGAGACTTCAAGAGGACAGTAAAGACTGCCGTTGTACCAGGCTCGACAGGATGCCCCAAGACGTTGCTGCGGTTGGCGATGGTCATCGCACTTATGCTGGATGGGTGCAGGACATCGAGATTACGCATGTCATCACCTCCAATGTAGTAGACAGCACAGCCGGCGGGCCAAGCATCAGGACCTGGGTTGCGGAGGGTCCAGGATTGGGAGACGAAATGATTGGGAGCAACTTTCGTGCCATCTGGGGTCGAATCCGTAACGTACCAGGCCTGCAGATCGCGATTGTCAGGTTTCACCGAAGTCGCATCATTCGCTGTAGCGATCTCAGCCTTTGGGGTGGCCTCAACAGGGTCCACTTCCGCGACAGTCTGGACTTGAGTCGCAGCGTTGGCTGAGGTAGATCGAGTAGTCTCGGTGGCAGCGTTCTTCGCCGCCGGTCGGTCACCCAATTGGGCAACCTTTTCACCGTCTTCATTCTCTTGTTGAGTACTGATCGACACATGTCGGATCGGCAGCTTAATCTTGATCAATGGATGAGATGGATTATGGCCGTTGCTGGGCAAAGCCTCGCAGTTTGCGCAGAAATCGGTATCGTGACAGACGACACACTTGTACCGGTCACCGGTGATGTACCGCTTGGAGGACGTGCAAAGTGGTCCATCACAATAAATGCCACGGTGAGACGGCTTAGAAGTGCGCAACGTCTTGATAGGCACATAGATAGGCACGAAGCGGTGCAAGGGGTGTTTTGTGCCAGCAGATCCAATACAAGAGGAGCAATAGTCGAAGTCTGGGCAAGACAGGCATTTGTGTCGGACACCGTATATCGCCTGGACAGAGAGTCAGCTCCCGAAGTGGAGCAGTAGAGAAGGACTTACCTTATCACAGCCATCACAGATAGCGTCATGGCGAACCCCACGTCCTGGGCGGCACAGAGTTGTGATTTTCACATTGTCTTTCACTCTTTCGGACTCCCGTGCCTCAAAGGCATGGGACGGATCATGCCCGTGTAGCCCGTCCTGGAAACAAGCGAAGCAGAGGTCGTAATCAGGGCATTCCTGGCAAGTGACACATTCACTAGCGGACATTCCTAAGAGGTCGTCAATACTGCATGTACCAATGGCTTTTCGGGTATGGACTCACGGAAAATGCATGAGTTGCAAGTGAGTTCTGTATCATCACGTTCCGGGCTAATTGGTGTGGTCAGTTCGCTAGAGGAGTCGGCGGCAGCCCTGGACAACTTCTTGGGGGCCAGGGTTTCGGTAATACTGGGAATGATAATCCCATTACGAAGGGTTCGCTTGAGCAACCAGTGCTCGTCCCCGTTACAGGTGAATCCTGCGTCAACGCAGGCCTTGCAGAGATCAAAGTCGCCACCTTCACAGATACCGCAGTGATAGTGTTCACTGGGGACAGGCATGCCACAGTTGTTGCAATCGATTGCGTACGATGTGGCAGGGAAGTCGTTGGTGGAAGGAAGAGGCAAACTGCATATGTCGCTTGGATGACCCTGAGGAGGGTTGACAGCCTGGTCCATGCTTGAAGTATTGACGTCGAGATCAAAGGCTCCCGGAATGGCACATTTGGGAGAGTATTGGCATGTCTTTTGGAACGCCTTAAAGGACGGAGCGGCCACACCGTTGCTGACTGGCTGGGAGAGAACAGTCTCGAGGAAGTTGCTCCTCGGTTCAACTTGGGAGTCAGCAACGTCCTTTGACGCGAACTTGCTCTGGGCCATATGAATGTCTTGGGGGAGATCGTCTCTTGCAGCTTTGCCCTCAACGGTGGCTCTCAATCGTAGCTTGAGTTTCGCTTTTGCCGCCCGATAGAGCTGCTTGTAGATGGCAGGATCGTTACTATCAAGGGTGATGTATCTTGCCTGTGAATCGGAGAATCGGTCGAATCGAACGTCTTGCTCCGGGGGGATGGCAAGCAGAGATCGAAGCTGCAGATATGAGAACCGTTAGCTATCTGGTCACCAAGGCGTCATGGCCCAAGGCAGGGCTGAGGCACAGCCGAGGATGATTCAATTCTCAGGCTGACACCGATGGATCTACGCACCTTTTGTGGAAGCACGTTGGCAGTGAGTTCTCGCAGGGCAAGTTTGAATCTTCTGTTTGTCCCGTCGAAGATGACCTTGACGGTAATGAGGGTATCGGGGCCAACAGGACCTGTGTGAGGATGAAGGGTAGCCATGGTGGTTGAGAAGGCAACGCTGGATTAGGCGGTGTCAGGTTGGTTTGACCGTAGCACCCTGCGGGCAGGTTGCAAAGAGTCGGTCAGATCGGCAGTGCGAGGAACCTCAACAAGCAGCGGACATGAAGAGTGTATGTCTCTTCTGTTCTACAGGAAACAGAGAGGGATGAAGAAGAGGACGCAAGAGAGGTCAGAGTGATGGGTGGGAAGTGGTAGATGGTGGTTAAACACAGCAGGCCTTCGAGAGGAGATGACGGGTGCAAGTGGAAAGCTCGCAGCCTGGCAGAGGCAATCAATCACCACTCAACCCTCCAAGGCGGGGAATCTCGACCTGTCGGACCTCACTCCACTAGTGCACGTGACTTCACTGAACAGGCAGCACCAAATCACAATTCAATACGAAAAGTCGCTTACGGCAAGGCGGATGTCCGGCTTGCACCCGCGATTCGTGGCCGACACTTTCTGCTACAGACTCAGCATTCCTCACCGGTTATATTGCTCTGGTGCTATTTTGCTAGTACGAGCCTTGTCAAAACTCTCGGCCAAGGCAGATTGGGGCTCAGATGACCTTTGCCTCTGTCAAGTATTAAGCGCAGCCTATTAACCTGAGCTTTCAAACCTCTTTTCATCCTCCGTAACAAAAAGAAACTCCGCTTCCCATCGACGGAACTACCTTTCGTTGATCCCTCAGACACGAGGTCAATCGCTGACGAAGCTAGTCTTGATGAATCTTCGAATCCCTCTACATGATTGCCACTAATCCCACAAGCGCATCAACCTGCAGCTTTCGAGCTTTTGCACTCCCTTCTTTGACTTTGAGCTCACTCTTGCAAAGAGTCTAACAATCATCAACAAGGTCTCCTTTTTTTAACCACGAGATATAATGTACATGAAGAATATGGTCAAGGATATCTCGAAGCCATGATGGAAGAAAACAGAGGAGAAAAGTCTCCAGGGTATTCCCCTTTGACAGCCGACGAACCGAGCTTCACTTCCCCCAAACACAAGAGTGCTCCGTACTCCATTACCCGCTGAAAAGGGAAACTAAAGAATCAAGATATAAGGAAATCAACAAAGACATAGAGAATCCGTAAACCACAAATCAGCCAGATTGCGCGGGGTAGAACATGCCGCCAGGGGCAGAAGAGTAGTAATATGGAGCCTGGGTCGGCATTCCATTGGTCAAGGGCATCATGTTTCCATTTGGAGCAATGGGGAATTGTTGCATTGTCCCCTGAGGATCATGGGCGAACATTGTCGGGTTGTAGTAGTAGACCATGCCGTTGGACTCGTGCGCAAGCATGTTGCTTTCCGTAGGTCCTGTCACAGACATGTAGCTCATCGGGTGCGATTGCGATCCAGGCACAAAGCTCGGTGCCAGTGCTGGGCCTGTCATTGGAACTCCAAAAGCGCTTGTACCAGGAATTGGAGGGTAGAAAACGGCTCCGTTGCTGTAAGGTGGCCCAAAATATGCAGCGCCTCCCATGGCTGGGTATGGCTGGAAGCTCGGCGCGAAGACCCCTGCTTCCGGTATCTGCGAGAGAGGCGTCATTCCAGCCATCCCAGGGACTGCCGGTGGACCAGGTTGAGCTATTGCCTTGTCTTCCACATATAAGCTGGCCATTTGGGCAGGGACTTGCTGGTGGAATGGTATCTCTTGTTGCTGTTGAGGAGCTTTGAAATGAAAAGTGGCGGGCGATTCGATGTGTGCCACGGAGACGGTCTTCTGGGGGCGAGGTTGATGCATAGGAATGGCTGCGTTGTGGCTCCCATACATTGCAGGTGCTTGCATTTGTGTTGGTGTAGCATTCATAGCAATCTGACCATTCACTACCGGCATCCCAGTTCTCGAGAGTGATGGTGTTGGAGCTCCGGATGGCATGCGGACAACAGGCCGACTGGTTTCATTTCCAGCTGCTGGAGGGCGAGAAATGACCGATTCGGCGGGAGATTTGATGCCATCTCGCAAGGTGGACGCCCCCATGGAAGATTTCCGGCTCATGGCAACACTTGGAGTATAGCCTCCATATATGCTCGGTCTGCGGCTTCCTTGGAAGCTACCTCTACCGCGGCCGCGTGAATATCCCGGTTGATTGGGACGGAGAGCCCGTGGGATGAAGATGAAGGACCGATCTGCGCTAGGAAAGACGTATCGTGGTGACGCACCTGGGATTGAGATGCGGACAGGCTTGTCCCTTCTCAGCGGAGGACGATGTTGAGGGAGCAAAACATGGTGCTTCTTAACGACGTTCGGTACAAGGTTTTTGGCATCCATGCCGGGAAATGATATTTGGACGTTGACGTTTCCCAAGATGGATGTGAACGAAAACGATCTGTTCGGAGCTGATGAAGCAACTTTAGTTTTGCCCTGTTCCTTCTCCATGTCAACAGGGGCAGCAGTTGGTGTGGTTGAATGCTGCAACGACTTCGTCTTGTTTTCATGCTGTTCATGGAGATCATGTGCCCAAGGCTTATCAGTCGGTTCAGTGAGACCAATTCCTCGTCTACATACATCAGTAAAGGTAACAGGCGTCTCATTTTGTTTCACTTACCCTGAGCTCACTGCAGGGCCATAAGCCCGACCTCTGCCTCGCCCAAGAGGTCTGGTGTTTGGTCCAATCGACGACGAGTTCCGGTCGTCATGGAGGAAAAAGCCCCCTCTGGTGGGCACGAATGCGGGATTTGCATCTCTTTGGCGAATGTACTCTTGATGCTCCCTGCGAGCACGCTGAGCTGGAGTTTCTTGTCGAAAATCCCTCGAACCTGAAGGAGGAGGAGGAGCAGCAGCAGCAGCAGCAGCAGCAACGGCCTCTGCGCTACCAGCATTCGTCGAAACAGGCAGGCTGTCAAAGTGCAGCTGTTCGGTCTGTTGTGACTGCTGAGCTTCACTCAACCCATGTAACATCGCTTCAGTATCAGCCGAGTGCCCAAAAGTAGCCTTAGGCTTTGAAGAATCCTCATGAGAGACCATAGCAGCGCGGTCCTCCTGATCCTGCGTTGTTGCGCCTGTTGTAGCTTCCTGCGCCGGCTCTCGCTCGTCTCCACTAGACTCGCTTCCTTCAAATTCTCCTTCCTCCTCAGCGTTGGTGACCGCGGAGCCCTCGCTCAGAGAATCATCCTCAAAATCACCCAGGACAGATCCTTCTTCCTCTCCTTCATCTTGTCGCCGCCGTCTGCTCGCGAGCAGATTTTTCCGTCGAGGTGCGGGCATGATTGTAGTGATTCCGGACCTGACTTGAGACTCTCGGAACGGAGCGATTCGAGACGCGAGGTAAATGAGATTTAGGAGATTTGAGGATGAATCATTCTCGGTTGTCGAGCACTGAAGTCTCGACTCGATGGAGGTAGGACGGCGCTTTTTTGGGCAAAGAACATTTACAGAATCCTGACATCCATCCCAAGGTTGCGCGGATGAAAATAGAGATGGAAAGGCTGATAGATCAAGTCGAATTCGGAGGTCTTCGAGATTTTTAGGCCAGTGACAATGAATCAGTGCGCGGTCGAAGAGGCACAATATGCCCTTGCATTCACCAGCAAATGTGTCTTTTGACCGGAGGCGAGACTTGAAGTCGCCTCGGGCATAGCTACTAGCCTCGATCAGGCCGTTGCCCCAGGTTTTCGTCATGGCAAGGGTCAGCCTGGAAAGGTGCCTAACTGGCTGGGGCCTAGCTCGCCTAAAGAGGCCCCTAAGGAATGAACACCGGCCCGCTGCCAGTTGAGCTCCCATTCCATCACTCCATGTATCTCCTGCCCCCGTAAATGATCGAATGATGCCTGTTAACGTCCCTAGTTTGTATATGTGAGGCAACCATCGTTAGTCAAAGACAGTTCGCTGGCCTTTACTTTCGATGATTGCACCCGTCAGTCTCTGTACTGTCTCCTCTGAATATTTGCCTTGCGTCTTGCTAGGATCCGTCTTCTTCTTGCCATACATGGGTTCGATCTTCGCCTCCTCATCGTTCACCTCCGTGATCCCACTATCATCTCTAGAATCTCCCTCACCAGATGCCGCCTTCTTCGCCGATTTACCAAACCTCTTCTCGTATCGAGTCGCCTTGTCTTCAGCATACTCCATCCTTAACTTGCGGCCGTGAAGTCTCTGAAGCAAGATCTTGCTCTTCGACGATTTCGAGTCCGCAGTCGAGTCCCCTGCACCATCTCCTCGCTCAACCCACCCTCGCATAGCCTTTTCTGCAGATCCTATCTGTTCGAAGTCGATCCACGCGAACCCTTTGCACTTTCCTGAATCTTCAAACGTGGCCATGTGCGTGTGGACGATGGGACCACATACTCCAAAATGCGCTTCCAGATCCTCTACCGTGGTATTGAAATCCAAGTTGCCAACAAAGATTCTCTTACTTGGTGGCCGAGTCTGCTTCTCGACCTTGTCTTTTCTCTGCTCTGGTCTACCCTCAAAATTCTTCGCATTTTTGATCAACACGCGGCGGCCGCCTAGAAGAGATTCGCTAAGCTTCAGTGCGATGTCGATGCATTCTTGGTCTGAAAAATCAATGTAGGCAAACCCTTTGTTCTGTGCTCTGCCAAACTTTGGCGGTCCTTGAGGCAGATGTATCCTGGTTATCTGATCTTGTCGGATTACATTCGTGGGATTGGAGGTCAAAAACTTCGTGAGGTCGTCCTTCGTAATACCAAAAGAAAGGTTCCCGATCCAAATCCCGTATGCAGAGCGAATAGACTCTTTCTGAGGTGCATCTTGTGTTTCGGTGAATTGTTCCGTGTTCTTTAGTTCTGACGAGGACTTGCTGGTATCAGACACTTTTGCTTTCTTTGCTTTGCGAAGAGCCTTCTTGGAAGGAGGTTCGGGCGCCTCCACATCTATTTCTATCTCTGCGGTATCTGCATTTCTTTTGCGGTTGTTGGGTTGCGATGTTTCTGTTTCTAGCTCCGTAGTACTCATTGTGGACACCTGGTTTCGTTGGGGACTAGAAAACTGGCATAACACAAGACGAAGAAATGTACAGTATGTCTTTGTAGGGTTCAAAATTTCCTAGTGCACTTTTTCTCTGCCATCGAATAGTCCGCGGAAGGGCTCCGCCAATAATTAACCCCCAAAACGCGCTTGACTTCTTTTCCACACCCTGCGCTGCCTGCATCCTCATCCCAACTCTTCCTCTTAAGTCAGTTACAACCTCTATCACGGTGCCTTGACAAGCTAGCGCATACGCGTCGAAAACCATGTCTTCGATAGAACCGACAGATGACAATGTCCCGGGGGAGCAAGCCGCAGTCTTGTCCGATCAGCCTCTGTCCTCCAGGAAATCATACAGGTATCTGTCAAGCAAGACATTGTGCTTGATCGCGTGTTCTAACTGCCACGTACAGACGCAAATACCGCAAAATCATGGTGACGTTTGAGGAGAAGATGAGGGAAGGCAACACGCTGTTCAAAGAAGAGCAGAGGATAATGGATATATCCCTAAGGCTGGCTGAACAGACAGAGTGAGGCAACTGATGCAGAATGCTGTTCGCTCACTGACCCCTGAATCAGCCAACTCCTTCAACTTCTTGTTGAACTCAACTCCTGCCCTCAGGTGCCTCAACGGTTACGCTACGATCTCCGGCCTCCCAACGAGAGTCATTCAATCGAAGAAACTGCAAAACCCACTATCTCTGAAGAAGATGGACACTTGGATCTCAGGAGAGCGAGAAGACAATTGCAAGCTGGGGAAGTCTCTTTAGCCGGATATAGAGAAGTCGAAGCTGCCCTGCTCAAGACCCGAGAATTTGCACCAAGTCGTTCGTACGCTTCACTGCTGTCAATTGCGCCTCCAATTGGTCAATCAGCGGACAAACTTGAGCCCGGCAATACTGTGTCTGGCTGCTTATTGACGACGAAACAAGAAGAGCAATATTTGCAGGGCTTGGATGCATTCCTCGAGGGGACAGCGACTAATCCCAGGCCACATGTTGCTCATAGCCTAGGGAGTCGAAGTGCGGAGAAGACACCAGAGCGTGAACGAGAAGCGCAGTTGAGGAACCCGGTGTCTGTCTACAACTGGCTGCGCAAGCATCAACCTCAGGTGTTCCTTCAGGACCATGAGGCCACCACAGAGAAGACCCCGCGAGCTACGGGTTCACGGAGTTCTATGCGCAGATCGGCAAACAAAGAGGCGCTCAAACAGGAGCAGGATTATTATGATGAAGACGGTTTCGCTTTGGACCATGGATCGTCGTCGAGAGCAAAGAGGAAGCGAGACGCTGATGGGGGATATCGACCCAAGGGAGGCAGTTCCAGAAGCGCCAAGCGCAGAAAAGAAACGAAGGAGGATTCAGTTCGAACCAAGCGCTCGAAGAAGTTGTCAGTGGACGCCAGATAGGCCCACGTAACGAGCACACGCTGACGGTCAGATCCTGTCCTGATAGGTAGCCGCCTCGGAGACTTGACGAGCTTTTCATGTAAAAGAACATCCCAATCTTTCCACGTGGTATTGGAGTTGGATGATTCTTGCCTCAACTTTTTCTTTTAGCGCCCCGTGTTGATAGTAAGAATTGATCATGAGGAGATCTCTAAGTCGCCGGTGGCTAGCTAGGGATTCCCCCAAGGCCGCAGCATGCCGGCAATACGAGGTGATGATTGACGGTTCAAATTATGGTGCCTCGTTAATAGGATTATGCTGTGTTTATGTCAGATCGCCCGCGCAGCAGAAATGCCGCTGATCAGTATTCTCGGCAACTTATCACATCCTCCTCCGAAAGACGACTAGAGAACCAGACGGCCAACTTCTTTCCTGGGACTTCAGACGCACGAGTAGTTATACCTAGAATATCGAACAAATAACACTGAACGAGCGGAACGGAATAGGCCTCTTTTTCGGTGCTGCGCAGAAACAAAGCCAGATCAGCAACTTCCCCTGACGCTTGGACACAACCAGAGTGTCGATAAGGGAGACAACATTGTGCACCTACCCTCGCCAATATATCGCTAGCACGTATTACGATCATGACCTGAGCAGTCCCTCGTCGAAGATTTTCGAGGGATTTGTCATTACCTTTTCCCTATGGCGGGCCTCGAGCAGATCGAGGTGCATTCCAGGGTGCGCTTCCCAACTGCTACGTGTCATATGGATTTCTGATATCAGGCTTAGAACTACCTGGTGCGCTGGGTCAATGTCAAACAAGAGCATACTATCTCCTGGACGGTTCAACCTCACAAGAAATCCATAAATCTCGGCCTATTCAAGCACCCCGGACCGCTCTCGAACCTGCATTCCGCTTCCTCTACCTCCTTAGCACCTCCTTCTCCCGTCAATGCACCAGTCGATGAGGACAAAGATAAATCAGAAACTCAGTCCACCGCAATCGAGAAGCTGACGAGCATTGGTTTGAAAGTGGTGCGATGGATAGGCAAATGTGAAGCCGACAAGGTGTCGCAAGGAAGACACGATGTCCGTCTCGGCGAGGGAGGGAACTATGCCTTGGTCTTCGACAACACATTCTCCAAGAACATCTCTAAGACGGCGACAACCTTCCTCCTCACCTATCCCACTGTGTGTCAATCGCAGATTCAGTTCGGGGCGCAATTGCACCACCCACAGTCAATGGCTACCGCCATGGCCATAGCCAACACTTCATCCCAGCTATTCAAGAGAAGTCCTAAACTAAAAGCCAGAGACAAAGAATCCGTCGACTCCCTGAGACAGGCTTCTATTAGCCAGTCTGCAGGAGGCAGCATTGGTCCAGTTTCGGAGGAAACAAAACTTGCAGAAGACTCTACATCGATCCATACTGGGGTGTTGCAGAAATTGAGGCGTAAAAAGCATCAGGGGTATGCACGGAGGTTTTTTTGCCTAGACTACACCTCTTCAACTCTGTCCTACTACCGCGACCGTAACTCTTCGGCTCTACGAGGTGCCATTCCCCTTTCTCTTGCTGCCATTGCAGCCAACAGCAAAACCCGGGAGATCTCGATCGATTCCGGGGCCGAACTCTGGCATCTCAAGGCCAACAACGACGCAGATTTTGAAGCATGGAAGCAGGCTTTGGAGACCGCCACCCGACTCATGCTGGAGGCCAAGTCGCCAGTTGACAACCTACGCCTGGATACAAGCGAGCGCCACGAGGGCGAAAAGTCCACATTTGAGGATCAAGAGTGGGCGAGGCTGGAGACTCTGCTCAGCAGAATTTCAGGCACTCGGGATGCCGTACGCCGATTGTGTTTAGATACATTGGCTCAACCAGTGCCACTACCTTCACCGAAACTTGGCGCGACTTCTACCAGTACCACGCCTACAGAGGGGCCAAATGGAGATGACTATTTCAGGCAAGACGAGAGACGGCCATTTTGGAAGCGCAAGGTCAGTATGACTAACACCCAGGCCAACATCTTCAAGCGCAGTGTTTCCGCCCAGCTCGCTGTTCCGCTGCCAGGCGTTGAGCCAATCCTGCGCAATGGGACGCCGCCACCGCCTCCTTCGGCGCCTTCCACGTCGCGGCCAGTCATCCATCATGAGGAAAGCATGTATGATCATTGCCGAGCATTACTCCATGATCTGGACGCGGTAGTCAGCGAGTTTTCTCTATTGATCGCGGAAAGCAAAGTCCGCCGTACGACTCCCCCAAAATCGGCGGTTTCACGACTAAGCCTCCAGACCGTTGACTCGCAGGAGTATTTTGACGCAGAAGACCAGCGACATGTGCTTGATATCCACAGCGATACAGATCACGAGGCTGAAACAGCCGAGGAAGACGGAGGCTCAGCAACCAGCAGCGACGTTGGCGAAGACTCAATTCCTGGACTGAGGCGCCGATCAGGAAGCGTGTCTTCCTATCTTCCTCCTCGAGCAAGGTCTTTGGCCCCGCTGCCGTTGGATCCAGTTCCTCGACGGGACAACATAGCAGCGCCAACGATCATGCCGCCGAGTCTGATAGGCTTCCTTCGAAAGAATGTGGGCAAAGACTTGTCGACGATTTCGATGCCCGTGTCGGCCAACGAACCCTTATCCCTTTTGCAGCGTGCAGCGGAGCAACTGGAATACTCACAGTTGCTGGATAGCGCGATCCGCTGCAGTGACGGGTTTGAGCGACTGATGTATGTGGCAGCATTTGCCATCTCATCACTGTCGAATGTGCGAGTCAAGGAACGATCTATCCGCAAGCCGTTCAACCCGATGCTTGGCGAGACGTTTGAGCTGGTGCGCGAAGACCGAGGCTTCCGCTTGATTTCGGAGAAGGTGTCGCATCGTCCTGTGCAGCTTGCACTGCACGCTGAGTCGGAGCACTGGACCTTCACACAGTCACCTATGCCGTCGCAAAAATTCTGGGGCAAGTCATCGGAGATCATCAACGAAGGGAAGGCCCGACTGGTGCTTCACAGCACGGGCGAAGCATTCAGCTGGTCGGCGGCTACGTGCTTCCTACGCAACATCATCGCGGGGGAGAAATACGTCGAACCTACTGGGACCATGACCATTTACAATGAGTCTGCTGGTCACAAGGCGGTGGTGTCATTCAAAGCCAAAGGCATGTTCTCGGGTCGCAGCGAAGACGTCGAAGTGCAAACCATCGACGCGCAGGGCCAGGAATTGTCTATGGGGTTGAGCGGGACATGGACCAACTCACTGCAGCTGAAAGAGCCGGGCAAACTGGGCCAGCGGTCAACCATCTGGTCCGTGGGCCCGTTGGTGGAGAATGCCCCTAAGCATTACGGCATGACGCTTTTTGCGGCTCAGCTAAATGAAGTGACGCCAGTGGAACGGGGAAAGCTACCGCCCACCGACAGTCGTCTCCGACCCGACCAGGTGGCATTGGAAAACGGAGACCACGAGACGGCGGAACACCTGAAGAATCAGCTGGAGGAAGCACAACGGGCACGGAGAAGGGAAATGGAAGAGAGGGGCGAAGAGTGGAAACCGCGGTGGTTCTCGAGGGTGGAACTGGGCGACGAGGTAGTGTGGAGGTTACGGACGGGCAAAGAGGGATACTGGGAGGAACGAAGTCGGGGAGAATGGACGGGGGTGGTGCCGGTGCTACAAGTATAGACAGTCCGGCGGGGAAAGGCTCAAGAGCTATCTATAGAGTATACACCAAGTACAGACAACGGAGACCTGTTCTCCGGGAGGAATCACTGTAGGTACAAGGTACTCGATACCACACACTGAACACCGAGTACCTACGAGGTACGGGGTACAGTAGTACTGAGTCCTCGATTTCTTCAACAACCTTTTAACGGAGGAGGTTGGGAATTAGCTACTCGTACTCGTTTGTGGCTCCCTTGGTGGCCCCTTGGCCCTATCTCAATCCAATAACAGAGCCTACGGCCCCACGTTCTCCAGGGACGAATCTGAGTAGTGCTGGTGGTGCTTAGCATTTGATTAGTCCGATGAACACGAGGGAGGTAGATACAGCATCCACTACTTTCTTTTTAAAACGAAGCCTTGATGTCATTGTAGCACGAAACCAAGGTTCATCTCTAAGACTCTAAGTTTTTCATCATGGTTCTAAGAATTCCTGCTAATCTCATCCCGATAACCCGCTGCAATCGTATTATTTCCATGTCTTCGTATCTTTCGGTTCCTGTTTCTGCTTCCGCTTCCGCTGTGACCCGCAACACTCCCTCAATATGTATCTCTCTTGTTTCTGATCTCAAACCCCTCCAAATCCATTTTCCCCAGATTCCCAAAGCACTTTCCAAACCCCCTTTCATTCCTTATCTTTTCCCGGATAGTGCTCGTTGGACCCTATTTTTGCTGCTGCCCTTGAGTTCTTGTGTGTTGGTTTACTATTCTTCTGGCACATTTCTATTCTTTCGGTTGATCCTATCCATACCCAAAAATAAAGCGCGCATCCGGAAGCATTGAGTCTCTTGAGCCTCACACCACCATTCTCACCCTCGCCTGCATATCCACAATCCTATCGAGAAATGGACATTTAGCGTCTCCCTGACCCATGGTCCTGGAACGTTCCGCCCTTTCGCATCGCACACTGGCCACAGAATAGACAGCAATTTCTCCTTCCTGTCTCCAAGTCAAAATGAGCCTCGTTACCTCCTCGCTACCGCTGCTGCCACTCGGTCTCTGATCTATATACGAACTACCTACTTATCCAACGGTCGCCGCAGTCGTTTCGGACGACTGAACAAACTAAAGAGAGGGGGACATGGCCATTACCCGACGACCGTCTGCGCTGCATCGAACCATGAGTACTCCTCCCACCACTCCAAACACTGCGCCAAACGCCGAGTCCAAGCTCCCCCATACTTATGCGAGCACTTCGGTCCTGACTCCGCCCACCTCTCCCCGCCAGAGTCGATCTTCTTCCAATATCTCGGAACTTACGACGCCCATTTCCGTGCCGGTCATTCAATCTCCTCCGGGATCAGCTTTGAGGCACCAGGGGCCCAGACTCGACCTCATCGACACCGCTACCGTCGCGCCGCGCATATCAACCGATGCAAGTGTTACTGCATGTCCCTTTGATGTTGAAATCCTCAAGGACGAACGTGGTCGAGATGCTATCTTCGGCACCGGCGCCTGGAGCACAGTCTACAAAGCCACCACACACGCCAAATCGAGAACCATCTCAGGCTCTCTGACACCGCCGCTCTCGCCGACATTTGCCACACCTATCCTAGTAGCACTCAAAAAGCCCGCACGTCGAGACGCAATTCCCATTCTGAAAAGCGAGGCTAAACTCCTCACTTACCTCCGAGCCATCCCGAGCAGCGATAAGTGCGTTGTTCCCTTCTACGGCACCGTCGATGAAACCTCTCTTGTTCTCGAGGCCATCCCGTTCAGTCTCGAGGACCATATCCGACAATGTGCAGCTAGGGCTACCCAGAACTTGTCCACTTGGACCATGACAGAGCCGGTCCTCGGCAGCGAAGCAAAATGGTTTCATCTGGCACGCCAACTCATTTCGGCTCTTGCGTGGTTGCACAATGATGCACGAGTTGTCCACGGCGACATCAAGCCTGGTAACATCCTCCTAACTCGCGTCCAAGGATCAGGAGTCGACATCACCTTTCAGCCCCTGTTCGCCGACTTCTCGTCGGCCCAACGGCTGGATACCGAAGACACCACGCCGAATACGCTGTCGGCCGTTACAAGAGAGTATACTGCGCCCGAGCTTCTCAACTCCAAAGTTCTCCGCGATCCAACGTCCACGGCCACGCCTGCTTCGGACGTCTTCTCCATGGCAATCACCTTGTTGGTGGCAGCCACAGGGCAACTACTGGTCTACCCGGGATCAGTGTTCCAGCGACAAGCCATGGCCACTCAAGGTTGGATGGTTTTGAACTACTCCAGGAACGGGGAACAAGGTTCAAGATTACCCAAATTTGGGCTTGTGGAGAGAGTGTTAGAAAGGGCAGTCCTGAAGGCGGATTTGGGAAGGGTCAGCGCACAAGAATGGTTGGGTATTGTTGACACCATCGCACAAGGGGATCCTGTGAAACTGTGAACCCTAAATACGAGGCGTGTTGAGACCATGGCGTATTGCTTGGGAATACGAGCTCCAAGCCGGATTGCAGCTTGGCAAAGATTTCTTTGGAGAGATAGTTACATGTTTATTTGAAGGTCGGCTCACCTACGTCTGGGATGGGATTGAGTGGTCATGAGGAGACCATCTGTTTGACTAGGACCATGACTTGGACGGGAAAATGTATCAGGTATTTTGTGCTCAAAAAGGGCTTGGGGGACATGTAACCTGTGGGATTTAAGCATGTATTGCGACTATGCCATGGCAGATTGTTGTATTTCTAGACAGCCACATGGAATTAATGTGTATGAGTGAACCAAATATCCTTCAACATGTACTGTACTGAGATGTTCCTCCACCTCCACACCCTGGCTGCCCTGGCTGCCCTGGCTATGATATGAGCCTCACATGTGACCCGTATTTCAGGCAGCCTTGCCAAGCCGCAAAGCTGCCAATATGCCAAGTCCCACCGATGACCTCATTGACCCGGCAAACTCCGCCCACCCATTGTATATCAACTGGGGACTCATTTTTGTGACCACGAATACTTGGGCTTCAGTGGATGGAACAGCTCTCCAGGTCGGCCATCCTCTCTTTTCTGCCGCTATCATAGGCCCTGCCTCTGTCTGCCTCTGCCCAGTCGACGGGAAAAGACATCCAGCCGAGCAGGGTCTTCCTTCTTCTGCTCGGACTTTTTCCCACTAGCTGCACCTGGTAACGACATCTAGACAACCACTGCATTTGTTTTCACTTGCCCTTGGCCACATCATTTGCATAAAGGCGAAGATTCGGCTTCTCTGAAGATGAAGCTACCTAAGAGAAACAGCCTGCCCCCCTACCTCTGGAACGGCCTTTGGTGGGCATGACATTCGCAACCTGCGCAGATCTCTTACCACCCTGAGAAAATGAGCAATCTCTCCACCCTCCGTCCGGCTTTCATTGCCGTATGACTGAGCTAGAGGATGTGTTCCAGTCCGTCGCTGGTAGTTATTTCTCGTCATACTCCATGCAAGACACCCATAGGAGAAGTCGAGCTTGTTGATTCTGACATCATTTTTCAACGGGCCCACCGCGTCTGGGCTTAGAATATGAACGTGTTTGCAATATACAGAATATCTACTACTCACTTCAATCAATTTGTTCACCGGTGTCCTACAAGATATTATTTGTGTTGTCTTTCTTGTTCTGGATCTCTATCGTTCTGCTTGTGAGATTTCTGCGCCTAGGCTCCGATATCATGGACCCGGATTTTGAAGGCCGTGTTCTGGTCGTGGCCAACCGTGTGCCCATTTCTATCAAGACCACGCAAGAAGGCGAATTCGAGTACAGCATGTCCTCTGGGGGCTTGGTTTCCGGGCTCAAGGGTCTGGCCAAAGCAATTGACTTCAAATGGTTCGGCTGGCCGGGGATTGATGTGCACCGCAACGACAAAGACAGAGTCCGCCGGCATCTGCAAGACAAATTTAACGCCGTGCCCATCTTTCTGGCGGAAAGCCTTGCCGAAATGCATTACAACGGGTTTTCAAGTACGTCCTATCGCAGCCCGTGTTCTTTTCTGGACCATATCACCCGGACGCGATACTGTTATACCTAACTAGAGAATGGCAGACTCAATATTATGGCCTCTGTTGCATCGCATGCCCGACAGAGCTGGCTCAGATGAGAGGTGGTCCAAAGCGTACCAAGAAGTCAACGAGATCTTTGCCGACAACATCGTCCCGTACGTGGAAGACAACGACATTATTTGGGTGCACGACTACCATCTCCTGCTCCTACCGGGAATCTTGCGTGAGAGACTGTCGAAGAAAAAGAATCTCAAGATAGGCTTCTTCTTGCACACTCCGTTCCCCACCGAGGACTATTTCACCATTCTGCCCTTCCGGGAGCAGATCTGCAAAAGTTTGCTCCTCTGTGACGTGGTAGGGTTTCACACAAATCAGTACGCAAAGGACTTTCTGGAGAGCGCCCGCATCGTCCTCGAAGGCGTGGCGAGATCTCCGAGTGATCTACACTGGAACGGCCGCAAGGTGATTGTACATGGCTTCCCGCTCGGCATTGAAGCAGATGAGTGGAAGCAGAAGCTGCAAACAGACGCGGTCAAGCAAGAAGCGGCCAACTTGCGGGCCGAGTTTGACGAGCAGATAATTATTCTCGGGGTGGACAGACTCGACTATATCAAGGGCATTCCCCAGAAATTACGCGCCTTTGATCGCTTTCTGACAGACCACCCGGAGTGGGTGGGTAAGGTTGTCATGGTACAATTGGCAATTCCGTCACGAGAGGATGTCGACACATATAGAAAGCTGCGGGAGGAAGTTGAATCCCTTGTTGGGTGCATCAATGGCAAGCACGGTAGGACTCTCGCTTTCAAGCCCACCTCGTGTTATGGTTGAATCTCCTGGGTCGAATGTCTACTGACCCTGCCCCGTTGGCGGATAATAGCAACATTTAAACATACGCCGATACACTATCTGCACCGGTCAGTGAAGCCGGAACAGCTCTGTGCTCTGTACGCAATTTCGGACGTCCTCATCGTCTCCTCGATCCGCGACGGGTTGAACCTGGTGAGCTACGAATATGCCGCGTGTCAGGAAGAACGCAAGGGCGTCCTGATGATGTCGACCTACGCAGGGGCAATCAAGACGCTGCCCCCGTCCTCACTGATCTTGCTTAATCCCTGGGATACGCCCCGATTTGCCGAGAGAATCAACCAGGCCGTGAATATGGGTATGGACGAGAGGGCGCAAAGGCACAAGGAAATGATGCAGGTCGTGGACACATGGACAAGGTCAGTATTCCCCTTTCCCCCCTTTTGTTTCTGTCGAGAAGGACCGCGAACAATGGCAAAGCACAAGGAGCAGTGTGGACTATATACGAACATGACAAACAAACAAGTACGGAAGCTAACATGAAAAACGCATGGTTGGTTGAACAGTGTCAAATGGGGCAAAGCCTTCCTCCACACCATGATGACCATGGAAGTCCCTCAAGACGCCGAGATGCCGGACCGCGACCCGTTGGTGGGATGGACATCAGAAGTCCCTGACTCGGAGACGGGCACGATTCGACCCTAAAGAGAGGGGAGGGGCCTGTTCGTGCACCACGAGGGTTGTTAGACTGGACTGGCGGCCTTAATTTCCTTCTCTTCAGAGCCTTTCACCCTTTGTTGTTATTCGACGAATGCAGTTACTACCAGCACTCGATTATCTTTAACCCCTGGTAGGAAAAGCAAACACCAGAAATTTCAAAGGAATGGAATGGGGCATTCGAGCGAGATGGCGTGGACCGATGTACATGTCGATAAGTATGATATAATATGATATACCATGGTCTCTTCTTCTTCCACACAAAGACCACGACTCGGCTTTGCTCTGAATGTGTTGTTGACGTGTCTGTGTATGTATACCATCATACCTAATCGGCCCATACCACCACCGCAAGAATGGGAGAATGATTCTCGCTCCGGACTGAATTACTGCATTACTTGTACAGCCTAGCATGTCTGGTTGATTGATTAGGTATATTATGAGACCCAGTGCGTGGCACGTCACAGATATCGGACTGTGATCTTGACTGTAACAGTATACGGCCATGCTCCCTATAAAGCTGCTGCTGGCTGGCCACAGAACTCATTCCACCTGCTTTCACCAAAATTGGCGTCGTGTCAGCCATGGTCATTATCATTCGAGCGTCACCGTGTCTCCCGGCCACAATTAACTGTCGACCCTGACGTCGTCAGATCGCCGTACATTCAAGACCTTCGCAAGTGGGCCTCGACTCCCAGCACGCTTCGCGGCCAATCTTTCTGGCTCTCGAGCAAACTCATCCGACGCTGAAATCTCGCCTCTCCACCGCGCCGCCCATACTCTCGCAGAACTCGCCGAGCATCCTCCCCCATTCCGCCATCCTCTCCTCCATGTATGCACTCTCCTTCTTGTTCCTCTTTGACAACATGCCCTTCTGGCACTCCCAGTCCCAGTACTCGCACATTTCCTTGCCGTCGCCAGAGGTGTACGGTCGTATTTCGTGTACGCGTTGCGCCTGTAACAAAAATCGAGGGTAGCTCTTTGGGGGATTGTAAGAGCCGGTGCTGCTCCACACCAGTCTGTACACACCGGATATAGAGGCCGTATGGGTCTGTGTGCGCTGAAGGGCAGCTTGTCCTGGGTCGTCTTGCGGATCGTCTGGACGGGAGACTTCGGTCACGACGACGGCTTGTTCCCTCATCTCCTTGCTGTGGGGTAGTTTCATTCTCATGTGCAAGGTCATCCTGGTGCCCAATTGGATCCGCACAGAGGGTTCACCGTAGAGGGCATTGATATGTAGCTGTCTCCTGTGCTGGGAGCTGGCCGCGGATTTCCGTCGGGAAGCTTTGGCTGCAAGGGCGGTCGATTGGGTATTGGCAGGTGCTGGCATGAGAACAGAGGCGTTCCCAGGAGACTCGAGCAGGACGGAATTGGGGTTTGTGCCTTTATCTGTTGGAGCAGGTGGTGATTGGCCGGGGGTTAAGGAGGCTCTTCGTGCTTCAGTTGCGGCCTGATACTTTTGGGCCGCAGACAACGCCCCAGTGCCATTGGTGTTTGCCGTTGAATTTGACCGTGAGGGCCCATCCACGCCGTCCTGCGAGATTCCCGAGAGTCTGCTGGCATTGCTGGCTAATCTCTGCCTTGTCACCGGTGGTGGACTAAGCGGCCGATCAATGCTGCCGGACTGTCTGCTCCCAGGTAGCGCCGGACTGGCGCCTCCGTTCCCCGCGCTCCAACCACCACCACTTCGCCTTCGATGCGCCGTAGAGTGCTCCACTGATGATCCCGGCATGACTGCTCCATCCGTAATATCTGAATCAAAATTCACCGCAATCGAAGTGTTTCTCACCAACTCCTCAATTTCGGCCAACGTGGCGTCATCTTCGTCGTCTGGTTGAAATGTGATTGTTACACGGGGGATCCAGCGATTCCAGTCTTTCCAGGTCTCGGTGTTGCGGAGGGTGCGAAAGACTAGGCTTGCAGGGGCGTTGATGCGTGTGCAAGCTGAGACGTAAAATGTAGCGGTAGATTGGGGTATATCAGGCGTTGAGAAGTCGGTTTTCGTGGCCATTCTGGCGGGGAGCGGCCCGATGAGGTTTGGACCCGGCAGATATTATGGGGAAGACTGGACTGAGAACAAAAGGCCAATATTATATAGTGCCTAGTATATGATCCTTGTCTTAGAATTCAGCCTTCGTAGGTTCAATTGTCTTCGTACGAAGCATCAGTCGCACAGGCCAATGTTGGCAAATGGTGCTTGACCTCGGGGCGACGTCGAGCTCATATGTACCAATGTAATAGCGGCTGTCACAGGCTGCGAACTGTTGTCAATTACGCTGTTGTCTCTGTTTCTTGATGGTCGGGTCGATGAGAAGCTCGCAAGGTGGTCGTCCAGCGGAAGCCTGCATGCGCCAGATTACAGAGCTTCGTCTAATTCCTCGTGACAGAATTGAAAGGAGCGCAGAAGATTATTCGTGCTCAGAGGGCCTTTTGTGTCGCGACTTGGTAAGTTGGCCAGTGACGGGGACGCTGGTTACTTGGAAGATCTCAAGGCGGGAAGCGAGATAGGTGCTGGATAAAAACGAATGATGGGACGACCAGTAGAGCTGAAGATTGTGCCTACCTGGGATGCATCATGCAAGCTCCAGGACTGGTTTCACCACCAGTGGAGGAGACGTGGGAAAAAAAATAGAGAAAAGAAGGATGATGATGCATTGTGGGGGAAATTGTGGGGGAACGACGAAAGGCGCACGAGATGCGCAGCTGGAGGGGGAAGGTGCTGGCGAGGTCACGTGGCTGTACTCACCCATTCACCCAGTTGGCCTTGTTGGTCGTCCCTATGAGTAAGAACCCAAGCATTCTTCTGCATCAATTGAACAGTGACCAACTCTTGCTTCCATCTTCTGCTGAGCCCGAACCGGGCTTGACACCCGGCTGTAACTCCTCTCACCGATATCTCTCTCCACGAACCGAGCTAATGCCAGACATCTAGTCGAACCTCCCGGAGACAGAAATCCTGAGCAAAAGGAGGAGCGCATACAAATGGACCAACCAGCTCGGTGAGGATGCTGGCCTTTTGTACCTGAAGGGCTTTTCGCTTCAGACGCCGGCCCGAAACCTGACACTCCCGGACCCATCCTCCCTGCCATCCCTCCTCCATGAACCATTCCATTACCTGCTTTGTTTTCTCCAGACTCCAAACAAGTCGACGGGACGGCCCTAACCAAAGACGGCTGGACCCATCAAGGCTGTCTCCCTCCACTGCGGATACTTCTTTGATAATCCGACTTCATCAAAAGCCTGTGACAATTTCCCACGTCATGCCAGTGGACTGGAAAAAGCCATGTCCTTGTCAAATTCCGAGTCCCTCTTAACACATTAAACCACGATGGCTGTGTCTTTGCAAATTTCCACTCGTGTCATTCGCGGATTGTGTCTGTGTTTTTTGACCTTGGCTGCATGATTGGATGTGGCTAGAATGTCTAGCCACATGATAAGAGCCTATCGGGCTACCCCTCGGCTCGAGGCACACTGCGCTCGACATGTGAGGGCTAGCTGGTCAGTCCTGGTGGTCCCAAGCGCGGCTGTGATGTAGTGCCTGCGCCCGATGAGGCCGTCAAAGGAATCGTTGGAGAGTAATCGTTCCATCCCTTCTCTTTGCCTGGTGACAACTCCAAAGAAGAGATGCAATCAGAAGCACAGCATAGTGCCTTTCCTGCCCAAGCCTGCTTCATGACCAAATCCCTTGCGACGGCCAGGCTGTCTCATGTCTTCTGAATCAGAAGCCCCATCCGACACGTGGTCCAGTCTCATCACGGATTTGAAAGAAACAGCACTGGGCGACCAACAGACACCGACTCCTTGTTCCAACGAAGCAGAGTTCAGGACCAATTTTGAGTCGCTCTGCAACGACCATTATGAACCAAATGCTCAGCGCCTGCTTAACCTGTTCTCTCGACAGCATGGCACGATTACAACCTTTACCAGCACAATAGATAGCGCACAAAATCTCCAGCCACCTGACACACTTAGCGATTTGTTCTGGCAACTTGCTTTTGCAACCATCCAGGTCGGCTCATGTCGGACGTCTCTTCAAAATTGACACCCATGGCTAATTGACTCAGGCCGCTCTTGACGCCGGATTGTCACTTAAAGACCTCTTCGAAGAATTGAACCCCCTCAATCAAGCCCTCAAACCGTTCGGACCGCAACTACCGCAATTTCCAACCCGACCCCGTGTGCAAGAACCTCTTCAGGTCGTATTCAGAGAATATATAGAGTGCTACAGCATCATGCTAAGTCACTTCGCGTCACATCCCCCTGGTGAGGCAGTTTCATGCATAATCTAAAAAGGCCCGAAATTGATGGCAATAGGTCTTACGTTCGACACCTTTCATTCCCGAGCCGAGACTGCAGCTGAGCTGTTTGAATCGTCACTGGAAGACTGGAAAGAGGTGGTGAAACGTTTTGGAGAAGAAGAAACTAGGTCTCTGCCTCCGTTGCCAAATCCGGGCTTGAGCCATCTGTCTCCTGGCTTGACTACAAGCGCACGCTTTCAGTGGCTTGAACCATTGGGCACGGGCACATATGGCCAAGTTTCAAAGGTCCGCGAGGTCTCTACAAACAGCATCTATGCTCAAAAAACCATCCGGGTCCAAAATAGCCATCGTGCGAGGAACATCATCGAACAGCAGGTCCGAAACGAAGTGGCCATCATGCACAAGCTCCGCCACCATCATATTGCCTCTGTCCTTTTCTACGTCAGGGACGAAACTACCTTCTCCATCATCATGCTCCCGGTGGGCGACTACGATCTTCGACATTTCTTGGAAGTGAATTGTGCCGGGTTCCCCCGGACAGAGACGAGGCACCTCGATCAGTGGTTCGGTTGCCTGGCCTCAGCACTGGCATATGCACATCAGGAGCGAGTCAAACACGAGGACATCAAACCCTCAAATATACTGATCCGGGATCATCAGCCTTACCTGGCAGATTTTGGTAGTGCGATAGATTTCTCCTTGATGGAAGGCAGCACCTCGACGGAGGAGTACATTGTGGGCACACCAGTGTACTGGCCGCCAGAGCCACTGCAGCAGCGAGGACGAGCAGCCGACGTCTTTGCTCTAGGGTGTGTCTTCAGCGAAATGCTCACGGTACGGCAGCACAGATCATTGCAAGAGTACCGTGATGCTCGCTATCTCCCTCATGTCGACAATGGGTATGCCTTCCGGACAAACCTAGAGGTCGTGAATACCTGGCTTCTGGACCTCCCTGACAATGTTGGGCCTCCAGAAGTCAGGTCTCTTTTGCTGGAGCAGACAATGGTATGTTTCCTGGAAGTTCCTGTCAGACTCTTCAATCCAGCCGCGTCCACTTTTTCCCCAAAGAAGACCAAATTGCTGACTTATCTGTTGGGGCGTCTCTAGAACATGCTATCTGAAGATCACACGCAAAGACCAGAAGCACGCGTGGTGAAGCGAAATTTTCGACATGAGGGAGACGCATTGTTTTGCCTTAGTTGCGCATGATGGGAGAAGCATGATCCTGTGGCAACATCTTGAGCGGGTCTTCTAGCCAGTTTCTTCGGTAGCCGTCAGGCTTCCAATTTTGGTATGCCTATACGTGGTATGAATCTTTCCTTGCTCTGCTCACAGCTCCTCTGAAGCACTCGTGGCAGATTGGGACGCAGCCTCCAATCCTGCCCGAGACAATTCGTGTTCCTCGAAATTGTCAATTTCGTCCATCCAAGGAATTCCTTCCTGAGCACCGAGATGTGTGATTGTCAATGCTGCGGCTTTACAAGCACGAACAACTGCCTCTCTGATATCCCATTGTCCCATCTGCTTCTGTCGCAGATAATCTGTTGCGTACGCCCCCGTGAATGTGTCCCTGAGATTCTTGTCAGCATTCGTTCATAGTACTGGTCCTAACCACATCAAAACTTGCCCTGCCCCTGTACAATCTACCACGTCGACCTTGAAAGCCGGCACATGGCCAAACTCGTCGGCTCTGCCAAAGAAGGCTCCACGTGCTCCCAGGGTCAGGACCACGTTCGTCACCCCTTTCCCAAGGAAGTACTCGGTAATCTCTTGCCAGGTCTCTTCATTCACTTCTTCCACTTCACGGCCAGACATAGTCGCTGCCTCCGTCTCGTTTACCAGCAAATGGGTGATCAGCGGGTAGTAGTGGCTCAGGATGTAGTTGGCCGGTGCGGCGTTGAGCAAGAACTCGATACCTGCTGCACCAGCCGTTTCGATCATCTGCTCAACCACGGTGCGATCAATTTCCATCTGTGCAATGACTAGATCCGGTGGCCGCCCGTTGGCAAGACTGTCGAGGTTGGCAAAATAGTCGACCGACAATGCATCATTTGCGTTGCTGGCAAAGATACATCGGTTCTCTCCATTGGCGGATTCCACTAGGACGAAACTGATTCCTGTCGGTCCATCCACCTTCTGAAGGCGCGACACATCGACTCCGTTCTCTTGCAGCGCGTCTTCAAACATTTGCGCATACTTGTCATCTCCCACCGCGCCGATCATACATACTTCAATCTCCTTGTCATTGGAGTAGTCGATTCTCTCATCGGATGAGGTTAATTTGCCCTCGGAGGGTCGGGCATGGCTGCTTCGATAGACGGCGATCGCCGAGTTTGCTCCTTTCCCTCCCAGTGTCTCATGATATTGTCTTGCCTTGTAGCTTTCTCCACGATCCGGTATACGGTCGGTGATCATGATACGGTCAACATGGAGAGACCCGACAACGGAGATGAGTCGTGGGGCCATCGAGCCAGAACGGCCCATGGTCGGAGGGGTGATGTGTCCGGACTTGACGCCTACTCTTCCACGTTGATAAAGGGCAAGGTGAGAGAAGAGACCCTGGTTGCTGCAACCGACCAATCGAGCTCAAGTGCTTCGGGTAGACAGAACAGCAACGGTGGATTTCCAGATGATAAGACGATCGAGCCCGCGCCGCATAGTGCTTTCTCCACTGTGATGAAGTTAGTGCGCCCGATGTCTAGGGGTGAAGTGATATTGACTCATGTCTATAACCGGTGAGGCTGGAGTATTTTAGCCATCAGGATATCGGAATCCATGGCGAACCTTGCGAACCTACCTGGCATGACAAGGCAGATTTATGCCTTGTTGGCTACTGTGCGGGAGAGGGAGTGAGAAGTGATAGGCTGCGGAAGTGGTGCCATCCGCACCTCGAACGAAATGAAGCCAGAGTGCCAACTTGTAGGTGAGTGGCGGCTGTGCGTTGGCAAGAATGGTTGGCTCCTTGTAGGGATTTTATGCACGAGGTCTGGAACAAGCTTGAGACTTTGACGGGCTGCCCCTCATGCCTCATGCCTCATTGCCGTCCCCCATGACCTGAAGCCTGTCAAAACTCTCTCCCACCTGCGCCCCTCCCGACCTTTGCCAATCGCACCACCCAGGCTCTCCAACTGCAAAGAGGAAAGCTATCCCAACCCTGGAGACGCCCTCGAGAGCACTAGAGCATGAGGGCCAGACCCGACCCTTGATCCTGGATTTCAGCCGCCTGCAAGATGCACGACAGCCTTTCTGGCGGGGGCTATATATGCCGCGGAATTCCCTAGTGGAAGTACTCGCTCAAGTCTCCCAAGCAGTCTTGTCATGAGCGCTCCTCAAGTCTAAGGACCTTCGTCCTGGTAGAAGAACAATCGACCATACCGGCCATCGCCGTGTCTTTCTCCCACGCGGCCAAAACAAGATGGAAGACGGCTGACCGGTATTCCAGTATAACCGATCCGTGTCCAATAATGCTCAGCAGTCACAGATACAGAACCACATCGAGCCGCTAGCCTTTTGCCTCACGAACCACTGATACTCACGCTTCCAAGTCAGCAGCTGGTACAATATCTTCTGAATTTGCTCGAAACGGGTCGTTGTGATTGCCGTTGGTCAACTTTTGCAATGTGCCGGTAGTTCAACATGAGTGGCCTGGATGCAGCTGCAGGCATTGCTGGCCTGTTGACCCTGTCCTTTGCCTGTGTTCAAGGTTGCATCAAAGGGTTTACCCTGCTACGTCGGGCGCGCAGCCATGACCGTGATGTGGCGGTCGTGAGCCTCATGATCGAGCTCGAACAGCACAAATTTCAGACCTGGGCCGAAGAAGCAGGTTTGTTTGAGGATCCGCCAGACCTACGGGTGCACGCCCGAGATGCTCGCTATGTGCCAAAGATCTTGGATCAATTGCGGAGACTGCTGCTTGATGTGAGTGGACTCAGGAAAAGATACAACCTGGAGATAAGGGAGGGTTCGGAAATCCTCGACCTCGACGAGGGAAATCCCATGGGCGTCAGGCTATCTTCACAACCCCGAAAGTCGCTGTCTGAGCTTTTTCAGCACAAAACAAACTGGAGAAAGTGGACCTGGATTGCTTTCGACGAGAAGAACGTTCGCACATTGATGGATGATGTGAAAGTCTTGGTTGACCAGCTCCAACAGTTCCTTGAACACGAAAGGCAGGTCAAGATGGAACAGGCATTTGATGTGTTCCTCAGGACCACCGTGGTCAAGACAGCCAACGAACAAGAGTTGGGTGTTATCGGTCACGACCACAACCGCTCTTTCTCCAAGGGAGCCATCCCTGCTGCCGCTCGCTTGAAACGACAAGGTCTCCTTCTGGGAGTTGCAGATACATGCACAGACAACCATACACTCATCCCAAAGCCGGAATCTGGGAGACCATCAACTTTGAGGGACTCGCACTCTTCCCTCTCCAGTCTGTCGGTCGGGTCTTTGTCTTCGTCCTCGTCAAAGTCGATGAGGCTGAAGTCGAAGGAGCTCATCGTTCCACCGTCACGCATGGAGGGCCATCGTTACTTTGCCTGGTATGCGCGTGAGCCTGTCCTGCTCGAATGGAAAAGCGGTGGTGGCGGAATCAAGCTTCCACTTCTTGAGAATCGAGTGGACCGGGTTTCAGCATTCTTGCACGAACTAGATCAGTCCTTTCACAGTTTACCCTGCCGTGGCTACATCAAAGACTGGGCTGCAAAAGACCGATATGCCTACGTCTTCGATCTTCCCTTTGGTGTCTATCCTCCGACAATGCAGAAGAGCCCAGTCAAGAGACATATGGACCTCCCACCGTTGCCAAGTATGCATACATTGCGAGACATGCTAGAAAGACCGATGGAAATCCCGTCACTCAATCTTCGGCTGTCCTACGCCATCACGCTCTTGGAGACGTTGCTACAGATCCATACCGCTGACTGGCTGCACAAGGAACTTCGGTCCAACAACATCCTATTTATACGTGGACCTCAATCGGACAATGCATCCGATGAGGATATCTTGCTTTCGCCCATCTATGTCGCCGGCTACGTCTATGCAAGAGTAGACAGTCCTAACGAACTCACAGAGCCTACCGAGTCCGACTTTGAGAACGATCTCTACCGACATCCACTGTCGATGGGGAGCTCCAGAGTTTCATATCGTAAGAGCTTCGACATCTTCAGCGTCGGTTGCGTCCTCCTTGAACTCGGATTGTGGACTAGTCTGCCCGACATTTTGCGCAGTGGGTCGAGAAGCCTGCGGCCTGGTGTAGGCCTGTCGGATGCCACTTACAAGTATCCGGATTTCTCATTTTCGTCGTCGTCATCCACGCTTACGCCGAGGTCATCGTCCAACTCGATCAATAGACAGAGCCGTGATAGTTTGAGGGAGAGGCATAGTCGCGATCTGAAGCTGCGGAAGAGCGTGCACTCTGTCGACCAAGAAGTCGGCGACGACAGCCCTGCTTTCGACCTTCTGGAACTGCGACATCAGCTACTACTCTCCAACGTGAGCGGAGCACACAGTCCCGAGCCGTCCACGATGAAACCTACCTCATACAACGAGATTCTCAGGGCGTTGAAGGCGGCCGCAGGCATTGGATATGCAAGGATAGTACAGAGTTTTCTTGGAGTGGTTGAAAACATGACGGCGACTGAGAGCAATCCGGACATGGCGGGACACATGGATGAGCATGAGTACGCGCTCAAGTTGGAGATGGAATCTCTCGAGTCTCTCCGGGCCATTGCAAAAGTCATCTGATAGAGGCATTATGTTGCGCACATGGGGGACATGAAAGCCCCCAAGGGAGCCACCCCCGGTTCATGTGGCTTCGTCTATTGTAGCTAGTTGTGTTTCAGCCTGATGGCTAGCCTCAACCTCAACCTCAGCAGCTGGCCGCGACCAACTCTGCTGCCTTTGGCTTTGTCTTCGTTTCTATTTTCAGTCGCGCCTCCCAGCGTGTGAAGTGTTTGCTGTAGGATGTCTCGGCGGGAGTTTGTATTTTGTTTGATTGATTTCACAATGTACATGATGTCTTGACTTGCTTGTGTCTCTTGTACATTGTGTGAATCTTTCCCCCATTGAAATCATGGCGCCCGCATCTTTGTCCAGTACTGACTCTGAAGCGTCCATGATGCCAGACGACGTGTTTAGTGATGAATCCGACTTCCACGGTGAGTTGCGGGCTACAACGACATCTTGTCTTTTCGTCTTCTTTTTTTTCCGCCGGGGTTTATCATTCGATTTGCTGACCTGATATCATCTCTGCCACGCAGGGAGCGTGGAGACCAAGTCCACATACCAAAAGCTGGCCGCATCATACGATCCCCAAAAATATTGGGCCGTCCACGAGTGGTCCACCCAAGTGAATGCCGCCAAAGGCAGGGTGGCGTGGCTCGAAGCCGCTAGACTGCACGCAGAACTTGCTCTGGGGAAGCAACGGCAAGCGGAGCGCAAAACAGACGATGGACAGGCCGGGTCACAGCAGGCGGAAGGGGAAATTCGCGTGGGTTTCGATGGAGATGGAAAGAAGGGAGATGGAGATGGAGAAATGGATGTCGACACCAAGGTCAAAGCCCCAACGAGCCCTGATCCTGACACAGAGGACGAGGATGGCAAAGACGATCGCCGCACGCCGCCGCGGAATTTCTACGAGGGCATCCCTTCTGCCAAACAGCTCTCAGAGTCTGTTTCCGACTTCCTCGCCCGTTTGCCCCCATCGACCACGACGTCTGGCTTAGCTGGACGCCAACCGTGGATCTGGATCGCGAACCCGTACCCTGAGCCAGTACCTAGCAGACGGTCAGCAGGAGAGTCACGAAGCACGAGGACCAACACCAGCACCAGCACCGACCCGGAATTCGGCAGTGGTGATGTCGCTACGTTCCGCCAACTCGGTACGCGTCTCCTGGAAAGATATCTCTCCCGCAAAAATGAGACGGAACTTCAGAACCCCGGCAAAGTACCCGGGTCGATCACGCGCATGCTGCGTCCCGATCGCCTTCAGTTGGAATCCGACATTAGGGAGCTAGCCAAGGCACACCGTATCACGGCGGGCAAGTGGATGCTGTTTCCCAGAGACGATGAAGTTGACACGGTATGGGCGGTCGTTGCGCGCGGTGTGTGGGACGGGAAGTTGGGTACCGGAGCCAAGGTGGCGACGGCCAAAGGCGAGGGAGAGATGGTGGTCGATGACGACAATGCCGATGACGGTGGTGGTGATGGGAAAGACAACGGCTTACGCCTGATATGCATCTACACGCGCGACTTTTCCGACCAAGCAGACGTCAAGCGCGTCCTGCAGGCCATGAAAGACCTGGGCCTACTCGGCAGCAACATCGACCTCGACGGACGCAACGCCGGTCTCAGGACCATCTACTACAAGTGCGACGCCTACACCCACCTCGGCCTGAGCAGCGGCAACGAGTACAAGTTGCGCGCCAGCATGTACTCGTCCCGAGACCTGTTTCCCGCCTGGTACAATGGTGGTGCCGGTACAGGGCGTGGACACTGATGATGAAAAAGAGAGGTGCCCGAGAGGAGAATCAGTCAAGTGTGTGTGTGTGTGTGTGTGTGTGTGTGCATATCTATGCATATGTGTCCATCATGGGTGCGCAGATTGGCTGTACAGGGGAATTCCAATCCAATCCATTCCAATCTGAACTAACAGAACAAGGGAAAGAGAACGAACGAGTTACGAGTTTCTGCAATCGGAATCGGAGGTCTGGCGTCACTGTAAGCGAGCGAGCGAGCGGTTCAAGCCATGCATGCAAAGTACCGAGGGGATAGGTGACTTAACTATCAAGTGTTTGTCGAAGTAATAGCAAAAAGACAAGAAGAAAAGCGGTCCAAGGGAAAGGGAAAGGATTGAAGTCTCTTCATCTTCATCTTCCTGCCTTGTCTGTGTGTGCTCGCTTGGAACTCTACAATCACGCCCGTCGTCCGTCTCGCTTCCTCTCATTCTTGTCCTCCCTTTCCCTCCCTCTGCCTCATCATCATCATCTCATCGGCGTTGTTGTCGTCATTGTATCACATCATACCGTCTCTGCTCTATGTCCCTCCGTTTCCCGCCTACCGCTGATGCAAATGATAACAAAAAGTCCCAGGAACAAAGGAGAGGCAAGACTCGAGACGATCTTGGAATGTGTGTGCGTGTAGCCCCGGTCTCTTAGCCAAGATGCTTCTCCTCTCCTGTGCAATCTACATGGCCTTGGTCGGATTCGCCATGTCGTGTACATCCAACATGCACGTCTGCACATCTCCTTACATCTGTACAAGTGGCCGGTTGAAGAACGACGACCAAGAGTCAGAAATGTCTTTGGTTCTTCATTTCTTCCCCTTTTTAGCCGCCTTGGCTCCGCCAGCAGTGCCCAGCGCCGCCTCTCTCAACTTGGCCTCACGCTCGTTCTTCTCCTTGTCACGGGCATCTTTCTCTTCCTTCTCGGCCTGTTTGCGTGCGGCAGCGGCCTCGCGTTGCTCGCGGATCAACTTCAGCCGCGCCAGGTCGGCTCTTGCTTCGTCCGTCTTGCCCTCTGCGTGGAGCTTCTGGTATCGCTCTCTAGCTTGCTGAGCAGCAATGGCTTCTCGTTCCCGCCTGCTGAGGTTTTCCTTTTCTGTTTTTTTCGGTGCCTCACCACTGGCACCCGTGACCGCCCGCGCTTGCGACCTTGCCTTTTGTGTGTGGTTGGGATTAGCGGGCATATCATCGTCATCGTCTTCCTCCTCCTCGTCCTCCTCATCCTCCGAAGTACTAGGCAAGTCTCCCACTGCCGCGGTCTTCTGGTTCTTCTTCGCAATAGCCTCTTGCTTCTTCTTACGAGCTAGCTCCTTGCGTTGTTCTCGAGTCAGCTCATTTGACGGGGCCTGCGCTGAGGAGGCTCCCTCGCCAGAGTCATCTGAAGATTCTCCTTCTGACTCCTCCTCTTCTGAAGACTCGTCTTCTTCTCCTTCTGCCGGGTCTCGCCACATGCCCATCTGATTCCCCTCCTTGTCCAGAGGTTGTAGGTCACGGGAGAAATGTTTGCCTCCTATCATTCAGTTTTAGCCAACTGTGTGGTGGAGTAGACTGGGTGAAACCAGGCTGTACATACCTCCTCGGGTAGGCTTTGAGAATTTTCCTCCTCGTCCTCGTGGAGGCATGGTGGAGAGTCTAGAGATCAAGGGTCCTCGGGCAAATAGATGGTCGAGAAGAGCGGTGGGGTATAGGAGAGTTGTGTGCGAGGGGGGTAAATCGAAGTGCTGGTCAACAGAGGGCTTGGATCGGCAGGTGAGTCTATTAGAAGCACTCTCTCTGGAAGTACAGTCAGTAAAACACCCATTCAGCCCGAACACGGAGCAGAGACTAGAGGCATGTGACTGGGACAAAGAGCGGTGGCATCAGAGGTTGCAACCAAAAGATTTCTTTGTGCCCAAAACGCGGGGGAAATGGGGAAAAGAAGAGGGCGCACAGAGCTGATAGGGAAACCAACCTGGACTTCTTCTCAGTAAAAGAAAGGAGACTGTAGCACAAGACTAATCTGCGGCAGTGTAGTGAGTAAGAGGGCAAAGTGACCTGTCGAAAGTACTGAAGAGGGGGAAAACAAGAGTAACAAGGCACGCAAGGACAAAAATGATTCAGAGATGCCAAACGCCGCCCGCTGAGTTGTCACTGGAGCCACAAGTCTCGTCCCACCAATCAGCTTAAACACGAACCGCTCTGTTACCCTTTGTGCCTCTGGCCAATCTGTGAATAAGACGTAAATGACTGGTTAGAGAATAATAACACATCCAAGTCAACCGGATAGGCCCATCTTGTGTGGTCAAGTATGGGACCCGATTATCGACTACAGACCAAGTAAATCGTCAACATAGACCAGCTACTCTTTTTGTGTCCTGTCCAGATCACCAAGTTAGCCACCAACTGGCTACTCATTCCTGGACCAGTTCATCGAGGCCAAGATTGTGTCCTGAAATCCTACATGAATGGAAAAAACATTCATCGTCATATCAGTTCCAAGAGCTAGGTCTATCGAATGCCCGAGTCGTATCAGCAGTAAAGGTCCACCACGGTGATCTGTTCTGTGTTGTTTCCCTGCCCTCAATGATTTGAATCTTGAATGTTTGGTAAAACTCTTTTTTTTTCCAATGATTTATGTCGTCTTGGTCTTTGTATTTTGGGTGGACAGAGAATGACAGCCGCACATCAACGTTCCTGCAGACGAGGAAAGGCGCAGCTGCCGTTGTCGCTTCGCGATGGATGGCGTTAAGTGAAGAGGAGTGCTCAGTCATAATCCTTGCGCCCGGGAGCCTAGAGGTTTTCGGCCTTGTTCAATGCCGCGATGGTCGCGATGACATCGCTTGGCTCAAGCAAGTGCCATGTCGCCAGGGTGCGTTTGCTGCTGGCGCCCACTGTACACGCAAAGACGTGTTCCTTGGGAAGGTCTGTCTTGAGCAAGGCGCGGAACATGTCTGGACAAAGTCGCAGTCAGTGAAATGGTGTCCTGCATCCAAGGAGGGCGCCGCGGATATGCGCAAAGAACTCACCTTCATCCGTCTGGTCATCCCCCAGACACAACACAAACTCTGGTGGTTCCCCCCTCGCGTATCCGTACTCGTTAATCAACCTTGTTGCGATGAAGCCCTTGTTCACAAACTGCGGCCTCACCTCCAAGTTGGCCTTCCCGCTCATTACCTCAACATCCCAGTTTTTCATGACATTCTCCTCTAGGGCCTTGCGACACTCCCTTGCCTGGAACGCGCCAAAATCAGGGTCAGCCTGCCGATAATGCCACGTGAGTGCAACTCGTTTCTTCTCAATCCACGATCCTTGAGTGCGTTCTGTATAATAAGAAAATACCTCCATCACTTCTTTCTGCCACCCCATGTCCATGGCTGCAGCAAGATTTTCCCATGTTTCCGACCCGGGCCGTCGTAGGAAACAGCCATGCTCAGCGCTCAAGCCCAGTTCAGTAATGTGACCCATCCATTCTTCGAGAAAGGAGGCATCACGGCCACTGATGATCCAGACATTATTGCGTGGGTCGGCGGCGAGGGCCTTGAGGGTACGGATGACTCGGTCAGATGGAATTGCCGCATTGGGGTCCTTTACAATCGGTGTGAGTGTGCCATCATAGTCGAACATGAAGAGCCGTTTCTTTGCTGCATGGTATTGTTGGATCATTCGATTGCGATCCAGTGCCGGCGTCAGATCGCTTTGTGTGAATGAGGTGAGGTTGGTGAGCAACCGTTTGAGAAAGCTGTTTGACCAGGTCGCCACATTGTGAGTTGTCACGTAGTTGTAGAGTTTCTCATGGTTGCTCTTCTTTAGGGCTTCCGGCATCTCCAGTGCCTGCTTCAGTGCGTCTGCAACGCCACCCAAATCCCACGGATTGATGTGGATGGCATTGCTCAAGCTGGCCGCAGTTCCGGAAAATTCTGACAGAATCAATGGACCGTGATTGTTCTTCTGGCAAATGACGTATTCCAGACTGGTCGTGTTCATACCGTCTCTGACACTCGTGATAAGTCCCACATCTGCGATGCGAAGAAGAGCAAAATATTCCTGTGACGAGAGATATTGTGGATAGTGTTGCACTGGAGAATGGCTCAACGACCCGTACTGGCCATTGATCCTGGAGACCAGATTTGAGATCTTGTGTTCGATCTTGTGAGCCCCGTCCACCTTTTCTTCCATCACGCTCGTGGGACTGGTCACCTGAATAAGAACCACCTTGTCACGCCACTCTGGGTATCGTTCCAAGAAGATCTCAAATGCCATCAATTTTTGCGATACCCCACGGACGGTATCAAGTCTATCACGACCAACAACAATCTTCTTGCCGGCGTACATTTTCTTCAAGGCTTTCATGTTTTGTTCTATTACAGGGTCACCGAAAGCTGTCTTCTGTACCGCTGCCACATCGATGCCAATGGGGAACACGTCCACAGCGACGTGAGCTCCGTATGCGTCCACACCTGCCGAGCTCGATTCGAAACCTAGGATGCGTTTGCAGCAGGAGTTGAAATGTCGGGAGAAGCTGTATGACTGAAAGCCAATCATTGTCGCACCCAACGCTCCAGTCAGGATATCTTTTCTTCGGGGTAGACATCGCATATATTCGCTACTAGGGAATGGGATGTGAAGGAAAAAACCGATGTAGATGTTGGGGATGCGTTGACGCAGCATGCTTGGTAGTAGCATCAAGTGGTAGTCATGAATCCAGACAATATCGCCCGGTTGATAGATGTGTAGGATTCGATCGGCGAAGCACTGGTTCATCTGCACGTAATCTGCCCATGAAGTCTTCTCAGCTCGGCCATCGTCGGGACCGTGGTGTCGATAGTGAAAAAGGGTGTATAGTTCGTGCTCTGCGTATTTGCGCCACCGGCTTTGGTCTTTGAAGATGTAGTCGCCGTCCTCGTCTCCCTGTCCCTCCGGTAGCCAAACAGGGAGAACCTTGCCGTTGGGATGCTGCGCCAGGACTTTCTCTAGACGGTTCCGGTCTGAACGAGGCAATCTCAAATGGTCAGGATGAGGCACATGAGTATTCGAGGTAGTGCCGTTCACGGGGTAGGGTGCGGCAGATTTGTTGATGGGATGGGGAGCTTGTGCCGTCGCAATTGCCGCCGCCGCATCAGACTGTAAGATGCTGATTGCCCTCGCCTGTTGCTGCGTACGGATCTCGCCCGTCCAGCCCACCAAGGTGTGATTCCAAGGCGTCTTATCCGACGAGAGATGCGCGAATGAATCAAACAGTGCAGAGGTGCCGCGTCTGTTGGAAAGCGCCCATTCACCATTTCCTTTGTGCGTAAGTTGATATGGGATACAGAAAGTAGCACTGATGACATTGCCACTCAGTCGCAAACCAGGATACGCTGTTCGCGGGTCGACCTCCAAAGCCTCAGCACCTCTAGAGTCAACAAGACTGAGCCGACGTAGTAACTCCTTTCCGGACCGTGCCCCCCTCGCAACCTCTGCGGGTGATTCTGAAGCGGCCGACTCATTGGTAGACTGTTTTTGAGGCAGAGAGAAATACGAGGTTGTGGGCCGCTCCTGTTCTGGTAATATCTTCTCCGATTCACTTGTCAACCCCGATCTAGGGCCTGGAGGATCATTGTCGGAACGAAGGACTTGACTGGGTGAAGCTGTATGTGTGACCATGGTAGCACTGCTGAAATGAATCAGAGGCAGAGATGATGGACTAGGACATATAAGAAGAAAGTGCTAGAAATGCTAGAATCAGCCTCTTCATCCGAATGAGGAAAATTCACGCTGATCAGGGAATTCGGTGAGCGAGTGATGTGTAGGTAACGCAGCCCAAGTGATGATAGCGGGGTAGGTGAATAAAAGGTAAAAAATAACAACGCAGGAGGCCGAGACGTAAAGATCACACAGGGTTGACAAGGAATTGTGGTAGAGATTGGGAGAGGCGGGAAGTACCTTTGTAGAAGCTATCACAGATTCTGACAAGGTCGGGCACGAGGCTCAGGCGATGATGTCGGCGTACAGAAGGAGCAAGGTGGAGGGCGAGGTTGGATTTACTTGTACCGATTACAGGCGTGGTCTCTCCCTGGGTTTGTGGGTTCACTCGGAAGGCAATCCCGGATCGAACAGGTTCGTCATACGAGTATGTACCTTGCTAAGCGTCTTGGGTGTCATATAGCTGGAGATGGATGATGGGGACGAGAAGTGTTGGCCCACGGTGGAAGTGGCTTCATCAACAGAGATATGAGAAGAGTCCCAAGTATTGTAACTGCCATTGCACATGCTTTTCCCTCCTCTTTTCTGACGCCTCACAGGGCTCTAACCAGGAATGTCGGATGGGGTGAGGTATGGCACTCGGTGCTGTCTGTTCGAGCTCTTGCAGGCTTTACATGGAAGAGGATTGGCTGCGCTAGGCAATGTGCTGGATCTGCTGGTTCAGATCGAAGGTGGAAGAAATCCCTACCCTAGACTGAGAAGTTCAGTGAGGATACGCTGCTAGATCATTCGTTGGTGACCGCTGTTGGGAAAAAGTTACGGGGGTGGTGGTAAGAGAGGGGCAACAAGGTGCGGCCTGACTTGACCAGGTAAGAGCTCGGATTGATGGGAATGATGGGAATGAGTGGAAATGCAGAACCACCAGGGCCTGGGCCATGGGCATCATTATTTTAGGCGTGGATCCCTCTAAACGACTGCCTATAAGTACTCGGTGAGTCGGTACTACACAATAGGTCGGGCAAGCCCCGCGCCTGAACTGGCAGCCCAAGCAGCCTTGTTGGCCCCTAGGTTTTCCGCTTGTGGGGCGAGCAAGCTTGAATCGGGCAGCCGCCAAGCCACTCGCTAAAATACCCGCTACTCGTGGTTTGACGCCTCGACGAGTAGCCTGTGATGTTTTTTCTTCGGAGCATCCAAAATTCAAGCGCATGTGCAGTGCAAGTGATATCGCATCGAGATCGAGTCACCGCATCACAGCCTGACCACTCTGCCATCTCTGAAAGAATACAGGTCGAATCTGTCGCTCGCCGAGTAATCCCCTTCGATTTCCTCCTGCTGTCGGCCGGATCTGCAGAGCATTCTCTTCTCCTCACTCCTATGCTGCATGCCACCAGTCCACGAGTACCTCTCTCGAAATGCCGCTTGTGGCCGTCGTCATGCTTCCCTCTACCTCAGTCCCCTACCAAGTCTCGGGCAACGTCGACCTAGATCCCTCGTCGGTACCTTAGTACCACTTGCCACTGTTCATATCTCTTCTCGAGATCCTCAAACTGCTTTCACCACGGAACCAAACATTGATATTAAGAGTCTGCACAATACCCTACGTGCTCATCGTGAAGCAAATCGCGCTTCACTCGTTCGAAAGACTTACAATGATGGCTCATCCGTCCGGCTACGTGATTCCGATGAACAATTCCCATCTTTCGAGGTCAAGACCCCAGTGGTGCGAAAAGAGACTGGGCGGTTCAAAAGGGTGGAACTCGCTCCATTCAAGGGATTCAAAGGCACGAGTCGCGATCTAGATCTGTTATGGCGAATAAATGAAGCCGAGAAGGATCCTCCAGTACACTATCGTCTTCCATGGCTTCGTTATCTACATAACCCGGTCCCAAATTCCTACTCGTCCGCGGTTGAGCAGCTTGGTGATGAGATCCGGGCTTTCGAAAAGTACACATCTCCTTCAACAGAAGAGCAGCGCGCTGCGGACGACGCTTTCAATGATCTTGTTGACTGCGTCAGGGACGTTGCGGGAGACCTCCACGTCGATATGATCGGGTCTAGGGCGACCCGACTTGCAGATCCCCTATCGGACTTGGATATTAACGTCTCCAGCTCCGGACGACCTGGCTCAGTCAACGAGCAGGCGCAAGGATCATCTCTCACTATACTAAACAAGCTCTACAAGATGTTTCGTTCTCCTCCAAAAACAACCAATCTCTTCCACTTTCGCCCGATCGAGGTCCAGCTTTATCTCAAGCAAGCCCGGGTGCCCATTCTACTCTGTCAGCACAAGGCATCAGGCCTCCCTATCCAGATCCAGTCTACGCCCAGAACATATGACAGCCGCGAATACGTGAAAGCGTGCTTGAAGGAATATCCGTCCCTGCGAGGTCTTTTCAAGGTCCTGAAACAACTCTTACAGATGCGTGGACTCACAGTCGGCAGCAATGGAGGTGTCACGTCCTATCCACTCTTGCAGATGATAGTCGCAGCTTTGAAGTTCTCCGAGGGCAAGTTTCATCACGCGGATGTAGGCAACCAGTTTCTTTTCTTCCTAGATTTCTACTCAGACATCGACTTTTCTACACACGGTATTTCCACCGAACCCATCGAGTTGTTTTCAAAAAGTGTTGTGCGTGCCGGCAAGCACAACGAAGGGTATCAGCAAGCAGTCGTGCGGTCCCAGACAGCAGATAGGGAGCACTCCCACGCACGTCCCAGGGCTTTTCAAGGACCAGGCCGAAAGTGGTCCTGCGAGGGGATGGAGTATCTCATGACTCTGCAAGATCCTGTTAACCCTAAAAACGATCTTGGGAAATCTGGTTTTCGGATCAACGATGTGCAGGAGACCTTCATTGCCATTCGGGCGACGCTACACGCGACAATGTCGGACTGGGACAAGAATCTGCAGACTTGGCAGAAGCCAAAACAGCGAACTCGGCCACCGTCCTTACTTGAATCCTGTGTGGGCGGAGATTATCGAATATATGAGCACGAGAGAGACGACTTGCGACGCTTGGGACACCATTCACTAGAGGCGGCAGCGGCAGTGGAGACTTGATAAGCCGCCCGGTCGCCATTGTTATCAACGAATCGATTTCGTCTGCGCAGATAATGTCAATGTTGATGGATACCTATCCTAGTGCTTTTTTCCTTCTTGGACTATTCATGTGGATTCAGCATCTACCATGGCCAAAATTCAGGCACTAGATAGCATAAGCCAGTGCAGACGCACTGCACTATGCCCAACCCGGCTTCCTCTTTTGAGACCTGCGCATACCAGAACGGAACCGGCCAGCGTCAGCGGAAACAAGCTCCCTCAACCTGCTCAACACCCTCCGCGCCCTTCAGCCAGCTAACCCGATCCTTAACATACTGCTCCACTCGAGGCTTTAACTTTGTCTCGTGCAAATGAAAGTCGTCAACTGTGCCGATACGCATGACAAGTTTGTCTGGAAAGCCGGAGCTGATGCGATACATGAGCGTGCCACAGGTGGAACAGAAATGATTGGCCATGGTGTGCCCCGTGGCGATAGTCTTGGATTGGGCGAAGGAGGTCAGATTGTCCTTGCCACGGAGGTGCGTGACATGATCGCCGGCGACGATGAAGTTCGACGCGAACATTGAGGCGGTGATCTTGCGGCAGTCGGTGCAATTGCAGACGAAAGAATCAACAAACCCGGGCTTGTTGGTGGGAAATTTCAGCTGTACGGCGCCACAGAAACAGGTGGCTGTGGCTTCTGTCTCTCTGGACCAGCCATCATCGGCGCTCCCGGCAAGAGGAATGTAGGGTTTCGACATGTCTGTGACGTCTTGGCTGGACATGGTTGTTTGCTTGTGTATGGCTGTTAGGCGTGATGCAGGATTCGCCGTCTGCATGGATTTTCTCACTGGGTTCTGATGCGGTGGTGGCTTGTACAGAGAGGCACTGATGTTGAGATTGATGTTATCGTTCTGGTGACGAAGTTGCGCCTTTATATACACCTGCCAGACACAAGTCTGAACGGAACCCGGGGCTTTACAATGCTCCAAAAGCTCCCAAGAACGATATCCTATTTGTCATACACGGGCGAGCGATCAAGTACGTGGCCCAATGGCTCCCATACATCGTTTTCCTTTCTCAAGAGATATTTTCCCGATGAGGGAGAGTATATCTAGTATGGGGAGGATCATTGCGGTTGAGAAACGGGATGAATATCTTGCCGCCCTCGAGCTATACCCGATTTGTCTCGATATTTCTACATCAGGAAATAGCCACAATGAATGTTGCCGGTGCGCGAGGCTCAAGGGACGATGCGCTGCGGTTCGCACAAAACACCGTAAACTCTTCAGGACCCTTTGCAATATAATGAAAATGCCTCAAAAGGTCTGGCTACTGGTCATTGATTTCACCGACCTTAGTCTGGATCCAGATCTATAATTCATGTACGCGTCCTTGGGATGACTGCGTAGACCTAACCTTACCTCTGCGGCATGCTAGTCTATGTAATAGCACTGAGTTGAAAGGTCGGAAATCGACCTTAAACTCAACGGTCGAGATGGACGCCTACCTACTTGGTAGGTAAGAGAATTGAGACTAGATTTATACAGCTGTAGAGCAAAGTCGATGACGGCTTCTTCGAATCCTTGTTGGCTACAAGCAGCAGAATGACGTGCGAGGCTGGCACTTTGGTTAAAGCAGCGTGGGCTATGCGGATGAGGTGGCCGTGGGATATTATTATTTCGCAGCCCAACCTTCTCGTTGACATCTTCATGTTGACATCTTCATCTTCTCGCACTCCTTTTCCCTTTGCAGACTGTTGACAAAAGCCAAAGACCTTTCCTACCTTTGGCCCGATGAGCAGTCCCCGAATCACTACTCCGCGTCAATATGGCGGCTCCCACTTTGGCGCCACTGCAGGGGGGTCCGATATTCGCATGCCTCGTTTCTTCAAGCGGTAAGCAGTAGGACGACTCTTGGCCCTAGCTATTGTTGTTGACGATATGATGTGGCAGACTCTTCAAGTTTCCGCAGATGGACTTCGAGATGGCTGTGTGGGAGATGACACATCTGCTCATTGCGCCGAAGAAGGTCTTCAAGTCCATCTATTACCACAAGCGTGAGTTGACCCAAATACCTACATTGCTTATCCTCGAAGCTAAGAGAGATGGGCAGAGACGAGAAACACCTGGCACCGCCCTGATCCGTCCTTCACCTACCTGTTATCCTTTTTCCTCCTGCTCACATCCTTCGCCTGGTCGCTCGCCTATACGCCGTCGTTCGCTTCCGTCGTCAAGCTGGCCTTGATGTTTGTCGTGATTCATTTCCTGGCAGGATCTCTCCTTGTATCAACACTGGCATATTATCTAGTTGGCCGACTTCTAGGTCCTGGAATCGCCGGACTTCCCGGTCGCAGGCGCCAACAAGGGCTGTTCGGCCCTCCAGGAGGGTCAAGAAGAGCTGAGGTGCTGGAGTTCGGATACTGCTTTGATGTCTCGATACGGGCGTTCTTCCCGCCATACGTGCTGCTTTATATCGTCCAATACATCCTCATGCCTATCATCAACCATCAAAACCATGCATCAACCTTTTTCGCCAACTTGCTTTACCTTGCTGCGGGAATCTACTGGAGTTTAATCACCTTTCTGGGATACAATGCACTGCATTTCCTGCATCACACACAGCTTTTACTCTCGCCCATGTTGGCATGGATCGTGATATGGCTGGTGTGCACGATTCTGAACGTCAATCTCACGACTTTGGGGACGAAATGGCTATTTTTGGGCGTAAAGGGCTGAAAAGGGCGGCACATCAATTTAGAACAGTGACTGCTGGTGCTCGGAAGGATACCGAGCGCACAATCTGGCTGCATGTCGGAACTCTGGAAGTGTCCATTTGAATTTGTTCTCTTGAGGCGGTGGATATCTAAGCGATAACCTCATATCAATTGACAACATGCGCTCAATCACGGAGACCCCGATCTCTACCTGTCAATGCTGTGCCAATCCAGGTGTCAAATCAAGCAACGAGGGCTTTTGAGAATCGAGGAAGGGGAAACCTGGCGTGAATCGCGAAATATCATTACAGTTTTCTATCCAATCGCGACACGAGCATGTTACTCCCATCACGAACTCCCGCTTCGCGGCACAGTCGTCAAATGCGACATCAAACAGGATAATCGCCGAGATGTGGCTCAGCACCCAGCGACAGGGCACCTTATTCGATCAACTTTACAGGCGTGGCGTTCGGTAGCGGGGGAGAGCTAATGCAGGTCCGTCGATAACTTTTGATCTTGGCCACCCTGCGGCCCACTGCGACCCCAAGGAGGCGGATGATCTTGGATATTGGACTGGACTGGTAGGGGTACTATGCGCAAGAGTTGAAATTGTATAAGATGGGACAACATACAACTCGGTGCGTGGCGACAACACCGTGATGAACTGATGATTGCATAGGTTATTGAAATTGCATCTCTACTGGCGGTAAGATCGAACCAACTGTCAAATTGACAACCTTGGGGTGTCAAGCCGAGAACAGACAAGTGACCTGTCTTCCGCTGTCGTCCAACGCATACTTGGTACTCCGGATGACTCCTGTGGGACCATGACTCCGTAGGTATTGGTGGGTATCATTCTTCAAAGCAATCAAATTGCTTTCGGAGCTGACTTGTACCTCGTACTTGGTAGCTTTAATAATGACAGAGCGCCGTTGGATATCGGGAGGACAAAAGCTTATGTATTATCGTCTCCTAATTCTACTCCGTATCAGATACCGTGTAAGGAAGATTCTAGGATTTCTAGGTAGTGGTAGCCCAGAAAACCTACTCCATACCTAGCACTTGCAAGTAGTCAGACACGCCAGAGTCTATGTACCTAGGTACCTGCCAAGTGCCTGCTAGGTCGGTAACTAGTGGTACAAGGGGCCCTGCAAGGGGCTGCTTGGGTACCCCTGGCTGGTGGCCCTTACAGATGGTGCCCCCTATCCTTGCATTGGCTGGCGTTAGCTGCTGGATCCAAGCCTAAAGGATCCACCAGTGACCACCTCCAATGCCTATCGCATTGCTGTCCCTTGGCCGTCTTTGAACAACCCCCCGTAAAATACACAAAGCTGCACCTCCGCGCTGAGATCTCTCGCCCGCATCCTCAGACACTTTAAGGCTACGTACCCAGCCCATCCAGAGCCATCTTCTGAAAACCTATCCTTCATCATTTCCACATCGATCTATATATCAACGGTGGGACATGCGCTGGGACATCGTCCAACACGTCCCAGGTCGTGCGACATTTCACGAAGGATCGAGGAGTTAGCTGTCTCATCTCAGACAGCCACGCGCGCACCGTTTCTCTCGGGTCGCAGGCTGACTTTCGACACCCAAATCAGTTTTCCCGCAGACAATGACCCCTCCACCGAGTTTATCCTCGCCGAAAAAACCAAAGAGTCCTCGCCGTCAATCTTCTAAACAGTTCAAGGTCATTGAGCATTCGAAGCCACATAGCAGCGCCTTGCCTGTGTCTCCGACCAGACAATCTCGACCGCTTCGACAATCGAATGGGGGTCTACCGAGCAGACAAATGGCGGGAACAGGAACGTTCCTGGCTGAATCACCACCAATGGATCACATCCACGACAATGATGATATCGAAGACCCTCATGATCTGTCCTTCTCCAGCAACCATATTCTCCGAGCATCCATGGTCGATAACCTCGTCATGTCGCTCGATCAATTCTCCGGCGGTGTGTTTGATGACGGCCCATACACTCCCCGAAGTAACAGTTATGATACAAGTGTGAGGATTCGCAAAAGAGGACATACATTCTCATCTTCGACATCTTCGGAGAATGATGTACAACACATAAGACCCATGCAGCAGATGCCACAGACAATTCCCAGACTCCCTGTCCGCAACAGTGTCAGATACCAAAAGGACCTGCAGAAACTGCCTAGTATATTTGGAGAAGACGAGGATTCGGTCCGCGCAAAGGTCTATGATGCACAAAGAGCAGCACAACCTCGTCACCCGAGGCGGAAAAAGAATGCTTCTGGTGGCGGCAGGAGTACCAACAGCAGTGCATCTTCGAGTATTGACCTGGGACATCTAGCCAGTCTGAGTGGTAGGCTAGGAGGGCCAGGAAACAGACGGTCTCGGAGCTTTGATTTTGGTGCTAGACCGCGAGATCCACGCACAACTAAACCTCCCGGAGGTGTTGATGGTGCACCCACTCCGGTGATATTTCCGGGGCCGGAAGCTCAGAACGGAACACCAGGAGTGCCATCTGGTCCACCCCTTGTCCGGAAAAACAGTGCCAAATCCTCCAAAAGCGCGTATGTCAAGAAAGGCCGAACAGCAGCATTGGGCTCCAATTCTGGCCGGAATGATTCTGTTCCCCAGCTGCCTTCGATGAAGAGTGTACCGAGTTTCAACACCGTCGAACACAGGGCGAATATAGGGTCATTACACGAGACAATCGCAGTCCCCAGACCAGGCTTCTTTCGCCGTGTTTTTGGCTCGTCCAGAAACCCATCTGTGAATACGGAGACTGCCCCAGCGGTCAATGTACTCACCAAGTCACAACCCGGTCGAGCGACTCCGGTACAAGATGAGAATGCGCAAAACCCAACAACGCCGCCTGGAAAAATGCAAAAGGCTGTTCGGCGGACGTCCACCGATGCTTCGGCAAACAAAGAGAACCAGCCAGTGATCACCAAAAAGTCTTCTGCATTTTTCCGTCGAAGAAAGAAATCGGTTTCAAATGCAGTGCCCCCTCCACTGCCACTGACATTGAACTCGGACTTGCCAACGGATAATGAGCCTGTGGATGGGACAAGTCCAGTAAGCAGCCTCAGAGCGTTTATGGACCCTTACCTGGTCGAACCTCCATCTTCGGGAGGGCATGCTCATCCTCGTGGCCACAGTCGAACCAGTTCAATGCAAGGCTTCTATAACTCGAATCTACCACCTCCAGGGTTCAACTTATCGAATCAGGTTGTTAGTCGACCTAGAGCAGGGGGCCACCACCGATCGGAATCGCACGGCAGCAGTAAGACGTTAAAGTCGAACCCCAAACAGGTCTCAGCCCTTCGAATCCCTCATCAGGACTCCTTCCTAGCAGATAGCAGCAGTGCGGAGGAGCCGATGAAGCGATCTCCGTTTGATGCCAGCCACCATTCTGACAACGAGAGGCTTCCAATACGGTACAGGGGTAGTGTAGCCGACTTGAAACTAGAGCATACTCCCTCCGCAACCTCACTGCCTAGCCCTCTCTCTGATCCAAGGTCGGCTACGACGCGACAGGGATCATGGAAATCCGACAGGGTCTCACCTGTATCTCCCATGACTGCGGCTCCTACTCCAACCTCACAGAGTGCGGACCACGGAAACAAGTCGATATCAGCTAGGCGACAGAACACTCTGGAAGTTGTGCCGAAAGGAGCCAAGGGTTCTCCATTCGCGTCAACCTCTGACGTTAGTGAGTATAGATCAGCACCAAGCACTCCCTTGATCATTGAAACACCCGACGGTGAAATCGCATCACCGCTGAGCTCCAACCCGCCGACCGCCCCGCCGAGCGATCCTCAGCCCGGTCTTCAATCAAACCATAAAACGAAGGCTCGGCAGATCTTTAATAACACCGACGATGAGGTAGATCCTTCTTCCGCAGGTGCCTGGCTGGGAGATGCCGGACCAGAGAGGGAATATGTGCGCAAAGCATATATGGAGCTCTTCGATTGGAAGGACCAAAATATCCTGGATTCCCTTCGGGGTCTTTGTGACAGAATCATACTCAGAGGCGAGACCCAGCAAATGGACCGCATCATGGATGCCTTTGCCCAGCGATGGTGCGAGTGTAACACATCGCATTCATTTAGGTCAAGCGGTAGGAATTTTCTGACTCCTTTGGCACAATTTTACTGATATATGCAGATGTGGTGCACACAATTTGCTACTCGATCCTGCTCTTGAACACCGATCTTCACTTAGCAGACATTGATCAGAAGATGACGAAGGTCCAGTTTGTGCGCAATACGCTTCCGACAATCAAACGCGTCGCCCAAGGCTCTGAGATCGAGAAAACTTTGCGAGGCCCAAAGCGCACGACAGCTTCTTCGAATGATGATACACACAGCGTTGCGTCGGATCCGAAGCGGCCTGTCGACCCGCCAATCCACGAAGATGGCCATTCCGAACTAGGCGAGCCTGCACCAGAAGTCGCACAAGGGAGAGCGTGGGAGTTACAAATCGAAGGCGTTCTCAAGTCTTTCTATACCTCGATCTCACAGGAACCTCTCCCGCTCTTCGGCGCCCAGGCTGAACCAAACACACAACTCAATCAGTCTAACAACTTCTTGACCATCGGGGGTACTATGCTTCGCCGCACACCTAGCGTGCTTAGCAAGGCACACTCTGACACGAATCGAGGTCGGTATGCCAGCGAAAGCAAGTCACTCGGCGCCCGCTTTATTACAAAGACGCGGTCGAGACCACGGCTACCGTCTGCTCCGGGCTTTGCCTCTAGTAGAACTAGCATCGACGAGCAATCCTCGGCCTGGAGTCCATCAATGTCGAGCACATGGAGCAAGGCATCTCTGGGAAAGACATTGACGTCAATGTCGGTCGATTCGTTTGGCACTGAAGCTACTCACGCCGATTATCAATCGTCTATCGGTTTTGCGAATGCTTTGAGCCAGGCAATCATTCGGGAAGACCAACTAGAATTACCGATTGAGGACGGGGCTAAAGCAGTGTCCCTGCTTGAAGACGAGTCCCTTGAGCTTTGCGGCGCCCCGTGGGCGAAGGAAGGCATCGTGAAGCACAAATGCCATCTTGAAGGTGTTGACAAGAGATCAAAGGACAGGAATTGGAATGATTGCTTTGCCGTTATTGAGAAAGGTTACATGAGACTTTTCTCATTCTCGATGACCGCGAAGTCTCTGAGAAACAGGGCACGAGCTCCCAAAGTTCCCGCTGTCGTGGGCGGTGGGAATTGGCAGGACAATGCTGAGGAGTTGTGGAAATTCACCCTGCGCCATACCATTGCCAGCTCTCTTCCACCGCCCGGATACTCAAAGGCTCGACCCTATGTGTGGGCGCTCAGTTTGCCGACAGGCGCTGTTCATCTCTTCTCAGTTGGCACACCTGACATTGTGAAAGAGTTCGTTTCTACCGCCAATTACTGGAGTGCTAGATTGTCGAAAGAGCCGATGATGGGTGGTATCAGTAACATGGAGTATGGCTGGAGTGATGCCGTGGTCAATCGCTCCTTGACCTCGCCGGACCTTCAATCCGGACACAACGCGGCGATGAGCCCGCGCCCCAGCACACAGATGTCCATGCGGAGCTCCATGGACCACGTTGGCGGCGTCCGGCCGAAACTTCCTGGAGACAAGGCTCATATCAGCGAGTGGATGCCACCTCAGCAATCCATGTTTGCCTCTCAGTTGATGGAGGTGGACCAGCTTCGCGCATTACAGACCTATGTCACCAATGTGGAGGAAGAGTTGCAGCGGCACAACGAACTGCGAGGTCTAATGCTCCTAGCATTCACAGTCAAGCACCCCAACGCCACCAGAGCAATGAACAACTGGGAGCGGAAAAGCAGTTACTTGCTTCGAGAGATTGTCAAATTCCGCACGTACATCGATACGCTACAGAATGCACAGATGACGAAGGAGAAAATTTATCGGATGAGAAAGGAGGAAGAGAGAATACATCGTGCAGCGATGGACTCTAGGAACTAGGCCACGACGGCTCTCCCTGGGGACAATGTGATGCCCGAGCGGTGCTTTATGGATGTTCTCGAACGTGACATGGAGATCCTATTTTTGCTGATGATGGTGAGCGGTTGATTCGCTTCGTTGTACTATACCCTTGTACTTGTAGTAGACGACTTGACGAATTATGAAAAGGAGACCAAGAAGGATGAGGACCCAACGCGGCTATCTCTGACTGGAGTTGGTATTCAAAATCCACCTCTATACGAAGTATGTGGTAGATAACTACTAGTATGCAAGGCATTGACCGGCCAGTCTTGCTTGTACCACTCTCTGACAGTTCCAATGCTTAGAAGAGACAGGGCCGCATCGAGGTCGCACCAGTCGAAGCCACTGGTGCTACTAGCTGGGCCGTATCGCTTGCTACCGTTCGGCCTAGTGGCCCTCCCCGAAAGAGAACTCCTGAGACGACGGGACAGGAAGGCTGAATGATTGTGTCTGACAGAATGATTTGCTAACATTTAGTGCCTGCTGTCCCTGTCTTCAGTACTGGACAACATAATTATTGTGTCTGACCAAAATATACCTGTGCGATCATCAAGTGGATCCTTGCTTCATGTTGATGACCTGCCCAGATTGAGTCTGGCGCAGGGTTTCAGAGAAGGGGTAGATACTTTGGACTCTCCCTCACCCCCCGGACACATTTTCACCATCTCAGTCGATTGAACTTGCGCAGCGACCTCGAGTATTCCTGTCAGAGTGAGTAACTCACTTGGCGATTACGGCCTCCCTTCGATCCACCCTTGTCCTCTCTATCTTCGAACCCCAGAGACAACAAACGCGCTGCATCACCATCTCCCATCGTAGCGCGTGTCAATACCCTCTGTTCTCCACACAGATGTCCGCACCACGGTATTCCAGAGGCTCGAATCACATCGGCCTGTCATTGCGCATGCCCACGGCACAATATTAGCCCTGACTCGACGGTCAACTGGTATAATGTCATCCTCGATTCTAAGCAGCCGGCCTCGAACCGAGCGCCGGTCGTCGAGGGTGCCGGGCGGGTTCGAGCCAGAAGAGGAGGACGACGTGGCATCCTCAGGGAGCGACCATGATGATTCGCCCGTCCAAGAGCACGATTCCTCTTCCTTTCTGGCTGGTCCCAGAGACCCCAGTAGTCTCCTGCAGCCCATCGACGAAAGCACAAATCTCGAATTGCCTGCGAACCTGACACTGAACGAGAGCGAGATGAATAAAATGTTATTGGATGTTGAGTCGAGCTTCATACCCGAACAGTCCGGCCTGGTGGAAAAGGACTCGTCAACCACTGGCGCAGACGACACGCACTTGTTCGGCGTTGTCAACGACAATGTCGCGGTGCGCAGGAAGCCGCACCCTATTCAGATTTCCTACCCGTCCGAGGACACAGAAAACCATGCAGCTGGAAGACTCTCCCAATCACCTCGTACACCGCCCGGCGCTTACAAGACACCTGCACCGGAACGACGCGAGTTCCGACACACTATCGAAAGCGACGGTTCAACCCGCCAAATACCCAGCACATCCGTGCTGGAAAGCATGTCCTCCTCCCCAACTGCCGCTGCCGCTGCCCGAACCCTTTCCCGAGTTCAGTCACTGGCCACCATGGGCGGATACGAGACGGCCAATGAGTCAGAGGACCAAGTGAGGCCCGAGAGGCGGTCTCGGAGTGCCCAAGACGATGCTGAAGCTACCCCACGAAAGAATGAAAACCGATATCTGGGCTTGCCAAACAGCGCTGGCGGACAGCAAGAAGGTTCAGAGAGCGCATCCAAACAAGGGACAAGACGACCAGGATACCTACACAAGAGATCTTCTCAAGCGCGCCTGTCCTACGATTCCATGGCCAGTTCCAATACTGACGCTAGCGATGCCACGGTAGGGGCGGACTTTGCGCTGCAATCAGGAGGGGCACTCCCCGATTCGAGCGCGCAGCGCAAAGCTAGGGCTGTGATTTCCAGACAAGCAAGCCTTGGAAGCATGATGTCTGGGATATCAGGTATCAGCGACGATGAACCTCGAAGACAGGCTGGTGCTACTGACTTGACAACATTGGCGGAAGAGAGCCCCAACTCTAACAAGGCTGCCGGATACTCTACGCCGCGCGCCTCGGTCTTCAACTTCAACATGCCTACCGACGCAGTCATTTCTAACAACGCCAGAGATCTGGAAGTCCCAGGTACTTTCGCTCGTCAGTATCGGCAAGAGCGAAGCATGTCCCCGGAAAAGAGCAACACGATCATAGGCATGACACCGGGCCCCAAGCGGGGCCTGACCCTAAAAGAGCACAGAAGCACCGTGGAAAAGCTGGGCAAAGAGAATTTCGACTTGAAAATGAAGATCCATTTTTTGGACCAAGCACTGCAGAAGAGATCCGAGGATGGTATCAAAGAGATGATCACAGAAAATGTACAACTAAAGTCCGACCGATTGAGGTTGGAAAAGGATAATCATAATTTACGGAAGCAGGTTCGAGACCTACAAAAGAAGCTCGAAGAGACGGGTACCCGCGACTCGCCGACTGCTGATCAAGGATATGCCACCGACGAGGAAAGGAGTCCCACCGCTGAGGAAGAAGTCATCTATCTCCGAGAAAGAGTCGAAATTAGTGAGATAGAGATAGACAAACTCCGCCAAGAGAATCTGGCAAAGGAGACTGAGAAGCGAAAGCTTGCCGAAATGGTCAAGAGCTTGGGCGATACTCGCGCCGCAGCTTCCGATGTCGGCTCAAGGGAAGAGCGCGATATGTGGAAAGATATGCTCGAGGCAGAGACCATTGCGCGTGAGCAGTCGGAAGAGGAGAACAAAAGGCTTCGGGAAGAGGTTGCGAAGCTAAGAAGTGAGACGTTCGTGTCTGGAAAGTCCAACTCACGCAAGATCAAGATCGGAGGCTCGGTTGTTTCGAGGTCTAGTAGTGTCGAAGCAGCAAATGCCAAAGACGCAGAGATTGAAAGACTCAGACATGAGGTTTCGGAACTGCAGAAGATGATTGGCGCGCAAGCTTCCACCCTGACATCTCGGAACAAGGAAAAGGAGCGGCTGTACCAGGAAATCGAAGATTTGAAACTCGGCCGGATGGGCGGTCTTCGGTCTGTGGCTGGTGACAGTATTCTCGACCGGTCGGCGTCCAGAGCAAGGTCCCATTCCCGGGCAAGCAATGGAACGAGGTTGTCTCGGATGAGCGACCAAGAGCGCGAGGTTCTCGAGACCAGGATCAATGAGCTTCGCGATGAAGTGTCCCAGTTGAAACTCGAAAACCAGAACCTTCAGAATCAATTTGACGAAGCACTTGCAGAGCTTGATGCTGTGGATGCCCAGGCGCAAGCAGACGCGGATCAATTCAATGAAGAGCTCCATTTGCTGACTCAAGAGCGCGACAATGCCCTGCGCGACGCCGAGGAACAAGATCAAGCCTTTCAACAGCTGAAGAGTGAGGCCCAGGAGGAAATCGACGGCCTGGGAGACGAGCTTGATGCCAAGGCGGAGGAATGTGCCAAACTCGAAGGCGAACTGAAAGCCCAGGTGGAGAATGTCAAGGCGTTGCAGGCCGAGATGCGATCTGCTGCGGAAGGCCTCGTCCGCCTCGAGGAAGATGCACAGCAAAATCTGGCACGGTACCAGTCAGTCAAAGCAGAGCTTGATGACGCCAATCGTGAGCTTGAGAATCTGGAAAAGACTCTCGGCGAGGCTGAAAGTAAAGTGCAAAGATTGACGGTGCAGCAGGAGAGCAGTCATAATGAGATTGCATTCCTACGCGAGGAGCAGGACGCCGACAAGATCAAGATTGGCGATCTAGAGTCGCTGCTCAAGAAGGTACACCTTAACTTGGAATCCGAAAGGGACAAGAGTAGGGAACTCGAACGGCGGATCAATGAGGAGCGTGCTCAACGAGATGCAGTTGCCAGTCAAGAGAAGCAAGAGGTCCAGAGAGTCATCAACGATCTCAATCGGGAGGCTTCTGGGGCGAAGGATGAACTCCGGAAAGTCCGCAAGGCACTATCGGCTCGTGACATTGAAGCCAAATCGTACCAGGAGCGACTGTCCGAGTTGGAGGAGAGTCTACGAAACATCATTGGAGACCCGAATAGCTCTAGATCGAGCTTGATCAGTGCAGTCACCAAGATGCGCCGCGAATTGGATCAGACAACTGTTGAGCTTGAGTCTGTCCGAAGACGACTGGATCAGACGGAAAATCTGCTTGCTGATCGTGACGCGTTGCTGGAGTCGACGAGCCATGAATGCCGAAAATTGGCAGATGCTTATGAGCGTGAGAAGGCAGGCCGACGACAAGACAAGATCGACTTTGAGAAGACCAACAAGGGTCATAACTCGACCACGAGGGCGCTCACATCTGCATCCACCAGGATTACCGAGCTAGAAGGACTTCGTCAAAATGACAGGAAGCGGATGGCACAGATGGAAACCCAACTCAAAGATCAACTGTCGGAGAGAAACCAGGTGTTGCTAAACCTCTGGAAGAGGCTATCTGCCATGTGTGGGCCAGATTGGGCTCACAACAATAGTTTGATCAATGGCAACCTCCCTTCTCAAGAGGTAATTGGAAACATGCTCTTCTGGCCTGGCTTCAGCCGGAATTTGCTGTTGGCTGCAAAGCAGGTCGAGGGCACTCTATCCACTTTCAAAGAAAAGATCAAACGCGTCGAACGCGAGCTATATAAGGAATACCAGGCACTGGAGCAAACCCTCGAAGTACGGACCCGGAAGCTGGAACGTATCGAAGAGAGTTGGGAGCAGATGAAGATCAAGATGTCGGAAATGGAAAGTCGCATAGACACCGGAGCTCGAACGCCGAAATCCAGCAGGACTCCTGAGATCAGCAAACTGAAGGGTGAGAACCGGTTACTAAAGGCCGAGCTCCAGCTCCTCCAACAGCAACAGGCACATCACAATCTACACCACCGGCGAGACAGGAATGAGAGCCGGGCATCTGGATATTCGAGTATCATGTCAAATGAGGGACCCGGTCAGGTCGACGGGGCAGCGAATGGCGGTGTTGGAGTTCCAGCCCGATCATCAAGCATGAGGCGCACTCGGACTATGGAGCTACACCGACATCATTCCACCGGGATTGTGGAGCATCTCGCCAGCATGGGCGGCGACGTGACCTCTTTGCGGTCTAATTCCATCTCTAGCCGTCACTCAGGATATACCCAGGGCGGCGAACGCGATCGTGGTGGCCTGATGATTCCGGCGGGGCCCTTCAACGCCCCAGCCGACGGAAAGTTCTCCCTGCCACCACCTCCACGAGAGGCCCCTCCTGCACCACCAAGCACCGCGTCAGGCTCGGACATAGCGAGTATTACCGCGGTAAGTGTGGGCGGCGGTCAGGGTCAGGAGAAATGGATCCATCGCCTCCGAGAATTGGAGAGGAGGTTGAAAGCCGAGCGGGAGGCCAGGCTCCTGGATCGAAGTGGCGCGAGGAGAAGACTGGAAGAAAGAGACGCGGTGAATGAAGAACTGCGACGCGAATTGGAGCGAGAAAGGGTCAGGAAGGTCAGCGCCGACGCCGGTTTCGATGTAGGCCATGCGATCTCGCCGCCTCCCCTGACATTACCGCCGCCACCCCCTGGCGCCGACTCTGAGCACATGCAAGAAGCGGCGTTCGATCCGCACGGGCCAGCGCACGGTATTGGAGGAGCGAGGAAGCGCTAGGTTCGCGTCATGGGTATTGGATTGAAACTGACGCAACCCTGGTATCAGCCCAAAGTGCGAGGCAAAGTCGAATGTAGACCTACTGAGTGAGTGAAAGAGGAGAGACGGGACGAGCCTTGCATGTCTGGAGCTAGGCAAGGTGGTCATCTCTGCTGTGTTTCTTTGGTTTTTCGGGGCTATCCTTGTATCATTATACTTTGGGAGATTGAAGGGGGTTGAATATCACTTTCACTATAGCGCAGGCAGATGGCTGCGACGGACTAGTACAGCTCAAGCCTATTGACAGTGGGCCGACGGGTTTCGTTGCGGCGATCAGATGTCCGGTTCGGAATGAAAAGTACAAGAAGTTCAAATACCGTCCGAGGGTGTAGAAGCCCCGGTTATCACTTGATGCTCGGGTAATAATAAAATAATAGCTGATTGCGGAACGAGTCCCGAAGAGGATCTGCCGAGTAGGTACCAACAGTATCGGTCCGCGGAGGAGCCGGTGGGCCTTTGGCGCCATCGAACGAGCCCCACCGGTTGAAATTCTGGGCTCTCTTTCGTGGTGTGTGGTGTGTCAATCTCTGGTTTCGGGCTCGGGCTTATTCTCCCAGTGCATGTACCTCCCTCACCGCAGCCTTGTCGCCCGTTTCACATCACTGGGACCTCTCTCTTCTCTCTTGCGGCTCGAAGGGTTGCCGAGCACACAACTATGAATCAATCAGCCTCGACCCGGACGCATAGTCCGCGAGTGGAGGAGCCCGCAGCCGCAGCCGCAGCACAAAAGGGGAAGTCAAAGGTCAGAATTACCGCCAGCGACGGATCGAGGCGGGAGGCCGTTACAATAAAACAAGAGAAGCCCGCAGTAGTGAGCAATGGCCCCGCCGAGCCCGAGGAGCCACCAGTGGAAGTCGAGGACGACGGCGAGGGCGACGAGGAAGAGGAAGAGGATGATGATGATGACGATGACGAGGTAGACAAGTGAGTCCCATCTCCATTGAATTCCCAAGCTGTGTCTTTCTCGACCATCTACCCGCTCTCGGGCACTTTGCACAGGAGAAAAACCGTTCCCGCTAATATTCTGATCCGGTTTTGCGTCAGCTTCACCACTTCCGAGATCGTCACCGTCCACGTCGGCCCCAAGCGCAAACGTTTCCATCTTCATCGCGATCTCATCTGCGAACGCTCCCCCTTCATGGAGAAATGCCTCCAAAAGAACCGGTTCGACGAGGGTTATAAGAACGAGATGTACCTTCCAGAGGACGACCCAAAGGCTTTCAGCATAGTGGTGGAGTGGATATACAGAGGAAGACTGCCCTCTTTTGGGACCGGTGCGGGCAGTGGTGGCAGTGCCGTGCCTGCGAGGGGACTCTGCGGGTTGGATATGTGTGATATATCTGCTGCGTATTGCATGGCGGATAAATTCGGCATGGAGGAACTGCAGAATGGAATCATGGATTGCATACGGACGCATTATCGATTGAGTGCCAGTTCCGGTACCACCACCAGTGCGAGCACGAGTGCCAGTGCCAGTGGCAATGGGCACAATCATAGTCACTTCCATCACATCATCAATTGCGGCCACAGCAGCAGAGATTCCACCCGCACGAGCCTCGGCCTGTCAGGAACAGCCGCAGACAGAGATAGAGATGCTCACGCAGGATCCGACTCAACATCACACCTGGTGCCCCGTCCAAGCTATGCGGCTCTCGCTCTCGTCCACCTCCATGGTCCACACAAGTCGCCGCTGAAACGATTCTTCATCGAGCACCTCGTCCATCACATGATGACCTTTCCGCGTCATTACCATGACCATCTCAGGAAAAACGTCGGGGAGGACAGCCGCGCAGAGTTTGAAGAGCTCTTCAAGATTCCGGAATTGTCGCTGTTGATCATGCGCAAGGTATGGCAATGGCAAATTGAAAAGTTTGGCGACCCTGCGAGGGACAAGGGCTGCGCGTACCACGTTCATTCCACCACGCAATGCGAGTCGAAACCGAGGTCGACATCTGCCACGGCGGGGAAGAGCACTACGGGTAGTCGGCCCCTGGGACAAGGCATGGGAGGGAGTCCCAGCACGCATCCCGCGGTGATTCTGCAGAACTTGGCCAGAAATCAGCAGGCGCAGGCCGGTTGGATGGGTGGCTCCTCGTCGAGTTTAGGCGGATGGCATCCTGGCTCCGGGTGGTAGGGATACCCACGAGAACAGCGACCACAACAAAGTGAACGGGGTCGGTGGAGATTGCGGCCACGGGATGTGACTGACGACGACGACGACGACGACGATTCTTCCCAGCAGGACAAGGCTGGGGTCCTATGGAGCAGCCAAGTTACTTTCGGTATTGTTCTCTTTTGACTGGGCGCAGAGGCGCAACTGATGGATATTTGTCTGTATTCTGGGGACTAGAGAGGAAGAACTTTCCGGGTGCAAACAGGTTGCAATGTTTTTTTGAGCGGGTGTTCTAACTCCCTTGAGGGCCATGAATGTTGGAAGCAGATCTTGATATGATGAGCAGGTATTACGCCTTAGTTACGAATGATAAGATATAAATGGAATATCTTTAATGATTCTATCCTTTTGATCCCGACGTGATGGCCCTGCCTCTTGGGCCCTCTGGGATATCGTCGCGGTATACCTCGTTCTCCTCTTCGGCACTGGCTCTCCGCCCTTTGGACTCTCATATACAGTACTCCTACTATTGCAGGCCGGCACCTCAGAGCCACACAGGGATCTATTTTGTGCAGTGGTACATGGGTTGCTGCAGCTGATCAGCCGTTGGTTCGATCTAAGATTTTCCCCTTGGTGGGGACAGGGGATCGTCAGGTCGCCTTTCTTCATGGAGGGCAGGGGTGGCTGTGATGTGATGCAAGCGATAAGGCATGGAAAATGTGGGCCAGTGAGATCCAGCTGGGGGCTCGTGGGTTGCGACGGCGCGGTAGACGGCGAGGTGGGCTAGCTCCGAGAGAGGTTTAACTGCGCGTCTTGGGTCGCTTGGGATGGTTGCGCGAGATGATCAACCTGAGGTCTTGGGGGCAAGCAGAAGCAAAGCTGGACTCGAACCCTTTTTTTTCTCCCCAGCTCCTCCTCTTCTCACATGCTTTTGTTTTTGGCTGGCCACTTGCCCTTCATTCTCTCCCTGATATCTGAGATGATCCGACCGTTTTCCTTTCGGGATAGAGAGGGGGTGTCAGTCACGACCGCCTAACTCTTGCCTTGTTTGAAAGACTACGTCACGTTTTTTTAATTGTGAGAATATTGTTGGCGTTGAGCAGGAGATTTGTTCGGGGCGTGCAATCAAGGACGCGGCGCAGCTGGTCACAGCAGTTTCAATCTTGCGAGAGGCGAGCCATCATCTAGCAATCAAGATCGCCGTGGGCCAGGCACGAGGTAAACTTCGGCGGGGTCGAGATATCGGTCACACAACCACAACGACACACAAGAGCAGACACGACTCAGTCTCCGGATCGCTGGAGGGGTTGGAAAAACACACAGACTCATGCTTATTCCATCGGCCAAGATGCCCTCTGAACGCACGCCTCTCCTCTGGTCCCCTCGCTATCCCGATGGCGACACCAGCGACTTTGCCACCGATCCCCACGCACAGTTCTGCATGATGACCGGCGTTCCATCCTCTGCCCCGACCCCTGACGGTAAACCGCGGCCTTCCTCGAAAATACCACCAAAGTCCCTGTACGGTAGAGCGCTTCGCCAACTCTCCAAGCAGCGTTTTACATATTATATGACCGCCTCACTGTCCAACACGATGCTACTGACCCAGGTCGTTCTGGGCGCCGCCTTAACCGCCTTGGGGGCCTCGGAATCAAGCCACATACTCATCACCATTTTTGGGGCTATGAACACCATAATTGCGGGACTTGTTGCGTATTTGAAATCCAGGGGCCAGCCGATGAGAGCACGGATGTACCGGGATGATTTGGAGAGAGTGGTCGACGAGATTGAGAACTCGGAGGTGATGTGGCTGGGCATCACTACGGGAGTGAATGGCTATGATGATATCGACACTGGCGATAGGAAGAGTGGCGAGAGGGGAGCGGCGGCCGTGACCGTTAGAAGCGAAGTGGCCAGACTGACCAGATTGTATGATCGCGCCGTGAGGAACAACACCGTCAACAACCCGGACATGTATATGACGGGAACCGTGGATGGGAACTATGCCGGAGCAACTCTGAGGAATCGGGCTGCTATTGGGAGTGGGCCGCCTGTTCCATTGCCAACGCCGGTTCCAGCACCCATCGCAGCCCCTGTAGTTGGGACAAATCCAGGTCCAGCCATTGTGTCTGGTTCAACGCCCGCACCAGCACCACAACCAGTGCATGACCCAGACGAAAGCCCGGCCACCGCACCACCCAAACCGAAGGAGGAACCGAAGCCGAAGGAAGACAAGAATGAGGAAAAGAAAGAAGCGGACACGAAGGGTAAAGAGAAAGAAGCCAGAGATTCAGAGAGTGATGAAGAATCGTCCGGAGAATCGTCTGGGGAATCGTCCGAAGCAAAGAATTCGAAATCGAAGAAGAAAGAGGAAAAGGCCGCTGACGAGCCAGAGCAGAAGGGAAACGAACAGCAACAAGAGCAACCGCAGCAACCCCCACATGACCCCGACGCAGAGCCTGCCAGCGACCCGAACGTACCGTTGAAGAAAGTTGCAGGCGATGCGCCGGACGGAGACGACTAGACCACATGATGCTGGTAGAGGGACTGGCACAGGAGAGCGAAGCTCTAGCGAGAAAGAATAAAGTGGCATCAACGAGTGTCTGCAAAAGGGGAAATTTGTAGTCATGGATATGGTATTGTATTTGGCTCGGTATTTTCTGGACCGTAGCACGGAATGTACTAGCAGAGGAAGAGGGGCGAAGATGGCCGACACAATCAACACCTCACTAATAACAAGCATACACCAAATACAACTTCAATATCTTTTGCATCGATTGCGTGGAGAGTCTCACATATCAACCGGTTGAATGCCTCATTGCCAGCACTGGATTAAAGGCCTCTCTCCATTTCCCGGAAACCAGCTCTGCAAATCCAACGCCCGCCTCCTTGATCTCCTTTGCCGGCTTCTGCAGGATCTCCAACGTCTTGTTCGTGTAGTCGTCCAACTCCATGGGTGGCACGAGTTTGTCCAGTCGATTCTCGGCATCGAGGTCGGTTCGCACGTACGGCGGGGCGATTTCGATGACGTTGACGTTGGTACCATGAAGACTCTCCCTAAGTCCCACAAGGAAAGAGTGTACGGCAGCCTTCGTGGGACAATAGACGGGGAACAACCCCATTGGAACGTATCCGAGACCCGAGGAAGTGATCATGAAGGTGGCCTCACGCCCCAAAGACAACAGATGCGGGATGAAGTGCCGGGCCAGGATTATGGGTGCGGTCAGGTTGGTGTTTGTCTCTTTGATGATCTTTTCATCGGTGAAGTTGTCGAGAGACAAGAAGTTGCCCTGGTACTGGATGCCGGAGTTGACCCAGACTGTGTCAATGTCAGGGTATTTGGAAAGGATGGTCTTGACATGACCGGGGAGAGCAGCCAGATCACTGTTGTCCATGACATAGGTTTCGAGACCTGGCAGCTCCTTGGCCAGTTGCACAAGACGGGCTTCGCGGCGCCCGGTGATGATGACCTTTTTGCCCATGCTGTGAAAGGCTCGGGCGAACGATTCACCTATTCCACCGGTGCCTCCAAAGATGAGGATGGTGGACATGGAAGAAGTCATGGTTGTGGTTGTTGATCCTTCTTGAAGTGTGAATGAGAGCTGGAGTATTGACCTGTAGCACCAGATGTTTTGCGACCTTTATATACTAATAGATATATATTTTCCTTCCTGTAAATATGTGCCTCATAACCACTGCCACTGCCTTAGAGGCCGGACGTTGATAACTTCCCAGAGGAGCCAACAATGGAGATAGCGGACTGATCCACTTGCCTGATTCGGCAACAGTTATGTTGCTATCCGATGCCTGGTCCAATCGGAAGATTGAAATGGGTCTTCCACTGGTCTTCTTAAATGGCCGGCGTCTTTATCACCGACTCATCCATTTCCGCCTCGCATACAAACGACGGCAATGGCGGCGACGACTGGGTCCTCACTCAACTGTTGGCTGTCAGCTGACATCCTTGTGCATTTCTGTCGTGCCTGGTTCGTTTGGTGATTGCTCACATCCATGCTGTCCATGCCGTGTGTCAAACACCCCTTGACCGATCCGTGTCTCGGCCCACCAGACGCCCCCTGGATACTATCGCACAGGTTTGATACCCAGCATGACGGAGGCGCCTCGAGAGGCTGACGCTCAGATACTGCAGCAAGTCACGGTGCTAGGTCGCCTGCTCCCCCCTCACCCGAAACGTCTTGACTGTGAATGCATTTCTTTCCAGGTGACAGGTCCGCGGCATCACTTCGCATTTGCATTTGCATTTGCGCAACAGCTGGTTGTCGTGAACCTGGAGCTCGTGGGCTGCATTGACTGCGGACCGACAGCAAGCGCTTTCCTGTGACTATCACCAAATCATGTTTCGTTTGCTATATGAGGGCTACGGCCAAGTCAAGGCTCTGTTGCTTCTTGGAAGCTGGAGATCTGGATCAAAGCCTGCCCAGAAGGTCATTGGTCCCGACACTACTACCATGAACGCCAGTATGTCTCTTATACAGGAGGGAAACTCGACCCTCAGCATCACCCAGGCGGCCATCAACGTCTTCCTGGCCTCGAAACAGGACGACGGTCTGATCAGCGACCTGGGCTACTGGCAGGTCGCAAACGGCTACACCGCCATCGCCCTGCACGACCTCTGGTCCAACACCCCGGTCTACGGCGGCGTCTTGGACGAGCTCATCGGCAAAGTCGAGGAGAACAACACAAATTGTATTAACGATATGAACGACGACTCGATGTGGTGGGCCATCTGTTCGCTGGAGCTCTTCGATCTGACGGCAGCGCCGGGCCACCTAACGGTCGCAGAGGCCATCTGGGAGCACGTCAACCACTTCGTGATCCCCGCAGATAAGTATATCATCAACGGCACCGACATGGCTGGCGGGGTCATCTGGTCGAGCAAGCCCAACGAAACCCAAGTCAACGCTATCACCACCGGCCTCTACGCGGAACTGTCGGCTCGGCTGGCTTCTCAACAAGCGAACGAGACCGACAGAGAAACGTTGCTCGCGTCTGCCATCAACAGTTTCTCCTGGATCTTGCGCAGCAGATTTGATCAAGACGAGTATCTTGTTCTCGACCACGTCGACCTCAATACAGGCGAGAGCTACAATTGGACGTTTACATACAACACCGGCCAGGCGATTGCCGCGTCTGTGGCCATCTACAGCACCCTGAAGGCAAAGGATTTGGACTTGATCCAATCGGCGACCACAGACGCATACTTGGACCTGGCCTGCAACATGGCGAGCCGCGCCCTGAATCGAAGTATTTGGGTCGACTCGAATGGGACCTTGACAGAGCCCGGCGCGTATCCCGGCACTGGCCCAGACAAAAAGCCAGCATGGCAGAACGACGACGCCATCGGTTTCAAAGCCATCTTGCTGCGGAGTCTCGTCAAGCTGTACAAGATCCTTGTCCGTGACGACAGCCACCAGGAAATGCAAACTCAGTTGGTCAATTTTATCCGCACGCAGTTTCGAAGTTTGCAGCTCAGGGATACAAACGGGAAGGGACAATACGGCCCCTGGTGGGATGGACCTATGGATTTGCCAACAAGTCACTCGCAATTGGCGGCACTTGATGTAATGGCGGCGATCCATGCCGTATCACAGGGTCGGTGAAGGTGATGGACAAAGGGAACGAGCTTTGACGCCCACGTTCAAACCACTTGTGCTCTCCTTGTCGTGTACAACGTTACCACCGGGCAGGAACCAACCGTTGTTCGTCTATCTCTGGCGCTGATTCAATCCTAGAACACTGCGAACCATCTCCCCGGGTAACACTGCAGCAGTCAACCGACCGCTATCAGACGAGATCCAGATGAAGCGAGTTGGACTCGGTGATTTTCCAACTGGTCCTGTTCCCTCCGACAGCATTCATCATGCTACACGATCTGGTATCATGCTCTTGAATGATCCGGAGCTGTCAACGGGAGATCGAGGTGATTTCGCACATAGGAGACTTCGCAATTCGAGAGTTGCCGGAGCGCGTGTCATTGCTCAATACGACCTCGTCCATAGGATCCAGCCGTTCCGGAAGTACCTCGAGCACTCTGCTGATTATGCACTGTCTGCTGGCTTCTGCTGTGATTCAAGTGTCTGTGTCCTTGGCCATTGCCTGCAGAGCAGATGAGCAGCTTTTGACAGTCTGTGCTGTGATACGGAGGACAGAGTCGTGCAACAGTTTCGCACTGTTCGATCGTCTTGTGGATGGTTTACTGGCCACGGAGACTCGGCTTCGACACGTGGAAGAAGGGAAAATCGTAGGAGCCTGGTTGCACTAGCTGCCATATTCTGGCGGATATTTGATACAGAAAGCTTGTCATGGAAGTAGTCAATGTGGAACAACGAATGCTTAACATCGTCCAAGCGCTCTGAGTGCCGATATTGTTCCTCAGTCTTGGGTTATCTTCCACCTGTCAGGACGCGCGCTCTGGATTGCCATTGCGAAGGTCAGCATGGCGTTGCGAGGATGAAATGACTCAGAGGAGATTGAACAGTGAGGTTCATGTTACGGATCCAATAACCGTAGATAGTGGCACCAGTGGAAGTAAATCGGAGGTCACCAGAAGTCCAAGACTGTCTCTTGATGCGGGGAGCACCGCCAAAGGCACTTACGCAGTTGTAAATGGTGACATCCCAAGAATAATTCACTACCTAATGTTACCTCTCCCATCCTCCCCTCACAGCAACATCCCAGTAATACATCCCTCGTCACCACTGCAATCATGTCTGTCAATGGTGCAACGCCCAAAGGGAAATACCCTGCCAAAGCACACTGTCGGCGCGTGGCTCAATACCTCATCGACGCAGGTTTCTCACGGCATGGAGTCCTGTACCTCGAGGCTCAAAAGACCCGCATGGTGGAAGACGACGACCAAGCCATGCACTTCCGTCAGCGGCGATATTTCTTCTACCTCTCCGGTTGCAAACTGCCTGACGCCTACCTCACATACAACATCCCGCAAGACATCCTCACCCTCTTCATTCCCCCGATCGACCCGGACAGCGTGATCTGGAGTGGCTTGCCCGAGTCCAAAGAGGAGGCCCTGGAGAAATATGACGTTGACGACGTCCTCTACACAAATGAAGTTAATGCTGCGTTGGCAGCCTACGGCCCTTCCAAGGCTGCTACCGTCTATGCCATCCCCGAGCAAGTCTCCGAGCACATCACATTCCTGCCCTTCAAGGCCGTCGAATTCTCATGCCTCAAGGAAGCCATTGACGAATGCCGCGTCGTCAAAGATAGCTATGAGGTTGCACTTATCCGTAAAGCAAACGAGATATCCACACTGGGACACATTGAAGCCGCCAAGGCGGTGCTCACGGCAACAAATGAGCAAGAACTCTACGGGGCGTTTGTTGGGACATGCATCTCAAACGGCGCACATGAGCTGGCGTACCACTCCATCTGTGCCAGTGGCACGAGCTGCTCCACCCTACATTACGTCCGCAACGACCAACCCTTGCGGGACCGCTTGAACATTCTGCTCGACGCGGGCGCAGAATATGATTGCTACTGTGCGGATATCACACGCACATTCCCCATCTCTGGCAAATTCACGCCAGAATCTCAGACGATATACAACATCGTGGATGAGATGCAATCGTCGTGCTTTAAGATGCTGCACGCAAATGTGCGGTGGGAAGACGTGCACATGAACGCCCATCGAGTCGCGATCAAAGGGCTCAAAGCTGCCGGTATCCTCGTGGGCAGCGAGGAGGAGATCTTTGACAAGCGCATCAGCGTTGCGTTCATGCCACACGGCCTCGGACACTATTTGGGGATGGATACGCACGATACGGGCGGACATGCCAACTACGATGACCCAGACCAGATGTTCAAGTACCTCCGTGTGCGGGGTGAGGTGCCCGCTGGCGCTGTCATCACGGTCGAACCGGGCATCTACTTTTGCAATTTCATCCTCGACCCCGTGTTAGAGGACCCGGACTTGAGTCAGTACATTGACAAGAACGTCCTGGAGAAGTACTGGACTGTCGGAGGCGTGCGGATCGAGGATGATGTCCATATCCTGGAAGACGGCTACGAGAATCTGACGAAGACGCCAAAATTATAATGACGACCGGGAAGTGTGCGCTCCGGAGCTGGGCTCCTTTCTATGGGCATGCATGACCTGACGACTTGAGCTTTGATGAGAGCATGACTACTGTGAGGGTATGCTCGTGAAGACCTGTATTATGGGTAACTTAGCAGGAGCGGCTACGGTCAAGGGTAAACAGATCATGGCGCTGTGTTATCGCCAGATACAGAAACTAAGAGAATCCATCATCATCATCATCATTCACAATTTACAAGTGTTGCTGCTTGACTCCCGCCTTTGGTCGTTACACTACTTCATCCGACCCCCTTTTGTTTCGCCTACACCTACATCATACGTTTTGGCAACCAGACTTGACCCGAACACTTTGCCTCAAACCGTACCCATAAGTCATGATGAGTCTCACAACCCCTTCCCGCCAAAGACAAGGAAAACAGCTCGAATCCCAAGCTCCATGTGCCATTAGAACTGCGCCACGCCGCGCCGCGCCGCGCAATACCCTGCTCAATCCTTCCAGGTAATGACCTTTGTCCTGACCCACTCCTCCAGGCCGGGGATGCCGTTGAAGCGACCGAAGCCGCTCTTCTTGACGCCGCCGTGCGGCAGGGCGGGTTCGTCGTGGATGCTCATGCTGTTGATGTGGACGGCGCCGGTCTCGAGCTGGCGGGCCAGCCGGAGGCCGCGGCGCAGGTCCTCGGTGAAGACGGCGCTGGTGAGGCCGTACTCGGTGTCGTTTGCCAGCTGGAGGGCCTCCTCGTCGTCGCGCACCACGTACAGCGCCACGGTCGGCCCGAATGACTCGGTGTGGTAGATGTCCATCTTGGGGTTGACGTTCTCGATCACCACGGGCCGCATGCGCGTCGACGACGCCTCGTTGTGCTGCGGGTCGCCGTACACCGTCTTCGCACCCTTGGACAGCGCGTCTTCCAGCAGCTTCTTGTTCTTCAACACGGGCGCCGCCGTCACGAGTTGCGGCACGCCCATCCCGTTGGGCGACTCGGCGAAGACGTGGTCCATCGTCTGCTTGAGCGCCTCGCGGAACTGGTCGGCCACCTTCTCGTGCACGATGATCCGCTCCGTGGCCATGCAGATCTGACCCGCGTGGAGGAAGGCACCCAGAGCGCACTGCAGCGCCGCGGTCGAGATGTTGGCGTCTTCGCAGACGATCGACGGTGCCTTGCCGCCTAGTTCCATGACCGTCGGCTTCAGGTACTTGCCAGCCTGGGAGGCGATGATGGCCCCCACGCCCGTCGAGCCGGTAAAGTTGATCTTCTTGATGGCTGGGTGAGCAATTAGCGCCGAAGTCACCTTTGCTGCGTCAGCGGGTCGGTGGTAGATGGTATTCAGGCAGCCCGCGGGCAGGCCTGCCGCGTGGAGAATGGAGGCGATGGCCCAATAGGTTGCGGGGGCCGCTTCAGGACCCTTGAGGATGACTGTGTTGCCCCTGGTGCGAGTTGTCTCGTGTTAGCCGCTACCTCTAAACTTCGTCCAATGGTGACGGAAAGGAACAATGGTGGAATACGGGACGTTCATGATCTCTTGTGAAACCAGCGCTGAAACTTACATGGCAAGAGGTTGCAAACACGCACGGAGACCCAGGACATTGGGTGCGTTCCACGGAGCAATGCCCAGAATCACACCATACGGTTCTTTGACCAGGATGGCATTACCGCCCTCTTCGGCGACGACTGGCATGGCCGAGGTCGAGGCGATTTGGATGAGGCCCGCAACACTCTTGCAAGCTTCGTAGGCCAGGTTGTGCTCAAAGGCGAACATGGACTCGGCGGCGCCTGTCTCGGTGTAGCTGTAATGCTTCAGCTCGTCTCGTCTCTTCTTGAACTCCTCGGCCGCCCTGAGAAAGATGTCTCTCCGGAAGTTTGGCTTCGTCTTGGACCACGTTGTGAAAGCCTTTTCAGCCGCCGCGATGGCCCTTTGGACATCCTCTTCGTCGGCCGAGGAGCATTTGTAAAGTGTCTTCTGGTCGAGCGGGGAGATGACGTCGAATGTCGAGGAGAGCTTGACTTCTTCTCCGTCCAGCCACAGGGGGATAGTTGACGATGCATCAAAGGCGGGAGCTGGCGCGTGTGCGCCGTTGGTACCGTTGCTTGTCATTCTGAGAGAGAGGGTTGCAGTCGATGACGAGGGATTGACGACTGATTTCTGATGTTCCTGTCTAGTGACGAAGAGGCACTGTAAGCCAGAAAAACCAGCGCCAGGTTTTATAAAATCAAGGAGCTGAACAACTCCGGCACATAGACTAGGCACATAAGCCCATCGGATATAGCACCTTCCCAGCCTAGTAGATCTACTAGGTATCAAGGTATGTACAAGATATAAAATCAACGCGGAACGGTCCCGTGGGGAGTGAAAGCGGGGAAATGAAACACGAGGGGCCTGATGAGTCCTGAATAAGGGCGGGAGCCGCAACGCGGGGCAGCCCTAACTGGGAAATAGGAGTCTCCGGTGGTCATCGAGGGGCGTTTCAGGACACGCAAAGGGCAGGTTCTAAGCGGATAGGTAAGCAAGGTAAGTGCAATCGGCTTCTCTGAGAGCGAGCGCGACATTGGGCGTCCTGTATCGCTCAGCACAACCTCCCGAGCCACCAGAGCTGAATCAGACCGGCGAAAGTTGCATCCGATATGTATTTTTCTTGCAGAGAACATAGCTTCTCATCCCACGACTATTGCTTATAAGCAATCCTGGCGACCAAGGTCCCTTTCTCGTCCCACGCGGCCGAACCCTCCGATTTCCGTTGTTGGCGCAGGTCTCTTGCTCATGAAGTTCGGGGTGAGTTCTCGCGCACCTCCTCCACCAGCGGCCGCGACGCTAGGGTTTGTAGTTGTACTGTTTCTGTGTCTTGTGCTGCTCAATCCTGACACGGATCAATCACACATTGGAACAGTAAACCTCCCAATATTGCCCTGTGACATTCCTCAGAGTCTATTCTTCCGTGTTTTCGACAGGTTCGAGGTAGAGGAGGAATAGAAGCCGCGTTGCGCTATCGGAAGGGGCCGGTTTTCGGGAGATAGGTGTTCCGGCTATCGAGTTAGTAGCTGGAAAACCCACCTTGAAAGATGCTCTACTCGGTACAAGAAGGTATTCGCAACGGCAAAGAACTCTTCCGACCATTGTCTTTCGCGCTTTCAGGCGATCTTTTGCGGATAAGACAATAATGCATTCTGTACGAGATGCCTTGTGGACACTCAACACTTGATCAACCTTCGGACTTGACACGGAGAATCCGGGCGGACTGGTGGTCGCTGTCTGCCTTTATCAAAATCTGTGACTGCGATAAGGAACAAGAAGTTGAAATCGCGCAAGTCTAGAAAGGGCAGGTTTTGGCGTTGCGGGAACTGGCTGATCTTGAACAAGATGCGACATTTCGAAGCGTAAAATCCATCAGACGCACATGCTCTCAAGATAGAACACAAACCCAACAAATTTTGTCACCCTGGTCCATTGGCTAGTTCGCGACTTGCTGTACTTGGTCGATTTTGAGCCTGTTTTGGCAGAAGATTATTGAGATACGCGTGGTAGCCATCAGACCACTTCTGCATCAACGCATGAATAGTCATCGCCTGCGCTTATGCCCGTGACACGTGGGTTTCGATGGGGCTGTATTTGGCTGCTTGCAGTAGAGACACCAAGTGCACAACAACGACGCTCCCAGTGGCAGGGCTCGCAGACAAACATAGACGCGTTTTATTTTGCAGCGTAAGGTAGGAGGGAATTTGTCGTCGAAGAAGGTTAGTCAATTGACGACCTCGTTTCTGTGCTTCGTAGCTTGCCGAAAAGCGAATGCCGATTCTGCTGCTTCGAAGCTCAAGTATCAAAGGCATTGAAGGTCTTAGGTCGAGGTGGCAGGTAGCGAAAAAGGTCCAATTTCTAGCTTATCGAGCTTCGAGAATTCATCACCTCATCCTCAGGTGAGGCCATATGCGAGCCTCAGTGGACTGGGATTGAGGGCGACAATGGCGGCTACGCGCAAACATTGGTCCGTACCCCGCAGCTCATCATGCCACTTTGTAACGTAAACAAAGAACCCAGAACAGGCTTTCATGATTTCATGATGGCATTGCGGCGGAGAAACGGGTTTATTTGGAGGTACGATTGGGCAGATTAGCCTAGTGCCCGTGGGTACAGGGCGGCGGCGAAGAGGATAGCGAGGGGGTGGCAACTTTGCTTGAGCAAATAGAGAGGAGCTGAGGATGCTGAGTATGCTGAGATTGATGAGTTGGATGAAGCACTGTGAGCATTGTTGAGCAGGAGGAGCTCACGGGCAACAGGGTTCTTTGCCTGCGCTGCGGTCTACAGAGCTTCATGCGCCCGGAACAAACCTTTTCCCCGCATTGCCTGCGCCTGCGCCCTTGTCTGTCTCGTTGCTCGTTTTCGTGTCTCCCTCAACCGACTTCCCTTTGGTCCTTTTCTCACGAATTCCTTCGGTCCCTCGAATCGAAATGCGTCCTGGCGACATGGATCTCACATCTGGGCGAGCTTAACTTTGGGATCCGAACACAAAAAAAACAGATCCGGAAAAGCTTGCAAGCTTGCAGATTGCGGCGTGCAGGACAACTAGGACAGCTTGCAGCTGGTGCGCGTTCGGTGCTGTCACCCTTGCAGCGGTCCAGATCTGCGGTCCCTTCTGGGCCTCCAATCGAGCTTCCCTTAGCACCGTATCCATCCGCAGCCACCCATCTTCCACCCTCCGGCCCATCTGCGATTGATCTGCCCTGTTATCGATCCTCGACCGTATCCTTACAGACAAACCCCTCAGTTTTCTGTAACTTATGCTCCATCCTTTTGCATGCCTTCATCCTGGTTCTGGCAGTATCCTCGAGGCGTATTGCTCATGTTGATTCATCCGGCCAAGGGTTCTTCCCTACGCCTTGTGGGTGAAGAAATCCGCTCGTCCACATGTTGGTACCGCCGGCCAAATGCTATCTCTTGCCAAAACCAGATGATCCGCTTACAGAAAGTCTCCTTACACCCGTCATGAGATGTAACATTTTCAACGCTCCAGCCCTTCAGACCGACCCTACTGATTGGCTATCCAAGCTCAGCGCTCCACAGGATACACATCTTGGAGCAATGACGGACACACGCGTACTTCGTGATCAAACTCTGAGGGGTTTCCGCTGATCCTGAGGTGAGTTTCTCTTTTCAATGGAGAGAGAGAGGGGTTGAGAGCTCTTGTAACATCTACATAAAGGTCGGCTTGGTTCCTGTGATGATCTCAAATACCAACTTCACCACCATCATACCTCAAAAGAGCCTTCTTCATCTACCTACCATCTCCAATTGTTCCAACAAGTGCTTTTGAACACCTTTCTTTGTGAAACTTCTCCATTCAGATATAATGTCTTCCCCCAAGATCCCCACCGAGCAATGGGCGCAGGTCATCGACAAGGTCGGCGGTCCTGTGCAATACAAGAAGATTCCTGTCCCCAAACCAGGCCCAGAGGATGTGCTTGTGAACATCAAATACTCTGGTGTCTGCCACACCGACCTGCACGCCGTCAATGGTGACTGGCCCCTCCCGACCAAGTTGCCTCTTGTTGGTGGTCATGAGGGTGCTGGCATCGTTGTGGCCCGTGGCGAGTTGGTCACCGACGATATCTGCAAGATTGGCGAAGCCGTGGGTGTCAAGTGGTTGAACGACTCCTGCTTGAACTGCACATTCTGCCAGCAATCAGACGAGCCTCTGTGCCTCACTCCCAAGCTCTCCGGCTACACCGTCGATGGTTCCTTCCAACAATACTGCGTCGCATCCGCAAGACACGTTGCTCACATCCCTGATGGTGTACCTCTCGACGAGGTTTCGCCCGTTCTCTGCGCAGGCATTACAGTCTACAAGGGTATCAAAGAGTCGGGAGCACGACCGGGACAGACAATTGCAATTGTTGGTGCTGGTGGTGGTTTGGGCTCATTGGCACAGCAATACGCACGGGCTATGGGTATCCATACCATTGCCATTGACACTGGAGATGACAAGAAAGCTCTCTGTGAAAAGATGGGGTCCAGCGTAAGCCGTCAAAATACTCTTTATTTGCTGGAATGGTACTAACCTTGCATGATAACAGACCTTCATCGATTTCGCTAAATCCAGCGACGTTGTCAAGGACGTCAAGGCCGCCACCAAGGATGGCCTCGGTCCTCATGCCGTCATTCTTGTCGCCGTCACCGAGAAGCCCTTCCAACAAGCTGCGGAATACGTCCGCCCCCGTGGAACCGTTATTGTGATTGGTCTTCCCGCCAAGGCATATATCCGTGCCCCAGTTTTCGAGTCAGTGGTGAAGATGATCAGAATCCAGGCCTCGTACGTCGGGAATCGACAGGACAGCGAGGAGGCTCTCGACTTCTTTGCACGCGGATTGATCAAGGTGCCATTCAAGACGGTGGATCTGAAAGAACTTCCCAAGGTCTACGAGTTGATGCATGCTGGGCAAATCGCTGGACGATATGTGCTCAAGATGCCTGACGCAGAGTAAATGGTTATTGCGACGAGGCGTGTAGCCACACAGCCGACTGAAGCTAGTGGCCGGTTATGTAAGACGATTATTCAAAAGGTAGTTTGCACAAGATGATTATGACCTAGAAGATTATTGTTCTGTTCCTGAAAGCCATTACCTCGTGTTGTTCGGGGAATGTATCTCCGTCCCACGAGTGGCCACCTCCTGCCGTTCAAGCTGAGCGATACCAGCGTAGGATTGGATCGATTCCCGACTCCAGTTTCTTTTGATTGAGTCAGTTCTCCTTGACGGTCTCTGTCCGTCTGTGGGGTTTGTCTGTCAGACCTGGACGCTTTGTTCACATACTACCGAGTAATCATCATGGAGTCCAGCTGGTGGCGCCATTAGGCCTTACCAGAATAGGAAGTACCCATTTCCTAATCTGGCGATCCAAAGAAGGCCTCTGGCTTGTCCATGCACAGACGCCACAGTCGCTGTTCCCGCTCGTTATCTGCTACCCGAGTATCTACTAAAATACCCTGAATATGCTCCTGTTCTATTCGCTCCCTTTGAAGGACAAGCTTCCAAACTTCTTCGCTATGCCTCGCCGATCACGAGGCTCCGCTTCACCGCGCCTTGGCTATACCAAAACTCCCAAAGTCTCGCTATCACTCCTTTCGGAGGTCATGTATCGATATCCTGAATTGGAGCCGTTATGGGAGCTTCTGAGAAGCCTCGTTTGTCCCCATTTCTCGGCCCAACCAGACCGTGGGGCAACGTTGACGCCTGTTCCATAAAGAATTGCCTCCGTGACTCCAGCACCGCTCCTGTATAGCCCAACCCGCCCACTGGTTTGGATTAATCTCACTGAACGGAAGGTGGAAGTATCATCTGTGGACTCTTCCGTCAGCACTGTCGGCACTCGATGCAGGTATGAAGGCGCCCAAGTTTATGTTCATCAATAAAACTGCCGGCTCGGATTCACTGTCCCACAGCCACAAGAGCGAGAGAATAAAGATCCACAGCCATGTCCAGAAGGGACGGCGGTACAAGAAGTTCGAAGACGCCATAATGTACTCTGGACAGCTACCGCACACTCGGCCTGAACACCAAGGCAAAGGACCGGAGAATTGTCAAGATGAATCCAACTATGGCGATGACTATCTTGGGGAGTCTTCGACACACCATACATCGGACCAAATACATTGTCCGTCAGAATCTCTGATTCACCTTGACGGTGATCAGTGTCTACAGCCGCGATCTCCAAATATCGACCCGTTGCTCTGGGACGATTCACAGCCACACCCCACGCCGTCAGGGTCGCCTGGCTCAATACCGGTGTTCCCTGCTTCAGCAGAGGAAAATTTTGATCCTTTCAAGGTGACCTGTGTCAGGGTCGACGAAGGCATCTACAGCCTGCTACACTATTTTCTCCGGGTGTGGCACCCGAATGTGTGGCATCTGGAGAGAAGTGGCCGGTTCGATCACGAATACGCGTTTCGGCACGACGCCATGAGTTTGGTCCAAGGATGCCTCCATGACAAGTACAACATGTACGCCCTGCTTGCCTACATGGCAAGTTACATGCACGATATCGAGGGGATAACTCCGCCGGGAGACGGCACTTTTTATATGCACCAGGCACTGCGGGCTTCTCAGAATTATGTCAAGAGTCGGCAACCGATTACGGGGCGGCTGATCTTCAATATCTTTGCGCTGGGGTGTGCCGAGTGGTACAGGTACAATCGCGAGGCCGGATACGTGCATCTCAAGGCGGCCAAGTCTATCATTGACCTGATCGGCGGCCTCAAGTGCCAGGAGGGTCCGCTCGTGGATCTTTTGTTGACTGGCGATGCCTATGTGGCCGGGGAGCTACAGCAGAAGCCTCTGTGGTCTGATTCCGATTTTGACAACGGCGACGACCACCCCATGACCGCCTACGGTCTCCAAGAGCTTCAGAAGCTACTCTCGGGCACCGTCGCCATGGGGTGCGGCCTTCTCAGCTCGGCGCAGCAGGGGATAATCCCTGCGTCCCTGCGGTGGATAGTTCTCGATCTTGCAGTGGTGGTCTCCGTCTTCGAGTCCTCACAATCCGCTGCTCCTGGGGGCGAGCATCAATCCTTTGACGGTCGTGAGGTGTTCCATTGGGTGAGCATGCGCAGCTTCGCCATCAGACATCGGCTTCTACATCTCGAACTGGACGATGGGCGAAGTGAAGCCATTCGCACGGCGCTTGTGCTGTGGATGTTTCTGTGCTTTACCGTGACTGGGCGAGTCCGGACGGCCAAAGTCATGGCACCCTTCCTGCAGGATCGACTGTGCTCCATCCCGGAGGCAGAGTGGAACGGCCACCAAGAAGTCCTCGCATGGGTTCTGAGCATCGGTGCCATGTCTTCTCAGGTCGGGTCGGAGACTCACACGTGGTTTGTGGCTCAAGGCAGCTCTCTGCCTGTCTGTCTTCGCGGAGCTGACGACGCCGACGGGATCTTTGCCGCTCTCGTCGCCCTCTCCCAGAGGTTCTTCTACCTGGAGTCGGCGCAGCAGAGTTATCTGCGAGCTTTGGCTGACGATATCCACGATATGCGCGCGGCAACAGCAGGAGAGGAATCGAACGTCGAGTGAGTGCCGAGTTGGGTGTGTTTTATATTCTAACCGCAGCATTGGGGTAACCTGGACCGCTATACATATTATATATCACCATTCTTCAGAACAGATACGCAAGAGATCTATTTTTTCTTTTTTAGGATACAGACGATCTCCCTTTTCTGATACCGGGAATCCCATCTCTTGTGATCTGCCAGGAGGGACAATATTCGTTCGTGTCGTCGTTGTTGCGGTTGTTGTGAGTTGGGGTACTTGGAAACATGTCTCTCGTATATGTACACCGCCTAGCAGCGGGGAATGCCGAAATCTTCAAAAAGTCCCATCGTGTTTGTGCCCCTCCATCGAGACTGCTGCTGATTCAGCACACGTATGATCCGTCACCCATCCATCATTGACTGGCATGGACACATGGGCTAATATGGGCGTCATCGAATATGGACCACGGAAATCTTAAACCCCGCGCTGGGGACTGTTGTTAAGTCCGTAACTGCCGGTGTCTGTATGGGAGGATGGATCGATGCATGGACGAGGGATGACAAATATGGCCGAGGAGATAGGTAGATAAGTCAGGGTAGATTAGTCGGTGGTGGGTAGGTGGTAGAATTGCAGTACGGGATGATTGGGAGAACGGATCGGGGGGGTAGGAGGACATGCAATGTTAGATATAAGAGATAGATATATACCTTAGGTACTCAGGCTTGTCAGGTTGTATGTACTAGTCAAGCTGGTGTAGCCCCAAATACCCCAAGACCTCCTCCCACCACCACCTCCTCGTCCCTCATTCACCAATTGTTTAAACGCCTTGACTGCGCATACACACATCCTGTCCCTGCCTCCGCTGTCCTTCACATACATACACACCCATGGCGACCCCCAAATACGCCAATAAGCTCGCCAACACCACCGTCCTGATCATCGGAGGCACATCCGGGCTCGGCTTCGGTCTGGCAGAGGCCCTTTTGGAGCACAACGTCGCCCACCTCTACCTCTCCTCGTCGCGGCAGCAGAGGGTCGACTCAGCCGTGTCACGCCTTCAGTCTGCGTACCCAGACTCCAAAGCCACCGTCACGGGCCTGGCGTGCAATCTTGGCGACGAGTCCACGCTAGAAGCCAACATCAAGAACCTGTTCCCAAAGATCGGCCGCAAAATCGACCATGTGGTCTTCTCGGCTGGTGACCCGCTCGCGGCCAAACCCCTCGCAGAAGTCGACTTGCCCTTCATGAAGCAAGCTGGCATGGTCCGATTCTTTGCGCCCTTTTTCGTTGCAAAGGAGGCCATCCCTTACCTCAACCCAGGCCCGGCGAGCTCCATCACCTTGACCACGGGCTCGGTATCGGAGAAACCGCTGCCCAATTGGGCCGTGGTGGCATCCTACGCCAGTGGCCTGCACGGCATGACCCGCGGTCTTGCTCTCGAGCTAAAACCCGTGCGTGTCAACTTGATCTCGCCCGGTGTCGTGGACACGGAGCTTTGGGAAACCAGTCTGGGCGACAAAGCCAAAGTCAAGGCCGCGCTAGAGCGTTCGAAAGCCCATGTCGCCACAGGCGAGGTTGGCCAGGTCGAGGATGTAGTGGAGTCGTTCCTATACGTGCTGAAGGACAAGAACGTCACGGGCACGTGTATCAGGACAGATGGCGGTGTCTTCCTCCTATGAGAGGTTCGTAGGAGAGGCGTGTCGAGGTGCTGTCGAGGTACTGTTGGACACGCTTGGCAAGAGAAGAGCCCACCAGGGGAAGGGTTACTATCCATAAGACCCAGACATACCAGAACATACCAGTATCACGCAAACAGCGCGAGAGTTTGAATCGTGACTCTCTTCTCTATTTTGTCCAAGTAGCCATGGAACTCCAACAAGTGACCGGTCAGCGGGCCACACAGTCGTCTACAAAGCTGCAAGGCTGTGTTATCTGCAATGTATGATGGAGGGCGGAATAGGGGTTATCAGCCTGATGGGGGCAGGGCTTACAGTACCCGACCTTGTACAGTAATTGCTGACTTTCCGACCTATAATACCTCCAGTATCTAATATTTGTCTCGTGCCCTACTGGTCTGATTGGTGGGTATCGAATGCCTATCCGATTTTGGTCCCAGTCATCTTCCTTACAAGGTTACTCGAGCCAGGGAAACCGCATCAAGGTGTCAAGGATATAACGACCGGACTCAAGGACGATATAGCCTTCTGTGGTTTGGAGGGTGATATGGTATTGTTGGGCAACAAGCAGATATCCCCTATCTCAGTAATGGACTCATCCCATGTAACTCCTTGTCACCGAACCTCGGTTCTGAGCAGAGGCTGGAATGGATGTGTTGGGCCAAGGGCGCGATCGAGTAGGAGGGGATGCAGAGTTTGGGGGCGCAGGTCGGGACAAGAGGACAGACAAGATGGCTGATAGTATTCAGTGAGGCAAGCCCATGGACCAAGCAAGGTGATCAGCAGGACTGCCAAAGGAGACAGTGGTTGTTTATGGGATCAAGAAGGTGATACCAGGTTTAAAGCCAAGTGAACCTGCGGCGTCGAGGTGCCAAGCATCTCCAAGTCCGGCGTGTTCGATTCAACCAGCCAGAGGCCCCCTTTAACTAGAGAATCCAGCCGGAGAAAGAGATGGGAGCGCCTGCTGTCCACTGGCTTAGGCTTCACTAGCCCCCCAACACCACCTATGGAGCCCAAGACGAGAAAAGTTTTACCTAAGTTCAGCTGCTATCAGATTGCCTAGGCTGCGTGATGACCATATCCACCAGTATAAATGGAGAGATTCTATCCCCCAAGTGCGTCTCCCCCCGCCATGTCACCCTTGGATAACGCAGTTACACTTAGATACTTGTACAGTAAAGTACTAGTAAGCCAAAAAGTTGATGACAACAGTACCACCAGTTTCGCCTCAAAAACACCATGAATCCCGCCATGCTGCTCATCAGCACTATCATCACCGCCGCCATCACCATCCCTACCGCCCTCTTCTTCACCAACAAATTTGGCAACCTGGCTAACCCTGGTGCCCCGGTCGCCTACACCTGAATACATACACACACACACACACACACACTCTCTCTCTCTCTCTCTTTCTCCCTGCAGCTCGGGGCCGTCTCACCGAGCCTTATCAGAAAAACACCCCCTTCCACGAGTCGATATCCATATCTGCCGCCATGACTGAACACCTTGCAGACACACCTTCAGTGCTTGCCACCCACACCACCGATCCCAGCCAACAAGAAATCTCGCACCCGCCAAAGTCTTACACATATTATCACGCCGGTCCACTATTCACCATTGCCGAACTCCACACTAATGCTCTCCTCGCTCAGGCCATCCAAAAGTGCTCCTCGGGGAAGTTCATCCCCGTCTTACCCCAGGATCTCGAACAGCGTGACCAGAGCCCCCATTCCATCAGGGACGAGGACATCCGGGCTCTGCTTTCCTGCGACACGGCCATGTTTACTTACGACGGTACCGAGTTAGATGCCGGCACGGTGGTCGAGTACATGGTCGCCAAAATGGCCGATATCCCCGCTGTCGTGCTCCGGACGGACTTTCGCGGTGCGGGCGACCAGGCAGAGACGGGCGACGCGTGGAACCTGATGAGCTCCAACTGGCCACGGACCGTGGGTGTGAGTGCGCACGCCATGGTGGGCTACAAGACGAGCCTCCAAAGGGCGCAAGCTGGAGTGGAAGGCACACGAGGGAAGACGGTTGGTGAGTCCATGATTGACGACGTCGCCCAGAAGGTGGTGGATGCTTTTGAGAAGGTGCTGAACGAGCCCCCGAGATTGCCAAAGGAGCTGAGAGAGTGTGTGTATCAGTGGTTGGCCTTGATGCCTGGGTTTAAGAAAGGGAGTGATCAGGATAATGTCGAGCTGCTCGCGAAACTGTGCAAGGACAAGCAATCTAGAGGCTTGTTGTAGAGACATAGAAATAGAATCATCATTAAAATCAACCCGACCAGTTTACCTTCCAGTTCGTTTCCAGATGGAAGATGAGGGTATAGTAGAGCAAAACGCTTTGTTGGACACTTTTCCCTGCCTGCCTTTTATTGTACCAAGTGACGCCGTTTCCCTAGGCAAGTATGTCGATATTGATCCTACAACCATTGTTTTACTATAAGTACAATGAACCCTCCCGAAGTTGACTCAGACTTGAGCAGCATGGTAGTACATCTAGTTGTCTTGCTGGACTTTAATGATTGGGTCGAAAGACAAGGCAGCGATAACACCAATATTCCTCCCCGAGTTCCTATACATATACTCACACTAACTCCCTAATCCATCACGGACGCCTCATTCATCTGATCCATTCCAGCGAGATATCCGAGCCAGCTTCCGGCCCGCCATTCTCCTGGATCCGCCACAACGGCGAGCTCTTGCTCCATCGCCGCATGGCCCAGGCGATGACGGTGAACGAGGTGAGAAATCCGATGCCGGCAGCCGTGGCCCAAAACACCGTCACATCATACGCCTTGCGGTAGAAGAGGGAACCCTCAAAGTCCATGTAGCCGCCAAACGCAGAGCTGCCGAACGTGCTCGACTTGCACAGACACCCGTTCAGCAAGCCGAGCACCTGGGACAGTGTGATGACGAACAGTGACAAGACCGCCAGCAAGTTGGGTAACAGCATGAGCAGTTGAAGCCAGCGCCATGGCTCTTGGATGGCCAGCAGTACGAGCCATGATAGCGAGCTCAGGATGTACCATATCGAGTAGAGCCCGGAGCGGCACCCCAGCCCTATCGTTGGTGTATTGAACGACACCATAAATGCCATGCCAAAACTGACTGAAAAGACAAGCGTCAGTATTTTGTCACGTAGCTAGAGGGATAAGTTGTGCAGGATAAGGTACAAAAGCCGTAGACGAGATTGGGCATTGCTCATCATGTGTCCTGACCCAGACACTGCATCCAGAAAAGGAACGACTTACCGCCCACAATCACCTCGCTGCACACCCATATGATGAACCACGAGTACGGCCGTTTTGTCAGCTCGGCTTCGAAACCGGCCGGGTCGTCAAGATTGAGGCTATCGAGGTCGTCACCCGCGTGTTCGTATTGCATAAGCGCAGCATTGGCGACGCCGCAGTATCTCAGATAGCGTCCCTGACCAACAAAATGCCCGATACCATATCGACGTCGCACTCCAGGTTGTCTGAGTTCGAGAGCTCTACTCCATAGGACTAGCTCGTTGGCTTCTGCTTCTTGCTGTGCTTCCCCGTGCTGTGCTTCCCCATTCTGTCCCGGCAATGGTGGCTGGGCGGCACCAGAGCCTTCCGCTTGGGGAGGTTGTGTGGCCGCATTAGCTGCGTCTCTGATGAGCCCTTGCCGCCTTTGTGCCTCAACGACCTGTTCAACGTTGTACAACCATCGTTCGATGAGCTCCTGGCACCGACTCGAGTTCGTGGGGTTTCGATCAATGATTGCCATCACCACCAACGAGGGGATCCACGACAGTAGAAGTCCGAGCGCGAGCGAGTGTGCGGTGGTATTGTCACCAAGGTCGGCAAAAGCCACCGCGACCGAGATGATCAAGGAGACGCCGAACCATAAGATGTTGAGCGCGAGAGGCCACACGCCCTTCCTACGGTTGAGGCGCAGGTGGTACGCAAGAGTGGCGTTGAGCTCTGCGAGTCGTGCTTGGAGCTCTTGTTGGTCGGCATGTGGTCCGTGCGCAGACAATTTGAGCTGCCGGAAGACTCCCTGCAATAGTGCTCTGTTGCGATTTCTCACTGTAGATGCAGGTTCTTCTTCTGAATTACTGGAACCATCCACCGGCTTGGGATGCGTTCCCCTCATCACCAATTTCTTCAGCCGTCGAAGTCGGTCTGGCAGGCTCTGGTTCTCTAGACGACCAACGGGCCGCGGGGCAGGCAACATTCCAGGATATTGGTACTGGTTGATACAGCTCAAGATATACATGGCGTCGTCCATTCGGGCGGTCGGCGGCGACGCTCTGGCTACTTCGTGGCATTTCTTGATCATGTATATGTTGAAGATGGTTGTGGTCAAGCTTGCAGACGGAGCGCCGATCCAGTTCAGCAATGCCTCGAGATTCCTTCTTTTGCGAATATTGAGCGACTCCCAGGGCAGCTGGGCAATCAGGCTAACACTAGGCAGAATCCATGTCGTCAGAATCTGGAAGACGGTGAAAGCATCCCACAGATCTGGACCCGAGCCACACGCAGCAATGCAGCCATCGACGGTCAGGGCTAGTGTCTCGTTTCGATACGACGGATCGATGCCACGAAGCGGGCCGTGGTAAACAATATCGAAATGATAGGTGCTACATTGAGAAACGTGTATGATCAGCTTACGAATCCCCAAATATCTTGGGATAGAGGATGTGGGAGACTTACCTTTCGATAGTGCCTCTGTCTATATCGACAAGCACTTTGGCTTTACATTGGTCAAAGTCTGCCGCATGCGCTTTTGTCGTAAGGCTGACGATAAGTAGAAGTGCAAGCAAGGTATGCTTCAACAGGGTAACACAGAAGTAGAAAGCCATGGCAAAAGTGATCACAGAGACTTCATTGAATCAGCCGACATGCCAAACGGAAGGGGTGAGATGACCATTTATGGACAAACAACCCTACAATGGAAAACGGAGTTGTGGGTTGCGGCGACGCAATATTGATTCCGGTTCAACATGACACGAACAGAACTATGGCTCCAAGCCATCGAACAAGGGGGGTACATGACGAACCATCAGGCTGAGACGTATGAATCAGGAATGTCTGCTTGCTGGTCGAATCACAACGGCCGCCCGATGCGGCTGTGCTTTATGGATCCCCTGATTGAGAGTTGACTTGCTCACCGGGGATGGATACCCCTTGCAAACTGTACCGAGTCCCTCGTACCGAGAACTGATGGTCGGCCTTTGCCCCGAACCTTTGTGGGATGGAAACACAGGAAGTAGATCTGATCTGGATCAGGAGGCTCTGCAGCACCATTTGACCAACGGAGTTCGGACATCCACATCCATGTTACCGCATTGCCGTGATAAGTCAAGCCCTTCCAAGCTTCTTGAAGCCTTCTCGTACTTACCAGGTTCATCCTGCACCAATAGAAATGGGTCAACTGGTGTTTCATTTGCCCAGGCCAGTCATTTGCCACAGCCACCACAGCCAAGCACTTCTGGCATTGCAATATTTGCTAGAGGACACCAGTCTGGCCAGAACTGGTGGCACACAATGTCCGATGGCGGCAACATCATGAAGTGAATACGAGGAGAAGATGCAGGAGGCTCAATTGACACGTTGGCTATTGGCTAGTTCTGGAGCTGTAGAAAGGGGGGACCAGGAAACGGAATTCCAAGGCTTCAGGGGTTGATAAGGGATGGACGCCTCGACGTGTACCTCGTACAATTTAAGGCTGCGTGCCTGCTAAGGCAATAAGCCAAACACAAATCCTATTGGACAAAACCCACGTGACTCTGGACGCAGCTCAATTTCACGTGACTGTATTATCAATATCGACCAGCCTTGCCAGCCTCGTCTAGAATGATTCGCACTTCATCTATCAATAAGCAGTCTTGCAGCGGTGCGATCCTAATGAACCAAACCTATCCCTAAGCTGTACACTACGATACCAATCTTCGTGACCCGATTCCTCGGCGTGTGCAAAAGTTCGAGCGATCAGGTGCTTGCGCATCTGACAAACTGCGACCCAAGAAGTGCCCTGAAGCGAAACCTGCTTACCTCTTTAGAAACCCCAAATCGTTCCACGAGCCATGTAACTAGCTTTCTCTGTTAAACATTGTCTCTAAGACGCACAACTGTGTTCGAAATGCTATACAAAATTGTATTGGCGTACACTATCGTCACCTTCCTTCGCTTCCAATCCCTGGTTGTCGCTACTGAGAATTCACAGACTCTACTGAGCCCAGATTCAAGTCCTCCGCACCGGATAGCAATCATCGGCGCAGGCCCCGGTGGCTCCTCTGCATCCTATCACCTTCACAAATTCTCCCAGCAGCTCTACCCGCCACCTGAAAATACTCCGATACATATCACCGTTTTCGACTCTAACCCCTACATCGGTGGCCGGACTACCACGGTCAATGCCCTAAATGACTCCCGCTACCCGGTCGAACTCGGAGCAAGCATATTTGTTAAGATAAACCATATTTTATACAATGCTACGCGAGACTTTGGGTTAACTTCTGCCGTCAAGATATACGAATCTGCACCTGATTCAAAGTACGAATTGGGCATTTGGGATGGGAAAGACTTCGTTTTCAAGGCAGAGAGAGATGATGATGAGGACAGGGGATCATGGAGAGGATGGTGGGACATTGCCAAACTTCTCTGGAAATATGGACTCGCACCCATACGGACGCGGCAGGCGACCAAGAAAGCCGTCGGTGAATTCTTGAAGTTTTACGACGAACCAATATTTCCATTTCGTTCGATAGCAGAGGCTGTGGGAGCTACAGGACTGGGTGCATATACCGGCTTGACAGGGAAGGAGGTTTTGCAGAATGCCAAGGTGGGCGATCTGTTTTCTCGTGAGATCATCCAGGCAAGCACACGGGTGAACTACGCGAGCAACCTGGGCGGCATCCACGGATTGGAAACATTGGTATGCATGGCCATTGAGGGAGCAATGGCCGTCGAGGACGGCAATTGGCAGATCTTTAATGAAATGGTGAGAAGTACGGCAGATGAGATCTTCTTGAATACAACAATTACTGCTGTCAACAAGGATGAAAAGAAAGGGACATTCCAGCTCGAGATTGCTGATGACGAAATCAATGGACCGCGTACGAAGGAATACAGCCACGAGTACGACACGGTCATCCTCGCAGCTCCATATCAATTTTCCAATATCACCTTTACACCACCGCCTCTCAACACGCCGGAGAGAATTCCCTACGTTTCGCTATACGTGACCTTGCTCACCTCTCCCCGTCGCCTTTCCCCGTCATTCTTCGGACTCGAATCTCACGCGGACGTTCCTTCATCCGTCCTCACAACACTCTCTCCGGAATTGTCAGACGAGCTGGGTTCGCATCGGGGCGTCGATGCCGTTGGGCCGGCCGGATTCTGGTCGATAAGCACGCTCCGGGTTCTACATCCAGAGACAGACGGGAGCTTTTGCGGACCGACATCAAACTGCACGCAGCTGCCTGTCGAATCCGGAGAGGTCGGAGCCGAACGCGACACACAGTATCTGTACAAAATATTCTCACCGGCACCCTTGACGGGGACGTTCCTTTCGTCGTTGCTCGGCTTCCCATACACTCCGGAGCCTGAAAACAAACACGACGATCCTCTCGCCAAGCTCCCTAAGTCTGAGATCACTTGGCTCCACGAGAAACACTGGCACAGCTACCCTTACGAGACGCCTCGGACGACGTTTGATAACTTCACCCTGTGCTCCACTGAGTCGTGCTCCTCACGGGGCACCTCGGACGGAGTCTACTACCTCTCCGGCATGGAATCCTTCATCTCGACCATGGAGACTTCTGCTCTTGCAGGAATGAATATCGCCCGCATCGTGGTCCAGAATCTGCTTGAAGAACGTGGTCAGAGTTGAGTTCTGTGCGCCAACCCGGTAGAGCGGAAGAAAAAAAAACACACATAGCGTCCACCCTTCGGTGTGGTCTTCAGAAGAAAGAAAGCCAGATACAGATGACCTCCGTGCACAGTCTTATTCATGATGCCCATCCTCCCTCCCTATATATACATACATAGACGTTACAAATTCAATCTATCCACGTACCTGCCTAGATCATCTGTTGTCGCAAGAATCGAGGGTGTGTTTTGTGAGAAATGGAACCTAGGGCAAGACTCACTTGCCGACACCTTGCGACACTCAGGGTCACATCGATGTGGTCAAGTCCCGCCGAAGGTACGTCATATAACCCAGATAGCAGGATGAGGGAAACCAATGAGGAAACCGGGGTGATGTTATGTAGATGGACGAAGAGCAGTGTACGGAGTAGACAGAACAGACTTGAGACTTGAAGAAACCGAAGCAATTGACTGGTTCGAAAGACGTGAGATCGGAAAGGTTCAATCCATTATTTTTCTAGGGGAAAGCAGTAATATGCAGCAACTGGATCCTCTAAGCGGACTTCAATTTCAAACGTCCCAGATCCTGCTTCGTATCCTTTTTTATGACCAAAATCCGAGGTGCTCGCCGCTCGCCGCTCGCCGTGCGCGTCGAGACGCGGCGCCGTAATCAAGTCCCGAACATCCTGGACGCCAGGCGCCATCATTCACTCATTCACTGGTTAATCAACATGAAATTTGTAGCGGAGAATGCTCCTGTTCTGCAACGTCATATGAGACGATCCATGGACATTGCCCAGTGTTGTAATGCACTCATCTCGCTTTTTCGTCTCAATGTGCATTCATTCACCCGAGACACTGCGGTAATGCTGTACCCAGATGATCCATAGTCCTGAAAAGGGAAGTCAAAGTCGAACAAAGCTTGAACGCCGAGGGTATCATTAGTATTACCAACCATGCTGCAGACAAAGAGGGAAATCAGGATGACAGCTCTTCCTGCACTCTGACAATCATCACGAAAGCAATAAGATCCACTCCCCTCCAGCACCAATAGCGCATCTCTCTTCAAGCTTGGGATGTCGCTCCCTGAGTTACAGGTTGGGAGTCGGCCGAAGGGGTCAACGTCGACGGCTCAATAGTCTCTCCCTCCTTGTCCATTGGAGGCACCGAGGGTTCACCTTGTACTGATTGGACTTGCGGTGCAGTCTTTACGCCTCCTGAGGAAGCAGTATGAGAAGGACCTGGCGTAGTGGTCACAGGTGAAGCAACGTGTGGCGTGCCGTTTCGAGTGCCTGCATTGACCGAGCTAGCTGGCGCGGGCGAGCCAGTGCGGGAGAATCCTGCGAAATTGGGATTCTTGAAACGCCGGATGAAATTTTGAATGTGCCCCATGATCGTCTCTTCTTCGATGGTATGGCCGCCGGGCATCAGAGACTCTGGGTGGCCATGCAATAATCTTCGCGTAGCCGAGGCAAATATCTTCTGCCAGTGCTCGACTCTTGCGGGAGAGACTTGTTCGAGCATGGCACTCTCGAACTTCTTGATGGTTATGAGACCATCGAGGGTGCAAGGCATGTTTCGGGATGCTGAAGAGCTAGTGAGGACGGGTGGGACTGCCGTAGGAGTTGGTGTTGCGATTGCACTTGGGGAAGGATGAGGTCCCTGGCTTGTGGGATGCATGGGTGGCGCAGGACCCGATTGCAAAGCTCCAGGTTGTGATGGGAAGGGTGGCTGTCCTGGTTGCGACGGCGGATAGAAAGGGCGGTTCTGACCTGCAGAATATGTTGTGGCCGACGGTGGTACCCCTCCTGGTGGAGGTGGCCACGGCATCCCGTTTGAAGGCGGCGGCATGGATCCGTGTGGACCTTGTCCGTAGAAAGGCGGAGCATGTCCTTGAGGAGGCATCCCGTTCTGTTGAGGATATGATGTGCTGTTCTGCCAATTCAGCATTTGAGGAGGACCTTGCGGTACATTTTGACGTGGCGCTGGTGCAGGTTTTGGTTTGGAGGCGGCTGCTTGCTGGGCTGCCCGCCTCCTCTCCGCTTGAGGCTGTAGAGCTCCTGGGATTGCTTTCCACGCAAAGCCTTTGCCTTCCTTCTCGCCCTTCTCGAAGAGCTTGTTCCATTCTTGATTCAGGTTGTGACGGACGCTGCTCTGCCACCCTTCGGAGTCCACTCTATGCACAAAGAATGGGAATTTCAACTTCAAGGCACGGTAGATCTGCTTCAGAGGAAGAGCTTTGGGGTGGATATCAAGCAGGATGTCGTAGATCAGTCGAGCATAGGGTTCAGATGGCCTGGCCAGCTGTTCTTCTGTCAAGCTTTCTGCAGGGGGATAATCTGGACTCGGGGATTTCGACCTGGCTTTCTTGACTGGTGGTGGTTTCTCGGGTTCGCTAGGCAGATCGGCCTCACCACCCTCGATTGATTGAATGATATCGCCGTCTTCTCCAATCCGCTTTCGTTTCTTGTATTTCCTCTTCTCCGGCTTGGATTCGATTGCAATTTCTTCCTCTTTTGTGATTGGCCTGGGAGGCTTCGGGCCTCGCATTATTGGTGGCGGGGTCTTCCCTCCGTTTGCGGCCTTTGCTTCTGCAAGCTTAGCTGCCTTTTCTCGTTCTTTTCTTTCTCGAGTCGACATGATTCCATCCTTCGGCGGTCTCCCAGGTCCTCGCCTTTTCGGAGGCAGAGGCTGGCCATCAGGTCCTAGAATAGGTTCCGCAATCACTGCTGGTGGCTTCTCTATGGTATTCAGGATAATCTTTGTCTTGCCCCTGCCGGCCTTTGCGGGCGACACGCTCCTGTCTTGTTCAATCGAAATTGGGGAAATGCTCCGTGGTCGCGAAGGGGTCCGATCAGCCTCTTCGTGGCCTGACGCATCGCTCGGCGACTCGGATTCTTGCTTTGGCAGTTTGAAGGTCATCCAGACATTCGATATCTGTATTTTTGAACCGTCACGGAGAGGCCGTATCTGACCGCGCGGAAGATACACATCGTCCAAGAAAGCGCCATTTCTACCCATGACTTTCATCTGAAAGCGCTCCTTGTCGAAATCCCATTGAATCTTGACATGTCGCCGTGAAATACTCTTGTGGTTTTCCAGCTCAGACTTTTGGTGGTTTCGCATCGCATGAATGGGAATGAGCGGACAGTTGTGGGCGTCTGGGATATGGTCAGCCGTTACTGGCGCCGGTTGTTCATTGTCTAGATCCGGGTCGATGCCCTGCTCCAGTTGTGCTTGACGTTCTGCCATCTTGTGGTAGTCGAAAGGAGCAAGAGGGGGATTGTAGAGAACTTCCTGAGGTTTGACGACACTACCAGCAGACCTTTCGGACGAGTGCGAGTGTAAGGGGTGTCCATCCTCTCCTTTTTCATTGTCCATACCCAGACCGTCGTCGACACCACCAAAACCGCCGGCTTCACTGACGACACTCCCTTGGACTTGACTATCACCAGGTCGGGCTATCCCTTCGGAGAGACCAGACCGTCTGCCGCTCGAGCTCTGGGCACGGTCTTGCTCGGCCTGACGCGCTTCTTCGGCTTTTGCAAGGGCAGCCCTGTACGCAAAAGCATCCCTGCCTAGTTCACATGCATAGGTGGTGATGTAGTAGTTCCCATCTTCAAACTCAATCTTTGCAAAGGCTTCGATTTCCCTTCGTTCCGGGAGGGGGATTTGAGAGGTAGCAGGTGGTAGAGGGTCGTTCGCGTAGGTTGTCAATAGACCATCCGGTCCCATTGGGAGCGGTAAGGGTTGTGTGAACGCATCCATCGAGAGCGTAGGAGCCAGGGGAGGAAGGTCGCTGGCAGTGAGAAAGTCGTCGGGATGCTGTAGCGGGAGAGGAGGGAGCAGGCTAGCAGGGTCTGTCTCTAGTTTGACGTTGCTTGTTTCCGTCGCCGTGACCGTGGCCGTCGCTTCAGTAGAGGCATCGAGACCCTGGTCGGGCAAAGGTTCCATGTCCGTGCTGGCGGGCGCAGTTGCGGTCTGGCTTTGGGATTGTGCCTGACCGACGGGGGTCAGAGCCGCGAGCAGGTTGCCTACAGCGTGATTCCGTGTTTGAGCATCTAGATCGTCCCAAGCAGGGTGGCTCGTTATGGGAGGGCTGCTGTGCTGTGGTTCTTGTTCATCGTGATGGTCGGGGTCGCTGTCGTTCTCATGGAGATCCGATGTAGCGGTCCATGATGGGAGATCTGGCAGACCTCTTGACGACGTCGCAATGGCATGCGACGACATTACGAGGTCTGCAAGATCCTGGAAAGTAAGCTCGAGTCCGTCAGGTTTGCTGTCGAAGGGTCGGCGCAATCTCCAAACGATCAAAAGTTCTCATGGGAAAAGTAAAAGTCGAAGAGAGGCGGGCGGGAGGCGGACAGCGCAGTCCCGCGCCAGCCAATCACAGGCCGTACAAGGCAGGGAATTTCTCTCTCGACATCTTGCGGGACTCGGTCCTTTACGATGAGGAGCCAGACAATCTCGCCGACTTGTGGCCTTGTTTCGCCTTGTGCCCGACAGTCATTTCGGCCCTGTAGTGAGATGGGCGAACCTTTGGTCCCGCCAACTTTGACGGAACACCATCTTACTGGGCCTACATAACTGACCAAATACTGAGGATCTGTCACTCCAGCCAACTACATTCGGAGACACGAGTAATACTCGTAGTGCTCATCCCCGTATGGCTCCGCGAAGCAAACAGAAGGCTGCTCCTCCATCCAAGGGCGACAATGTTCAGCCAACAAAGCCCCATCTGCCAGATTGGCCTCCTCTAGCACCTCTCGTTCCTCAGGAGCACCTATTTATCGAGACAGTCGTCCCTGGCCAGATCTTGGTCATCCGAAACCTGTTCACGTCCAGTCTATGCAGAAACTACGTGGCTTTCCTCTCTTCCTTACCCTTGACTACGACACCGGGCAAACCGAAGCGAGGGGAGGCGACCCGAGTCAATGATCGATTCCAGGTTGAAGACCCGAAATTTGCCAAGATGCTGTGGGATTGCACCGGGATGCAGTATCTAGTCAGGTCCTTCGAAGATCAGGCTGTCTTAGGAGGCACGGTGCTCGGGCTGAATCCGAATATAAGAGTGTATCGGTATCGGCCGGGTCAATTCTTCGACAAGCATTATGATGAGAGCAATAAATTACAGTTTGGCGAGCAAAAGCTACCTGCCAAAACTACCTGGACCCTCCTCATCTATCTTACAACATGCGAAGGTGGTGAGACTGCGTTCTATCCAGAACCCCTGAAAAAGGGCGACAGACCTCCTGAGCCGATTGTGGTCGGACTTGAGACTGGGATGGCCCTCCTCCACAAGCACGGCGATGACTGCCTGCTGCATGAAGGCAAAGAGGTCAAGAAGGGCGAGAAATGGGTATTGAGGAGTGATGTCGTGGTGCAGAGGTAGAGTCGAAAGACCAACCAAGCATGCTTGGAAAATCTGATAGTTGTAATCGTCCCGAGCTGCTGATGCTGGAAGCATGTATCGCATATCGAGGCGGGGGACATGATGCTATCGCTTTAAATGCTCTGCATCTGTCTCGGTTGTGCCTTCTCGGGCTTCGGAAAGCATGCTGTCGATGCCCTTGTCCTTGAGGGCTTTCTGCAAATGGTCAGGAATCCGCATAACTAGTGCGAGACCGGGAAGCCCACATACGGTCAGACAACTCTTATACTGCTTGAACAATTGCTCGCATTCGTCAGTGGACGAGTTCCCTCGAATGTATTCTGAAGCACAGACAGATCAGCAGCTGGCAAAAAAAAAAAAAAAAAAATAGGGGAGGCAACAGCCGGGAGGAAAAGGCCTCGTACTCTCAGAATACCACTTCAGAAAGCAGCTGTCATATCTCCTAGCTGCGGATTAGTATCTTGTCGCAAATGCTGGAGATATCCTCCAAAGCTTACTCTTTGACCTCGTTGCATTCAGGCGCGAGCGATGCCGACATATTGAGGCTCAGTCCGTGGCTTGCGGATGGGTAGAGGCAAATGAGAACATGCAACTCGGGCCTGACGCAAGGCTCTTTCTTTGGCGATGCTAGAAGGCCGAAGCCATCGGAATAAACTTTTTCCGTGTAGATCTTCTAGTGACCCACTGGCCGTCACTGATTGGTTCTACTTTTCTACTGCGTACTGTATTCACATGTAAAGTTTACTACTAGGTACCTCCATTACTCGAGAACGAAAGACCTAATTGCCATATTCGGTTTGATCTTAGTGAGTGATCCAATGGCGCTTTGACCTGTGCTATACGTGAGCCTTTGGCCGAGCATCACCGAGCGCTTCGTGAGCGCCCCCTGAGCATCCCACCGAGTGCCTAACCGGGCCCCTCGTAATCGGCTACACCTGCATCTCAACGGTGCATCTGTCTCAGACGGGGCTCAGGGGACCTGGCAGATCGCCTGCCCTTACACTGCTCCTAAACCTCGCAACCTTGGGCTCCGATTTGGGCTCTCATGTAGAGAAGAGGTAAATGAGAGATCCTATTCTGGTCCCCCTTGCTTCCACCTGTGTTCCCCCCGTATTGTAAATTACTCATCAAGTCTGAGCTACTAGGCCTAGAGAGCCCTCCTGAAAGGTCCTTTTCAATGAGAGACTGGCAAGCTACAACCTACTCCTGGACATTCCACACGGACGACAAAGAGCCATAAAAGGAGATTTCAAGCCCATCAATGACGCCCGCAAGCTCAGTGGGGACACGGATCGCCATCGCAGCATGCGGGCTTTCGGTCTATTCGCAGGTGCAGCTTGGGGCGCCGTTCACTGTGTATTGAAGGAGGGTAGAGTTGCGGTGGAATACTTTTTGTGGAGAGAAGGAAGCGTATGACAACGATTGCCCAGTCCAGGCGGCAGGGGTCTAACTAAAATATGTCTGATTGGTGTTATGGCCTGCTTGGATGGCACGATGGCCATGCGAATACTCTCTTTGGCTCGTTGAGCACCTACTATCCTCTGGATCTCTGGTCTGTGACCCAATCTTACAGCCTCAATGACTTGAAAAGGACTCATTCAGGTCCTTATAATCCTTCTGGGTGCGTTGGGAGGTCTCCATAACTGTCACTTTCATCCGTGGAGCAGCTCATTCTCCATCGCAGTCGGTCTTCATGCAACAGCCGGTGCAAACAGTCTCGTTTGTCAAGATACATTTGGTCTTCTCAAAGTCGAAGACGGTACCGTTTGGGCAGCTCTGCATGATAGGGCCGAAGGTGGTGCACATGTAGAACTTTGTGCAATTGAAGGGGAAGGGCATCATTTCACCAAGCTCACAGGTGCCGGTCGGTCGGGGGGGAAAGTCGCACACCACCGATGACGAAGACGAAGAGGCGACGGGGGTTGCTGGTGGGACAGGTTGCTCGACCAAGGTCAGTGGGTTCGAGTCGAGAGCTTTTTGAAGGGCCTCGCCAAATCGGGAAGGATTGGCTATGGCAGATGAGGTGAACAACACCAGGACAAGTGGAAGTGGTACGGTCAACTTGAAGAATTGCATCTTTTCTCGAGGAGGTTGAGGTCGAAGCTCTAAAGCTGCTGTGAAAGACTTGGAAAGCACGAGAGAGAAGAGGGTAAGGTTCTCGAGCAATAGGCAAGATCAGTTCCAGTAGCACGTTAAAGATTCAAGATGCTCGACCCCTAAAGAAGCGCCACCGGTTATTTCTTTCTCTCCCTTTATAGCTGTGGCTCAACTCGAGAGCTCTGACGAAAATGCTAGCTCAAGGCGAGAAACTCTGTCAGGAACCAAAGTTTGCCCTGTGCGATGTGCGATAAGCGACCATCTAGGCGAATTGTTATCAACAAAATCAGAGGTTATTGACGTTTCTCTTTCCTTGGAAGCGATAAGGAAGCTCTCCCAAGGGGCAGAAAAGGTAATTGGGCGCTGGTTTCGTCGGTCTGGTAGAGGACAGATGGAGAAGCTCTCTGGAAAGGAATAGCGAATCGATATCTGAAGTGCCTGGAGCTTGGCGTGCGAAAGTCTATTGGAGCTCCTGCCAATAGGGCCTGGAGTTGAAGCACCCCTGGGGACTTGCTCCCGAAAAGCAAGTGCTTAGCGAGCCCGGAAGAACAAAGCCGAGGGAGGCGACGCTGCGGAGGGCACCGATCTCTCCTCTATCGTACAATATCGGCCGCCCCCGTTCGTGTTTCCAGGGCAAATCTATCCGATGTGTGGATGTGAAGGATGTGTGTTGTCGAAAAGAAAGGTGAAAGGTTGAGAATCTTGCTTCAATTTGCATTTCCTGATGTAAATCTGCAGTGACCTAAATCTCGAGTTGCGGTAGTCGGCCCCAGCGTATATGGAATCTTGGGGTCCGCGCCTCTCTCCTGTTGTACCTGGGCAAGTCGAATATTTTTCGCATTAGCCGCTTCATGTAATGGCGTAGCGAGTCCAAGACCTTTGAGCTGGACAAAAGATCGCTCGTGGCTCTCCTACCTCCGGGCATTGATCATGGCGCCCTTTTCCAGAAACAGGGTCACCCATGGTGACGATGTGTCACGAACCACTAAGCACACTGCGCACGTGACAACCCCTTATTATTTAAGCACCGCATGCTCGTCGCCTGAGGGAAGCTTCCTTTTCCTTCCCTCATGCTTTGAGTCTTAGTTAAGATATACTATCAAGGAATACCTATACCTACCTGCTATCTATCGCTACCCTCTGCTTACTTACATAGGCCGGTCCGAACAGCAATCTTGTTATCACCTAGGGGGTCGTGGGCTGTGCGAAAGAACCCTCTCTCCTCTTATTCCATCTCTCACGAATACACTTTCTTTCCCCTTTTGTTGTAGTCCTTGTTGTACATCCCAAACGTCACTTCTCCATCGGAAGCCCTGAGTCCGCCCACTCCACACTCTGATGGGCTCATCGCTTTCAGTCCATGTATGCTCTCCGTCAACCTCGGCAAGATTTTGAGCGCATTATTCCTGCCCATATCCACATAATCATGTTGGTTGACTACTGGACCCACGTGCTCGTCCCACCAGCAGCATCCATTCGGGATAGACTCGAAAGGGTAGTCAATCGAGAAGCAAATACTTCGGGCCCCGATCTCAGTCATGGCGCAGATCAGCGCAGGTGTGCTGAAGTGGCCAGAGGTTGTGATGAAGACCTGTGTGCCAAAGTAATCGCGTACAAGCCGGTCCTTTCGCATTGGCATATTGGGAAAACGACTGCGGTCCAGCTTGTGGTCGATGCGGTAGAGGTCGTATGGACTGCACAAAGAGTGGTTAATGGTTCAGCTCCTCAGCCTGTCATGAAGGGTAGGCTTGTAATTGACGACAACAACTTACATGTGTTCACCCATGTGTCCGATTATAATCCTCAGATCCGGGAAGCGATCAAGAACGCCACCAGTGATGATGCCGAGAGTGTGCATATTCAGTCGATTCGCGTAGCCCAAGGCCGAGAAGTCTAGCCACGGCCTTCCTTTCCACATCATTTCCCTGATCAGAGGGCTGGACGTTCGGGGGTGGAGATACACAGGTGCTTTCAGTTCATTCGCGACCTTCCAGAACTCGTCATACATTGGGTCGTCGTAGAAAAGCATCGTATTCCCATCTGCTCCAGTACTCTGGTAGTCGTTGAGCATCGCACCCACGAAGCCCTTCTTCTCTGTCATGCATCTACGCAGTTCTCGTCCGGCTTGTGCAGGATCATGCATGCTCAGAGCGGCAAAGGCTGCGAAACGTTTGGGGTTCTTCAGAACTTCGGCTTCAATCTTGTCGTTGGCGACTTCTGCCAACTTCTCAGCGGCGGCTGGGTCGGTAATATTTTGGACACCTGGAGCATTGAGGGACAGCACCATGAATTCGACGTCATTCTCGTCCATCTCCCGAAGACGTTTTCCATGGACGTCGCCCAAGTTTGCATTCAGATCATCCCCAATAACACCTTTCCCAGCAAACTGGCTGGGGTTGAAGCTCTGGAAGGATTCTGGAATGGTCCAGCACTCTTCCAGGGCGATCTTGCCTTTCATTCTGAGTAACCAGTAAGCGAGAACTATTGGGAACAATGAGAAGGGTGCTCCGGCCTTGGTTATCGGGACAGGGGCGTAATCCTAGGATTTTATACCAACTGTCCAACAGCTCCAGTCTGGGCGTGAGAGGAAACGATGTGCCATTTGTTCGGCAGTCCAAGTCGGCAGCTACAACCACACAGTTAGATGCATCCAATAGCCAATGACTTGTATGGTGCACAGGACCTCAATATGGAACGGCATGAAGCTTTGACGTGGAGATGGCTGGCAAAGTGCGGAGTAGATGACCGCCAACAGGAGTTGCTCCAGAAGCCACTTCGGGGAGTTAAGGACTCTCCCCGACACTTCTGCTGTTGCTTGTCGAATCCAGCACAGTAGCTGTGAAATGGGTCCCGGAGCCAATGCCAAATAAAATGGGACTGCTGCGATCTATTTGCCCTGTAATCGCTTGGTCCCAGGCCAAGCACAGGAACTTCGTTGGTACGTATTGTCCCGGGCGTCTCAAGTTGATCGGCCGCAATGGGATCCCAGGATCTTCCGTTCAGAGTAGCTATTGTCGGCGGTGGTATTGGAGGCTTGTGTGCTGCTCTATCACTGCATCACCACTGTGCTGGTGAAGGCATCAAAATTGATGTCTATGAGCAAGCACCACAGTATAAAGAAATTGGTGCTGGTATCGGCATTGGTGTCAATGCAGCAAGATTGCTTCATTCTATCGGCATTGGGGATGCCGTGAACCGCATTGCTGGCAACCGACAGGGTATCTGGATATCTTTTCGTCGGTATGATACTGGAGCAGACATCGTGACAGTACCGGTCAATGACCGTGAGAAAATTCGCCAATGCCCGGTCCATCGTGCAGAATTCTTGGATCTCCTAGTTGACACGATTAAAGCTCGAGAAGCTGCGACCTTGCATACCAACAAGTCTTGTATCAGTGTTACCGTGAGTGCCCTTTACTTCCATCTACGAATCTTGTGTCTGTTCTGACTGCAGCTTCTCAGGACGAAGGCGAGACCGTCACCTTGAATTTTCGGGATGGCAGCACTTCCACAGTTGATTTGGTTGTTGGCTGTGACGGAATCCATTCAAACCTTCGAGCACAATTCAGCTCAGATAATCCTCGTTATGGGGGAAGAATCGCATATCGGGGCCTGGTCCCAATCAGCAAGCTCGAATCGAATTGGCCATTTCCAACCTATTCCGTCAGCTGGTTGGGGAATGATAAACATTTCTTGGTGTTTCCAATCAGTAACAACAGGCTTTTGAACATTGTCGCCTTTGTCGCAATGGAAGAAGAGAAGCTGGGCGGACTAAAGGAGAGCTGGACCGCCACTGGGGAGAAGAATGATCTGGCAAAGGACTTTGAGGACTTTGATCAAACTGTCCGAGAGGTGATCTCTCATATGCCTGAGCATCCCTCAAAATGGGTCTTGAATGACAGGGAACCTTTGCCGCAGTGGGTATTTGCTCGGGGTAAGGTTGTCCTCATGGGTGATGCCGCTCACGCTGTAAGTTTTCAACCCCTCTGCCGCAAAGATTGCCGGCTTGCTAACAGCGGTGCAGATGCTTCCTCATCAAGGTAGGATTCTCGTTACTCGACATCAGTAGAATGCAGAGACTAAACATGACCGCAGGCGCAGGAGCAGGGCAAGCCATCGAAGATGGGTACATTCTCGGTCGAGCACTGCGAGACTATCTCAGCTCTCGCAGTCACAAGGGCGAGGGTCTTGAAAGATGGATGCAGTTGTATCAGAATGTCCGTCTTCCGCGGGCGCAGAGAGCTCAAGCCACAGCAAGACAAGCAGGTCAAGTATATGAGATGCAGACGGAGGAGATGCTGGGGAAGTCGTATGAGGAGTGTCTGCCAATCGTACGCGATAGCTTGAAGGACCGAATGAAATGGGTATGGACTGAGGATATTGACCTGGGATACAATAAGGTGAGGACGGAGATGGGAGAGGAGGAAGTAGAGGTGATGAATGCAGCTACCGAGAGGTGCTAGGCGTGTCCCTTGTACTGTAGCAGTGTAGGTAGCGTTGTAGGTCACAGATATAGAAGGTATAGAAACCTGGCAAGATGCGACGTTCACTTCAGCATATCCCAGAATGTGTTTCAAATGACCGTCTGACAAAAGATGTCTGGCTTCCATCTAGGCGCTTCATGACGCTCGCTCCCTCTGGTCTCTCACCCTCACCCTCTCTCTCTCTCTCTTACTCTTGCTGTACATATACCTCAATCATTTACTAGAGTGCCTCTTTATCTGGTGATGCTACAGTACTATCCAAAGTTCAAGAACCACAACTCGGGCCTATTCTGAAAATGCTGTGATGGACTAGAGCCACCCATCCCATCCAACATCCCCCCGAGATCCATCGCCCAGATTCCCCTACTTTGCTTCGGCTAAGTCGTAACTCAATGGAGCCACAGGCCCCTCCAAAGAAGCGCAAACGAGTCGCGATTGCGTGCCCCGAGTGTCGATTACGAAAGACAAAGTGTGATCACATTGTGTCCAGACAGGTTGATGATGATATGCTCAAGGGAATACCAAAGAGTTCGCAAGCGTACGTGACTCACTCACACCGATGAAGCACTCGACGGATTAGCTTGTTAACGCCCAATCGACCTCAGCTACATTCGTTCTCTGGAGCAAAGGCTTAGGAAGTTCGAGGAGCAGGAAACACGGGCTCATGGCAAACCAGATGAACCAGCGTCCCTGGCCCACCACTCACGGAGGAGCCAGGCGTATTCTTCTCCACCGCCTCTTGTTCAACAGCGACAATCTATCCTGATATCCGCCAACCCTGAGATATTTATGGGGGGATACTCGGGCATCTCGTTCACCCAGCTGATTCTAAATGCTATGAATGGCGCAGATTCAAACAAGCTGGAGGCACAGTCTCTGTCATCTCCACGCGACCCTCCATGCTTCTCCACGCCCTCGGACCTTTTCGCTCTTCCACCTAATTGTCGCGAGTTGATCGATCTGTTTTTTGACTTTCATTATGAGCTGTCGCCCATATTTCATGCACCTACCCTCCTTGTGAAGATCGACCGACTCATTGCCGGTGACGCAACTTACCGGTCCGAACACAGATACATCCTGGCAATCATGAACATGCTTTTGGCCATAGCCGCTTCCCACCAGCGACACAGGACGGAATCGTCGGCCTCTAGTACAAGGGGTTATTACGACGTAGCAATGGCCCTTGTCGGTCCTACCCTCCTATTTGACTGGAAAATCGAGAAGGTCCAAATCCTTTTGCTAGGTGCCAGGTATCTTCAAAGTTCAAGTTCTCCTTCAGAGTGCTGGAATGTACTTGGTCTGGCGATTAGGATTGCATACGGCCTTGAGCTTCATCGGGCACCCGGAGAGGAGTTCGATTGTATCATGCGAGAAACACGAAAACGCGTGTGGTACGCCTGTTATGGTCTAGACCAGTTGCTGAGTATGATCTATGGTAGACCAGCAGCGACCTCATCTTCAACATTTGATACCCCACTTCCAGAAGATTTGGACGACGATTGTATCCAAAAAAGCAGACTACTTTTCCCCAGTCTTGAGGCTCCGTCGACAATGTCGTTTTCAATCCAAGTGTCCAAGCTGTATCGATTACTTGAGTCTGCCGCGTCCTTTGCCGACCCCCCTCTGGAAACTCTGGTGCAGCTGGATGAAGCCTTTGAGTCGTGGTATGCTGGCGTTCCCCCAAATCTCAAAGTCCGGGGCAATATGACCGTGCAAGACGACAAGTGTCTTATCCTAGCTCTCCGAGCAAATATGGTTAGGATCCTCATTCATCGACAGTCCCTCGCCTCCACACTCAGTCTCCTGTCCAAAACCGAGCAAGCATGGAAACATCCTGAGACTCTCAAAAGCAGTATGCTTCAAAACAGTCGACGAATCTGTGTCCAGACAGCCGAGGAAACGATCGATTTGGTTGGTCTTCGATATGACCAGACTAAACATGCTCTTGGGCCGAGCTGGTTCAACCTCTATTATCGTACGATGCCTCTTCGTTTTGATATCTCTTCTTTGGGCTGACTTTGCGATGCAGTATTCAACGCAATATTAATTGTTGTATCACATGTCGTGGATCCAGAATATCGAAACGACAAAAGAGCACTTTCCCAACTAGACCGTGCAATGCAAATGATCAGGCAGATGTCCACAAACCACCAATGTGCACAACGCGCTTACACTTTCCTCCAGCAACTTCTCAGCTTCATGGACAGGTCCTTGCTCGTTGAGGGACGACGCGGCGTAAGCTCCTCGAGACCACAAACCGGAACTGTCTCATCTCCTCTTCTAGAGGGCTCGACCAACAACGACGGTGGCTATGACGACCTGGTGCACCCGGACCTTTTTGCATTTTGGGACATCACCCAAGATCTGACCACCAACCTAGGGACTCAGCTCGAGTCTTACTCTTCTTTAGGGTGCGGAATGTGGTCATGGGATGTCAACGCTCAACATGACATCGCGCAATGAGTTTCAGGCAACACTGGCACAACATATGACAAGAGTCGAGGTTAGCTTCAAGGTCCTGTCCCACTAGGCATGTTTCCTTGGCCCTCACGATGTGAAGGTACTCTTGTGTTCTCATGAGTCGGCCGGTATCTCTCCGTGCACAGTGGAGTCGCCTGAACAGGTTCACAAGCACCAGCTGCTCCTAGTCGTTTCCGCGGCGGCCTCAGGGGGCTAGCGAGGGCTAGCGAGGCGTCCAGACTTTGAGGCCTCATTGATTGGGCAATGGAGGATTTTGCAAATCTCCCAGGATTCTCCGCGTCTCCACAGTTGATACCCCAGCTTCCCGGGGGTCTATCTTAACTCCCCGACCTCTCACCGGTAAGCAATTCGACACATGTTGGCAGTCCTTATTATTTGTACTCTGAAATGTCTCGGTCCGCAAGCGAAGTGGCTCACTACGGCTTATCTGCCTCACGGCTTCCCGCTCTCATTGCCAACCTCCCAACTTGGATCATCAATATTCGCAATGACTGCGATAGAGAAGCCCCAAGTGGCGACCGTTGAGAGCACGAGCAGCTCAGACATTGTCAAGGACGATGTACGTGCCAATTCAGGGGAGTCTGTCATATATCGTGACAGCCATGGCCTTCCGCTTGTGCCACAGCCCTCAGAAGATCCTTTGGATCCATTGAATGTGCGTGAGTGTCCTCTATTGTCAGCCTTGTATTTGCATTTCAAAGGTACCAAATTGATTGAGGAACCAGATATGCTAACAGGCAACAAACACAGTGGAAACTTTGGGTCAAGTGGGTTGTCCTTGCTGAGATTTCTCTTCTGTCATTCCTGGCACTATTGAGCGCATCATTGATAGTAAGGCATCGTCATTGCAAGATTCTTGCTCACAGCAGTGGAATTAACAATGTGTCCAGACCCCGGCTTTTGTACCTCTCTCGCATTTCCTCCATAGAGGCCTCGTGCAAACAGCCTTCGTGACCAGCACCTTCATTGCATGTGTAGGAGTGTCTACGATCGTGTGGAACCCAATATCTAATGTTTACGGACGACGACCTGTGTACATCATCACCGTTGCGATAAGCATAGCAATGTCTGTGGCATCGGGAAAATCAGAGAATTTCAGACAAATTCTGACATTCCGCGCCCTCAACGGATTCTTCGGGGGCGTTCCGCTAGGACTAGGCAGTGCCACTGTCTGCGATCTGTTCTTTACACACGAAAGAGGGTTCTATATGGGAATATACACTGTCTCGTTCATCCTCGGAGGCCACGTTGCTCCAATCATCGGCGGCTACATTGAGAAGGACTTGACATGGCACTGGTGCTTCTACATCCCGGCGATACTCACAGCGGCTGTCCTCGTCCTATTTACCCTCACCGTGCCAGAAACGCTCTACTCCCGCGCGGCTGAAGCGCTTGCGCGACCTCGACGGACCTGGATGCAAAATATGCTGATGCAAGGCAAGGCTCATCCTATGCGGCGTCTGCGCATCATCGACTTCTTTCGACCGATTCAGATGCTGCAATACCCGAGTGTGCTTCTTCCCACAATTTCCTATGCAGTGTCCTTTGCGTATGGCAGTATCCTCTTCATAATCACCAGTGCAAACCTCTTCGGCAAAATCTACCACTTCAAACCCCAGCAGACTGGACTCTTGCTCGGAGTTCCCATCACGGTTGGGAGCATCATTGGCGAGGTAATGTCAGGCGGCTTCTCCGATTGGGTGAGTGAGAGGAGGGCAATAAGAAGAGGTGGTGAACGAAAGCCCGAAGATAGACTGCTGGCGGTACTTCCCGCCTTCATACTCACACCGATTGGCATCATCATCGAAGGTGTCTGCCTCGAGCGGGAAATACACTGGATCGGCGTGGCATTTGGAATCGCCATCGCCAGTGTTGGGTTACAGATTTCCACCACCGTCGTCTACACGTATACCGCAGAGGTGAGTCAGACAATCTGCTCGGGAACAGAGCTGACCAGTTACATATTGTTCGCTAACTCTATATGCAATTCAGTGCTACAAACCACAATCGCCTGAGATTGGCTCGCTGCTGAACTTTGCGAGACAGATCTTCTCCTTCGCCATGGGCTTCTATGCAATCCCTTGGGCTGAAGAGTCCGGCGTGCTGAACGCGTGGGTCGCAATGGCATTCATTGATGTGGCTTTCTTCCTGCCGCTTCTCCTGTTGTTCTTCAGGGGAGAAGACTGGCGGATGAAGCTAGGAGAACCCAAGTTCCATAGAGATCTGTAATCATGCGCAGCGGGGGAAATGTTGTAGTTTGGATCGGCAATGAATGGCCCCGTTGTCCGAGCTACGCAGCCCGTTGGAACCCTTTGAGATAGCGTGCATCGGTGCTACAAAGTAAATATACTTGCACCGCAATCCACAGGACCTCTTATGACCCTTCAGTCCCTCATTCGTCATGTAACAGCCTCACCAATTCATCAAAGACCACTTTCACCTCACCCACCTCATTAGCCCACAGTCCTCCCCCGGCCGCGTCCAACCCCAGATCCTCGCCCATGGCAGCCCTGACGAGGAATTCCCTTCCAGGACCCGGGAACGCCAATCCGACACTCTTCTGCACGACCTTCATCCGGACGCCGCTGAGGACCTGTTTCAGCTGCCCGGCGCATTGTGTTCCCCCGTGGCCGCCGTACGACACGACCATGGCGGGCTTGCCCACCCACTCGTTGAAGAGGTAGTCAATGGCGTTTTTGAGATTGGCCGGGTAGCCCCAGTTGTACTGGGGTGTGACGAAGACGAATGCCTTGTGGGACGTGATTAATCGGGACCACGCGCGGGTATGTTCTAGCCATTTATCGCGATATTACATATGTCAGCGTATTTTCCAATTTCCTTTGATAGCGCGACAATAACAAGAAAAGGGGCGGAGACTGGATAGTTCTACCGGCGCTGAATTCCACCATCGATGGGGGGAAATACGTAGCCGGCACTTCATATGAGAGTCTTACCGTGGGTGTAGTCCTGTGGGTTCGTGATGCGCTGTGGAATGCCGGGCTCATCGAAGAACGGGAGCGGGTGATCCGCCAAGTCGATCAGCGAGAGTTCAAAAGGCCGCTGAGCATCGGGAAACTCGTGTTGGCTGGCTTGCTGTTGTTGTTGGTGCTGCTTGAGGCTCTGGAAAATGAAGGTCCCGATCTGGTCCCCAATCCGCGGCTGGCGCTGCGAGCAGATGACAACACCGATTTTTGGAGGCGGTAGGGTTTCGCAGAGGAGGTCGTTGGTGCTCGGCGGTGGGGAGGAAGACATTTCGTGTGAATGCCCGAGAATCGATTGGTGCTGCGTGTTCAAGTTCTAGGCTGTGATCCTTGTGATTCTGCCAAGTGTGCTCTTGGAAGTAGACGTGGTATTCCTGTTTCGCCCTGTAAATTTATAATGAAAGAGAACGGTTAGTACATATCAGGCTCCCTGTCGAGTCAACGCGGCCTGAAACAGGCTCGGTTTATGAGGTATCTCGTGCGACATTTTTGCGACATTTTGCTCAGTTTCCCTTCAGCCTTGACCTTGGGTGCCACATATGACGGAAAGGGAAAGTGGATATGGGATGATGTTGCGCAGTGTCCAATCATCATGAGGCTGATGGCAGCGACAGTCTCGGTTCCCGCTTGGGACTCGGCCCCATAAAGCTTGGCACAATTGCCAAGTCTCGGTCTTCGGTCTTACACGAGGCGCCTTGCACGGTGACCACCGAAGCAGCTGGGGCCTGACATTTCTAATGGTTTGAAGCCAACGGGTGGACAGTGTTGGAATATGTTGCGCTGTGACCAATCAGCACCATCTCTCGAGATACGAGGCTGACAATGCTCGGAGGCCCCTTGCTAATGAGGTTGGGACTGTTGACTGAGGAATAATGTGAGCTGTGCACCGAGAAAATGATATAAAAGGACCGGTCTCAACCCTGAACATTATCCAAGGGATACAAGACAGATATAGCACAGCAATAGCCAAAAGTATCAGCAGGCAGCAGATCTCATACAGCAAAGACATCATGAGTCAAAGCAACATCCGGGTCGCAATAGTTGGAGGCGGTCCCGCTGGCCTCACACTGGCACGCCTCCTTCAACTCAACAACCTCCATTGCTCTGTTTTCGAGCTTGACACCGATTCTCTAGGACGAGACCAAGGCGGAACAGTCGACTTACACCCACGAGGAGGACAGCTCGCCCTGGAGCATGCAGGTCTGACGGAAGAATTCAAGAAGCTCTCTCGTCCAGAAGGTGAAGCACTGAAGTTGCTCAAGTACGATGGCACCGTCCTATACGACGAGAATATGATCGGCACCAATCGACCCGAGGAATACGCCAATCGCCCAGAAATCGATCGAACAAAGTTGCGGCAGTTGCTTCTCAACTCACTGAAGCCGGGGACCGTGGTGTGGAATAGAAAGCTGCAATCTGTACAGATGTCGTCTTTGCAGGCCGGAAAATATGACCTCATTTTCCAAGACAGCAGGGAGAAAGGATTCGACCTCGTCGTTGGCGCTGACGGTGCTTGGTCCAAAGTCCGCTCATTTCTCACAGACCAGCAACCATATTACTCGGGCGTTACCGCCATTGAGCTGTGGGCGGAGGATATCGATACAAGACACCAATGGTTGAGCAACTTCGTGGGTGCAGGAAACTGCTTCATGTTCGATGAGGGCCGGGCAATTCAATGCCAGAAACTGGGAAACAACAGCATTCGAGTTTACGCCGGAGTGCGGCAGCCTGAAGAATGGCTTGAGAAATGCGGCATCGATTGGTCTTCGCCGGTAACGGCAAGGCAAAAGCTCGTTGAACAGTATTATGCCGACTGCGGCGACGAGCTGAAGCAAGCCATCTTGGACGCTAACGATAAGCTCATTCCTCGCCGGATGTGGATGCTGCCCGTCGGCTTTCGATGGAGGTGCGACGGAGGAGTGACATTACTAGGAGACGCAGCTCATGTGATGACCCCTTTTGCTGGCGTTGGGGTCAACCTTGCCATGGTTGATTCATTGGACCTTGCAAATGCTATCGTCGGCTGCGGCGGAGACAGGGAAAAGTTGTCAGATGCTATCCAAGCATATGAGGGTGAGATGCTAAGCCGGGCAGAGCAATTCGCGAAGAAGACCTACAAGGGTCTGATAAATCATTTCAGCGCTGATGGGGCTCAGGAAATGGCCATGCGTATGAGAAGAGGATAGGACAATCCCTTGGAATTGTTGACCAATGCTTGGTCTTGATGGATTGATTGAGACCGAGCGCGTGGAGTCAAGTGTATGAGGACGTTGATCAGTGGCTGTAAGATCTTACTTAGCTGCGTACTTCTCGCTGTGTTCGAATTCAGTGTCGAGCCACAGCTGTCGCAACCCAAATTCGAGAGGTTTTGCTGCGACCAAAGACTTGTCTCGAACAAACTGTAAAGCTTGGTACATCATTTTTCTTCGTTTCGCCTGTGCCTGTTGATATCCAAGGACGTCCACCCTGAGGTTACCCCAGTCCGAGTTTAACTGGGCCTGCAATGTGTCTAGTTTTATCATTATGGAATTGGACACGCAGTCAACGACAGCAAGAAGAAGGTCATCCCGCACGGAGCTGTTTCTGATAGTTTCAATCCTGGTTGGGCCCACGGCGTCTGAAATAGAGCGCAGAGGTGCAATTTTGGTGCTATACCACCACTCGAAGGCGTGTTTCATGGATGATATCTGAAGGATTGCGTTCTGGTGCCGTTTTTTGAGCCCAACTGGGTCAACATCTCCGTCCAAGAGTTGGTCTGCCGTGCTTGTGGCTTCCCGAATCAATCCGGGCACGTCGACAAGGAATTCACAAAGCTCAGATCGAAGTGAGATACTAGCCTGCCCCTCGGTGCCGATGGAAGTGGGAGGGCTCTCCAGAGACTGGCGCCACTCTCGCCTTGACAAAAAGCATTCCTGTCCAAGACTTGCATCGTGAAGAATCTTCGGCGGCTTAGTCAACCGCAATCGAGCACGGGGTGTCAGTACAAAGGATATAAGTACTCACAAACCAAGCTCGCTGCGACTCGAGCATCGCCCTTTCGAAGGAGTGAATGAATCGCGCGGCGCCATGTTCTTGGATAAGGAGTTTCGTTCCCATGCAGAGTTGAGTCCATCGTCCAACATCATCGTTCAGCACAAGCTGGAAGGTCAGTTCCTGATGCGGCTAACTCATCGACAATAAAGATCGAAACTTTCTATTCTCACCTCGCATGTCTGCAGAATAATGGACGCACATATCGTTTCGGCCTCTGCGCGTATATGCCGTATGCCCAGCGACTTTCGAAGAGAGTGCAAACTCCGGGCGTACAACTGAAGGCACTTCTTTGAGGGCGTTTGGTCTGATCTGAGAGAGTCCGTGTAGATGCTGCACAGACACGAAACCGCATCGTCCAGTGCAGCACTGCAGCCCAGCCGGGACGGAATCATACCATAAAATCTTCCATGAGATTTGATGGGGAAGGTGTGCCTGTTCTGCGGCTCATCCAGTATGTAGCATAGAGTCGAACGTATCTGGTCAACGGGAAAAGCTAGCGGCCACTCAATGGCATTCCATGATCTCGGATTGAGAGAACCGTTGCCTTGGTCGATGGGATTGACTTTAAAGGTTAACCATTCATCGACTGCTGCTTCGTGCTGACCGACATCTTCAAAGATATACTTCTTTTTGCGGTAGAGCAATGCAAGCGATCCACCCTCGTCAATGAATTTCCATCTTTTGGGATAGCCTGGGCATTTCCAGCCTGCTTTTATGCATGCTGAGCATGAAGGTGTCTCTTCACCGCACTTGACCAACCAAAGTCAGCATAAATATGGGTTTTCTCGCCGGAGTGCTAGACTGTGCCAACCTCACCTTCTTCTTGCGTTTCCGACACGTCGCGCAACCAGTACTTTTAAGCGCTCCCACCATATCCAAGGATGTGAATGGAGATTACAGGGCAATTCATGATCCCTCTTAATGGTTCTTCAGGTTTGCAGTGGCTTTGAATTAGTAATGTAGTCAACAAATGGTGAGTTGACAAGTTGGTACAAGGCTCAGATGGCGCAGTGAGCGCCGAGGCGCCTACATTTTAGGCGGCTAATGATCGACCGTAGATTATTACACTTGGCCCCGTCTAAACTCCGCCGTTGTTTTTAGTGGAGAACCTTCGGTTCATCCCTGCGGTCTTCAATCCTGCAAATTGTCTGAAATCTTTCTGCTCAGATCTCCATTCCTGTTACTACCAGGGGTGGTTAACACAGTGGTCCAACGACCTTGCTACCCACAGCGTAATGGGATTCGGGAGGAGTTGAGACAAGCACCGCTCTATCATGGACCTGACTGCGGACTTCAAGTCCTTTCAGGATCTGGTCCAAGCCTCTCTCATCAACGTAACAAGGAGCGCGACCCAAGTGTCCAACCAAGATCTGGGGTTCCATCGCTCCTCTAGCGACAAGCTGTCTCGCGCCCTTGATCGTCAAGATGCTCATCTTCTGCGCCTGACAAACAAACTCCTCAAGGCTGCCACTCAGGACACGCCACTCAAACAACCTACATTAAAAGATCAGGACAGCGTCGAGGATAACTGGCGTGGCGTTGTTGATGTTGTGGATGGTCTACTTGAGAAAGCTGACTCTGCACTTGATGAGTTCTCGGGCATCATTAAACCACAGGGCACAACCCCCCAGGATGTCGACTCCTCTCCCAGACCTACAAAGACTGGCTTGGGTTTTCAGAGATGGGCTGCAGGCAACATGCAAAAACCTCAAGCCTTCTTTGACAGACAGGTGAACAACTCTGACCCCAGACCCTTCAGGCCATTGCTTAAGACGAAGCCTCATGCTCTCGTTCCGCTGGAAGAAAGCATAGGAAATGAGGATACAGGGTATGGTCCTCACTATCTTTCCGGCGCATTTACTCACTCCACGTCCAGATACAACCACCCGTACGCACGAGAAATCGAGATCTACCGGTACCCCCCTTCCGTCTACAAATTCAAGCAGCCGATACCTTTTGGGCCAATAGATGAAAGCGAGCACGTCTTCGTGGATACGGAAGAAGGCGTCCTAGAGATGCTCGAAGAGCTCAAATCGGCTGAAGAGATCGCAATCGATCTAGAACACAATGACTTACGCTCTTACGTCGGGATGGTCTGTCTTATGCAGATCAGCACACGCAAAAAGGACTGGATTATCGACACATTGAAACCATGGCGTGAGAATCTGCAGATCCTCAACCAGGTGTTCGCAAACCCGAAAATTCTCAAAGTGCTACATGGTTCAAATATGGACGTCATCTGGCTGCAACGCGACTTGGGCCTATACATCGTCGGTCTCTTCGACACCTATCATGCAGCTTGTGCTCTGCAGTTCCAAGGGAAAGGTTTAAAGCACCTTCTTCTCCGGTTCGCAAATGTCCATGCTCAAAAACAGTACCAGCTTGCGGACTGGCGGGTGCGCCCTCTCCCCAAGGACTTGATCGACTATGCGCGCTCCGACACACACTATCTGCTCACCATTTATGATCACATGCGAAATATGCTTGTCAATGGATCGTCACACAATGTCAACCTTACAGACTATGTCCTATCGCAGTCGAAGAAAGAAGCCCTTCAAGTCTATACTCGTCAAATGTATGACCTCGAAACAGGCGGCGGCCCGCTTGGTTGGTTCGGGATGCTCACCCAGAGATTCGTCAGTCTGAGTAAAGAGCAGCTCGGGGTCTTTCGTGCTCTTCACGCGTGGCGAGACCGCAAAGCACGTGAGCTGGACGAAGGTGTTCAATTCATCCTGCCCAATAGGACATTGTGGCTGGTGGCTGAAAACATGCCGACCTCGGTGTTCAATTTCCACCAGAGCTGCAGAGGGGAGTCAAAGCTTGTCTCGGACCGTATCCCTGAGATTATCGAGATTGTCAAGCAAGGCAAGACTGAGGGCAAGGATGGCAAATCGCACGAAGAGGTGGTCCGGCACTGTGAGAAAGTTCTTGGATTGACAGCCCGCCGACCACGAGAGAAAAAGCAGCAACCTCAGAGCACATTTTCTGGTTTGGGCGCTACTTTGAAACATCTAGCGGCCACCTCAACTTCAGCGCCACTGGAGCAAGGTGATTCAGTGGCCACCGCGGAAAGGACGTCTGCGTCGATGTTCTGGGGCGGTGTAATGCCTCAATATCATCAGCTCCCTACAGACATTGCCGCCGCAACTATCGCGCTCTCCTCAATCGCCCCGCTTCGACTGCTTGCCACTATCGAAGAAGCCAACACGGGAGACAGAACTTTCAGCCAGCCCATATTCAAATCAACCCAAGCCGAAATACTGGCAAATACACTTCCATACCTCCCTCCAACACCAAAAGACAGATTCCGCTCCAAAGCCGATGAAATTTTCACGCTCAACGAGTTGTCACGTTCAAAGGGGAAGAAGAGGAAGACAGACGAAGTCAACGAGGATATTCCTACCCCTGATGGGGTGAACAGCACCGCAACAGGGAATACAACAGCTAGAGACACTGTTGCGGTCCCAGCGTCCACCGTTTCGCCTCAGACCTCCCTTGCTCTCGATGCCGACAATAACCCGGAATTCGATGCAAAACGTCAAGCGAAGAAACAGAAAAAGGCCGAGAAGAAGGCTCGGAAAGAGGCCGAAAAAGCTGCAGCTGTGGCCGAATCACAAGCTGTGCAGCCGTTTGATTATGCCAGTGCGCCATCCTTGCTGGTTCCTGGTCCACAAGGACAGCAGGCACCGCAAAAGAAGATCTTGAACCCTTTTGCAAAAGCATTGGATACGAGCACTGGGGCTAGACGAGGGAAGATGGGCAAAGAGCTGCAAGGGAAAAGTATGACTTTCACTTCTTGAGGAAGGCAAATGTTAGCTCTGTTCTAATATCATACTGCCTTTCTATGCCCTGCAACAAGCTCGCACTGTACCAAACAGTGGCATACGTTGAGGACAAAGACTCTAACCTAGTCTGGTGATCTCTCGAGTCTTCAGTATGTCCAACCAAGCAACGTATCGCAAGCCAATATAATCTCATTGAGTTCGACTTCTCAATCAGCCCTCCCGTTCCTGTTCGTCTTGGCTGTTTTTGGGGGGTTTCTTTTTTATGTCCTAGTACACCTTTTTACCGTACCTCGTATGGCGGTGACCTTGTTGTGTCTGACTCTTTTCGTTGTTGTGATCTCAGACGCCGCTTGCACCCCTGAGAAAGCCTAGCCAAGCTCGACACTGTCTGAAGCCCTATTCATACAGGAGAGTATGCTTGACCCTCGTTCCCGTGCGCGTTTTCTTTCGGGGGGGATGACAAACGTGGTAGCTTGGTTTTGGCCCGTTTGGTTCCCGCTCGTGTGTGGCAGACAAGAATATCCGGTGTGGGAAATGTCGCCTGCGACTGTAGGTCTCAAGTGGATGGAAACCAGGTTCGCAAGTGATCATCCCATTCTCCCTGCCCGGCGAGATACAGACGGAGGCTCGTCTGCATTTCATACTCACCTTCGGGGTTGCCTGGAAGAGGCTCGGGTTCGCCGAAAACGCGATGATCTTGACACTTGAACCTAAATTCGACTCCCTTGGGCCCGGTTGTTCCTCTGAAATCAAGACGCAGCGAATTGGGATGCTGACGAATCGCATCGAAGACTGGCTTCAGCGCAAGAGTGCCTCCTCTAGGCCACTCGAAATCCTCGAATGAGAGAAACTGTAGTCGGCCACATTTCCCCAGGATACTTGCCAGTGCCGCAGCAGGAAATATCAGATTCTTCACACACAACCGGCGAAGAGCTGGCAGGTTCATGTCCAAACACGTGTGCCAGGGAAGGCGGATGAATCGGGTGTTCCTATCGGCGTTTTCTATGGTCAAAACCTGGAGGCTGTTCTGCGCCTTTGTCACTAAAGCAGAGAATAGTGAACAGGCACGACTGATAATTACGGGTTGAATGGCCATGTCAGCACCACTGTGCGGGAGATAGGGTTCCTCCTGGAGAGTGAGCTGGGTCATAGAATTCAACTGAAGCTGGGAGTTCCACAAATCCCCCAGTCCCTGGCCACGCATGACGTTGCAGTCAAGCGCGAGGTCTCCAATCCGTACTTGAGCGCCTGCGAGACACTGCGTAACGGCCTTGATGAGCATGACTTGGCCATAGGAGCTCATCTTGCTGAGAAGGAAGATCTTGCGGTCACAAAAGGGACAAGGCTTATCTATTCGATTGTTGAGGTCGTAGACCCATGGAGGCCACAAACCAGGCATGTTGCCAACGACGAAGGACGAGGCCTGTGAGAATTGTTTCAATAGCCTGATCCAAGCGGACTGCAGACTCCCGTTCAGTACAACGTCCTTGTCGCTAGCTGCACATTCTTCGTAAATGCTAAAGGCGGCCGACTTGGAGAGCATGATTCCAGGACTTGGAGCACCGAACTTGAGATACATATACCAGATCTGGCTCCACTTCGCAGTGTCACCAGAATGGTTCGAACTGACTTGACAGAGGTGTACAGCCAACAGCGACCGGAAATCTTCGGAGGTGAGGTCTGGCGAACATAGGGATGGCTTAAAGATGACCTTCTTCACAAACTGCCCGAACGTAGCAAAGTCGGTTTTCAACACACGGTCCAGGTGCTCTGCGGTTGCATATAGTGTGATGTGACTAAACAGGACAGACTTGATGATGGCCATATTGGCGAAACATCGAGAGGTGAGCCGCAGGTTCTGGAGGGTGCGTCGTGCAGGCCTAGGGAAGAAGTCAGTCACCTAGCCCGAGCAGTTGTTCGGTCATGCTCACAGATTGAGGCTCGATTGGCTGCCATCTTCCATAGAGTTGCCTATCTTTACATCATTTGTCAATTGCCGTATAATCAGATAGAGGATTGAAGGATCCAGCTGGACTGTTGAAGAGGACATTTTTTGGCTGATGAACGTTGGGTAGAACTTTAGAGTGAGTAGAGGGAGGTCGAGAGTAAGGAGCAGAGGTAGATGCAGCCGTCCGTCCAGCTGCTTGTGCTTTGTCAAGTAAATGCTATCAGAATAGTATAGATGGCGAAAGAAGGTAACATAGGACGAGTAGATGCCTAAATTGATCTGCCACTGCTGTATGAGATCTCGTTCACATAAGGTCAGGCACAGGCAAAAGGGTTAGAGGGCGTTACACAAACAAAGGACTTAGCAGGCCTCCACACGAGTGAAGTTGAAATTCATGATTCCTCTAACACACCATCAACATCCGCCAAGACAAGACCGACTGGAATGCGAGCTTAACCTTCGAAACGCCAATCTACAATACTCGGGTTATATCAAAATCTGGCCTTCGTCGTCCCAGCACTCGCGGAAGACATCCTGTTACTCCTGGGAAACTGAGAGCCGCAGTCAGGAAGAGGCGGCAGCGCAGGGTCAGCGTCGCCTGCGCCGTCCACTCATTGTTTCTCACACGGCCATCTCGGCCTGTAGTTTCCGTAATTCTTCTTCCTCGTCCTCTTCCACTGTCGAGGGTTTGTTGCCAACTGTAGAACGGTCAGTTTCTCTTGAATGTTGAGCCTCCAAGGGCGACTTACTTGGACCAGCAGAAACGGTGGGGAGTCGGTTGATTTCGCCTGTAACCGGTGTCGGGCCAGTCTTCAACATTCTCTCGTCCATGGCCTCTTGCTCCAACCCTTCCAGCTCTTCCTCCAAATCAGCCTCGTCTATAGGTTCGCCAATGGGAGCGTTTGTGATTGCATTGGCGATTTCTTCGCCGAGCGCGTGCTGCTCGCGTAGCTCATCCATGGTCTGATCCACCCTGTCGATGGTCAAGTTTCCGTGGATCTGTTTCATGGCTTGTCCTGCATTCTTCATAGCATTAAGCGTCTCCTGGTTGATGTTGGCGGCCTCGATGGAATAAATTTGTTGTTCCACCTGAGCGATCTGGGCGGATGTCTGTTCAAGTGTGCGTTCATGGAGTTTTTTGCGCCGCAGAGCAGCTTTGGCAGCTAGAGTACAAGAAAGATATCGTGTTAGGATGGACACTATGGCTGAACAGGGATGCTGGATTCCTTACCGGCTTTATTTGAGGTTATATTCTTTCTTGCTATTGCATCTTGTTCTGCCATCTGATTCTCTAGGTGCTTCTCCCTCTTTTGCAGCATATCAAGTTGAGACCGCAGCTGCAGGATGGCCTTTTTGGGAGCATCTTTTCTGGCTTGGGCTGCTGCCCCGCCAAACCAACCCCACATATCGATTGATAAAGGATGGTGCTTCGTGAGGGTGTCGTAAGTAGGGACGTAGGAATGGTCTTGTTGCGAGGCTGGAGTGACCTGGTCACGATAGAGAGCGGTTCCGGCGTGGTAGAGTCACTTCCACCCGCTTCGATCGATATCGCGTGTACAGCCGTTAGCAAATCTGACGGTAATGAATTCAGTCCCCAGATGAGGAGCAAGCAGCAGGCGTCAGGGGGGGGGAACACTGCCAAAGGGAGCGGATATCCTATGTCACAGGAGATTACAAGATTAGGAGAGACGCTTGAGAAGAAGAGGCGTTGCTTTGGTGAGAGCCTGGTCCCGAGATCACAAAGTCCAGAGGCCATGACATCGCCAGTCTGCCGAACACCAAGTGGGTTCCGGGCAAGAGTGGCATTGACAGGGCAGGTATTCCGAACATCACGTGCCCACGGGATGTCGTGGTATCTACCCGGTAATACGCCCGCCATAAACTCTCTCTGACAGACGCGTTGAAGTCCTTCCGGTACTGGAAGCGCCGTCATTGTCTTCCTTCGTGCCGATCAAGAAGATAGGTATCAAGTCACAAGCATGTACAGATTGCCATGACCGAAAGCGTACCAAGCGCCCCCACCCCAAGCAAGCTGGTCTTCATTCACGAAATAGTATCACTTCCTGCTGCGAGCAAGGTGAGGTTACTAGGCTGGTATGCTTCCCGAAACTCCTGCAGCCATACTGTTGACATGTGCTTGACAGCGTTGTGCAATATGATGCCATCAAGGGCCAGCTCCTTCTCGAACATGCCTATCCAAGAACCTCTAGCCCGACTCCTCGAATATGGATTGACGTCAATCTTGTCCTTGAAAATGTGAAACCGGCTCTTCTGGACCCAGGGACTTGGATCAACGCAATCGGGTATACTCGGGCTTCGATGCCTCAGAATGGAAAAAAGAGCACGAAAAGGTCGCAGATTATACAAGGCACAGTATTCGTGCAGGCTGTCTTAATCTGGGATGCAATTGCCGTCAGAATCGAAGACTACGAAGATATTTTGGAAGAAGAAAGGCGTGTGCGGCGAAGACTTGAGTCCGAACGCGAATGACATCGGGAGTGTTTCCCATAAGCTCGAGATATATGGTGCCGACCCCCAATATGCCGCACCAGAGGACACAGGTTCCGCAAGTTTTCCATCTCGCTTGTTAGAGAGATGTCCGATAGTCAACGGCATTGAGGCACCCCTGTGCTTGAAGCGATCAAGCATTCGTGGTTGATCCCGGCATTGGCATTTCGAAATCGCCTAGCAGGAACAGCAAATTGTGTCTCATAAAAATTCTGCCTTGGACTGCAGTTTCCTGAATTTGGCCCAACATTTTCAGCTTTGTCTCAAGACGCCTGCATGGAAGCCATCCTCTTCTTGACCGTGTATGATGCAGGCATGCTTTGTCTCAACACATGATGCTTCCTCGATCGCACAGATTGTAAGATCATGATATCAAAGGACTTCGGGATCTGCTACTAAGCTCTGATCTGCTCAGCCGACTAGGTCCAAACTTGCCTAACATCCATCCTCATGCTTTGGGGTATGGAGCTCTACTCCCAACATTTCAATCCTTGTCTCGTGTTTGGTCATATGTCTCCGAAGGTGGTGTCTCTGTGACTTACAGGACGGGTTTTCCAATCATACTAGACCTGTCAGGACCGTCCCCTAGCAGGTGGGTCAGGTTCAGCCTCAGGTTCGAGTTGTTCCTATTGCTTGAAATAAATATCTCATGCACAAGTGCATCAATCTGGAAGTCTTTCATGAACGTGCCCGGTCGAAAACAGGCTGTCCCAGGGCTCTCTGGGTACTTGAACCGGTCTTATCACTTGTTTTCTTCCTACATTTTCTTCTGTTCCTCTACGCACCTTCATCGAGACTCAACCACGCAATCACCAAGGCTTTCTCGGGTCGTCAGTCAACGGTATGGACGGCAACAACAACGAACGGCGCAACCATTCGGACATTCAGTATCCCTCTTCGAGTTCGACTCAAGCGCCTACTATCGTCATAGGCAATGTGTCCCAAGCGAGGACATCGACTTTCGACTTGCCCATGGTCCCAAGCCCTCCGGCAACCCCGGACTCCTCCAGTGAGGCTCGACGAGCTAGCTCATCTTCAGCTAGGGGTCGTCTGACCACGTCAAGACATGACTCAAGTAGGAGGATTCTATTGTACCCTGAAGGTGACTTTCGTAACAGCTCAACACCGGAACTGCGAGATTTGAAGACTGATATGATGTGCAACTGGCTGTACCAGCAGCAACTGGAGCGGATGTGGTCAGCCAATGGCATTGAAGAAGGGGTCATGCTCAAGAAAGCGAAGAACGACTACAAGTGTGCCCCCGAAGACCTTCGTTCTCGCCCTGAAGGAGTCTATGATGCAGTAAGAATGCTCAATGTCAAGGTAGGGAAAGCTGATGGTCGCAAGGTGCCTACTTACTAACTCAACCTTGATAGTGTGCCATGACAGTCAACACAGGCGTTGTCAAACTATTCCTCCAAGATCAGACACTCACCCACATGCCGCTTGACTCTGGCCTCCGGCTGCAAATCCTCCCGAGCATTTCTCATCTTCCTGACTGCCAGAAACATCAGTTCGCAGCGTTCATTCGAACCTATAATATCCTCATCGTCTGGGATGACGATCCTAATCACATCCTCAAACGTGTCCAGTCAATAGAAGACCAACTTATCAACATGATTTGGAAGGAAGAATGCGAAGACGATGAATCCTCTGCTCATCTTCCCAGTGCCATGCCCAGCACACTCAACCTCAACAAGGCCAACGACGAAGGAGGATCGTCTCAAATTGCCGACATGGGACACAGCTTGCTACCTCGTCGGATTGTTCTCATCCAACCACTCCTAACTGCCATCACGTTGGTCTTGCTGATTGCTGCCATTGGAAGTGGTTGGCGCGAGATCGCCATTGAAATCAAGGTTGACCGTTCCTGGATGCGACTGGCCTTCATTGCCGTCGTCCCCCTTCAATGCTGGCTTGCACTATTCTTCATGCAGTCAGTTGCTGGTTGCTGTGCCCAGATCATAGGTCCCATAAGTCAAATGAATGCCAATACCAAGTTTTACTCTGGAATGCCGCCCCCGCGCCTCCCCACCGATGGAAGCTATACTTTGCCGCACGTCACTATTCAATGTCCAGTCTACAAAGAGGGTCTCTGGTCCGTGATCGACCCGACAATCAAATCCATCAAAGAGGCTATCTCGACTTATGAAATGCAAGGGGGAACTGCCAACATCTTCATCAACGATGATGGTCTGCAACTGATCCCCGCCGAGCAAGCCCAAGAACGACGTGACTATTACGACGAACACAACATCGGGTGGGTGTCGAGACCAAAGCACGATCCAAAGCCCGCAGATTCCAGCCAAAGACCTTTTATCCGAGCCGGTAAGTTCAAAAAGGCATCCAATATGAACTATGCCCTGAACGTCTCTGCTCGAGTCGAAGACAAACTGTTGACCATCGTACGTCCGGACGATGGCACCTGGACTACGGAGCAAGAACGAGAGGTGTACCATAAAGCTCTTGCATCTATCGTTACCGAAGACGAAGGTCGTACGCAAGCGTCAGGCAACATTCGCGTGGGGGACTACATCCTGCTGATAGACAGCGACACGCGTGTTCCTCGAGACTGTTTCCTGAGCGCAGTCTCAGAAATGGAAATATCCCAAGAGGTCGCGATCATCCAGTTTGCCAGCGGTGTAATGAACGTCACAGACTCGTGGTTCGAAAAGGGAATCACCTTCTTCACGAATCTTGTGTACTCCGCCATCCGCTACGCAGTATCCAATGGCGACGTTGCCCCTTTTGTCGGTCACAACGCCTTTTTACGCTGGTCAGCTGTGCAAGATGTTGCCTATGTCTACGAAGATATCAACGACGGTATTGTCAAGGAAAAGTACTGGAGCGAAGCCACGGTTTCTGAAGATTTTGATATGGCTCTTCGTCTGCAAACCTCTGGGTATATCCTCCGCCTTGCAGCCTATGCCGGCCAGGGCTTCAAAGAAGGTGTCTCTCTGACGGTCTACGACGAACTCGCCCGCTGGGAGAAATACGCCTATGGTTGTTCGGAGCTCATCTTCCATCCGTTTGCCCAATGGCTCTCCAAGGGCCCCTTTACTCCCTTGTTCCGCAACTTCATCAAGAGCTCGATGCCATTCCCGTCTAAGTTGACCATTATGGCCTATATCGGAACTTATTACGCCATCGGGAGCGCGTGGATATTGACGCTGTTCAATTACTGCATTGTTGGCTGGTTCAACGGCCACTTGGACCATTATTACATTGACAGCTTCAAAATCTATTTTGCCATCATCGTTGTCTTCACCGCCCTCGGAAATCTCGCGCTGGCAGTAATGCGCTACAGAGTCGAAGATCAGACTCTCCTCTCGGCGCTGTGGGAGAATTTCCGTTGGATTCCGCTTTTGACCATCTTTCTGGGAGGCATATCCCTTCATGTCTCGCAAGCAATCCTCTCGCATCTCTTCTCGATCGACATGTCCTGGGGCGCGACCAGCAAGGAAGCCACCGATACGAGCTTCTTCAAAGAGATCCCCACGATTCTTCGGAAATTTCGGTTCACATTCATCTTCTGTGCCGTTATGAGTTTGGGAATGATTGTGGTTGCTGGCGTCGGTCCGCTAGGGAAACTGGTGCCATATGACTGGCAGATTGCATGGTTCACGGCGGTTTGGCCTTTGGCCACGGTTGTCGGTGGGTTTTTCATTTTTATCTTTGCCGTTTTCCTCCTGCCTTTCTGCCCGAGTTCTCTCCTTTCAGCTGACCTTCCAGCACTTCTATCATCTACCCCTCCCATCGACTCGCACACTCTTTGCTGACATTCTGGGTGGACAGGGTCGCACGCATTACTGCCGCTTGTGTTGAATCCGGGATTGATGCAGTTCACCTTTTGAGCAGACGAGCTTTGGCGGTTGGATTTTGTTGGGGAAATGTACTCGGCAGGGTGTGCTATATCCATTAGTTGCGACTTTGCAACACCAGATACACACGACCATTCCTTTGTCGATCGTTCTATGTTGTTCCGTCATGTAATCAACTCTCACGGTGCGCCGTCCCACACATAATCCATTTGAAGGTCCCACCAAAGTCCAGCGAGGGCAAAAAAGCCACGCTTTCTGGCAGAAGCCGCGTGCTATGCCTCGATATTCCTGGCTCCAGCGGCCCTGTGCTCGCCAGAAGCTCCTCTGGAACCTCGATGAATAGTTCAAAGTGCCATGTCCTGGGAGGATGTACAAGATCCATGCGGCCACTGTAAGTGGAGACGATCGCCTGGTATCGCTCCATCATGTCGCGGGCGGCCAGTCTGGACAAGTAGAAGTCCTCGACCATGCTGAACCCGCTCATTGCGTCGCGATAGGTCTCGTCCATGATCTCGAGCTTTTCCACCCAGTCGAACCGCACGCTCAAGCCATAGGAGAGGTTCCGCAGCCATCGAGTCAGGCAGTCCGGACAGTGGTAGCGAACCACACGCTGGCGCAGCAGTGATTCCACCTCGCCTCTGACGGGATCACCGACAACGAGCAGGTGGAGACCATGGCTACGGATGATGGTCTCGAGGGCCAATATTTGCAGAGACATTTCTGAGACAGGCGAGCCCTTTCGGAAGGGGAGATGGTCCGGCTCTAGCAAAGGCGGCTGGCAGAGGTTGATCAGCATCGTACTCGACACCAACAGATTGTAGATGTTCAGTCGGACCTCGGCGGGGAGCGACATGAAGCCCCTCGCCTTCCTGCGAGGAGTGAGGCTGGCCATTGTCGTTGAAGGTTACTGGTGGTCGCTTCCCTTGACAAGAACTTTCCGCGGCGCTTTCCGGTCTGATTTCCGCTCGATTCAAGCACCGGATGAGTCTTTGGCAGGGGACGAAGGGAGCAATGTAATGCGGTCAAATGAGAGTTGAAATAAGCGTAATTCAAGAGGACCTAGACATGGACGGAACCAGATGTTTGACGTCTTGGCGGCCGCGTCTGAGTTCATGAGATAGTTTGGACTCACTAGTGGCGGAGGGGGGGAATGTCACTTCAGCTATGGTGTCTTGAGTCCAGAAACGTCAGCCTTGCGAAGAAGAAAGATGGGGTGAAGGTGTGTATATGCATAAACATCAATATGGCACGAACTGGTCGGCTAAATGGTATTCTACCACCGGACGGCTGACCAATGGGCGGCTGCGGTGGGTCAAAAGCATTTGTTCCCCGTCAAGAGACCGACAGCGATTGTTTTGTTTTTCCGGGATTCTTATACTTCAGCATTTCTTTCCAAGAGATGGAGATCCTCCAATAAAACTCCCGCTTGCCCACCCTCGCAGCATCGAGAGGAAACTTTGCCCTCATAGAGGTCGACACCAACTCGTCCTAATCTTCCTCATCCCGTTTCCTCCTCTAGATCTCCTTGATAGTCTTGAGTTCCTTCTTCTCCACAACGGCGTCGAAATGCTTCTTGGCGTTAACTCCTCCCACAAACACAGCGATGATCCACTGGAACCAGGGCAGGCTGAAAGCCTTGACGTTGTGCTTTCTCAGCTTCGTCAGGGCGAAGTGGATGGCCTCGATACTATGCGCACCATAGAGGAAGTAGAAGAGGACGTCTTGGGTGCGCTTGGCGTATTTGCTGGCGGTGGCGCTCCTGGCTATGAGTTGATCGTGAAGAATGGAGCCTGGCTCGATGAATCTGCGGCGGGCGGACAGTATCATCAGGGCGATGGATAGCAGGTAACCTCTTGCGTGGCCGCCTGTGGGGAATTCGTACTCGTCGATGGTGACGGCGGAGACTTTGTGTGTCGACATGTTGGATACCTTCTGGCTCTTTCGCGTTGAGAGGTCGAATGGAACAGCTGACAGAGAGAGAGGGAGAGATTGGAGATGTTAGGAGTTCTGCCGAGCAACCTGGGAGCTGGTCTGTATGAATACACGGGCGTTTTTTAATCGCCCGATGCTTTGGTCAGGCCTCGACGTTGCTTCAACAGGGATTCCCCGCCTCCAGCGCGGGGAAAGGATTACGGGACACAGGAGTGATATACGGGATGATTGGCTTCACTGGGCCAAGCGGGCGATCATGTAAGTACGTGGATAGAATAGGCAAATGAGGAGTATGCAGAGTTGCTAGGATGAATGATTGGGAGAAGTTGATGGAGAGAACAGCAACAAGAGGCCAGGGGTCCTCGATGGAGTATTTGACAGCGAGGATGCAGGGGACGAGAAGGATTCCGACCAAGAAAAATGCGGAGGAGATGGCCAGAGAAATGCTCACAATAACCTAGGTTAATACTACTCGTACCGAGTACGCCGAACGAGGTAATCCTAGTGTGATGCTCCTGTCAGTCATACCGTATACGGGATAGCTGCCGCGCGGAACACACCTTAATACGAGTCCAATCATCTTCCCCCAGAAAGACAAGGGTTTGCGAAGTGGAAAATTCCCCTCAGACGAATCTGGCGCTGCACAGCGACAACCAAAAAAAAAAGGTATCGGGATAATCAGCAGCGAGCTTGGTCGCTACATCTGCCTGTCCCGCGAGATGGCCCCCTACGATAGCGACTCCTCGGACGATGGCGAGGACTACTCGACCACCAACGTCACGCTCGGTTATGCCACTGTCGAGTCGACGGGCGACGACGTCAGTCACTTGGGCGGCCATCCCACGTGGCTAGACTCAAGTCACCCTCCGCCTGCGGCACTGGCAAAATGCAAGGTCTGCAACAGCTACATGTCCCTTCTCCTCCAGCTCAATGCAGATCTGCAACAGTATTTCCCCAGCGACGACCGGCGCCTTCATGTCCTCTGCTGCAGGAAGAAACAGTGTTCGAAAAAGGTGGGCAGTGTCAGGGCATTCCGGGAAGTCAGGAAGCCTAGGGTGCAAGAGAAGAGTCAAAAACAAAAGGCGACAGAGCCAGAGACAGTGAGGCCGGTACAGGACCTTGGGAGTGCTCTGTTTGGCGGGCCAAGCCAACAATCCACAGCCAGCAGTGCGAATCCGTTTTCGATGCCCGCCAGCATGAATGGGCCCGCGACAGCAAACCCGTTTGCGAGCATAGGTTCGCCTTCACAGTTGGCAGCGCTACCTCCGCAGAAACCGCGCGACGAGCCTCAACCTCAACCTCCTACACAGTCATTCGCAGATAAACTACGAATCGGCACCGAACCGGAGGACGAAAGCACCAAGAAGACCGCACAGGACCAGAAACCGTGGCCGGACCTCACCGAGTTTCCCAAACCCTACCCATCCTTCTACCTCGATGCATATCCGGAGGAGCTGGACAGAGAACCTGCCGCCGCTGCCACAGAAGCAGAGTCCTCGAAGACACAATATGATATTGACGACGCAGGAGGCTCCAGCAACGCTGCGGATAAAGACACGTTCGAATCCAGCCTGGACAAGACCTTTCAAAAATTCTCCGACCGTATCGCCCAAAACCCGGAGCAAGTCCTACGGTACGAGTTCAAGGGTGAACCACTGCTGTATTCTGGCGCAGACGAGGTAGCGACCCGCTTCACCGTGTCCCACGGCAGAACCGGACCAGTGAAGGGAATACCGCGATGCGAGAGTTGCGGTAGTCAACGGGTGTTTGAGCTACAACTTGTGCCGGGCTTGATATTCGAGTTGGAAAAGGACGACGAGAACGCCATGGGCCTGGAGGATGGCATGGAGTGGGGCACAATCATCGTGGGGACGTGTGTGAACAACTGTGGTGACGCCGGGGCTGTCTCCTTCAGGGAGGAGTGGGTTGGGGTGCAGTGGGAGGAGAGAGTCGTCAGGAGATAATGCCGTCTTTCGCACAAAGGCATAGAGAGATTCTAGATGAGTGTGACGATTGATGAAGAAACGGGGAAACATTTCGAAACGATAGAAGACAAGATCTCAGACACATGATCCGAGGGAGTCTGTCAATGGAATCAAACACCACCCTATCAAGTGCACGTCAAAATGTCCATCAAGCACTGACGAAGAGCCGAGTTCGTGCTTGTCACACCGTTCATCTCACTTCGCGCACTGCTATTTTGTACAGCAACCTCCTTTCAGCCCCGACCCCGCAAAGGAGCGGAGCAGAATATCGTCGCAGTCAAAGCGTACGAGGTACATGCAGGCAAGCGCAGGGATTAATGACGACGAGGACATTGAGTGACTTACTGACTCGGCATCCCGATATCGAATCGGGCACAACCATGTCCATAATTACTAGTAATCCATTACCTCGGTCACCTAGGTAGGTGGTAGGCAAATAATGCAAAGACCTTCAGAGGGGAATCTCTAGACACTTTTGACTGTATTATTGCACCATCGATTTGGTGACACGGGCGGCAAAATGCTTGGAAAGTCGAGGATTTCAGCTAATGCCCTTTCTTTTTCTGCCTGTGTCCTGAGTCAATGGCTGAAGCGTGGTTTTAGATAAGTGCTCGGTCCTTATACATAGTAATGCAATGTGTGCCAGGGATATATCGGCACGGCACACCCTATACATGTGTAGTGTTTTGCCCATCCGAGTTTTGACATAAAGTGACTGGAGGGGCTGGCTAGGCGAGCCACGATCCTTGCGAAGCACCCCCAGTAAACAGGTTGAGTCAAAGTGGTGTGTTCTCAGGCATTGTCTTAGGGGCGCTTCTAAACCTTCTCATGCGAGCCTACCTCAACAATGGTCATGATCATCTGGAAAAGGTACCTTGTCCAGCTGTTTCTAGGTACTCGTAGCTCGCGGAAAGTGGCACTCCAAGACGTTTAGCAGATGAGCAGGGGCGGCTGTGATCGGAGGCTGGCTCCAACATGAGCTGTAAAAGGTCCAAGGCCACGCACGGCATCTTGAGCCGCGCTTGGGTTACAGTGTCTCCAGCCTCCAGCTGCTTGCATGGGTAGGGAGTACGCCATCGTTGGCATCCACGCATCCTGGCATCCTTGGTTGTAATCACGGGACTAGGAAGAACCTCAGACGACGATATCATCAAACTGGGTGAGTGTGAGTGACTGGGCGGACAAGCTCCCTTCCTTAGCTTGACACTCGTGGGTAGCCCGAGCTGCCCGAGGCAACTTTGTCAAAGTATTTGTACGAAGGACCAGCCGTCATCGCACCCTGGCTTGCCACTGGTGCCACGCCTAAAGCCGCATGTGTGATTTTTCAGCTGGAAGCTCTCTCCCACGAAGTCCAGCCACCCACCCTCCGGCGAGCCCCGCGAAATCCACAATAAGATGCTAGTGCAACGCGCTAAGTACGCGAGCGCGGATCTGCGAGACGATCGAACGCGTGTCGGTAGAAAAGAGGCGTCGTTCTTCGATCAGATAATTTCCCATGAAAATGCAGGATTCGAATGGATTATCTTGGTCAAGTAATATATGTGCAAGACAATGAAGAGTTCCAGATATGGAATCTCCTTGAGTAGCGTATGAATTAAGGAAAACAAGGCCGGACGGGGAAAAAAGGAAAAAATAAATAAATTGTGGACGCGTCAAAAGGTCAGGATATCATCCCCGCTTTTCCCTTTCCCTATTTAGAGCGAATCTCATTTCCCACTGCCTACCTCGTACTTTCCACAAACCGCCCGTTTGATAAGAAATACTCCCGAGGACTGGGGCTGCATCGATATAGAAACAGTAGTCGGTGGGGATTGGGCACTGACTGGGATCTGTTCGTGGCAGAACGCTGTGCCGTCCGACAATAATCAATCCAGACTGTGACTGCGACCGAGAACGGAGAGCTAACTGACTTTGTTGTTTACGGCTGCGTATGTATGTATGTATGCTAGGCATAGCATGGCATTGCATGGCATGGCGTGAACACGCAGCACCAGGGCCAACGGTACGAAAGCTCATGCATAGGTATGTCTTGCACCGGCCTCGCTTGTTTGCTGCAAGCCCAAAATGCAGCCATCTGTCATCTCATCTCATGGCTTCCATGCAGGCCTTCGATAGGATATGTGATCCGGCTCCCTAAAGTCATCCCTGCTGCTCCAACTTGCTGATCCTTCTGTTCCCTCCTCTCACAAGTACCACAAGTAATCATATACCCAACCTAGTCGAACCCCATGTCTCGTTCGGGGAGTTACTCTGTAGAGTGAGTTGCTTGGATTGCGGCCCATCCTTGGTTTGGTTTCGACTTTGTTCCACATCCCCAGTTGCCATGACAGTTGGTGCAGTAGTATCAAGCCTGTCGGCCCCCCAGGAATACTCGTAGCTACTAGGTCCCTTTGATTGTGGAGATAAGTTCCACGGCCTTAAAACCATCGTTTGCCGCTGTGCGAGTAAAGTGCCTGCATGAGGAAGTGCTAAACCAAGGTCCCCTCTCCCAGCTGACCGGCCTCTCGCCAGTGCGGCACGGGTGAAGCACAATATTACTCGTATTGACGTAGTGCTCCAAGAACGGATGCCCTGAGACGGCCGTTAAACCGACCGTGGCGCTGGCTAGATGGGCGCCTCAAATTTCTGGGACCCGCCACGAGCCTGGCCGATGCATGCACACGACCTCGATTGATTCTTGTATCATGCCGTGTCTGGAGCACGCGATCCAAGGCCTGAAGCCAAGTGATCTGTGATGTCCCGGAGAGCGGCAACAGCAGTCCAAAGGAATGGCCAGAAGGGAACAAGGATAATGGTCGTATTTTTTTGATTCAGAGCTACCTACTTCCAGCTACCTAAACCTCAGCTATCGCTGTGTTGTTACGATGTCGATGATGGAATTAGGATGTTGTCGTCGTCAGGGGTTGGGATAGACCGTAGACACATGACTGATCCAATTGACCACATCAACGCATAGTACAAAAACATAGAGACGCGCACAATCGAACACATTTTGCTGAACAAAAGAGTTGCTCCTGGCCAGTTCCATTGCTTGGGCAAATAACGCCTTTGCGTTTCCCGGATATCCAGCTCCGCTCCATGTTTTTCAAGCTCAAATCCATGGCCCTCCTCTTTTGGGGTCATGTATGCGTCATTGCTGGACAGAAAAAGACACTGTATGCTATTCGTTTCAAGTCGAGTAGGTCGTGGCACAGCTGAGCATGTGCCTTTGGGTGTTTTATCATAAAGGGCGGTGTGTGTGAATCCGGTCATAGCCATAGAAATAGCAGTGCTATGGTGTGGTTTATGATCTTGGAATCAGTTCGTCACCCAGTTGCAGAGCCAGTCCCTGGCTGGTCGGAGCCTTTCGTGGCAAGGTGGGACTGCCGGACGGAGGCTGCAAGGTATCAAAATTCAAACTGGCTCTTGTAAACCGACTAGGAGTCTTGCTAATGGTGGGAGTCCGGTTGCCCCACTGAGCAGGTGCAGGTGAAGGAGTGACATTGCAGAAGTCGGCCAGGTTGAAATTCTGGCCTGGAGTTTGTAGAGCGCCATTGAACAATCCAAGATGAGTGCCTGGAGTGGTCATTACTGAGGAAGGGAGGTGTGAATGCTGTGAAGGTGGTGTCGAGGGTGGTTCTTTCGACGAGTCCGAGGTTCTGTGGATATTGATAGCTGGTGACCTAGAGGGTGAATTTGCCAGATAGAGTAGGAGGTCGGCCCCAGATTGCTTGGAGTTGCCATTTAAGAAGCGTTTCGTGGGAGGAGGTGTTCGTGGAGGTGATGAGGACAAAATACTGCTTGACGGTTCGTTGCCAAATGCAGGCATGGATAGGTCATGATCTTCGTCATCGGAGTGAACATCAAACATGGGAGAGTCGTCATTAGCAAGGCGAGGCGTTCTAGCAGAGTCGGTATGAAAGAGTGGATGCTCCTGGAAGGACTGTGCCCGATTCACTAGAGGAGAAGACTGGGGCAGTCGGTGATCTTGCTTCCATGTCAACGTGCTTGACTGTCTGTCCAGGCCTGTCACAGACGACGACCGGACTCTTTTCCTCGCAGCGAATGGAGGCTCGGGAATTTTAAAGGCAGAGCTGGAGGGCTTCGAAAAACGATTATTGGCAATTGACGAGGTAGGGACAAATTCGTCGTCGGATCCAGACGAGGTATCACAAGGTAGATCTTCCTCCAGAAACGGTCTCTTTCTCTTCAGTTTCTCGGTGAACTCGGGTTCGATCGAGGCCAGCGTACGATCTTGCCAGCCATTCTGGGCCTTGAAGCTTGCAAAAGCCAAACAGTCTTGGAGGTTTCGAGCAACCTATGGAGCAACTTCAGTCAGGAAGGGGGGTTCTCCCCAGAGAACATCTTGTGAGCAGAGTTGGGATTGAGTTACCTTTGCAATTTCCACCCTTCGCAGCACCTTCTCTGCTACTTCAGCCGCAGCATGTGGATGCTGGTCAGAGGTCATGTTGTTGCAAAGAGTCTGAGAGGCCAGCATGAGGGATAGGTCTCCGAGGGAGTTTTTAAGAAGGAGAAGGGTGAGGATTTTGCCAAATATGTGTGGTGTTGCCCCGAGACGTCAATGCGCAGGCTAGGAAAGAATTGTAGTCGAGCTGGTTTAATTCCTACTATGGATCCAGACTCGGGCTGGCAATTCGTGGGGCCACAGCGCCAGGGTAGCCGGGTCCGACTGCGCTATGTTGAATGAGTGGTGCTCGGGTCCAGTTCGGCTCACTGAAGGATCGAGGTCATGCTAGAGGATCAGATGTCGAAACGGACGGAGGTATATAGGACAAAAGGACAGAGAGCAGGAGGTTGCAGAGGAAAGAAAAAGAAGGTGGACGGCAGCTGAGCAATAAGTTCAAGGAGAGTAGGTAGGTGAGTTAGTGGTAGAGGAACGTTTGGTGGCAGCGAACTTGACAACCACGGTGAATGGCCTGGATTAAGTTAATTGGGCTCACCGGCATATTGTACAAGTAGGCTTTCACTACTCCTACTACTGGAGGCAGTTCAGAGACTCAGAGCGGCAACTGGTGCAGGGTGGACGAGGGGGTGCCCTCGTTGGAGCCGATGCTGCAAGCACTGACACTGGCGGGCACGTTCTGGGTAAAGAGCCACTAAGGCAGCTAAAGGACAAGTGGATTGAGGCCGTCCATTTGCAGCTCCGGCTCGCCTGTGGCTGGTGATGGTGTCAAACTCATTGGCTTCTTAGCTGCTAATTATGCATGGCCGACACTCTTAACTGAGACTCCTGCTTGGAGCTTACCGACTGGCTCTGAAATTGGCCTCTGCGTTGGTCGCATGCACCTTTGGCAGGTTCCTCAGCTTCCTCCAGCCATACGACCCGGCCATCCTCAATCCATTTCAAACCGATGTTTGCACAGGACCAATTGACGCCTGTGACTTGCGTGCCTGTGTTTCCCATATCCTCAGAATCACCTTGGTCACCTCTGATCTGGCGGCTGCAGGTACTGCTACGACTATTCGGTGCTCCTACACCTACCTCGTAATCCTACTCGCAGACCAGACTGCCGGTCTCTCTGTCTCGTGTGCCCTGATATCCGGTTGAACCAACCCCCTCCTTGGGTCCACTGCCACGACCACAAGTCGATCTGCTTGTTCCGAGATTCTATGACACGGCTGGGACATACGAGTAGCTTTGATGAGCCAGAGAGGGAAGAAGCCGTGTCACAAATTTCCTCCTTTTCCATCTCGGGCACGGGTGTCAGCGACAAGCTAAAGATCTGGGGAAGAATAACCACTGGTCCCTCCCTAAAGCAGTGTAGCTTTCTCAGTCCAGGCATCGGGCGGTGGACACCGAGAGCCGCACTGACCTCACTCAAAACCTCATTACTTCCCACATTGAAGGGGATAACGGTCGACCTTTGATCGAGGGGTTACCCCCCCTGATCCAGGTTCAAGCAGGTACCTCGCTGATCAATATCATATTCGGGGTACCTGCGTGAAAAGTATAATGCTAAGTTCGGAGGATATAGAGGTAGCCATCAGGAGAAGATGCTAGAGAACCAAAAAGGAACATCTTCGGCTCCCCGATCCGGATATGAAAAATTACCATGGAGAACTAAGTCTCGGGATTGACAACCCTCGGGATTGTCGTGCGACAAAGACACGGAGGAATTGTCAGTGCCATTGACATGGCATATACGGAGTCTGAATGTATGTACGTAAGGCATTTCTGACACTTCCCATGTAACCAATGTTGCTAGGTTTATACAGAACCGTCCGGCCTGCGAACCTCCACGCACAATCAATTCTCTATAGACATGTTGTGTATACAGCGTGCTCTGCGCTCGGTATATGCGAGTCCGTTCAGCGGATCTCTAGCAGGAGAGCAGCACAGAATGGATATGCCCTACAGAGTCGAACTCCTGGGACTTCCATATCCACTGTATGGAGTTCTTCTCAGATTACACTTTTGATGTCCCCTTTCAGCAGGGGTAGCCCTCTTCTTCTCGGATAGAAGCTCAGAACAAGCATTCAGCCTTCCCCTGATTGATTTGAACAAATGAGGCTCTACTCATATTCGTGCAGATCAGAGATCCAGCTCCAGCACCAACTCAATATATACGGAGGTTCGAGGTAGAGATTATCTGTTCCTCATTGGGACATACTGAGTAGCTGCTGGACTGGGAACGAGGGACGGAGAAAATGCCAGGGGCCAATGCCGACTTATCTCTGGGCACTGTGCCAACCACATGTTCGTGCAGTTCCAAGCTACCTCTTCTACGTCATCAACCGTAAAACATGCCCACATGCCCACAACTACCTAGCTTTTCCGGGGACGCCAGTCCCTAAAGAGCCTAACTTGATTAACTAACAATCCCCCTCGGTGCTCTCAGCCCTTATAATGGCCCCCCTTGGCGCACCCAAAACCAACAGGAGCGCATTGTGTGCCGTGGTGCGTGGGTAAAAGTCCACTGTGGCCCAGGCACACCTAGGTATTCCCAAGGATGAGGTACGAGAAACTTGGTACAGCTCGAGGATTGCGCATTCTACTCGGTACACATTCCAATTCCCCACCTTTATCGCAATGCTTGTGGCTTTCAGCCAAGTTGATTGCACAATAATGGCCCTGATTGCTCTGCTGCCCTTGCACTTGTAGCCCTGGTTCCCTGGTTCCCTGGCTTGCCTGGTGCCGCTTCTGGCGAATCGCACCTACTGGCGGCAGCGCATGTCTCGCAATCACCAAACCTGTTCGAACCTGTCCTTCCACTTGGTGCAAAAAGAAAAAGCTGCATATTGCATACTGCATCTCCGTCCGCTACGACCCAGAATATCCCATAGTTCCAAGTGTCGGCCAGGTCGCAGGTCCGGGCAATGACACCTTCTTGTCGTCCTCTTTCAGCTTGCTGCTTCTCGACGAACTGACGATCGCTCTTCCTCTTTCACAACCTCACCCTCACCCTCAACCCCAGTCCTAGTCGACTTCTTCGTTCTCACCTGGTCGCTCGTTTGTCCGTCCAAAGTGTCTGAGCGAAGCTTCGTCTGCTCTGTTCTGCTTCTGCAGTGAGACCCTCGCAGCCAAGTGTCACTTCGGAAAAAAGCTCCATTGCACATGCATGTGCATGCGGTCGTTACATCCCACCCTTAATTCTCACCAACCGGCATCATCAACCACACCGTTTCAATTCCGCCGACCAGCTCGCTTCCTCACGCAGTCTGTCAGATCTATGACTGACTATTGAATCGTCCTCGCCTTCATTCCCCTCGTCAGTAGCCATGCCCTTTTTCAAAGAGCTGCGACGACGATCAAAAGCAAGTTTCCGAACCTCCGACTCCTCAACAGAGTCCAATGGCACCGTTCCGACCGCAAAATCGTCCTCGACTCTCAACTCCACTCCTGGGAGCGCAACACCACCTTCGACATATCATGCCAATGGGTCCTCACACAACGTTTTGGACACGGTAAAGAGCAATGGCGACACCCCACCACCGGTCCCTCAGCGGCCTCATGTAATGGTCCCAAGTTCCAATAGGAACAGCATGATAGTGAGTCTTCTGGAACAACCCCCGGCCAGGTATTGCACATGGGCTGAACAAAAGCAGACTCTGTCACCTTCTGGCTCCAATGGGACAAGGATCCCTCCACCGACCTCTGCATATGCGCCCAAAATCACTTCGGTCTTGGATAATTCAGTGGTATGTACTGGTTCAGCGAGTTCGGGAATACAAGGCTTAAAGATGACGCACAGGTCTACCACAAAGTATTGCTGGTCAACGGAGAAATAGGGGATCCAAATCAGAAACCCTTGGATGGCAATCTGACCGTCCATCACGACAAGGAAGGGCAGGCATTCCCACCCACAAACTGGCCTGTGTCCGACTCGTACTTCAAAGCTCTCGTCTACCTCTCGCCCGGATGGAACAGGATTCGTTTTGACTTTACCTCCCCGACATTGAGCCAGCACAGCGCTGGATCCGCGCCAATGATGCACTCTTCCTATATTATGCTGAACTACCTGCCGCTGAACAGCGCACTGCCTCTACAGCTTGTCATCCTGGTTGGTAGTGATTCTCCCTGTACATATGACGCAGTCCCTCAGAGGAAACAAAACGAGGGCAATGACCTATCCATGGCCACCAGAAAATTCCGCATGGCTGCTCACCTGTGGCAGACATTCACCGCAGAACAGATGTACCGACACAAATTTGGCCGCAGATGTTTTAGATTTGAGGAAGAGTGGCAGACCGGCACACTTTCGATGCGGGATTGGGAAATGGGCATCATGAAGAATGAGACCAGGGTTCATGTTGTTCGGGCGGACAAGACCACTGCAGAATTGCAGGATCTACAATATGCGCAGCAACACTCGCCGGCAGCCAAAAAGGGGGAGCTTTACTCGATCGCGGCGGACGCCGTGAAGAAATATTTCAACCTGAGGCCCGGTCAGAAGCAGCACGTGGCCTGCCTCCTTCTTGATTCCCACTGGGACCCCGAAGTCGGAACAATCAGGGCTCATGCCGCCCTCGGTGGTATCGGGGACGACTTGGGTCTGGCCATTTTCGGCTCACATGCTCTTCAGAGCTATCCCTCTTGCATTGAAGAAGTTGTGCCATCCTTTATGGATTGCACACGAACGGACACCAAGTATGTGGCGAATGATTGTAACGAGTCTGGCAGCAGTTGGGAAGCTGCCAATATCGGTATTGGCGCCCACCTGCACGAAGTCGGTCATCTTTTCGGCTGTCCACATCAAGAAAACGGAGTTATGCTCAGAGACTATGTCCGACTAAACCGCACATTCTTGGTCAAAGAACCCTACTCGACGAGAACAAAATCCCAAGGTCTCAAAGTTTGTCGTCAAGAAGACGAGTGTGGCTGGCATCGATTAGACGTGCTGCGTTTCCGGTACCATCCCTGCTTCAGACTCCCGAGCGATGAACCTCTACCACAAGACGACAGCATTCAGTATTTTCCAGTCGGCAACGGGCGCGTAATCTGTTCCGCCCCTTCAGGGATTTCATTTATCGAGATACGGACAGAAGGAGACGATCTATGCCGGCAATGGATCGACTATACCAGTGCTGATCCTCGGCACAGCGCGATTCCGAGACAAATCACCGTGGTAGAGGCCGACATTCGCGCACGTCTACCAGAAGACAAGAAGAAGGCTAAATTGTCTCTTACCATCTTCTGTGCTAGTTCCCGGAGTGAAAAGATCGAGGATTTGGAGGACCTTTTGTCAAAGAAATATGTAGTGAACCTACCCCATGTCAAACAGGCACCAAAACGTGACGAAGGCCTGACGATGAATGCGCTGAACAACGTTGTAGGACTGGGCAAGTCCTTTGAATCACGACTCGGATTTCGAAGCAAGAAGCTCGGGCATTCCCAGCTGGACGGCTCGCAGCCACAAGAGCTGATCCTAGAAAGCATTCATCTGCAGACGAAGCTTCTAACATCAGTCAGAGTTTATCATGGTTTTGCCCTAGATGGCATTGAATTTTGCTACGAAGACGGCCACAGTCAACTGTTTGGCAAGAGGGGTGGCAAACCCGGCGGCGACGAATTCTTCCTCGGTGAGTTCGCGTCGAGGTGTGATATTTCGCAGGACTAACATTCACAGACACGCGTCGTGGTGAAACCATCCTCGGCTTCTATTTGCGTGCTGGTCTTTGGGTCGATGGTATTGAGATTCTAACCAGTACTGGCCGAAGATCCGGTGTCTTTGGAAATGCGACTGGAGGCTCTGGGTATGTGACAGCGGCCCCTGCTCCATTCGTACCCTATATTCTAACCAGTCCGCAGGCATACCTTGATGGCGCCCCGAGGGTACAGTCTTGCCGGGATTTCGGGAAGCTGTGGGGCCTGGGTAGACGGTTTCCAGATTATCATTACACGCTGATGTCGTCTTGGAGATGAGTGTACATTGCCGACAAACCCCACTACTTGCATGACTTCGAAATGGAGATGCACCACCATTGTAATGGGCGATGCTTTTTGGATGGCTTTGGCGATTAATTCGATATCGGTCCACTTCGGTATAATACGGGATATTAATGCTGGTTCACGCCTGCACGGAACGAAACCATCGGGAGGGACACATTCGGCCAGGCATACGACGACGGCAAAAGAATACAAATAGAAAAGGACAACGGGCGACTATTCTACAATAATGAGGAGGTACGATATCCACCGGTTGGAGACGATCTCAACAGCGATTACAGGAAGGCCATTTCATCGGAAGTCCACTTAGGCCACGAGATAATGTGTCCGGGCAGGATGTACATATTTGCGGCCTGCAAAGCACGACACAGACGGCGAGGCTCTCTGACGGATCCAGAGATATCCCACGGGAAGGTACCTTATGCCTTCTCCTCATGAGCTACTGGCGGATGGGCCAAGTTGAGCATCGACTCCTGACCTGATTCTGCTTCATAATAGACATTAATGGCGATCCTGGTTAATGATTCCCTGAGGGCGTTGTTCGGCTTCTCAGTTATAAGTAGGCATCAAGGACACTTGATTTGCTTTATTTGAGCACGGATGTTTTGATTGAGCCACCCATGGGAGACACCCAAATGGGTAAAACGTGGAGCTTCTTGAGAAAGATCTAGAGGCATGGGACATGGAGTCTCTGGTACTGATGGGCTCTGTTGTATAAAAGCGGGCAGCCTTGCAGTGCGAGGTCTCAACTAATAAGGACAAGCGCAGCCTCGTTCGGCTTCTTTCCTGATGCGACACAAAAATCAACGACGACCGACGTAACCTCTTTGCAGATCCGCACGACTCGTGACGTGTACATTCATAAGCCCTAGCACCGCTTGGGGACCGTGTATTTTGCCGGAATCAGCATGTTGCACTTGGTTGAGGTACCCTTTTTGGCAGTTCCGGGCCTGTGACTCCGCTTGTGACGCAGTCATGGATGAAAGAGTTACCGGGTGTTTTCCGTAAGTGGAGAGAGGTACTGGAGAGTGGCATTGTTCTTCCAAGTGCTTCTCCTCTGTGATTACTTGTGTTCATCGATATTGAAGAGGTGAGCAGGATGGGTATAGCAAGTCTCTGGACCGCCAGCCTCGCGTTAGCCAGCTTAGCAACGGGTCAAAATGCCAGCTTGACTCAAGATAACACAATTTCCACAGAGGGACTCATTTCGAACAACTCCAAATTCGATACAATTCTGCGCGTGGACAACGGAACTTACGGCCCTATGGTCGAAGAAGTCCACTATTTCTACAAATATTGGCCCATTGGCATCGCAGTATCCAGCACCTCGAGAATTTTTGTTTGCTACACACGTGGGGATTACGACTATACCGTTGCCGAAGTCAACAGCACCACCTCGGAGACGCCTTTCCCAACTGCGGGGTTGAATTTGCCTGCTAATGCACTCAATACGGCTTTCAATGGGATCGAGTTCGGAAGTGCGAACTCGACCGGCTTAATCAGTGTGCAAGCGCTCTATATCACTCCTGCGACTTCTTCGGGGCAACCTGAAACACTATGGCTGTTGGACACGGGTCGGCCGACTATCCGGTCCTCTTCCGGGAGCTACACCATGCCCTATGCGCAGCCAGGCGGGCCAAAGGTCGTGGGCGTCAATTTGTCCAACGATACCGTCTATACGACCTACACGTTTCCGTCCGCTGTGCACTATCCTGACTCGTACATGAACGATATCCGCTTCGATCTCCGCCCCAACCACAACGTCGCATACATCGTGGATTCTAGCAATGAAGGCCGTAATGGGTTCATAGTGTTGAATCTTACAGACGGCTCATCCTGGAGGAGATTGACGCAACATCCGTCGGTGCTGCGGACGTACAATGCATTGCCGAGCTATCAGGGCCATCCATTCTACTACCGCAACCCGGGAATGAGCGTCTCGCATCAGCAAGAGGGGCTTGATGGTATCCAGATCTCCCCAGATGGTGACTATATCTACTACTCGCCACTGACGTCGCAGAACCTTTTCCGCATTCCGACTGCTAATTTGCTGTTACAAGACCGCCAAAGTCGACTGGCCGAGCAAGCGGCCTCCAACAACGTCTCATGGCTCGGTGAGCGGGGAGGCGAGGCCAACGGCTTCGAGGGCGATAGTCGCGGTCTGATCTATATGCTCATGCCCACCCACAACGCTATTTATTACTATGACCCTGCGGATTTGCAGGTCCATGGATTTATAAGGGATCCCAGGATCCTCTGGCCCGACAGTGCGAGTGTCGCCGAAGACGGATACTTCTACGTTATCGTCAATCAGTTGCCGTATCAGGACGAGTGGAACAATGGCGTCAACCTACGCCAGTTCCCGGGGGCAATATTGAGAGCCAAGTTGTTGGACAATGCCATGAAGATTACCTCGTTGGGATAGCCTGAGTATATCAAGGGCCTTGACATGGGATGCTTCAAGTGTCTGCGCACCCATTTTTAGGGTTGGAATGCAGGATATAGGACACAAGGTATGCATACTGTCCTACCGAAGCCACGCCATGAGAATTTCCTTTATCAGAACATAAAATTAATTGAATAGTTGTTGGCAGTTCCTGGCTCCCTCTTTAGTGTATGTCCAATCACGTGGCATCCTCAATGTGACCCCGTTTAGTCATCGCAGGCATCATTTTTGATCTTGTGATCGCATTTTCCTTTCAACCACATCCCATCACCACCAAACACCTCATCCATAACATATCAATCTTGGTCCTTTTTTCAGGATCTCGTAGTCGCTCATCATCGCATGCCTCTATTGTGTGGAATGTCGAAATGGGAACCAAAACTCCTCAAAACGAACATCGTAGGAACGACGGTATGTGACCGCTCCTCTGACATCGCTCAAAGCACGTAGCCTAACGTGAGACTTCAAGGAGACTTGCCAAACTCGAATGAATCTTATGGCGTCGGCGGCGAGCCTCGAGGCTCTCACATGTCCAGAGACGGCGATGGGTGTCTCGGCGATGTGGGGGGAGGTGATGACGACGACGGCGATGGCGACAGCGATGCAGAGGCTGAGGCAACAACCCTGGGATCGCTAGAAGCGGCATTCTTGACTACCAATGGTGCAGACGCACAGAAGAAACGAAAGAAGCCCAAGAAGAAAAGCAAGAAGAAGAAGAAGAAAGTGCCGGCGCTGGCCCCTGTCGAGCAGTCGTCGCCACCGACAGTCTTGCTGAGCGACCTCTTCTCATCTGGCCAGTATCCCGAGGGCGAGATCCAGAGCTACACCGAAGCACGCACAGCCGCTGCTGAAGCGCGTCAGGAAGCTCGTTCCCATTGGCAAGACGATTCTTTCCTTCAGAACTACCGCAAGGCCGCCGAGGCGCACCGCCAAACTCGACAGTGGGTGCAAGAATGCGTGAAGCCGGGCCACACTCTCCTGGAGGTTGCGGAAGGCATCGAGAATAGTGTCAGGGCTCTACTTGGTCACACAGGACTGGAGCCTGGAGATAGCCTCAAGGCCGGCATGGGCTTCCCCACGGGACTCTGCCTCAACAATCAGGTCGCGCATTACACGCCCAGTCCGGGCCAGAAGGACGTCGTGCTCCAGCAAGACGACATCCTAACGGTCGACTTTGGTGTCCATATCAACGGCTGGATTGTCGACAGCGCCTTCACCATGGCCTTTGACCACACCCACGATGACCTCCTAGCCGCGGTTAAGGATGCCACTAATACGGGAATAAAGGTACGGGGCTCCTCTACATGGTATGCACTTGAGGGCTATGCCATGCCAGACTAACACATCCGCTCAAACAGACTGCCGGAGTCGACGTGCGCATCAGTGATGTGAGCGCTGCGATCCAAGAAGCCATGGAGAGCCACGAGGTGGAAATCCGTGGCAAGACGTTCCCCGTCAAGCCAGTGCGCAATCTCTCAGCCCATGACATCAAGCAGTACCGCATCCACGGCGGCAAGTCCATCCCTTTTGTGAAGAACTCGGACCAGACCAAGATGGAAGAGGGCGAGGTCTTTGCCATCGAGACATTTGGCACCACAGGCCGTGGCTATGTGGTGGACGATGTAGGTCATTCCCCATCTTCCACTCCCACCTTTTCCTCCTTCTCCGTGTCGTTTCATTTAAATCATTATGCGATGTAAAAAAAACAAAAACTCGTATTGACAGGTACCATCAGGTGGGAGTATATGGGTACGGGCTGAATCACGACGCACCGCTGTCGACACCTCTGTCCCTGGCCTCTGCGAGACGTCTGCACCGGACGATCCGCGAAAACTTTGGCACCATACCGTTCTGCCGTCGCTATCTCGAGCGACTCGGCGTCGAGAGGTATTTGGCCGGCGTGAGTCTATCCCTAACCTCCTCGTCGTCTTCATCTCTAGAGAACACAAACAGAAGTCGAAAACAGACTGCATTAATGACTTGACACTATTTACTCACTCGATAACCGTTGAATTAACTAACGCATATCGATAATCACCAGATGAACTCTCTCGTCTCCAACGGCATCGTCGAGTGCTATCTACCCCTGATGGACACTCCAGGCTCGTACTCTGCGCAGTTTGAACATGTAAGAACAAAGCATCACCCCGGACATCTTCTGTCTCTCTACAATCCCCCCGCCCCCCAAAAACGCACGCGCAAAAGACTCACGATAAGACTGACTCCTTTTTTGATCATGTCTGCAGACCATTCTCCTGCGCGAGACGCACAAAGAAGTCCTGAGTCGCGGAGATGACTACTGAACAAGTCAGTCACTCCATCCACTCCCATCAAGAGACCTTTGATGCTCTACCCATTTCTTTAACGCTACTGGTATGGGTCTAGGGGGAAACAACTCCAAGTGTGATGTTGTTTATCTTCCTTTTTTATGCGATATGTTTTGACGTTTCCCTTGGTGCTGGTTTTTTCCACCCTTGTCGGGGCTCTACGCACATCTGTGTACCTACCTGCCTGGGTGGTTTTTTCCCAGCACTGTGACGCGAATGCGAAGGGCAGTTGTGCTGTGATGTGTCTTGTGTGTTTTCAAGGCAACCCTGGCGTCCTACCTAGGTATATAGATTGGGGGTGTAAGTTCAAGAATACATTTCAGCCTCGATTTCCATGTGATTGGCATCCGTCTACTATGCTTCTGTAGAGGCCGATTGGAATCCAGGAGGATCGGTTCCCCACTTGACACGACAAACATAGGTTGATCAAGCCTGAACATCACTCCAGAAGTGGCCAGTGAGGGAACCCCCTCCCTCCCTCTGTCTCGATCCCTATCCAGTTTGTATACCTTTTGGCACGATAGCCTCGCTGGGCTTCACAGTACCACTGTGCTCGAACGCTCAAGAGGGGTTGGACGCTGCGCGACTGTGACAACAAGCCTTGTGCACCTTAACCTGCTATCGAGTCTCACATAAAACCCAGTCTTCACCAAGAAGGTCAATTTCTGCCGCCTTTCTCCTTCCGCACAGCCGGATACTCGTTTACTCGATGATTGGACCTGGAGATCAAATAGGATTTCAGTCTGTAAACAGTTCAGTCAGTCACAACATCTGCTTCTGTTTCCCCCATACGATACAAGCGGGCACGTGCGCTGCGTGCAACATAAAAAGGACGTAGGGTAGTCCAATCCGCCACGGATACTGCCAGGCCGCTCAACGACATCTTCCATATGAATGGGTGGTTACGGCGAGAACAAACCGCACCGAGAGCTGTCAACCGATTTCATGACAGCCAATCGCTTCTCCCTGCTCACTCAGGAGTTCCAACAGGTTCTGGAGAGGAGGGAATCGCCAGGCAGAACGGCGACTGCTCGTACCCTAGGTCCGCCGGGTCCAGCAGTTCCTTTCGCGTTTTCGACGGCGTTGCCAAAGACATACGTCAAACACATGCCAAAATCCCGGTCTGATAGGACCTTGGTGAAGGAAATCATTGCCTTCGCCAATCTCAAGGATATCCACGGAAAGCGGCTAGCCAATGCAGGCTTCTGGGTCAGCAAACAAACGACCGCCTCCTCCTCCTGGCGGCAGACTTAATCGACAGTGGCCTGAGGGTTTCAACAAGTTCGCTTACTGACTTTGGAAGCGTTCCCATCCTTCTCTCGTCGTGATTGGCAATGGTCAGTTCTGTCTTGAATTCGCGAGCCGTTTGAGGGTCTCCCGGGAGCGAACTCTTCTAGACCCTCTCCCTTTCACCAATCCTCCACTGTCTGAAGGTTCCTCGGATCTCGTAAAAAGTCTCTGTGAACGCGTGGTACAATATCTTCCCGCGCCATCATCCAGACTCGTGGGATATCGTGAACGACTGGCCCGAACCCCTGCGTCCAGCCACAGTGGCGACGTCAAATCCATGCCGATCTCTTCACCTGCGGAAAGATTTTCAAGTTTTGTGGCGCATTGCTTGTGGCGTCCAGTCGCACCACAGCGGTTCATTTGAAAAGCTCTAGACCTCGTACCCTCCTTGGCATGAACCTTCTGCTCGTACTCGTCTTGCGCGTCCTTTCCCATCTCGTTTGCGCACGCAACGTTACAGTCCAGATGGCTTCACCAAGGGGGCCGACGTCCAAATGTGATTGATGGAAAACCGTTGCCGTGCAGGGGAGGTGAATCTGTCTGGCCAGAAAACTGCAGTCTCAAACCATGTTAGTATAATGTCGCTTTTGGAATATCGTCAAGAATACTGGTCCGGGGCTCATTTGCCAAACCAACAGCCCCGGTCCTGGTATTTCGGGGAATATTCAAAGTCACCTGTGCAATTTCCAGACGAAATTTTCTTTGTCTCCGGTTCCTGGGATAGACTCCGAGGTGAGTGTGCGCATGTGCTATCATCTCAGCCTTCATTCATCATTCTCCAAACGTGCCTCGTTGGCGTTAAGGTGCCAAAAGAGGCATTTGATCAAAGGACTCCATGGCCAATTTGCATTGCTGTCTACGGAAAACGGCATGGCGAATAGCGTCTCCACGGTACAAAGACGTTGGTGGGGCACCAATTTTGTGCCACAGCTCGTTTCGGCTGCGGGCGTCCCGTAAGGCCCTCCCAAGAACCGATCTGGTGCCCCCGTCCACTTTTAGATGGGCCTCCCTCATGGTGGTGCCGCCCAAATTTGTTCCACCCGTGTTCCAGTGTCTCGAATCGAGATTGCCGGGGTCAGTCTTTCTGAGAGTCCACTCAAATCAATGCTGTTTCCTTTAGCCGACGTGCGTACCCGTAATAATTCTTCGTTGCATCTTGGAAACGTGAGTTGATGCCGTTCCGTGCCGGATTGATGGGAATGACCTCATCCTCTTTCGGACGCTGCTGGTCACTTCCCAATGCCAGCGCCAGGAAATCCGAGTCGGAGATTGAGGCGATAGCTGATGGGGACATGCTTGTGGAGGAGGCACTTGGGTGTTGGGTTGGATGACAGGCTGGGATGCAGGAGTTTCTCCAATGGCCCCAAGGATGACTGATTGGTTGTATGACGGGCTTTGCCATGGAGAATGACGAATAGTTTGTGAGATCCATTGTGGGATTGTCAAATGGTCACTTGATCATGAATCTCTCTTTTCGTGTGCCCGTTCTGTTTCATGTTGCAGAAGCCGCGGCCACGGTGGTTGGTCAGCGTGTAGAGACATGATGTAATTTCGGGAGCTGCATCGTGACGAATTTTGGCCGTGTTGCTTGAGGCGCTGTAGCGTGAGATTCAGATACTGGGCACTACGCAGCGGGCGGGTTGGGGCTGACCGCCTATCGACCGCTCTATCAGGTGCTCTTCCATCCCCAAAGGAGGGTTTTGAATTAGGTTGGGCATAGATGTGGTAGGAGCTTTCGGTGCTTGGGCGGTCGAAGACCCTGCCATGGTCATGCGGATCAAGGTTTCCATAGAGAAAGCCGTGGATAATTGTGTTATCAGTCTACCAGCGAAGCGTTTCTTGATCGTTTAGGCCTTTTGTCCCTCGCGGTGTACTACTGTACTGTATTGTACCGCTGTGTAAGCGGCCAGCCGAGGAGAAATACTACTCCATGAGTCAATGGTGGCGTCGTTGGCGGTAATTGGCCTGCTTCTCAAGACGGCTGCTGGGCGAAATCAACAAAGAGGAATGATCGACGGGAGGGAAGCAATGCTGATCTTCGAGGGCACGTGCGGGCGATCAACAGAGTTCATGCCTCCTAGAGCGATAGATTAGCATAAGCGATCTGATGATGATGATAGCGATGATCAGACATTCACCTGTGGCTGAAGATGGATGACTGACGAGCGTTTCACCTGTCCGCCGTGATCTCGCTCCAACAAAATAATATGGAGGAATATGGGGGAATTCAAGGTGAGCGGTTTTGTCAACCGAGATGGGAAACAGAGATGGGAAAATGAGAGGGGGCAAGCCACAGGTTGCTTGGTATGGTGGATGTCCGGCATCGGCAGATGCGCTGCTGACGAAGCCGCCTCTCTCCTCGCTTCCGTGCTGCTCAGGCTGCAATATCCGGCCCATTTTCCTTTTTTTTTTTGCCACAAAGGGAGCAGCCACAGCACTCGAGGAGACTACAGGCTGTAAAGCCACATCAAGGGAGGGAGGACGTGTGGCTGTGTGGCTGTGCAGTTGTGCGGTCGATCAGGTCGATCAATTCATCAGGACCTTGCATAGGAAGGGACTTCTGCCACAAACTTCCGGTATCATGGTAGGGATAAACCTGGCTCGAGGAGGTGAAGTGTTGAACGAGAAACAGCCAGTCAACAGGGTACAGGGAGATGAGGCCGACGATAGCAAGGGCAAGTTGAGGAAGGAGGAATGAGGGGGAAGACTGTGTGAGAGTGGAAGAGAAGTGAGAGAGGAGCAAGTGGCTAGAGGTGCATGATGGACGGGCCCTTGGCCTGAAACGCAGGAGAATTGGCCAGTCAGCGTCAAAGAGTGACGGGCAAGTCACCCACAAAGAAACCCCGAACCAGCCACGTAGTGGACATGGGCGGGCGTCCGTGAGCTTGAGGTGCCACTGGTGATGCCACCGCCCTGCCACCGCCTGCCACTGACTCCTACCGAACGCCACGTCTGGCTCTGCCGCTAAGCCTGTTCCAAGTGGCAGCTCCGTTCAGTGCTCCAATGGCCACCCCCAGTTGATCTCTTGTAGGCGTGGCTCAGTTCAGAGCTTTAGGCGCATTGGGTGGATCGCAGTGGAGTCCCCGTGTTTAGGCTTTGGGAATTAGGCTCCATGCTAAACATGGGCTTCGATGTTGCCTTACCAAGTACGCTGAACGGAGGCCCGTACCTGCTTCATTCTTTGCGCAGAGAAGCAAATCGACATCTCATCCCAATTTTTGTCCATGGGCCGCTAGAACCTCAAGTATCCACCCCTTGTTGCTTCATCCTTAGCACCCTTCAAAGCCCATCCTGGTGCCCCGGCCCCCCCAATCAGGGCTGCTAATCATGGTCCCGAGTGCCATGGCTGTGGCTAATTCCATCGCTGCTGTTGCTTCCGAGGCCCCATCCCTCCAGTACATCGTGATGACCACACCCCCGGTCCGTTCATTTTGACGAGACTGCGCTCCACCGCGTCCTATGTCCTACTCGTACGTGCACCTTACTACCTCACACCTCACACACAACTCACACCAAGCGTCCTTACATCTCAAACCCTCGTACCTCATCCGTTCACTCCGTCGATCTTTTTTGGGTGTCTATCTTTTTCTTCTTATTCTCTCGCCTGTCTTCATATTGCTCTCGAGAGCCCACTTTCTTCCGCCTAAGAGCACTGTCTGCCCTAGTGATCTCGATACAACTCCGTTCAGCCCCCATCCTCGATCAGACCTCTTGACGAAACGCGCATGCAACAGGGCGCAGCAACTTCGTCGAACCTCTTACATTCCTGGGTCTCCTGCAATCAGATCTTGTCCGAGCACGCTCGCCATTGAACTGATGCCCTCCGCCTGACTGCGGTCGGCTCTTACAAACCGTTCGACGCGCATCTGACCGGCTCCATGTCTTTGATTTGACCTCATTCTCTCCTGGTCCAAAAGCCTGAGACGCTGTCCCCGCTGCAAATGTTTCGCAATCGGTAAGTCTTTGCCTTTGGATCTATACCCGTTTCATCTCTTGTCCTCTAGGCGATACGGCAATACTGACGTGCATTTCGCCTTCTCAGGCGCAATACTCAGAAACCAGACGAGGAGTTGTACGCGGCCTTCAAGCAGAATTTCCCCGAAGTAGGGCCTGGGTCGACCTCTTCAGCTCTGCATGGGGAGGCCGGCGCTGCCCGCCGATCGTCAACTTTAAGCGAGGCTATCATAGATGAACCGTCGACATCTCAGCGGTATGTTTTGGATTTGTCTTACTTGAACCCACCAGTCCCTTCACTTGGGCCGTCTCAAGTGTCGTCTCCAACGTTGATACAATGTCTCCAACTCACGTCCCTTCAGGCCAAGGCGACGACCATGCCGACAACGCTGACTATTTCTCCAGAGCCTTTGAAGGCCAGCCACCCGAGGTGAAGGAACAGGATGCTACTCCTAAACCGTTCTCCGACGCCTGGCGGTTTACTCCTTCCCTCATGGATCCCAATTCTTATGCCTTCTCTGCCTTTGCCAACCAACCTCCGGGATACTACACTCCCACTCCTGGTGGCTTTGGAACTCTCTATCACCCTCAGGCGGGCGATCTTCACACGCCCGGTATGGGAATGAATACCCCTCTATCACTACCGCACTCTGTCCACGGGCTCCATGCCCAGGACCAGTTGATGCACCTCCAGCACTTCAATCCCCATCTTCTGCACCAACCTCACCCATTCCAGGATCCTTTCCATCCCCAGCAACCTCCTATCCATGTGCCCACGCAGCAACCACAGACATTCGCTCCTCAGCAGTTCCTGCAGCATCAGGACTCTGGCTATGTCGCGATGGACGAGACTCCCCATAAGACGACCCCCACGCACGCCGAGATCGGCATTGAGCAGCCCAACATCAATCAACCGATGCGACAGTCTATGTCCGGAAGCGTCGCTATGACCAGCCTACCCTCGGGGGAGAAGTTAGTATCTACCGGGTTCGTCTACACAACCTCTAATTTTGTTGGCAGATTTCGCTTTCACACCACCTTGAATGCTCCGACTGCCATGGTCCGGCACGCGGATGAGATCCCTATTACGTATCTCAACAAAGGCCAAGCTTACACCATGTCAATATGGGACACCACCCCTCCCATGCCACAAAACACCGTTCTCAAGTATCGGACTTACGTCCGAGTTTCCTTTGAGGACGAACAGCAACGGGCGCGACCGGGTGGATGTTGGCAGCTATGGAAGGAAGGCCGTGGATCGAATGAGGCGCATCAGCGAGGTGGGAGACTTTTGGCGGTGGAATTCGTGGACCAGAATCCAGGTGGGGAGGACGAGTTACGGAAACCCCAACTTCTACTCGAGAAAGCCTCATTTGATGGATTCGCCGTCACCTGGTCCCCAAATTCCATTAACGGAAGCCCCGATTGCTCCATATCAATCCGCTTCAATTTCCTGTCCACGGACTTTAGCCATTCGAAAGGAGTCAAGGGCATCCCGGTTCGACTTTGTGCTAAGACCGAATTGCTCACCCCTCAGACAAGCGCCAGTAACGAGCCAGAAGTATGCTATTCAAAAGTCAAGCTATTCCGTGATCATGGTGCAGAGCGCAAACTATCGAATGACGTTGCGCATGTAAAGAAAACGATCGACAAGCTCAAACAACAGATCGCCCAAGCTGAAGCAGGCCTGGGAAGTGCCGGAAAGAGAAGGAGAAGCAGTTCAATTGCAAAAGCATCAGCATCCAGACCTGGAAAAGTTGTGAAACACAAACGGACTTGGTCCGTTGACTCGGAAGCGGATGGTGTCAAATTTTCCGCGGAAGAAGACCTTCAAATGAAGCTAGTCAGCATGCAGGATATGTTTTCTTCGACAAGACCTGTCAGTGTTTTGTTTCTGCGTGGTGATGCAGAAGATGATCCTGATCTCCACCCGGTCAAACTTCCTGGAGATGATCCTGAAGGCAAAGAAATCGTGCGGACCGGTACATGGGAATCCAGACAGAGTGCATCTGATTCCCCCACGTCAAATCCTGCTTCACCATCTTCGAGCTCTGCATCACAGGCCACCCCAAAGAGAAAATTTTCCGACCTGCAACAGACCGCCATTCTGGAAGAGGGGGAAAGCGAGTACGGCTACGATCATAAAGGAGGTGACTCTGGGTCAAGACCAGTGAAGATCCTCAAACCAGAAGAGGCATCTGTTGCTGGACCGGATCTCTTTGCTGTTGATGTGGATAGCAGCTATCGGCCTCCTGTGGAAAGGCCCATTCGGCCAGGTAAGTGTCCTAATCAACCGCCAAAGTCGTCTTCTAATCAGGCCATAGTTGCGTGCTTTTACGTGCGCCAAAAAGACGCAGCGAAAGAATACTACCGTGCAATATACTTGTTGCAGCGCACCGTCAAGGATCTGGTCAACAACATTGCAGCAAAATTCCAGATCGACCCTCACAGAGTTACTCAGGTCACGCACGTCAATTCTCGCGGACTCCGCATCATCGTTGACGAGGACGTCGTCAGAGAACTCCCCGAGGGACAAGACATGATTGTTGAATTCACACCGCTCGACGCTGATCAGCCGGTAAAGCAAGAATTCATTGCACCCGCAGCCACAGAGGTGGTAGTCGACAGCGAGCTACCACTTACGGAGTCACTTGTCTCGGACCCGTTAGAAATGTGGTTGAACTATTGAAGATTTGTACACCAATCCCAGGACCCGGAAATTGCATGAGATACCCCCTGGCTTTCTTGATTCTATTTGTTTTGCATCACGAACACGACACACATTACGGCGGCAACCTTCGGAGCAGAGTTCGGGTTCACGCCATCGAACGAATCCGTTGATCTTTCTTGATACCCTTTTTAATGGCGAAATGCCGTATCCGAACTCGGGCTCTGGACCGCCTACACCCCCTGCTGAGAATTGTATATTTGGCAACAACGGATGGAGGACGGCTTGCGGTCATTTCTCCGACTGGATTTCTTGCGACTTTTTTTTTGATGCTTTTGTTTCACTTCAGTACAACGAAGGACGATTCGAACGAAGGGATGATATACGGGTCCCCGAGCGAGGTCCGACCATTATTTTTCACGAGAAACATGACTTTTCGAGATACCCATATTACTGGATTTTTCGTTTGTTGGAAACAATGATACCCAAGCGTGACTTCTACTAGAGGTCGTTATCAACACCCATGTATCGACCAACTAATTGATTACACAATTCAACTCTGAGATCTCATCAATTCTTTGCCAACAGGCTACCTTTGATGTCGGATCTATGTCTTGAGATTCGACAAGCACGGCGAAGTTTTCGCAAGCGCAAACACAACACGGGGATTTTTGAAATTCAGCATGGATGGTAGGCTGCAAGGGGCGGTGGTCGAAGGGAGGCTCAGACCGACAAAATTTAGTGGTTCCCGTTCTGCAGGAACGGCATCCCGTGGATTCTGGGCGAGGGGGGACGCAGGAACCAACAACACTTTTTGCACCACGGGCAGTTTGCCAATGACTCCACGTTCCAGAGCCGGATCTCCAATGTCGGCAAATGGTGGAGGGAATGACGACCGTGTGGCCGGATTCGAAGGAAGAAGTGATTATCTGCCACGGGCAGTGGCAGTGTTTCAGGCAATAGTGACAGCAAGAATAGCCAGGTTGAGCAGGCATATCATGGGTTCCGAAGATAGAAATCAGCTGACCAGCTGATCTTTTGCTCGGCTAGGCTGGTGTCTAGAGATATCCGGTACTTGGAACATGCATGAGGCTAGTGCACTCGCATGCACTCTCTACACCAATGCAGATGCCGTCCTGGCTGTTGACCAACTCAAGTCTGAAAGACTCTGATCATCTAGACTCCCTCGAGTGAGTCAAGAATAGCTCGGTTCACGAGAGATGAGCGGGCCACGTCAGCCTCAGGCCATTGTTCGAAGCAATTTGGCGCTGGTGACTCTAGCGGAACTAGGGGCGGTTGGCCACGAGTGTGAGGCAGAGCAGCGATCGTGACCTCAACGGCGGGACAAGAGCCATACAGGACAAGAAGACGATCAGGGAAGACGTCGCAGTGGGGCCAACCGGATGAAGAGACCGAGGCCGGACGGTCTTGGCTGCATCGATACTCTGAGCTAACGTCCGGCTAGGATCGAAGAGTTGCCGATGGAGTAGTGAGAGGAGTTGGAAAAAGTGCCATCTTCACCGCTACCAATCTCCCGTGAGAAAATGCCATCAGGAGCTTACTGATAAGCGAAGAGCCCTCTCCTGCTGGCACTCCGCAACTCGCCTGCAGAGATAATCCAGTATTGAGGAGATGGGGAAACGAGAAAAAGAGTACTGCCCAGCCACCAGATTTTTCAAGGCTACGAAGCGGTCGCCAGCACAGAGTGAGAAGCTAATAAGATCGGGGAAATGATCAGGACGTGAGACATGCCCGAAGTAAGCGAGCGAGTCTTGTGTCTGAGAACGTAGCATTGACAGATAACGGCTAGAGAGTGAGCATCTCGATGATTGTCAATGATTGTCAGGGTTGGGCTGACACGCTTATACAAGGGCGGGATGTTGATGTGGCGTATACAGCCTGGCATATGACGTAATGACTGAGAACGTATTCCAAAGCACCGCCACATATGGCGCCACAGTCACATGTAATCACGTGTATGCATACGCCACGATATACTCTCTATCTCAACCTCCAACTGCCTCATCCTCCCCTAAATCTTTCTACAAGTCCTTGGAATCATGCTGTCCGCGCTGTCATTCTCGTATGAGAACATGGAGGCTCTCTGTCGATCACAGTACAGTCTTATGGCGACCCCTTTGTCACGCAGTAGTAGCTGTGGGTTGTTCTTCATCGACTGGCTTCATCAAAGCCGCCTCTCTTTGTTGAATTTTCTTGTCAACCAGGCTTGACGTCTCACATGTTTTGTTCCTCGATTCTATCATTGTCTCCTCGCGTCGCATGAATAGCCAGGAACAATGCAGTTGCGGTTTGTTCATGGTGTTCTTTGAACTCCCATTCACTTAAGGTCTGGTCAATAGATTCCCATGTAAGAATTGGGACTGGTGAATTCAGCCATTCCTTTCGCTCTCACTATACTGCCACACCCACTACAAGCCCAAAGTCACTAGAAGATAAAAAGTTTTGTATTTTGTCACAGCCATCTTTTGTGCTTCACCGTTCCATCACTGTCGACAAACACCCATCAGTTCTACGGTGAATCAAAATGGTGAACCATTACTCAGTGCTTGGTGTCTCTTGTGACGCTACGTACCAACAGATCAAAGCATCTTACAACAAACTAGTTCTCCAAGCTCACCCTGATAAAGGAGGATCCCAGGAGACTTTTATCCAAATCCAGACAGCATGGGAAGTCCTTAGAGATCCTACCACTCGTGCAAAGTATGACCGAAAGTGCCACAACACAGCTAACCAGAAGACACAAAACCCTCAACGCCATGGGAAAGATCAGACAGGATCAAGAGCCCAGACTCCCCGGGATCAATCCCATAGCGGCTTCCGTCACCACGACTCACCGCCCGGTCGACAATCTGCTCACCCAGGATATAGCCCCAAGACAAGACCCAACGCCAATTCCTGGAACGACTATCGTGACTCTGCGGCAGGTTCCGCATACAACAGCTATTATGGGTCGTCCGCCCGCTCCACAAACGACAGTGACCCAAGGCCGAGGGCTTCAAGCACATCAAGGCCAGAGGATGCTTCACGCCACCAGCCTCGCGAGGGCCAGTCCAATCACCGTTCTTCATACTCCTATTCGAGACCACAAGGCTACAACACTTCTCCTCGACCCAACCCGCGATCCCCATCTCCGCCCCCAGCGACGCCGACCGAACTCGATCTGAAGACTGTCAAGGCCCTGGCTGACCAGGCGTCTCGAAATCTCACACGCTACAAACAACTCATCAACACGCTGCGCTCGTCGACCAGGAGTCGCCCGCTTTCGGAAGAAATTCAAATCAAGCTAGAGCATGTACACCTCTTCCTCCAGAATCGAGAGCTGCGACTGAATCAAAGAGTCGCCGATATCAGATTGTACAACATCAACCTTCGCACCAAGACTCCTTCGGAGATGATGGAGCCATTCTTTGTGTCCCTGTGGGAGACTATTGTGGAGGACGACAAGGAGACGGTGTCCGACGTGAACATGTCAATATCAAGAGTCTTAACGGACACAAATCAATGGCTGCGTAGGAGTAGGGTGCTGGAGACACGTGGCCTCGACGTCACTGAGGAGGACAAAGCCGCCCTAGACTTAAAAGCGAGTACTGAAGCGTTGGAACGACTGTTGACAAAGGTGCTACTCTCAGCGCCCGGGGTTGGGCCACCGCGATCGTATTGAGTGGCGTGCGCTAGGAGAGTAGCAAGAGTTGGTATGGAGGGCGTTTGGGATGGCTACAAAACGGCAGCTTTCCGCGTGCAACGGTGAGGCAGATATGAGATATGTGACAAAAGGTGAAGAAAGGGAAAATTCACAAGTACAATCCCTGCCGGTTTCGGCTGGCGGTACGCTTCTCACATCAAGCACAGGGACTCTCTTCCAACTACCGTGAGTCAAGTGATCGATGTCGACAAACCCCGTCCAAAGCATACCGCGATCCAGAGGAAGGTCGAGAACAGTCGCCGCCCCGCCGCCATGGAGAAGTGATCGACAACGTGCATATGCTTCATGGTGTGGCTGTGCAGAAATTCCACAAGACCCCTCCTACTGCACCCCTACCGCGTCTACCCGACAAGAGTCGAGACGATAACGACATGGTGTGCTGGTGATTCGCCATGTTCTCTTTCCCCCCTGGTCGCCCCTGCACCCCATACCTCCTCCCTCCCCTTGCATATGCCGCACAAAAAGGTTCACACACAGTTTTTGAACTTTCGCGCAAAGTCTCTCAGCACTAAACAATGCAGGGTCCGATGTCTCTCCCCCCCCTGTGCTCTTCCCCCTGTTAGCCCTTCGTCCGGTCTAGACACCAGCTCTTAACCTTGTTCATATATATCCTACTTTTAAAAAAGGGGTCAGAAAGGCTAATATTAGATATTCTCTGCATCCAATAGAGCCTGCGAAACCGCTAGCGTCGTACTGTATGTTCTTTTGGTGCAAAAGACAGATCCTCTCACTTGATACTCGCGAGATACTCGTTCGTCACGGAGGTTTTCTCCGCAGAGGCGTGAGACCCTAGATAGGCCGAGAGGCTACATGGATCCTCACACGTTACCCATACCCCCCTGGTTGCCCCGTTCTATTTCTACGCTGTACATACCACATATCGATCTGGAGAGCTGGAGAGCTGGAGAGCTGGAGAGCTGGAGACTAACGCCACAGGGAGAAAAGATTTCATAGGGAAGAAAGCCTGGGAGAAAACGAATCAGCAAATATACACGATAGATTCTTTTACGCCGTTGAAATCCTCCGTGCTGAGTGACTACTTTACCAAACAACAAAGACGAGGATGATAGATTTACACTTATCGAGAACATACCGAGATGGCTAATTCGAAGCACTTTTCCCCTTGTTCCCCAAAGGAGAGGGCATATATCTACCATTAATCATGAATATCATTATTGCTATTGGTGCTATCATCATAAAGCCCCTGGCTGCGGCTTTTCCCGATCATCCTGTTGTTTGAAGTCCCGCTCGAGATGCACCCTGCCTCTTCCCAGCACCGAGCAAGCCAGATTCTAACAATCGTCAGGCTAGGATGACATTCTCCTTGGTCACCGACAATACCCATATAAGAAGAAGAATGTGTTTCGACCTGAAAGTGCTGCAGGGTGTGCCCAAAGAGACTGTTTTTGTGTCGACAGAAACCCCCCATGATTTGTTCGTAGCAGTTCGTTCGTAGCAGTCCGGCTTAAGTATATCGATTCCGAATGCGACTTTGCCATCCACTTCGTTTTGAGCGCCAGTGTTTTCACCAAGGTCATAAAACTCTGCGTTCGTGATGGCGATAACTTGACCACCCTCGTGGCCTATCACACATCTAGTGCAGCCGTGCCCAAACTGTTCATCTCATGTGGCACCTGGGAAAGTCAACCAAGGCGATGGATTAAAAAATCCGTCGGTTCTATCAGAGCGCGCGCTTCCAGCTCAAACGAGTTAGGATTGTTCTAGGGATCGTTTGACGCTGACGCCGTCGGCTGTTTTGTTCGCTTCTAGCGATTCGAGGTAGTTGTAAACACGCGGAACTCTTCCATCTCGGTCAATCACGGCCCATTGCTTCGAATACTTGACCTGAACAAACGAAAGCTGCATCATGAGAATGTCGATGGCTCGAGGACTTGTATCCTCTTCAGGCTGCTCCATCTCTGTGAAGATCTGTTCGTGGACCATCTCTACATCACAATATAGCCGCAGTGATGCAGGAAGGCTCTTCCCCGCGGTGCGCTGTTTGAGCAAGGCTTCCGATAACCCATCCAGGTCGATGTCTTCGGTCTCAGACACGAGAAATATGTCCTTGAGGCTAGCAGGCAGCTTATCGAGGGCATTCATCGGGCACCACAAGAAATCGGCCACAAGGCCCTGTCTATACGGTCTGAAGGCACTGGTGTTCGTTGCGTGGATGGTGAGCTTTTTTAGCGAGCTCAACCGGGAAAAGTCGAATGAATCATTCAATACCCCAGACTCGAACCTCGAACCGTCCCGGAATGTCAGTCCAAGAGATATTAGATTTGGCTGAAAGCGGATGAGGAGCTCGACAGCTTGCAGAAGGAGGCGATAACCTTCTACTTCAGTGGAACGATCGTAGTTGTGATGAACCTGCGGAGTGATTTCAAACGTAGCCAGCGAGCGAGGAATACCAAGAATGGCGGCGAGGGTGGGCTGGTCGAGCCGACACATGGAAAGCTTGAGCCTCTCAAGAGCTGTGGAGTGCATGGGAATGGAATCCAGTCCGAGTTGACGAAGATCGGAGCATTCGAGAGTCAGGTCGATAAGTCGCTGCGCACCCAGCAGAGGTAGAATCAATGGCCGTTGTAGTCTGGGTTGCAAGAGCCAAAGCGTGGCATAGCAGTATCGCAGCTTGTCGAAATTGAACGATCCGAACTGAGAAGCCAGTTCTGTTTCCCATCCCATGACCTGGTTCCTGAGGGCCAAAATTGCCAGGGTATTGCATTGCTGGATGCACAAATGTTCCAGGTTGGGGCATAGCGAGGCAATCTCTGCCAACTCTTGGAGGAAGCTATCCGTTTCTACCAAATCTCGGTAGTCCGGCCCAAATTCCAGAAACCGGACATAGAGATACCGGCGCGGATGGCGACTCAGAAATTCCTTGATTCGGCTGCATTTCGAGAGACAATGGATCGAGAGATGTCTCCACCAGAGAGGATCACATACACGGAATGCCTCACTGCATGTCGCGCGAAAAGCCTTGACTGCGTTGCCCTTGATATGATGCGTTGGTAGCCACTCGACAATTTCTGCGAGGACCTCATCTGGGAGGTCGAGGAGGACGAGTCTTTGGCCTTCTTTATATCCCGCCATGGCTTCAAGGGTATCTAGTCGGGATAGGTAGGGGCAGAGACATTGAGGGCACACTGGGCAGTGGTGAAGACGGGGCGGCGGTAGTCCAACTCCTGACCAGATGGCGGCCAGCAGCAATGGCTGTCGGGGTGGTGGTGGTTGAGACAGAGCGCATACCTCGTACAGTGCTTCCGTACATTGAAATAGAAATGGTGGGGAGGGATTAACGGAATGAGTTGGGCGAGGAAGCAGCAGATCCTCAACTCCGCCAATAAGAGATCAGTTGCCGCTTTTACTCTCGTGGAGTCATGAAGCGGGAAATTCTTTCTTGGAATGCCTCGCCGCCTTAATCTTAAAACCTGCGTTCGTTCCTCAATGGACGTCAAGTCTACCTAGCTTCGCACCCTCGCACGACACAGAAGACTCTCATCTCACCAAGCCATACTGGATGCATTGCTCCTACTCTGCTATAGAATGGTTCGGCCGAGAAGCGACGAATCGGAGATAGTACCTGGACGATCCTGCGAGGATTTCCCCCCAAAGCGATACACGCGAGGTGACACCGCTTCGGCCGAAGTAACAATGCTGGAGCATGGATCAGATGGGAACACAATACCAGTGCAAGTCTTACCTATATAAATGACGGGCAGCATGGCTCCAGAGCCTCCTGTCAGACAGACCTTTGAGCTCTACCTCACTTTTGTAAGATTTTGACCCTTTGTCCATCAAATCGATTCGCATCATGTCCGGAACGTTGGCTGTTGTTAGCCAATCTGGCAGTTCGATCAGTTTTTTCGACCTTAGGTCGGGCGAGAGGACTGCATACATGCCGAACCTCATCCCAGAACCGCATGAGCTGGTGTTTGATGGCAAGCGAAAGGTCATGTACTGCAGCCACGCCTACCATCATGGACACTTCTGGTCTCACGGAGACAATGGCCACCAGATCTCGGTTATTGACCCGGACAAGAAAGAGGTGATCGGTGTTATTGAAACAAAGCCGGCACTTGGTCCTCATGGTCTAGTTCTTGACGCAGAGAGAGACATCCTGTGGTACAGCTATGAGGAGCACGAAACCGGATCGAGCGGAGGAATAGTTGGGATCAACCTCGAAACTCGCAAAGTCATCAAACAAGTCGGGAGCTCGACCAAGACGCATTGGTTCGTGGTGACCCCTGACGGCAAAAAGGCCTTCACCTGTAACAAAACAGCGCCTTTCATCTCGGTCCTTGACTTGGAGAACCAACAGATGATTGGCAGGATCGAGACGCCTAGGGGAACAGAGGAGTGTTCCATCTCCCTTGACGGTAAACACGCCTACTTTCCAACACCCGGCACTCAGTTGGGCAAGGCTCAAGAGAACCCCGAAGTTCTGGTCATCGACACTGCGACGGACAAGATCGTTTCCAGGATTCCATTGGACTACCCGGCCCAGTCAACATATGTTACAGGAAACGGAAAGATTTTTGTGGGCGAGTATCTGTCTCCTGATGGCTCGGCCATAGAGGGCAGGCTGGCAGTGTATGATCCTGACTCACTGACCCTGGTTGGCGCGACCAAGATAGGGGGCATGCCATTAACTCTGCGTGCTTCTGCAGATGGCGAGCTCGGATTCACCGCGAATATCCTCGCTGGGACAGTGTCCGTGATCAAGATGTCAGGAATGGAGGTTCTCAAGGAGCTTGTGGTGGACACGGAGCGGAGCAAATCCTCAAATTTGTGTCAGGGCGCTCATGGCATGGTTTATTTCCCATGAAGCTGCCGTGCCAGGCGACACTGGAGGCATGCCATCGGCACTACCATTCTCTGAGTCTATACACCTTTGACGCCAGATATATTTACACAGATAACCTCGAACATTCCCGCGTCGTCGATTCTCGCTTTGTCGTTTGCAATTTATGATTTCCCACCGGCCATCTTGTTCACAGTCCCGCCAATCGCGCCGTCTTCCTTGAACATGCCCCCAACCATTCCATTCTGATCCAACGGACCTCCAATCTTTTGTGCTGTGCCACCAATCGCACCACTGGATTTTTGTCAAATGTTAGAGGTTTGCATCGCTCGAGAGGCTGCGAACCCAGCGTGGTTCACTCACTCTGCCGTGAATTGCTTGCCGACCGAACCCTCAGCGCTCAGCATCGGGGCCTATAGCAAATAGAAATGGCACTGTCAGTACAGCAATTGAAGACTCCGGACTTGGGAGGAACAGGAGAGAGGGAAGCATCGGGTCAAACGACGCGGGAAAAGCGTCCAGCCACAGTTCCACCTCTTTTTATCATTGACTCACCTTAGCACCCGGGGCAGGATTGTACTGCATGACGGGGTTATTGTGTGGATGTTCCTCCTTGGACGTGGGTCCTTGTCCCATGAACTTGGAGGTGTCGGTCTGACCCTTGGTGATGTTGGGCGTCATCTTTGCTCGTAGGCTAAGCTGTCAGGGGTAGAGAAAAGCAAGTAGTCAACAGTTTCCACGATTTGCGATCGCTGTATCAGGAGTGTAAAAATTTGGTAGATGAAAGAAGTCAGGTCTAGTAAGATGGGCATTAGATGGTGGCAGTATGGAGACAGCCGGTGACACAGAATGATGACATTGCGTCATTGACTGCGATCAAGTCTGGCTCCTCGTCACCGACGAGATCATACAATGGCAATATTGAAGGAAGCGTCATCACATGCTCTACGGTGGATGGAAGACTGTGCCGCCCTCGTTGATCATCGACCAATCAATGGCCACGTTAATGTTTTGTTACCAAAACTGGTAACGCCAACTCTCAACTGGCTGGCCGATGTTGACAATTTCAAAGCGACTCAAAGCACGAGATGCAGCTTACAACAAATGGTTCGCAGGGACTTTTAAAGGCGTGCATCGACATTTGGCTCCTAGTTGGCAAGATCCCAGATGTGGTGCCGCACACTTTCACTATGACATTTTTTAGGTCTTTATCCAATCATGAAATCATCTCGCCGCTGTTTTCTCCACCCCAAAGAGAGAGAGAGAGAGAGAGTTGATTTGTCCAGGCACATTCTTCTCCAGGGGTACGGAAGATTGGCCTAAGAAATCAACTAGCAGATAGCATGCGTCTTCCCATGTTTGCCCTGCAGAGAGTGATTCTCGTCTTTGTAAGCCGCGACATTGCGACCGTTTCTTCCAGTCTTGGTGTGATGCTTCTTCACGTGTCTGCCAATGGTCAGGATACCTGGAAAGGCAGAACGAAGTTAGAGGGTACAACGTACTCTTGGTAACGCTCCATGGTCTTCTTGTCCATCTCTCCAAGCACTTGCAGTGCCATCTTAATATCGGTGACCAGGGCATCGCAGCGCTGCTTGCTGAAGTCTTCGCGGACCACAACACGCATCAGTTTGAGGCTCTCGCTGTGAGGGGCCATTGTGTAGGCAGGAATAATCCATCCACGTTCTCGAAGCTGGTGGGCAATGGCAAATTCGTCAAACATCTGCTCATTGTCCGGGTCGAGACGGAATGCAACCACGGGAAGGGATCGGCCTCCACCAGGGGACATGATGATGAACCCTAGGGCTCTGAGCTGAGCAGCCAAATAGTCTGAGGTGCGTGTTAGATTGAGCATGATACTACGATAACCTCTCTTGCCAAGTCGGATCATTTGATAGTACTGGCCAATGACGTGGCTAGCTCCTTTGCTGAAGTTCAAGGTAAAAGAAGCCTGGTCGGCGCCGAGATAGTTGATGTTGAAGACGAGTTCTTTGGGCAAGTACTCGGGTGATCTCCAGACAACCCAACCGACACCAGGGTAGACCAAACCATATTTGTGACCGGAGACATTGATGCTGACAACCTTCTCCAGGCGGAAGTCCCAGACCAGGTTGGGATTGACGAATGGAGCGACAAAGCCGCCGGATGCTGCATCCACGTGAATCGGGCAGTCAATGTCTCTCTCCACGAGCAGGTCGTTGATCATCTGGGTGTCCTCGTACTCGCCAGTATAGGTCAGCCCGAGAATCGTACAAATGCCGATCGTATTCTCGTCGATCAGGTTGACAGCCTCTTCTGGGTCAATGACATAGCGGTCCTCGGTACAGTACACGTATTTCTCCTCAACGTCAAAGTACCGAGCCGCCTTTTCCCAGCACACCTGGACAGCGCTGTTCATGACCAGGTTGGGTCTTGAGAAATCCTTCCCTTCGGCTTTACGCTTGTTTGCCCACCTCTTCTTCATGGCAAGGACAGCCAGCATGATGGCCTCGCTTGACCCGATTGTGGAGGTTCCCATTGCGTTCTTCCCGCCTTCAGTCTCGGGGGCGTTGAAGAGACGTGCAATCATGTTGACACACCGGTTTTGAATCTCGGCCGACTGGGGGTATTCCTCGTAGTCAATGAAGTTCTTGGAAAAGGCATCGGTCATGAGCTTCTCGGCTTCATCTTCCTGATTACAGACGGTAAGTCAGCGCTCAAGTTTACATAACGTGGCATCTGGAAACGTACCATGAATGTTGTGACAAAGCTGGCCAAGCTAGTGACAGAGTCTTGTCAACTTCAACCTTGGAGCTCCGTGGCTGTTCAACAACTCACTTCAACATAGGGTTGCCGTCAAGACTAAGCTCATCTTTGATCATACGATATGCGATCTCTTTTGGCATCTCCTTCTCAGGGATCTCGTCGGAGGGGAGATCCTCCGCAGCAAAGCGGGAACCGTAAACAGAAGTGGAGAACTCATCTTCCCCGGGAGGTTCGAGAGAGATGTGCTCGAGGCCAGGAACCACTGAAGCCCGACGTTTTGGGGGTCCGAATTCACTACGGTGGCCTTTATTAGGATCACTCGTCACTTGGGCTAGGTGAACCATGTTGATTTCTAGTTTCTCTGAGAGGAACAAAGTCTCGAAGGAAAGATGTAATATGGAGATGAGGAAAAAATGGAGAGTATTGGGAGGAAAGGAAAACTGTCGTGGTTATAACTCGCAATATACCGTTCGACAGTAGGCAAAGCGGTGAGGAAGAAGAAAAGATAATCGAGGATTGACGAGCGAAAGAGACAGTCAAGCCGTGCAGGATTTCGTTCTGGCAGCTGGGGTCGACAACGCAGCTGAGGTGCAAGAAACAAGAAGTGACAGGTTCGATGATTGGATGAGCAGGAAGCTCAGGCTCTCATCGCATTCCTGAACTGTCGTCAGGGCATGACGAAGCTCTGGTAGCTCCAGGGAAGTTCGGGTCGTCTCTGCAGATGACTGAGAGACGGATGGGATGATGAGAGCAAGTTCCTACAATTTGGGTGACAATTGGATGGAAAAGGTGGTGTGCACAGTGGGGTGGAGTTGAAGAAACGCGTACAAGGCGGGGACAGCGAGCCAACAAGCTCAGCACGCCCAGGTACTGACCGAGCTTTGTACCTAGGTAGTTAGGCTACCTGACTAAGTCCTTAATGGAGCCCAATTAGGTGTCTGCGGTGCCACCACATTTCAGGTGCTGCCAGAAAATTGGGAGCGCTCGCTCATGAGATACACACCACTCGTGCCCTCCTCCTCCTCTTCCTCCTGCGCCCCTCTTTTTCCACAGGACAATCAATCAGGCCTAATGATACCCAAAGATCATCCTCGACCACAGCTACACCCACGGGACCTAGCGAGCTTGACATTGCTTGGTTGTTCATCCCTCCTCGACCCTTGCTCAGATGCAGTAGCTCCTAGCGACTTCCTTCCGATCCAGGTGCCTCGCTTGATCTCTGGCACCATGGCCTGTTCATCCTCCCGCCCCTCCAATTTTGCCATGTTTTGAACACCGAGGCGCTCAATGTGATCGGCCAATAAGGTCGGAGGCTGTTCAAGTGGTCATCGATTTAATGTGCGTGGCATAATAGCTAATCAAGTGGTACAGTCGCACATATGGGTGGCATAGTCGTTACGAAACTTCCCACCCCATTAGGTAGAACCATACCGGGCCGGTCAATATCTGCCCCATACACCCTCATGCCATGGCTTCTTCTACCCAAACCAGCCTTTCCGACATCCTCCGCCCCGTTTGGCTCCGCTCATTATTGGGATCGTTAAACGGACATCATTCAGCCAAGCTCGTGGTGGAGGAAATTGAACCAAGATGATGGAACTTGGCAGTGGAAAGTCAAACGTGGAGAAGTGCCGACGGTGCTGGTGGTGCAGGCTGCGCTGCCCGTGGCAAAATATCCAAAAGTGTAAACTGATAAACTCGTCGACTATTAGGCCTTGTATTTGTGAGCTCTTCTCCACAGCGAGCTCACAGGGTTCAGCCGACCCTTTCACACAGATTGCTACAATCCTCAAATCACCTTCAACGCCCTTCGGTCGTCCTCGATTGGCTCCCCGGACAGCATCCCGAGTCCAGCGAAAACAGGCCTAAGCGAATGGTAAACACCGCAAATATCACCTGGCGACGGCTTTGCATGAGGAGATATCTTTTTCTTCGCTAGGCCACCTGACGAGCCGACGGAATGTGCGGCTTTGCGAGGCTTGAGTCGGTATCTTTATGAGTCCATCAATATATGCGGGAAACCATCAAAAGAGCATTACGTACTCGGAAAGATAAAATGGTTTGGCTAGTGAGTTCTATGAAAAGCACTTACGCCATCAACCGAGGTATAAACTAATAGTTAACGAAGGCTGATACTCTTCAATCGAAATACTCGGTAGTCTCGTCCACGTACGACTCCGTTCCCTACTTATAGTCTGGCTAACTCGTGCCACGAAGTATCACTCTTGATCGCGCCTCTTATATACTCTCCCCTTCGATAAAGACGAAAATACTCGAGCGGGTTAGAGGATTACGCGCGCGGCCGTAGATGGTATAGTTCCGTGATGCTCAGCTAAGATGATAGGTGTGTCACATCAGGATGGAGGTATAGACACATTCACAATACGAGGTTACAGCATTTCGCCTTGAACATCGGATTGACTTACGTTCACGATGCGTAGCAATCAACTCCGAAAGCCCCCATCAAAGGAATTCCTGCACAATTGCCGTTTCCCTAATTTTACTTCCCAATCCTTGCCAACCGGTCCTTGCGGCCAGCCGAGGCCAGGGAGCTACAAATAGGGTTTCGTGTGACAATGTGCCATCGGCCGCACATGCAGTCCGGAATGATCGAAAGAGGAGACAGCGGAAAGACACAAGAATAACCTGGTTAGGCTATTGGATCTGAATAGGAGTGCAGGAATCCCTCAGTGCAGATGCAAACGGGTTGTATCTGCCTGAGCCGGAGGTTGATTCGGCTTGATCCACACCTATCGTCGAACGGCAGCGAGATGAAGTTGCCAGTCGCCGAGGCAGCTATAGCTTCGGAGTTGGTTGGAAGTACTGTCGCGGGCTCGTTATATCTGAGTTCTCCAATATGATGGACGGCAACAACTTCTCCAGCCGAGAAGTATTGAGAAACCCTGGATTCGCTTGGTCGAGACTGGTGATGCCCAACAATTGCATCGCGATCGTCAACTCCTCCTTGAGAACTGCGGAAGCCAAAAGTCAGTATGACGCCAATCAAGACCAAATTCGTCGTAAGATTCCCAGTACTTTATGATGAGAAACGCCAGCAGGGATCGATCACTTACTTTCTAGAGCTCGAAGAACACCGTTTTCACCATATGCCAGAGCGTACAGACAAGGGCGCCCTACACAAACAGCGCGAGCACCGAGGCAGATGGCTTTCAAGACATCCGTTCCTCGTCGAACGCCACCATCGACGATGACCTCCATCTTGGTCAAAACCTCGGGACAGGTCTTTTGAATCTCGAGAAGCACGAGAATTGCGGACGGTGTCGTGTCCAGGGCCCGGCCTCCATGATTCGAGAGATAGATGCCCGCACAACCGATTTCCGCCGCTATTTTGGCGTCTTCCGCTCGCTGAATGCCTTTGACAAAGATTGGGAGCCCCGTGTGACGCGCAATCCATTGGACACTCGCCCAGTTGAGGTCGGGGTCGATCACGTTGTTCACGGGCGGAGGTGCAACTTGACGAACCACTTCCAAACCTAGCCCTGCTTTCTGGGCCTCTGACTCGTCGTCACTGGTGCTCAAGATCAAGGTCGAGGACCCCTTTGCAGATTCTCTCTTGCTCAGCACGGGCGAGTCGGACGTCACCATGATAGCTCGAGCTCCAAGTCGACGTGCTATGTCCAAGGTACGAGTCAGTTCGCCACGGTCGCGATTGGCGTATAACTGAAAGAAGAAAGGATGACCAGAGCCGAGAGCTTCAGATATTTCGGCAAGCGAAAACGATCCCATAGTCGGTGCAATAGGAGGGACGCCAAAACGTTTGGATGCACGAGCAATCGCAACTTCGCCATCGCGGTGAAAGAGCCGGTTCGAGGATGTAGGTGCCACCATTATAGGGCATGAAAGCGTGAGACCGAGGAGTTGCGTACTCGTATCCACGCTCCCAACCCCTCGCAAGAGACGCGGACGGAACATCACCCGACTGTACACTTTTCGGTTCTCTCGCTCTGTGATCCCATCCTCGGTAGCGCCCGTAAGGTACAGCAGTGCTTTTCTCGTGAATGCTGGCGACGTGGCCGCCTCGAACTGGTGGAGACTGGTAATTGACTCTAGCGGAGGCAGCGAGATAGTCTGCTGCTGCTGCTTGTTCACACCCTCTTTCGTCGTCGTGGCAGAGTCGGCCGTCTCGAGCTCCCCTACTCTTCTCTGCTCCCCAAAATGCCGCTGTACGAGCGCCGGACTGTGGATTTCATTGTATAATTCGCTGCCGTCCTTGCCTAGGTGTTGGAGGATGATTTCTGCGCCGCCTGGATGCTGAGCGGCAAAATGTGAAAAGTCCCAAACCGTGCCGTCGAGGGCAATCCAGCCATCTTGGTCTGAGGAATGTTGGTTCAATTCCTGGACACGAACATGTCCCTTTGCGGAAAGAGACATGGCTGTAGAATGTCGTGCGGCAATGGCTGCAAATTCACCAATTTTACATTGTCAGCACATGATGTGGTGGATGTCACAAGAAGCCAGAAATCCCTTCAGCAAGTGTGGTCCCCTTGCGGACAAGGCCGAGTCTTCTCAGCAAGACTGACCCGAGTGTGATAGCGAGTAGATGGACAACAGCGATGGAACGACGGAGTTTCCGATTTCATCCGGGGTTGTGCCGAGATTGCATCCTGCCCAGCCTTGTAACTCCGAACCAATGTCGGCGGTCGAAGCAGGTGCTGTCCAGGCCAAAGAAGGCATACAGCTCTACTTCGGCAGATAAATGATGCAATACAAGACACTACTGACTGCAAGGTGCCACAAAATCCGTTCCAGACACGGGAATAGGACTGCGATCGGCCTGGTGAGTTGATGTTTGCCCATACAGTGCAAACGCATCCCGTCGCATCTTGTTCAAAGTCCGTACGGAAAGCGAGGGAGGGACATCGTGACACACATCTGATGTCGCACAGAGAACTGTTAGTGACTAGGTTTGCAGCTGCAAATGGATCTTAAGTAGGCTGTCCTTCGCAATGCTGCTGAAGAAAACATAAATCACCCATTAATTCAGATCTTCTCTTCGAACATTTTCCCTATGTAGTATTTACGTCTCGGCGCAGCCGGCGACATGATCTGAACTTGGCATTCACACTACCACCAGCCCAGAATCTCGCCGATATGGTCGAAAAGAGGTTCAGTTTTCACTAACCAGAAAGGTAGATATGCAACAATGATAGCGTAGTCCGTCTCACATCCTCTAAGCATTGTCCTCGTGGTGGTGATGATGGTGATGAGAAGACCCATGTGGCACAATCTCAAAGGCCAACGCTTCCGGAACGCAGTACTTGTCTTTCACAATGAACCAGTTACCGATAGAAAGTACCAAACAGCCAATGGCAACTACCGAAGCCCAGTTCATATTGTCAGTGGTGACGGGGTAATTCAGGGGAAAGCTCAGGAAGACAACCTCGAAACAGATCCAGCCGATCATGAGGATGTTGAGGATGAGACCCGCGCGGCCGAGGTTGATGTATCGATTGGCGGGCAGACGGTCTCGATCCTGAAGCACCAGTAACACGACTGGCAGGCCGTATGAGATTCCGAAACAGATGCCGGCAGATCCGTAAATGGCATTCAGAACATACGCGGGGGCAAACTCGAGGAAGTCGAATGCGAGGGCCACTACCGCGCACGCCAGGACCGAGTTGACAGGGACGAGCGTCTTGTCGTCGACTTTGGTCAGCCATGAGCCCCAAGGGAGACCGCCAGACTTGGCAAAGGACCAGGCAATACGGCTCTCGCCGGTCAGGCAGGAGTTGCAGCCCTGGACGAAGGAGGCGGAAAAGATGATGCCGATGGTGACCAGGAAACCCGTGTTGTTCCACGCATCCCAGCAGATTTGGAAAATCGGCTGGCCTCCCAAAGGCTCCAGGAGACCCGCGGGGTTGACGGTGCAGAACAGGAGGACGATGATCATGACGAAGGCCCCCAAGAATGAGAGGAGGAACGATCCGATCATGATTTGTGGCACGCGTCGTTGAGGGTTGGGCAGCTCTTCGGTCAAATGCGTCGCGCCGTCGGGAAGACACAGAGCAACCAGCGTGGGCAACATCCCAAGACAGAAGACGAGACCGTCCGAGCCCCAGCCGGTGTTGTTGATGACATCAATGAAGACCGTTTTTGCGTCAGCCTTTGGCTGCGCTTTGGCGAGGATCGCAACGATGATGTAGACGACAGCCACGTTGATGGCGACGACAAAGAATTTGGTGACGGCCGGATAAAATTTGATGAGCCAGGTGTTCATGGCGATAGCGATGAAGAACATGGCAATGGACATCAAAAAGCTCTGGTAGTGCTGGGGAACATAGTTGCTATTGAGGATGCTGGCGGTCCCGAGGATGAACTGCGTGCTTAGAAAATAGCCACCCGCGACGGCGAAGTTCCACCCCCACAAGGTCATTATTCCGTTGAGGTAGGTGAGGAAACGGCGGTACTTGGGTGGAGCCAGAATGGCTGTCCAATACGTTTGACCTTGAATCTCGGTCAGAAAACGAGAGATCTGAGCCCCTGACGCACAATCCACTCACCTGCAACATGGGGATATGCAGACGACAACTCGGCAAAGGTCATCACGACGATGCCCTGACCGACCGCGGCCACGATAAAACACCAGAAAAAGTAGGGGCTGCCTCCGACGCCCAGGGTGAATTGCATATACCCGGCGATGGCCAATGGAGCGCAGCCGAGGGTGTACTGGACGCCCAACACGCTCCACAGACTGAATCGTTCCTCGTCAAGCTTGGTGACGGCATGCTGTTCGACAGACTTGTCAGTGCTGATGGACTCGAGGGGATCACCTGTGATGTCCTCAGCGGAATAGTGTTTTGTGGTGTCTGACATGTTTCGCAACTTGACAAGGGCACAGCGACAAAAACAATGGCAGAAATGTGCAGGGGATTTCTTCTCGCTTCTCCAGGGATAGAGAAAGGTTCTGAAGGGTTGCCACCACCTGACATTGAATCGGTTTATATCTTGCTGGAGACGTGAATGGGGGTTCTAGTGCTCCCTTCGACTGTGAGGTCCAGTCCGTGAGAAGCGCCTGGGCACCTCCAGAGACCTTACTTTGCTCTTCGCAAGCAGGATCCACTCAAAGAGCGATTATTGGTTAGATGTGGCCTAAATAGTGCTAGCGTGGCTTATCTCGGGACGTATATGGCCTTATATCCCCGCAAGTACGGGGAAGATACGGCAATCAAGGTGGAGCTTATTTTATCTCGGTCTTTCCAGGTTTATCAATCCAGGTCTCTATCAAGATTAGAGGTCGTCGGTCAAATTGAAGAGTAGTTTTTGCGAGAGTCTTTGCGAGCATGGACGTTAGAATGGTCAAGTCCACCTAAAGCCATGTTGTTATTCGCCCAGACACTACTCGCTGTAGCAGGTGCAACAGTCCTCGCAAGCCATTGGTGAGACCCAGGGAATTTCTGGGGAAGTACCAATTACGAAGCTACCCCGTCCTCAATCCGGGGGTCAGGTGGCAAGTTCCCCATGTCGTACGGGTAGAGGTTGCAGACGGTCCCTGTACAAGCATCTGAGCCCGCTCCGAGAGGCGTGGAAGAAGCTCAATCTCAACGGAGGGTCATTCGGAATTTCCGGGCATATCGCCAGCCCTCGACCGACTGTTATGGCGAAAACCAATCGGCCGGACCAGACCCCGATGAAAAGACCCGCCTCTCATGGAAAGCTGCCAACCTAGCTGCGATGGGGTCACACATGCCCGTCTCCGTGATTTCTTCAATGCCCATATCCATAAATTGTTGATCCTGTGGTCTGGTACCAGAAGAACTCCTTGACTAGCACTCTATTGTACTGCTCCTGTACTCTATCTTATGCGTACTTGGTCTTGCTCTGAGGATCGCACTTGCACTTGACACAAGAGGCATCACTACCTGTCAACCGGCGAATCACTTTTCGATATGGGAAGCATAGGCATATCCAGCACCACGGACCATGTGGTGTGTGATCATTGTGCATTAATGGCTTTTACACCACTAACCTGTAACGCCAGGTCTCCGAACTCGCTCAAGAATATCCTGAGCAGATCTTCACGCCAGGCCAGCCTTCATACATAGCTAACCAACGAAGCTACTGGTCCGAGATGCTGAAAGAGATTGCGCCGCGGTGTTTCTTCCAACCTCGCAGCGCAGCGGAAGTTGCGCGCGCTGTTTCGCTCTGTGTCCAGGCGCAATGCCCGTTCGGCGTCAGGAGCGGAGGACACGCCCATGTTTCGGGTGCGTCGTGCGTGCCGGATGGCGTCCAGATCGATCTGTCGAAGCTAAACACAATCACAATCGATCGAACCAGCAGCACCGCGCAGGTCGGGGCAGGCAATACGTGGAGACGGATCTATGGCGAGCTTGAGAAGCAGGGCTACACCGCCGTTGGCGGAAGATCTGCAGATGTTGGGGTCGGTGGATTTCTTGTCGGTGGTACGTGATTCCCCCCGACGACTTTCCAGACCTGTAAAGCTGACTCTTGCGCCTCACAGGAGGTATTTCGTTCTACGCTGCCGAACACGGCTGGGGCATCGACAACGTTCGAGCTTTCGAGGTCGTACTCGCCTCGGGAGAGCTAGTCACCGCAAGCCCGAACAGCGAGCCGGAGCTCTTTCGAGCTCTAAGGGGCGGCGGGTCCAATTTCGGCGTCATCACGTCCTACACTCTCAACATCTACCCTTACCGTGGTATGTGGGGAGGTCGTACTCTGGTTGACCCTAATTGCGCCCAGGAAGCGATCGAAGCGTACGCCGACTTTATCCCCAAGTTGGACGCCGACCCCAAGGGCCACACGATAGTCATCTTCGACACTAACGGGGAAGAAGTTATCATTCGACAATACCTGGTGTATTCGCAACCGACGCCGAATCTCCCCATGTTTCATGCCCTGCTCAAAGTGCCCACTCTGGAATCTCCTATTGGGCTGACGGACTACTCGGCGCTGGCGGCAGACATTGCCGATCTCCAAGGCGGTCACGGCCTTCGTCACAACTGTTCCACGTTGACCATCGGGCTGGACGTGGAGCTCATGCGGTACACGTACGATCTGTACGTCGAGGCATCTCGAGCAGCAAAGGGCTGGGCCTATGGATGCCTAGAGTTTCACGCCGTTCCTCGCTCCCCCAAGCCCGAGGAAAACATGTACAACTTGAAGAGGGACGACGGGCATCTGGTAACTATCATGTTGGCATTCAGCACTGCAGAGTCCCAGTACGATCAAGCCGTGCTGGACATGCAGAGTACCATACTCGGCAAGATCAAGGACGAGGCGATCCGTCGTGGGCTCTACCACCCGTTCCTGTTTGCAAACTACGCCGGGACATTCCAGGATGTGGTCGGGAGCTACGGCGAGAGCAGTGTCAAATACCTATCCAAGATGATTGACAAATATGACCCGGACCGAGTTTTCCAGCAGCTCAAGCCCGGCGGGTTCAAGGTCGAAGCTGCTCTCCGGCACCGACCTACCCTAGGGTCAGAAAGGTTTCCGGGACCGGAACAAACCCCAAAGCTTTAGCTTCACAACCCAGCAGCCCAGTTGTGAAATTCTGTGTAACAACTTTGGTCGTTTAGGCATTATATGGTGTAAGGGTGGCCGATCAAAGCTTACAAGGGCCGTACACAAAATAAAATTTATTAGAACCGTTGCATTCTGTGGTGACTTTGCAGAATAAGAATGGTACAGGCATGTTTTTGGATTCGAGGCTGGTAAGGGAATTCGTTCTTTGCTTCCATTTGTATGACGGGCCCTCACGTTTACAGATTTATCGCTCCAAGCTAAGAGGCAAAATCTACAGGTAGGATATATCGACTACAGAAACAATAGAGCTGAATTTCCCAGAGGGTATTCATTGACTTTAGATTCTTGTTATTTTACCTTTACGCTCTCTGCACCTCCTTTGTTTTGCTCTCCGCTCAACCCCAGGCTCTGGTATGCGTCTGGCACCTGACTGGAGATAGAGAAAAATTATATGGATTTAGCTGTCCTACAGTCGACTGCCTTGAACCGTCTCAACCTGGAAGTCTTCGAAGGTGGCCGAAAACCCCTCGGTGGTGGTGTTGTTGGTGTCCGGTCGGGAAGCGTAGATGCATATCCAGATATCCGCGTCTGAATCTTGGAGATTCGCAAACGGCCAGGTGAAGAGCCGGATTGTAGAGGGCTCTTGCTTCCGAGCACCAGAGTCGTCGGCTGGGGGAATCACTCGGGCCAAGAGGCCAGAGCCATATCGCAAAAATTCGATAGTGAGCGACTCGAGATGTTTCGGTGTCGTTGGCCATGTCGACCAGTCTAGTTGATGATTAGATCCCGCCACAGCGATTATTGGTTTCCCTCCAATGACCTCCAGGCCGTATTTGATGTAGTAAGGTGCTGACTCTGCATCGCTAGGGTGTTCGGCATCGGGGTTTGGCAAACCAGACAGAGGTCGAACAAACAGCATTCCAACCTGATCGCATTCGCACGTCGTCGACAATGACGGCCACCTGAAAGTCGCCCGCGCGCTTTTGAAGTCGGCTGCTCTCACTGCTACTTTGGACAACGGAGATGCGAATTGCCAGGGTCTGACTTTGGGGTTGAACGGAACTCCGACCACATCTTTTCCCGGCGTCACAGTCAAGGTGAGAGGGTCTGAGTCCCTGTCTCGATTAACGGCTTCGATTTTAAGTGAAGACATGGCCAAGATGGGGGTTGTTCGAGAACTGACAGCAATAGGATATGCCAACACTAAATAATTGTGGTTCGATGATCCCGCAGCGATTCGAGACTGAGATCCTCAGACCAATTCCAGCATGACGAGTGTATTTGACAATATGAGTGGTTGAGCGACCTTTCAAGTAGAGCTTGCTTCCTCTGGCTAAATCTTGACTGAGAACGAAGAGAGGAACATGACTTTCGGACTTTCCGCACCCACCCAGTTTGATAGGCACTTAGTACGAGTTCGCCACAGAAAATTAGGATTTGGTGGTTCGCAATTTGCTTTTCCAACTCTGCTCCGCTCAAGGAGCGCCTACTATCTGCCCTCTTTTTGGGAGAGGCGCAGCAGGTCATGGACCTCACTGATGATGTAAGATATATATTTCAACACGAGGCATTTGGGACTTGGAACATCCAAGTGACTTTTTCGGTTGGCCCAAGTTATTCCAACCAACGAGAAGACCTCTTTGTAACCCTCTAACTCTACCATTGTGTATCATCATTTCACTGACCTCGAATGTCTACAACTCAGGTCCTCCGTGTCGTCGGTTGCCAATCCCGATCCCAAGCCCTAACAGACATCGGTATTCAGCGAGTAGCGCGGACAACACCGGTGTCTGAAATCGGTCGCATTATCCAAGATGATGGCGCTGTTGTGATCAAACAATTCTTGTCTACAGGCCAAGCGGATCGTATCAACGAAGAGCTGGATCCGCATCTCGAGGCTCTGATTCCGTCCGGTCAACTGGTCGATTTGAACCAAGACATAAAGGACTTTTTGGGTCATCACACCAAAAGGCTGACGGATCTATTACAACTCAGCAAGACGTGGAGAGAAGAAGTGATCAACGACGATCTCATGCACGGAATTTCGGATGAAGTCCTCAGGAAGCAAGTGGGTGACTACTGGATGAGCACCGCCACCATGATGGAGATCGGGCCCGGTAATCCTCTACAGAAGTTGCACCGCGATTTCGGGAACTGGTGGCCGTCGTTCATGCTGGGCAAAGACGCGCCTGAATTGATGCTTAACTTCCTCATGGCAACCAACCAGACCACGGTGGAAAATGGTGCCACTCGAGCCATTCCCGGCAGCCACAAGTGGGACTATTCGGCCGCGGACCATAACGTGGGCGACGAAAGCCAGGCAGTTGCTGTCGAGCTGGAAAAAGGCGACTGCTTGATCATCGGCGGCAAAATCGCTCACGGAGGCGGCTGCAATCAGACCAAGGATTACTTGCGAAGAGTCATTGCTTGTGTCATGGTCACAAGTGCCTTCACCCCGGAAGAAGCTTTTTCTCATACCGTGCCTCTAGAACTGGCCAGATCCCTGCCGGAAAGGGTGCAAAAGATTCTGGGGTTCCGAAGTCAGTGGCCCCAGGGTAGTCCCGGTCTCTGGTCCCGCAACGCCGATGATATCGGTCGCTATCTAGGCTTGATGGACGCAGGGTGTGGTGATCGCAAGGTTAGAGGTGGACGATAGCAGGCGTCAAGATTGAGTGATAGATATTTAGGTGTGTAGTCCAAAGATAGGATTTCATGTCCATCTGCTGGCTGCCGGGCCGGGTCCGTTTGGCTAAGAAAACACTGAGTCCAGAAAGTAGAAGCCGTGGGGACGTGGGAAACTCCGGTAAATCTGTATCACAAATTGGACAAAGACTACATTTTTGGCTCAGGCGGGACTTTGTGTCTGGAGAAGAGAGCTCACGCCTTATTACCACGACGGCTTGATTTGCCCTCGGTCACTAGCTCATCATAGCTTCATCCTACCATCTTCACATGTGGTTGAGTGCTCTCGTGGCTATACGGCAGCCTTGGCTACAACCACTTTCTCCGTGTAAGACCCTTGTGGGCTTCCCACAGAAGTGCGTACCGCGTAATCCAACTTTGGAGAACCGAGCACGGAGAAGGGCCAGAGAGGGTAGAGGGTACACTCTGTGGATGGTTTGGAGAGAGGTTCGTCGGAGATTCCGGTCACAGTCCCAGCGGCGGACCCACTAGGGTTCGTCAAAACGCCAGCCTTGCTCTTCAGGGATGCAGTCCGCGGAACGGGGGGATTTGATTCCTCTTGATAATGGATTCTTGAGGAGAGGAGCGACTCACGGAACCGAGGCCCAACTCGATCCCGGAGAAACTTCAATGGTCTTGCTCTCTAAGTGCCGTCGGATTGACAACACATGGGACTCCGTGAGCGGGTACCCTGTCCCCTCGTCAGACGTCCAGATCGCCGAAGAGATGTGTCGCTATTTTAAAAAAGAGAGAAATCTCTGCCGAGACTGCATAATCACCACTCGGGATCCTTTGTCGTGAGAACAGGACGTAATCCGAGCCTACGTTACTGTGGAATTGATTCACCCCATGTTCAAATCCTTGACTCGAACAAAGTGAAACAACTTCCTGATGGTCATGGGTCACTCCTCATATGCGGCAGATGCTTTGAAGAAGGCTCATGAACAGTTCACAGCCAAGAATCCGCAATCTTTGAAAGCCCATCGGGATGCTCACCAAAATCTTCCCGGTGGCAATACTAGAACGGTGCTACACGCCGAGCCATTTCCTATCACCTGGGTCCAAGGAAGCAAGAATACACTAACGTCGATTGACGGCGACGTGTATACGGATCTTCTGGGGGAGTTCAGCGCGGGGATCTTTGGTCATTCGGAACCGCGTATCGCTGAAGCGGTCCGAAAAGCTTTGTTGGGCGGGTGGAATTTTGGCGGAAACACGCTTCTGGAGAAGAAGTTTGCCGCCAAAGTGTGTCAACGATTTGGGCCGGCAGGAATTGAGATGGTCCGCTTCACGAACTCCGGAACTGAGGCCAACACTACCGCTCTGAACGCCGCCGTCGCAATCACCTCGAGACGAAAGATCCTGGTTTTCAGCGGCGGATACCATGGCAGCACTTTGGTATTTCCGATGACACTGATGAAAGGTTCTACGGCGGCGCCCATGAACCTGCCACACGAGTTCGTGTTCGCACCGTATAACAATATAAGCGAGACAAAGACGATTGTCGAGAAAGTCGGTGGCAATAACCTGGCTGCCGTTTTGGTCGAACCAGTCCAAGGATCTGGAGGATGCAGGCCTGCAACGGATACATTTATGCAATACCTGCGTCAACTCTGTGACGTGACCGGCGCACTCTTGGTTCTTGACGAGGTCATGTCTTCACGCCTCGGCGTGTCGGGGTACAGTGCAAGCATAGGGATCAAAGGTGATATCGTCACCTTGGGCAAGTACGTTGGTGGCGGCATGACTTTTGGTGCCTTTGGAGGTCGGAAGGATATCATGGAACGATTCGACCCGTCAAAAAACAATCTGTTCCATCCAGGAACCTACAACAACAATGTGCTTACCATGTCAGCTGGCATGGTGGGACTTGATATCTACAACGCCGCCGAAGTTGATCGTCTCAATCAGCTCGGTCGAGACATCAAGGCCAAAGTCCAACAGATTCTAATTGACGACAAGGTGTATCCGCCCATGATCTCGAAATCATCGGCGGACGTGATCGAGATCGACAGCCTTGATCACGATTCCCTGTTTCAAATGGACTGTGACAGAACACAAGCGTCGCCCGACCTCCCGTTGATGTTCATCACAGGTCGTGGAAGCATGCTGAACGTGCGGTTTTCTGGGCCAGACGCTGCCTTCTGGCAAGCGCTTTACTATCACCATATGCTTTCCAAGAATATCTATATTGCCACTCGTGGCTACACACCTTTGCATTTACAAGTCACTCCGGAAGATGCTCAGAGATACGTGGATGCTATAGCCGAGTTTGTCCACCTACATAAAGACCAGCTGCGCTGGCATGAGTTGGCTAACGGCCGTAAATGATTTGACTTGAGAGAGTGAATAGGAAGAACAAGCCTTTGGTCTCTAGACTTGCGGGCAAGTAGGTGAACAATCAAGAGCAGACATTTGGACCTTCTACCAACGTCCAATCTAGCTTCGCAACACATCCATAGAGTCGCAATGCCGACACATAGCACATAGCACATAGCACATAGCACATAACAATTTAGTGTAATGGGAGAGTCTACAGACTGGAACGTGATTGGTGGAATCTGCCTGTATGATGTACAGGATGACACTCCTGCCTCCTGATTGGCTGGATCTCGGACACTAGATCCGAGAGTTCCTTTCTCAGAGATCCTTTAAGAGGATCAGTTCTCAACAACAGACAAGAAATCAATCAATCAAGCAATGGAATCTATCTGATCAGGATCTTCGATGCTGTTTTATTGTTACTGTGCGATAGTCTTTACCCCCAACATCATGCCTACCGCCGTACGAGTTGATGCCTCTGGCCAAGAGCCTCGCCCCAGTTCACTAGCTTCTCTCTAATAATGGTCGTGGACAAGAATGTACGTGCACCACACTTTTGAGACCATTCAACACGACGATGCGACATCAGTTCAACCCATCACTCAATCGATCTCTAGTAAATGAGACGCTCGAAACCTTGGTCCGGATCATCCATATACCAAGCCTTGTCCTTGCCTTCCTCATCCATCGTACACCACCCGTTGCCCAGGTATGCAAATCGGTTGCGGGAACGCCGAGTCCACTTGTAGTCCTCCCAGCGCGGCTCTTGCAGCATTTGGAACCAGTGTAATCGACTGCCGGGGTGTGTGAGTGGAGGACTGTCTTTCTTCCCACCCTTCATCCACGAACGACATTTCCCTGCCCACACAGTCCGCTCCATGAACTTGTCAGCGTGCTCGATAAAGTCGTCGACTGCCTCTTCCAGCGGCTCAACCGCCTTGTAATTCTGGGTCTGGACCTTGTAGATCAGCTGGAAGAGATACTTGGTCAAGTGCTCTATACTGGGCAATGCCGAGCCGTGGCTCAGTGGAGAATTAGGGCCGAGGAAAACTGAACGAATTCGTTAACATGGATAGCTCGAATATAACAGTAGAAGAGCTCATATGGCTCCCACGAGCAGTACTTACCAAAGTAGTTGGGAAAGTTTGCCACCGTGCACGACAGATAACTCTTGGGCCGGTCTTTCCATTGCTTGCGCAGATCGATGCCGTCGCGCCCGATAATAGGAAAGCGTGGGCGCCACGACGTCTCAAAGCCCGTCGCACAGATGACTGCGTCGAACTCCAGGACAGTGCCATTCTTTAGTCTGATGCCATTCTCAACTACCTCCCCAATCGAATCATATTCGACCGTGACATTGGGAGCCGTGAGCGCTTCCAAATATCCCGTTCCTGGGGTTGGTCGCCTGGATTATCGTTAGAGATTCAAACAATAGCGGGCGCGCACCTCTCCAAACGGTATTCCTCACCTGCAGCCAAAGCCGAATTCAGTAGGGATAAGTACATCCGATAGATCTTCACTGCGAGAACCCAGTCGAGCCTTCATCATTTTCGTGATTCCATCCACGGCTAGAGCTTGTTGGGGGGAGTCTTTGAGAGACTGTTCATCTTCCAGTCAGTTTCGAAACCCAGGTCATATTGTGCTTGACGTCACATACAAACGCGAAATTGCTGTTCATGTCTGTTTCAATAGCTTTGCGATACTGCAAGAACTTTGCAGGGTCTTTGCGGAACTCTTCTTTTTGCTGTTGGGAATCTGTCCACGTTAGCTTTTTGGACTACTGTCCAGAAGAGCTGAAAGACTCGTACAAGAGAAGTTGGCTCCATTAGGACCAGCAAAGGCCTGAGCATAGGACGTGGAGATCCACGTCGGGTTTCGTATGAAATTGGTCAGATGCTCGGCAACTAGCAGTGAACGTCAGCGATTTCTTTTTGTAAGTCCAGCAGAGCTGCTAAAACTCACGCGGTTGTAAAGCGGTCACAAGCTGGATGCCTGAAGAGCCGTTCCCTATGACTGCAATCCGTTTTCCTGACAACGCGACACTTTGATCCCAATGTGCCGAATGGAGAAGGGTTCCCTTGAACGACTGAAGCCCCGGAATGTCAGGCCACTGCCAGTGGTTCAGAAATCCAGCTCCATTGACCAAGAAGTGGCACGAGTCTTGGATTTCTTGTCCCGTGGTCTGGTCGATGACGGTCACATTCCAGATACCGTCCTCTTCGCACCACTCTGCCCTCGTGACGACGTGTTGTGTCTTGATGTTTTGGTGGAGCTGGTACCGCTCGGCTACTTCAGTAAAGTACTTGAAGATCTCCGGTCCAGTGACGTAGAAAGAACTCCAGTCCGGGTTCAGTGCCCACAAGAATTGATAAATGTGAGAAGGGATGTCGCACGCACAACCAGGATAGACATTCTCGAACCACGTGCCTCCTATCGAAGAATTCTTTTCGTACACCGTGAGATCGATGTTCTTAAGATGCCTTCGAGCTCGATAGACGAGATTCAATCCCGTCGCGCCTGCTCCAATGCAGATGACTTTGAGTGATCTGGCCTCACCCAGCGGATATTCCTCGATCTGGTACGAGTCTCGCTCGGTCGGCGGACCATTCACTTCTTTATCGATACTAATGCTTCCCATGGCTTCGCTTTCTTCTGCGGATTGTCTTTGTCTTTTTTGGGTGTCGAAGAAGTCGAACAGCTTTGATAGTCTTTGGAGAGGCGTGCTGTCCAGTTTTGATCGTGCACTCATCTCAAGGACTTACCCAGTCTCACTTTGAATGTCAGTATACATAGTAACTTGAGGTTCTAGATTGCCTCGTATCAAACTCTCTGACCACCACTGGTGTGATGATTGCTGGGGTCCCAGCTCCGAGACTCCGAATCTCGGAAACTCCGAAACGACCAATCCATCGAACGCCCGGATGCCCAGCAACGATGAGCAAATCTGTTCGGTAACAGCGATGCTCTCGTCGTGTGACAGCGGCCTCGGCTAAGACCATGTTTGGCTGAGTAGTGCACTTGGACCTACGCTTCTTTCCTGTAGACGTACAAGACCCAATCATGGATGGTATCCGCCAGACTCTCCCGAGATGGAGTAGTAGGCTTGTTGTCGAACATTTGGTCGCTACTAGGATCGCATGGACCCTAGACCTTGAGTTTCCAATGCTACCTCACGGTGATCGTCTTCCACCTTGTCAATCCTGTATGTCTTGTGAAGATAGGGAGTCCACGAGGTCAAGTTCTCAAGTAAGTTTGGTCCACGTGATCCGAAGGTTCGGTCGAAGCTCGTTGTCAAGCACCCCGCTCCCTCACTTCTATCTGATCCCGTAGCTCAATCTACACTTGTCACTGAGACGGTGACGGATTTTTCTTAGATGTGTATCTACGTGGGCTCTCTCTTATGGCCTACGAAAAGCCACTAAGTACCTGTGACTCCTGCCGACGTCGCAAAGTTCGCTGCATTAGTGAGAACTCCGCTTCGCTCGCGTCTTATGTACACTAAGGATGTTGTAGAGAAACATGCAGAGGACGACATCTGCGCAAATTGCACGGTGAGGCATTCTTTCCTCCGGTGCATCCCAACACGTATCCTCACATTGCCTCTAACAGGAGCGTGGAGACGAGTGTCACTTCTCTCCCGTCAAAAGGCGCAAGACACGCTCGAACCTAATTACCAGTCCATCAGCCACCACGCGACCGGATCTAGACGACACAAGTCTGTATCGCTCAACCCTTAGCACAGATGTGGTGAGCCTGCCGGATCATGGAGAACAGCTTGCGCAATGCCCTCCTGAAGTGTCGGCTGGCGACTCTCGACAAGACCTGTCACAGCAAGTTTGTGCCGACACGGACAGCGCCCCGACCGATGCTGGACAAGGGGTGTCATTCCAGGTTGGTACACTGCATTTCCGCTGTCGTGGCTCTGGTAATGACGTTTGGAATAGCGGAGCAATGCCTACAGTATGGTCCCTGGGACATAGGTTTTAACTGAGTCTGACGCATGGCTAGTCTCAAGTTGCGGACTCGCTTTCTTTTCCGACAACAGCCTCACAGCCTTGGCTGATCGACTTGGACATGATCGAACGAGAGAGATTGTCGTCGAGATGCAGGCGAAGTCTCGGGCTCGCCAGAGTGCTCCGTTGAATATCTTCACGCAGACCCGATCTGACTACACTCGTGTTCTTAACTCATACTCGCCACAGTGCAGGGCAACCTATATTGAATGTGAGGAAACCTCGATCAGCTACCCCTTTTCAGACAGGCTCTAACCCTCCCCGACCAGCTTACTTCAGTGACCTGCATCCGATCTACCCTTTTCTTGATCGGTCGAAATTTGAATCCATGGCTTTTGGTGCGCAGCTTGAGGTGATTCTCCAAACCAACCACGCGTGGGCGGCGCTGTATTACTCCGTCCTCAGTCTAGGAAGTCTTTTGCATGAGGGAGCATCATTCGAACCTATGGACGGACCGGCTTGGAAGATCTTTGGCTTTGCCCTAAGATTATTCCCCACCATCCTCTTTGCCAAAAAGTCTCTTCTGGTGGCTCAGGTAAGTTTGTACATTTGATGCAGTGGAATCGAGCGTGGCTGAAATTGTGCAGGCTATAACCGCAATGGTATGAAATTGGAAATGATCCTTGCCTCGGCATTCTGTCCACTTATTCTAACAGAATCAAAGGCATTGTTCGCGTTGAATCACTCGAGTTGGCCCGTCGAAGAGCTCTTGATCACGGAGGCTGCCCGTATCGCTCTCGCGCTCCAGTTGAACAAGCTTTCACATAATTCTCAGAATACTCCCGAGCGAGAACGGACATTCTGGGCCATTTACTGTCTTGAAAAGGAATACTGCTTCCACTCTACGCAGTCCTCGGTATATTTTCTTGCTAAGGCTTGTCCAGTTTGTCTCTGACATCGCTGACTATCGCTTGCTTAGGTCTTTAATGATGCTGATATTAGTTGTCCCCCTCCAGAACCCATTCTGGATGGCACAGATGATGTAGACTGGCAGCAAATTCAGGTTGGCTTCTGCAAAATCCTGTCCTACTCCTACAATCAACTGTTCGCATGCGGCATGCCTTCGCGGAACGAAGACTTCTATTATACCGAGATTGACCAGATCCGACGTCGACTTCAGCGCTGGCTGGCCACTGTGCCGGAAAAGTTTCGACCGGGGACCGTAATTCGGTCAAGGAACTTTACCAAGCCACATCACAACTACGCCCTCCTCCAGGTACATTTCCTCTACTATACTCTCCAAATTGCGTTATCGAGGCTTCTGGTCCACGTTTACGCCGATCGCCGTTGCGCTCCTGTGGCTGAGAGCAAATTGACCTTGATGAATTCTGCACGAGCCATCATTGAGACTCTCCAATTCGTTCCGCCAGAGGCTTCGCTGCCAATGAAGTAAGTCGTTCGAGCTGGTGCCTTTTCTGTTGATTTGTCTGGATGAATGCTGACGCGAGTAGCGTTATTGGCCTGGCACCTATTGTGGCTAATTTCATCCTCTTTGACCTCGTCGTCTACAACCCCGAGCATTCTGAGACTAAACTGAACCTGATGTACCTCGAGATTGTGACTGGGTTTCTTCGCCGCGTCAATCTCAATTCCAGTAACCCAATGCCAAGTGCTTCCTTCGCGGAACTCGGAGTCATCGCTCGCGACTTTGCGACGCAGAAGGCCGACCGAGGTGAAAGACGTCAGGACGCTCGGGGCAATCGAGCTGTTCATTTCACAGGAGCACCGGCGGCCCACTATGAACACAATGTAGATTCCTCCGAAGCCGTGGGTCAGGGACGACCTCGTAATGGCATGGCGACTCCGGACTCGGTCGTAACTCAGGTAAACTCCTTTTCTCCCTTCCCCTCTCACCCTCGCTGGGCGATGCTTCAAGGCCAATTGTGAGGCTAACTTGCGCCTAGCCTGCGGATGTTGCAGATCGCGGTCAAATGGACTTATGGGATGGCCTGGAAGAGACACTACGCTACCCAGTCATGGACCATATCACAGACTTGGATGGTTTTGGCGATGACTTTGTCATTCGCGAGCTTTTCAGCCAACACTCAACTTTCGATTTCAGCCTTTTAGGCCAATGAGCCTGATGCAGCGGTAGGAAGCTATCGACAGTCACGCACGTTGCCTCTGCAAAGATCCTATTATGCTGTCTGATGGAAACCAAGTGCGTCATACACTCGATGAAACTGCCGGTAATCATATCTCGGAGATCTTCGCGCCATGGCTATAAATATCAGTGGGTTCTAGCTGCAGCAAAAAAGAAGCAAAGGAGAAATAATATAATTGGATGGGGCCTGTCCCCCAATTGAACGCTTCGGACCTTTTCATCTATCTCGATATCCTCCACTGTGCTGGATCTTGTATTTCCGCCAGTGTCATAGTCCAGCCGCAGATCTGGCTTTGGTCACGAACCGCTTGAATGGGCGATTTCTCCTCGAGGATGACTATGACCGAGGCAGGAAAGCATGGACCTGCTCACCTCGGTAGCGCCTCAAAAGGATGATCACGCCATCAACCAGTAATAGACAGTTCCAGCAAGCCTATCCAACCAGCCATTATATTACTCTTGCAGTACTCAGCCTTGTCACGAAATGAGAAACAAGCACCTGCCTGGTCCCTTTCCGCTTACAGCCTGTGGACATTAGGCCAGGGTCAGGGACAACCTGCAGGGCCGCGGCCGCGACTTGTAACGAGGCATTCTTAAACCCTTGTCCACGCCCAGTCCACCCTTCTCCAATCTACCCGTGTCCACAAAGACCAGACGAGCAGTTTCGCATCGTCCGAAGCCAGCGCCACAAGACGCATGAGCTCTGTGGGCAATTGGTTCTGCTCGGGATCATGGTGCAAAAAGCACAGGTATTTCTTGGATGTATAGAGCGTTCTTGGAAACACCAGAAGACATGAGACCGGTAAGTCCATTCGCTCCTCCGTGGCGACCGACAAGGGGGTGTGGAAAAACATTGATGCGAATCACAGTCACTCAATCAAATGTCCGTCTTTCTCCTTTTCATCTCACTCTTGCCCCTGCAAACCTGCCGCGCAAAATGACCTGGGCCGTGCATCAACGCATCAGCGACTGAATAAGGCACATCATGCGACTGTCTGACCACGGTGCCTCCTCGACTTACTCCCACCGCTTTTCCCCAGGCGAATGGAACCACGGTATCCCTAAGCCCAAGAGCGACTTATGATTTTCAGACATTCGTCCGACCGTGCCGGCGAACCAAACCCCAGCCTCCACGTTCCCACTTCTTTGCGTTCTGCGGGGAAATGGCCTTGACTATGCCCCAACAAGGAGAGAATGGCCAACTGTTCGTATTTTCAGTTCCTTTTTTGGTTTGGCCCGTGGCTCCCCCCTCCCCATCCACTTCTACCAGCTCCACGCTCCACATATCGCCCACTGCAAAGCTCCTAAAGCTAGATCAATCCTGTTGCCAATCCAGCTAACGAACCAACCATTGACAGAAGGTGCCAATAATTTCCCTGCGGGCTCCGGTCGAGTCAGCCATTCCTCAGGGCCAAAAGATCGAATCCGAGCAGTTGCAGAACGCCATGCCTCTCCTTCACTGGCTCTCCTGCAGGCTTACCTCGCACAGGGAACCCAATCGACCTTGGCCGACCCTCGCTCTGGACCTGGCGCTGTACGGATCCTGGACGACATTGAGCCACGCGACGTCTAGCATGTCCCGCTAAAAGGAAAAACAAATGGAATTATTTTTGTGACCGATGCATACCGGATACATTCAAGATGCCTGCTTCGCACTGCATAAAGGGGGTCGGCACTTTTACCCTGGCCACTCAGCATTCATTCCTTTCCACATCTTCCACATCAGAAAGATGGACTCTAGCCAGGGTCTGCATTTGTATCCCAGCCCCACGTTCTGTCACCCACGGTCCGCTTGGGAGGGGGTCAGCAGTCGAGGTGGAATCGGATAAAGAGGGCGGAAGCTGCTGTGGCCTGTGCCACATTGCCCCAGGTCGAAATAGCTGCCCTTGCGCCGATTTCAAGCCCTCCTTGTCCTCCGGTGCTCCCTTGTTTCTGTTGTGTGATTGATCTGGAAGACTACAACACGTCCAAGATGGCGGGTGACCTTCAACAAACTCCTACTTCCACGGAAAGGGACATGATCGAAGAGAAGCCTGGCTTGACACATACTGTCTCGTCAGGAGCGATTTCCATCAGCCCAGAACTTTTCGAAAAGGTGCGCATATAGCTTCACGGCTCACACAAAATTCTTCCCCCTACATCGAGATCCAAACGGCTCACTAACCCTGCGCGACTTGGACAGCTCTACCTTACTCCCAAAGTTCCTCATGCTGGCGACAATATCCGGCGTTTCGCCAACCCGACTCCGCTCGGTTTCGTTGGGTATGCTCCAGAAGCATCATCGTGGAGACACGCATACTCATGAGCAGATAGCTTCGTGATCTCGACTATGACTTTTGCGATGGTCATGATGGGCTGGGGTGGTGCCAGCGGGTTGTCGCCTGTAGTGTAAGTACATTCATTGTCTAACCATCGCCCCAACCTTACCCAACAAGATTGAACCCGCTGACGCTTCAAATATAGCGGGATATTCTTCTTCGTCGGCCCGGTCCTCCTCGTTTTGACGGTCATCTTCGAATGGATCATGTAAGTCAGCCTGACAAGCCCTGTTCAGTAATGAGCGATCTTTCTCTACGGCCAGCCGATTGTTTGGTATGTTAGATGCTGACATTGGCACCAGGGGCAATTTCTTCTCCATGATGGTCTGTGGCCTCTTCGCGGTCTTCTGGCTATCCTTTGGCATGCTCCAGCTCCCCACACTCGGTCTGGCGACACCGTACTCTCCCAGCGGGACCAACGCCGTGATTGGGTCAGCCTCAAAGGAATACAACGCTGTCATTGCCTTGTACTTGATTGTATGGGGATTCGCGCTGTTTACATTTTTCATCTTCACGCTGAAGACAAATGTCGTTTTCGCGCTCATCTTTCTGTTCGTCACCATGGGCGCGTGGGTCTTGAGTGGTGCCTATTGGAAAGTTAGTACCGGAGATTATGATACAGCAGCGGACTTGCAGAAGGTGAGAAAGATTACCCTTACTTTCTCTTTCTTTTCCGTCGAAAAAAGCATCTGGCGCAATCCCCTCGATTCTGGTAGTGTTTCAGAACGCTAACATCAAGGAAATCGAAACAGACCGGCGGAGCATTACTTTTTATAGTCGGCTGTCTGGGCTGGTACATGACTTTTGTCATGATGGCGGCAGAAATGCGTCTCGCCATCAAACTGCCTGTGGGCGACCTGAGTCACTTCTGGCCAAAGACCGACGTGGAGATGGGCAGGGCCGAGAAGCAGGCCTAAGGCTCTCTATGAGGTGCAAGTCCCTGGGTCTACGTGGCAAACCTCGGCATCCTGTTGCTGTTGTCATTGCCGTCCTCAGTATTCCCACATTCTACGTCGGCCTTTGATATTTTGATGATTTGTTACGGACGCAAGTTATGGCAGAAATTGACTTCGGAAGCGTGAACAGGAGCAGCAGAAGTCTTATTCATCAGTGTGCCGCTGTCAGGAAAAAGCTGCTCTGCGATAATGGAGGAGAGAACGAGACTGATATGTTCTGTTCAGCGCGCTGCTCCCTGGTATTTTCCGTCGAGAGAATCGATACTCCGAATGAGCATTGGCGATCGCGAGGAGGGCAATACCATATTTCTCATTACCACTCGTCTCTCTCCTCTCCCCCGCTCTTCTCCTGCACATTCGATCATTTCCTGCAACCCTCAAACCTTCGAATCACTAGCGATGCAAAGAGCCTGCAGATTACGAGCATTGTTGAGCAGTCTCGTCACTTGGACGGCATACTACTCTGCGCGGATGAGGGAGAGAGGGAAACTACCAATGAGGGACGCGGATTTGCAGTTCTTCAGTGCAAGCCATGCTTTTCAACCCCGAACTAATTATTGTATTGCAATTGTTGGTACATAATGACCAACATACATTTCAGCATAATTACCTACTTCGTGTCAACACGTGTCTGCGTCGGAATAATGATATGTTAGTCATTCTCTCTTTCTTTCTGTTCAAAAACAACCATGCAAGGCTGTTTTCAGAGTGATAGATAGAGGAAGGCGGGAAAAGGGAGGAGGAAATCAATCCTTCGACATGGCCGTTAGTTGCACGTAGCGCTTCTCCAGCCACTCCCTTGCCGTGTAGACTTTGTCGTCGATGCCGTCGGAGAATTTGCCTCCCACCTTGATACGGTCCTGTTCCTTGTCGAATCCGCCCACGGGCTTCATCAGACTGTGGTGCGTCGGGCGGACAAAGTAGACGACACTGACGCGCTCCATGCCAGCTTGCGCGCCGGGGGACGGCACGACGCGGTGTTTGGCGCTCTTCAGGCCCCCGTTGGAGAAATGCACCATGGCGTCTCCCAGGTTGACGATGGCCTTGCCCGGCACGGGCTTCACGTACTCCCATTCGCCGGCCCGGCCGGGTGTGCGCGACTCGATCTGCAGGCCGCTGAGCCAGTTGAAGAGGATGGTGACGCTACCGAAGTCGGTGTGGGACGGAAGGCCGATGATGTCGGTCTTGGTGGGATCCGAGGGCGGCTTGAGCGTCAGACGGATGTGGTCCCCCGACGATTCTTCGAAGCGGTTGAGGTCGACGAAGATTTCCTCGTCCTCGCCGAACGCTCGCGCGAGCGTGCGCAGGATCGTCATCGACATCCCGTGGGCGCCCTTGCAGAATGCCTGGAGCAAGGGCCACGCGTCTTTGATGACGTCGGGATAAGGGCGGCTTTCCGCTACGCCAAACAGACAGTCCTTGCCGACGTTGAAGAACTCGGTACTGTCTGGCCGCTGGGACTTGTCGGTCAACTTGACAGTGCCTGCGGGCTTGTACCCGAAGAAGGACTGCGTCTTGCGGAAATCGTACTTGTCCTTTTCCTCAAATGGCAGCCCAAGTGCCCTTTTGCTGAGGTCATGGAGTTGGTCGGCCTCGGTGAGGAGCTCTCGCCCAGGTTCCGAGTCGGCCAGGTCGAGATAGAAAAATCCGTACGTTTGACATGCTTGCAAGACTGCGACCGTGGACGCAGGGTCCTTCTCCAGGAGACTCTTGGAGGAGATCTCGGCAATCGGTGCATGGGAAACGTCGGGAGGAAAAGGTGGTATGCGTTCGTGGATCCGGCTCGCCGCTGTACTCGTTGTTGTTGTTGTTGTCGTCGTCGTCACGGACATGGCGATGATGTGCGCCGAATGGTAGATATTTGGTAGGGAAGCAACATGCAAGAGACTGCGGCAGTATCCTGCTTGAGGAAAAGCGTCATAGAATGCCACCTCTGGTTCTTATGTGTAGGACCCTTCGATGTACCCCTGTCGTCTTATTATGTCGTACCACCAAAGAGGTAGAACTGCAAACTCCGCCCTTTGTGGGTAGAGGTTGAAATGCCGACGCTTCCCCACAAAGAACCCCCGGATCTGTTCGTTTCGAAAAAGACCCGCACTTGCTATTATATTCCTTATGCCTACCGCGTCGCACATCCGGAACCATCAATATGACCAATGCGCAGTGACCACCTGATCAGCATCGCTCGCCAACTTGACGTCGTGCAGCATCTCCCTACGCAGCATGAAGACGAGTGGTGGACTGTGAGAAGCCTGGACAACTATGCAGTGTTGAGGGCCACAGAGGCTCAGATGGATAGGTGCTGGGGTATCCAGTTGCTACCCTGTGATCGGCATCCTGATGGCATTTGGTCAGAGAACGGTCCAGGGAGGTGACAGGTACTGAAGATGCAATGTCCTTTGCAGATACAAATGGATCTTGACATTATTGAGCTGTTCCTTTTTTGATCAACCGCGCTTCATTCCTCCTACACGCTGGTGTACGCTAGCTAACTACCAACAGCCACTCTATGAATTCCCTCTTCATTGACCCCTTCTAATTAAGTATTACAATTCGTTATGTTTTTCATCTTCCATGTATGTGTGCATTGACATTCGAGTTCTCAATCTTCAACCTCCTGAAACGTTTTCCTGTTGTCGTAGCAGTCATACCGGACATACCTCGATACTCGGAGGCGTGATTGGTGTGCTCATGCAATGGCTTCTGTGACATTGGCAATGATGACCTTTCCGTCGGTTGTTACACACGCTGCGTTGCCAATATCACATTGATAGTAGTCGGTTGTGGGGTACGTCAAATTGAAGTCGGAGAACTTGGTGAGGACATTGTACGGGGCTTGACCAACGCTGCTTTCGTATCAGAACCATATCTCGAGGACGAGACGGCGAGGGAAAAGTGGGATGCACATACCTGTTGTCGATGTACTGATGGGCTAACTGTAGCGAGAAATTACCAACACCATGCCATGAGGTGACGAGGACGTTGAAGGTGCTGTTGTCGCAGGTATCTCTTGCAGAGGTGGGAGGGCTCAGACCCACGGCCCATTCAACACAGCAGTGAGTGGGACCAACTTCAGGCGTATCTTCGTCGCAGAAGTCGACTGTCACTTGTTAGATGTGGACAATAGGCAGATTAGAGGGCCTCAACTCACATTGAATATAGGTGCTCTGGGTCGAAGTAGGATCTGCTTCAAAGGGCGAGGAGACAACGATGTTTGTGAGTTCAAAGTTTCCAGAGAAGGCCGAGGCGGCGGAGGAGAGAAGAGCAATGAAGGCGAGGAAGGTGAAGATGGAAGCCATGACGGTAGGCGACGAGGTGTAAGAAGCGTGATTCGTCGTAAAGGGCAAGTGTGGTAGGCTGGGGCAGGGCAAGAGTAAATACGTCGTTTCAATCTCCCACCAAGGAGCACGATGATGAGTTTTGAGGTCGAAGATGAGATGTGATGAAGGAAGGAAGGGGTGAGGCAAGAAGAAACTGCGGTCTTTATAGCTGCGCTCTTTGCACCAACACTTTGAGGTCAACCCGTCCTGTTTCTCTCCAGCCTCTTCCACGGAGTCTTTGTTCTGTGACCGCAGCAGAAGTTGGATCTGGGTACAAACACCAATGGTTTGCACGCAATGCACTTGCTCGGCTACTGTTTGATAGACAAGCTCTTCTCTCGGATACCACGCAGCCTGTTGTACCGAAACAGCCTCCTTCCAGAATGCTACCGAGCGGAGTTGCGACTGAGACATTCCAGAAAACAGTCAGCCAGTCCTTGAATATGGATCTTGGGCGATGCGTACTCTACAAGGGCAAGCCGTGCAAGAGTGCCATGGCTCATGGTGTGTCCCCTTGCATCTGCACTGCTTGTGATGCCACACCGAGCCCACCGCTTGTCTTGTTCTCCTGCATCCATGGGGTTGGCGAGTGCTGGACGAGCGCCAGCGGCTCGGAAATTTTTGTGAAGGTGCCAGAAATAGTGTCCCGAGTCACACAAGACCAGCATAGCATGACGGAATGAGGGCGAAGAGTACCAATACCAAGGCTTGAATTCTGGACCCGACTGCAGCAGAGTTGCTGATCGGATCGGGAGGTTGCATCGTTCAACAGGATGCTTTCGATATGGAAAGACAGGCGTGCTGGTCCTCGGCGGGTCAAAGACAATGGTTGGGTTCAATCAAGGAATGCTGTAGCTGGCTTCACACTGTCCTTGGAGTGCAGTTGCAGTGAGGCAGGTTAGAATAGCGGATTGTATAGGACTTGACGGGTTTCCCGGTGGCGATGCGATGAGACCATACCGGCTGTACGGGTGGGAGACACAACCCAGGAACGATCCTGCAGAATCTACAGAACCAGCCTTGGACTCTTATCCAAGGGGTCGGTCATTCCGAAGTCCGACATAAGAATGGCGAAACTCGAAAGTTCAGCGCATGGCACACCTAGTCATGTAGCACTTTTCATCTTTCGCCTGCTTGTCCCACGTCGCGATAACTCACCGCTATCATCACACTGCATGAGGGACAGCCACAAGAAAAGCCACTCACAATTCGACGGCGGAAGGGGAACAGGTTGGAATTTTCATTTTATGCCATTTGATTGCTCGCGAGTCCACTATCCGTAGACTTTCCATGTCCCAACGTAGCATTGTTGCACCAGGTTTAAAACCCCAGCCATGCCGATTGTGCTTTTCTCGTGCTCGGTGCAGAAATTTTTCCTGCCGCTGTGATTTCTTTCGAGCGACAACTCCACCACCACATTCACCACAAGACACCCTCCACAATGACAGCCAGAATCGTTTAACCCTTCTTCTTGCTGACACCAACCGTACGTCCTCTTCGGCCAGTGGTCTTGGAGTGTTGACCTCTGACACGGAGACCCCAGTAGTGACGGAGACCACGATGTGCTCGGATCTTCTTGAGACGTTCCAAATCCTCACGCAACTTGCTTTCCATGCTGTTGGCAAGCACCTGCGAGTCCTTGCCATCCACAATGTCGCGTTGTCTGTTCAAGAACCATGATGGGATCTTGTATTGCGTGGGGTTTTGGATGATCGTGACAATTCGCTCGAGTTCTTCGGAGGTGATTTCACCGGCACTGTCATGCATGAATTAGTTCCCGCTCTTTTGATCCTGAGAATTTTTCATGATTTGCCCGTACCGCTTGGTCAAGTCGACATCGGCCTTCTTGCAGACAAGGTTGGAGTAGCGTCGTCCGACACCCTTGATTCGGGTCAGGGCATACATGATTTTCTGCTTGCCATCGACGTTGGTGTTGAGAAGACGGAGGATGAACTGGACTGCAGTAGCTGTTAGAACACGATGTCTAGAGAAGGAGTTGGGATCAACCTACAGTTCGACTTCTCCCCGCTGACGAGAGCTGCCTCGATTATTAGCAAATATCCTTTCCACGTTGTCGCAATGTGCCAGATCTTGGAGCGAGGTGCATATAGATTCGACACATGGTGAGATCGCAACAATTGAGAGTCGGTCCAGACTTACACATGATGGGCGAGTGTCTCCTTGTCGATTGCGTTGACGGTTTGCGATAGACAGACAATCTTCTAAGACTGCCAAAAAATCAATGAAAACCGACAGTGCGACGCGCCAAGAGACTACTTAGTCAGCGCATGGCCATTTGTGGTGGCACCCAGGTGGCACCCGGTGGCAGTCTTGCCTTGGCACAGCGATAACAATCATGTGATCAATATCTGAGCTTGACGGAATGCTGTCGTCACTCAATTGGATGAAACAGGTCCGCTGATGGTTGTCCAGCAACCAGGACAGGCTGCTTCGTTACGAGTCGCAGTCATCAACCTTCGGTACTCATCCTTTCTTCTCGGCTTATATTCCTCTACGTGTGCTCTCCATCCCTCCATCTCTTCTGCATATCAATCACTGCAATCCGATCCGGTGACTGTTTGAAGCTCACTGGACTGCTTATCGCTACTGGGACGGATCCCAGTCTGACAACGATATCGACCTTCGCTGCTGCCTTCGCTGGCTCAGTAGACGAACCTGATCGATTCTTTCCATCTCCTCCTCTGCCATGAAGGCCCTTTCTCCCCTGCTGCTGGCTGGAGCGGCCTCGGCTGCCATCGCCCCTCAGCAGCAGCCTCTGCAGCTCCCCAAGTCATTCCCTGCCGAAGCCAAGAACATGCTCGATAACCAAATCCACCATCTCAAGGATGCCCTTCGTGGTCTCACTGAAGAGGCGGCCAATGTCTGGGACGAAGTTGCGGCTCTCTATCCGGAGGATATGAGCCGCGCCAGCTTCTTCTCTCTGCCCAAGAAACACACCCGCAGACCTGATCACGAATGGGACCATATTGTTCGTGGAGCTGATGTTCAAAGTGTCTGGGTCGACAATGCCGATGGAGAAAAAGAGCGTTATGTCGATGGCAAGCTTGACACATATGACTTGCGAGTGAAGAAAGTCGACCCCAGCTCATTGGGCGTCGATCCCAACGTCAAACAATATTCGGGGTATCTCGATGACAATGAGAACGACAAGCATTTGTTTTACTGGTTCTTCGAATCCAGAAATGACCCAGAAAACGACCCTGTCGTTTTATGGCTCAACGGCGGCCCAGGCTGCTCTTCTCTGACCGGTCTGTTCCTCGAGCTCGGACCTTCGCGCATCAACGAGAAGCTCCAGGTGGTTCCGAACCCGTACTCGTGGAATGACAATGCGAGCGTCATCTTCCTGGACCAACCTGTCAACGTTGGCTATTCCTACTCCAGCTCCAGTGTCTCCAACACCGTGGCCGCCGGCAAGGATGTCTATGCGTTGTTGACCCTCTTTTTTGAGCAATTCCCCGAATATGCCAAGCAGGACTTCCACATCGCCGGAGAGTCGTACGCTGGGCACTACATTCCCGTCTTCGCTTCAGAAATCCTGTCACATAAAAAGACCAATATCAAGCTTACGTCTGTCTTGATTGGCAATGGGTTGACAGATGGATACACCCAATACGAATACTATCGACCAATGGCGTGCGGTGACGGCGGGTGGCCGGCCGTTCTTGACCCACAGTCCTGCCAGGCTATGGACAACGCCCTTCCTCGCTGCCAATCACTGATCCAAAACTGTTATGACAGCGAGAGCGTGTGGTCGTGTGTCCCCGCCAGCATCTACTGCAACAACGCCTTGCTCGCACCTTATCAACGAACGGGTCAGAACGTCTACGATGTCCGCGGCAAGTGCAAGGACAGCAGCAACTTGTGCTATCCCGAACTTGGCTGGATCAGCAAGTGGCTCAATGAGAAGTCGGTGATGAAGGCACTTGGGGTGGAGGTTGACGGTTACGACTCGTGCAACTTTGACATCAACCGCAACTTCCTGTTCCAGGGCGACTGGATGCAACCTTTCCATCGACTTGTGCCGGGTCTTATCGAGAAGATGCCAGTCCTGATCTATGCGGGGGATGCCGACTTCATTTGCAACTGGCTGGGCAACAAGGCGTGGGCGGAGGCGCTTGAGTATCCTGACCACAAGAAGTTCGCGGCAGCTGACATGAAGGATCTTCGGCTGGACGACAGCAAGGACGGGCGCAAGATTGGAGAAGTCAAGTCGCATGGCAACTTTACCTTCATGCGTATCCATGCAGGCGGTCATATGGTCCCTCTTGATCAGCCAGAGGCCAGCCTGGAGTTTTTCAACCGCTGGCTCGCGAAGGAATGGTTCTAGACCTGGAGTGTTGTTGGCCGGGGATTGACGACGACAAGGGCGCGATGAATTCGGTCAGTTGCAGGTGGAGGTTATGGTTGGAACTGGTTTGTGTTATACAAGCCAAGCTCAGGATGGAGGATTGGTGTGCTGGAGAGGGGGTTTAGAGGTGGATAGATGTGGATTCGCTGTCGGCATGGGCCGGGGCGGTTATGTGTATACTCGTACAGATCCAATTAGGGCGGGGAATTTCTGGATTGTCTCTACAAGTCCTTGTCGGATGGATGATCTGGAGTTGTCTCTCTACCAGCACCACCTCCATTAGCAACAACCATCTTGTCATTTAGGCGCCCATTGAATTCACTCGTACCTATCCAGGTAATCATTTGGGTGTCAAAGGCGAAGATTCCCCTCTTGTGCACTTTGGTCGTCTACTCTTATCTCCATGTGACAATATGCATGTGCTCTGTCACATTGTTGGTGGGGTGGATGCATCGATGGCTGGATGGAAGGAAGGAAGGAAGGATGGAGGGATGAATAATGAATGAATGGGAAGGCGCTTCGAGGGACGTCATGGGTGGCTCTTTCCCTCTGTTGCCTCTTCTCCTCTGGTCTGCTCTTCACATCTTTTTTCTTCTCTACGGGGTACTCCTTCCTCTACTTCCTTCAATTCTCGCCCACCCACTCATTCTATTCTTAGCCCCAAATGCCATTGATTGGATGGTGATGCATCTCCATCAACCAGCCACACTACTTTACCTGCTTAACCGCCCACATATCTTGATCCAATTGATGGCCCTCGTCCTTCTCTAAGCGCCCGGCTTGTTCCCCTCTCATCTGGTTCTTTCAAACTCCCCTCTCCATCTCTTTCTTCTTACTGGCTTCTGGCTGGTTTGTTGCTGCCATCCATCCTTCATGTTCACACTATTGCCTGCAACCTCGGAATGGCCTCTTCCTCCACCTAGCCGTGGCCCATTGAGCATGATGCTGTTGTATCTAAATATTGTCATCCCCTTCCCGTTGCTGCGTTTCTGCCTTTCCCTTTCTTTTTTCCCCTCCAAGCAAGCAAGTCTTGTCAACTCTGGTCGTGCGGTGTGAGAGCTATTCTTGAATTCTGTTCTTTTTGGATTAATCAAAACTCCTAATTCCATCTCCTTCTGCAAAGAGATAGTGTCTGGTACACTATTGACTTCGATCCCAAGTCAATTGTTAATTGTCCATATCAACTCACTTCGTCCTACGGCAACCCCTTGTGGCATTTACGAGCTGTGCTCATTCTTGCTGCTTGTGTTTCCCCCTTTGCCCACAGGCACAACATCCGATCTTTGCAGAAGATCTGTCAAAAGAACGCAAAAAACAGACAATCTTCGTCAATCAAGCACCTTGTGAGGAGACCATCATCGTTGCCGGTCAACGATCATTCTTTCCAACCAAGATACCTAATAGCTGTTCATCTCATACCCGCCGGCCTGACTTGCTGTGCCGCTCCAACAACTTAATCCTTTGTCAATCATCCTGTTATCGTTGTTGTCGATACTGTCGCTTTTCTCATCGTGTCTCATCACTCCAGTCGATCCAGACCAAGCACCTATTGCCTTGTCCTTCAAAGGAGTCTCTTCAACGAGCCCGACCAGAAGTCGGATTCATTACGGCCCCAGCCTGCTCGGCGCCGTTATTGCCTCAGCATCAAGCATTACTACACCCTCGATCAACGCTCTCCATTGTGTCGTCACCACGATTGCCGGTCAATCTACCTGACACCAATCCACAAGCACCTTTCTGAAACCTTCCGAGATATCAAGCAAATCATCTATTCACCTTGACTTATCTGTCGAGGAAGCTCTGCTCGGTCTAGACAAAGCCTTCTAGACGGCAATCACAATAATACGCACACGTGGACGTTGATCTGAGTACTGGGGTGTACTTGGTCTGTTGATTATTCATCTGGTTCAGCATTTTTACCAGCAGAGCATCATTAACGCCTTTAATTCGGACGATTATCCGTTGCACAGCCCTTTACAGCTCTTCAGCAGCCTAACGAGTCGTTTAACGCATTGTTACGAACCCCAAAAGTCTCGACGACACGTCTTTTCTTGAGTAAATGTATCAACCCCTTTTTTCAATGTGTTTCAATTCTCTTGCCACTACACTCAGCTGACTCGAATACCTAGAAAAGCAATTAATCCATCAGTATCCAACTACCTACAAACCAAAAAAAAAAAGGAAGACCAGGATGTCGTCTCCAACCGTGCAACTCTCCTTTACCCTCCGCACCTCGCCCAACGTGCGCACCGTGCACTTGCTCGGCTCATGGGACAACTACAAATCCCAGCTGCCTCTGTCTCTGATCAAAGATCCTGCCGCCAAACCAGGCTCCTGGAAGGGCACCTTCCGCTTCCAAGGGTCGAATGCCCTCAAGTTGGGCTCCCGCTATTGGTACTACTACATCGTTGATGGCTACCACGTCTCTCACGACCCAGCCAAGGAATATGTGACGGAGAAGACCACAGGCCGCAAGCTCAACATCATAGACGTTCCAGGAGGCGACAAGTCCAGCGCCAAACCAACCAGGCCTAGTGTCAACACGGAAGTGTCAACTTCGCGCCATAGTAGGGAGGTTCCGCAAGGCCGTGCCCTGAGCCCTGGCAAGATCCAACATCCGAAGCCCAGCAAGCCCTACGCGTCCCGTCAATTACGCGAGGCCGATTATGAGGTATCTCCCGTAGATGACCTCGAAGAGCGTTTCGCAGGCTGGCGCATTGCTGACTCGTCTCGCTCGCCCTCTGAATTGTCAGACGACAGCTCTTCTTCGGGCACCGCTTTCTCGCGTTCTTCTCCCTCCAGCCTGTCAAGTGTCAGCGACCACAGCTGCCGCTGTGAGCGCTATGGCGTCACACGCTCTGGCCAGCGGGTCAAACTCGACTGCGGTGGTAAGCGGTGTGGTGCGTGGAGCTCGAGCTCCTCCGAATGCGAATCGACGGAGAGTTCCGAAGAGTCAAGCGAGGATGAGCGCGAGCGCCGTGCCAGGATGCGCAAAGAGGCAGAAAAGAGAGGTGCACCGGCAGCGACTGCGACGAAAGGAAAGCCCAGCAGTGGTGGGGACGACAGGAGGCGGACAGTCATCGTGGAAAAGAGGCGGAAGTAGACGAAATCGAGGAAGCTTTGGGGATGATGGGTTAGGTGAGAGGGTTGGTGAGTGCATCATGCTGTGGAAGAGAGACCTTTCCTTCTTCCATGCCAATCCAAAAGTCAAACGACAAGACCACACGTCGGCCTGGAGTCCACCAGATCAGACCAAGGCAAACCTACTGACAGGACAGCAGCCACGTGCTCTACACATAATGTCCGAAGCGAGAGTCAATTTGAACCAGCCTCAGGCTGTGCAATGGGCTCAGACCTACGTCAAAATTTGCGAGAAGGATTGGCAAAATAACTGCAAAGGAGGGAATACCATGCCTGAGGAACAATGATGAATGAGCAAGAAGGTTGGAGGCAAGAGACAAGCAGTGACAACCCTGCACGATTCCCCGAGGAGACTCGCGCACCTACCGAGCCAATCAATATGGTACATGAGGACGAGCTCGGGGACCAGAAGAAACAGTGGAAAACACGATTATGGGCAAAACTTATGGCAATGATGTCCATGGGATGGACAGGAACATGGGTAAAACCACCATAGAAAACCTCTCCTTCTGTCCCTGCTGTCCTGTATGTCCATCAGGAAGAATCAAATTCGGGGACGAAGAGGGAGGGATTTTGACAATAAATCCGAGGAACTGGCGTCCTATGCCTGCATCAACTAATGAACAAGAACTGAAAACCGTGCTCATGTTGTTGTGTGTTTTCTATCTCCTTTGTTCTGCTTCTGTGGGGAGATATTCGGCCCAATATCCTGAGGCGCAGACTTGAGATCTAAAGCCGAGATGTTATTCCCCGATTCACGAACACACGGAAATCCACCTCAGGGCGCACGAGCGACGCGCTAGTCCTTATCCTAATAGAGTCTCAACTGACGATATAATAGACCCCGACGCTGATGCATTCAGCGCGGTCTGTTCGTTGTAGCCAGTTCCTGGTTGTTTCAGCCACGGGGACTTGAGCCTGTAACGAAGTCCGAACTCAGCCTCGTGTGTGCCTGGGCGTGTAGCCTGGCGATGATGCTTCGGCGTTTACAGCCGGATCCTCCACACACAGACCCACGCAGGCCTAGACTGGATATATGTCGTTTTTAAGTCCTTGGTGAGTTGTGTCTGGAAGTACCCTGTACGTCGAGGAGACTGAGATGGCAATACATCGTCGCGGACGAACAGGCAAAGGACACCGTCGTCATCGACCGAGTGTTCGACTATGATAAAGACACGGGAAAAGTGTCGACGCAGTCGGCCGACCAGATGCTCGACGTGGTGGCCAAGCACAAATACACCGTGTCCACGGTCCTCGAGACGCACGGCCACGCCGACCACCTCACCGCGTCTTGCTACCTCCAGAACGTCCTCGAGCAAAGACAGCAAAGTCAACCACGACCCCGGCCCGAGGTGTGCATCGGCCAGCGCATACTTCAGGCCCAGGAGACCATGTCGGCGCTCTACGGCGTGCCGCCAGCGGATCTGGTCGACGCGTTCGATCACACGTTCGCCGACGACGAGAGCTTCACCATCGGGTCCATTCAGGCTCGCGCGATCGCCCTCCCGGGCCGCACGCCCGATCACCTGGGCTACGTGGTCGGCTCCAACGTCTTTACGGGCGATTCGATCTTCAACCCGGACGTCGGCTCCGCGCCCTGCGACTTCCCCCGCGGGTCTGCCGTGCATCTCTACCACTCGGGGCAGAAGCTCTTATCTCTCCCCGGACACTTTAGGCTGTACACGGGCCACGACTATCCGCCGGACAGTCGTCGAGATGACCCTTACCCATGCCCATGCAGGTGGTCGGCGGACAGAACGCGGAGATCAAGGGCGTGCCCTTCACAACCGTGGCAGTCCAGGTCCGGGAGAACAAGCACGCCAACCAGACCACCCGCATGGATGACTTTGTCCCGTGGCGCTCGGAGAGAGATGCTGGTCTCGCCGCACCAAAACTGCTCGCTCAAGCCCTCCAGGTCAATGTCCGGGGTAGTCGGCTCCCCGCTCGGAGCACGCGGGATTTCAAGCTCACGGGGGTGCCAGGACGGGTGTGTCGAGTTTAGGAGGGCGGAGTTTGGCGGCAAGATTCAAGACTCACAGACTCAAGAGTTGTTCTCGGTGCTGCCTAGGTAGGTACATTGTTGTACAAGTACATGTGCAAAAACAAAAAAAAAACAACAACAACAACAACAACCATGACACGAAGAAATACCCAGAACGACCTGTTTCGAGGATGGCGCACTTATTTAAACACGAGACACGTCTCTCACGATCCAGGTTTCAGGGATCCTCACACCTCTCCACAGATTATCAAATCAAAGGCACCGGTTGAGAAATTATATATTACTCGTACGTACGCTTCATATCATTACAGTCTAGCTAGATGTTTCCAATTCGCTCAGCTCTTCAAAATGCAAGGGAGGGGGCTTCTGGGCACGTCCTCGGCCCCGTGCACCGCCAGCATGGTTTGGTACATGTACAAAAATTCAAAAGAGTCTAAACGCCAGCATGCAAATCTCTATGAAGGTCAGTCAGCTCTGTCCACCAACCTGCAACCTTCTCACTCCTCCTGTCGGTCTTTCCTAGTGCTGTTCGCACAACAAACATCTGTTGTCCCTCGCCTATCCCGAGAAGAACCTCGAGTCGACAACCGGGGCGCGGTCCAGCTTGAAGTAGCCCGGCTGCAGGACCTGGAAGACCTTCGTCGGATCGTATTTGTTGGCGATGTTCTTGAGCTTGGCCTTGTTGGCGGCGCCGTAGCTCTTGATCACATCTTCGTACACGCCGCCGTAGTTCATGTAGATGTAGTCGTTCTGCTTGCCCTTTTGGGTCGCCGCAGCCTTTATCTGGTTCAACACCTTGGTGATGAAAGTGTAGACGGCCGTGTCGTCCGAAGCGTTGTCCCACCAGCATGCCACATGGATCAGGTACAGCGGGCCGTCCGACACGGAGATGCCCAACGGGTTGCCGCCATTCTTGGACATCTTCTCAATCATCGGCAGCGTGATACCCTGGTAGATCAGGACCGGGTTGGCGCCCGCCACGTTGGCCATCGTGGGGAGGAGTTGGTAGAAGATATCCTTTGCTTGCGCAGCAATCGACGGGTCAGCCTTGACGGTCAAGCCATAGTAGGTCTCCCGCAAGCCATAAGGGTTCGAAGACGCCAGCTCGACCGTGTAGGCGGGCAGCTGTCGGTTTTGCGTCGAGTCCGAGATGGCTGTGAGGGCATTGTAGTTGTTCCAGATGGCGGCGGTTTGGCCGTTGGGTTTGGCGTAGTAGAGCTCGGCAGAGGCAATCTTGGTCCCGTTGTTCGCCAGCCAGGCAACCCATTGGCCAGCATTGCCGTCGTTGGGGGAATCACTCACGACGCCGGCGAAAGCACTAGCCAGATTGGTGAATTGGTCCTCAAGGTAGACACGGGTGCCGCCCCACAGCTGTGCCCCAGGCAGGCTGATGGCTTCATAGTTGAAGTTGACGACGATACCAAAGTTGTTGCCACCGCCGCGAAGAGCCCAGTAGAGGTCGGAGTTCTGTGACGGTGAAGCCGTAACCTCAAACCCTGAGGCCAGGATGACGTCGTACGAGGCAACGTTGTCGCAGGCCCAACCGTAGAGAGAGGAAAAGAAGGAGATGCCACCTCCAGTGGTGAGACCACCCACTCCGATTGGAGCGACACGCCCACCAATCACTGCCAAGTTGGAGGGCGCGAGGGCAGTATAGACTGAATTCCAGGTATTGCCCGGTCCGACGGCGACAGTCTTCTTATCCTTGGAGACGGTGATGGTGTTGAGCGCGGCGAGAGAGACGGTGATGCCGCCTTCGATGTTGGAAGCACCTTGGAATGCTGCATGGCCACCGCTCTTGACTGCAAAAGGACAGGTGGTCAAGCGAGAGAGCAGAATCACCACTGACACGGCACCTTTGTTGGGTGCCTTGAAAATGCAGTACGGGTTCACATTCTCTTGGATCTGCGACCAGTAGCCAGAAGTGAAAGCGTCATAGCCCGCCTCGTTACTGTACTCGATGTTTTGAGGGCCATAGAGAAGCTGCAAAGAGGCGCACTGGATGAAACACATTAGCTCGTGTTCGATAATGGAGGGTACACCTCTTCAGCCACTCACCGCAAGCGAACATGCAGCATTAGACGAGCGTTCGGCAAGTTGGGCCACTGGGAGTGCCGAGACGTCGACTCCCATATCCACCAAGGCCTGGGTAACGTTGAAATCGACGGGCTCAATGCCATCGGTCGAATTCAAGGGTGCACTGTCAGGCACCGTAAGAGTCGCAGGTTCAACGACATCGCTTGAGTTAGACTGTGCATAGACAGACGCAGCGAGGGCTGCCAAAAGGCAGCCAGACGAGTAACGCATTGCCAAACAAGGAAAGATACTTGAAGATCCGACCGGATTGGAGAAAAAACAGAGGAACAGGGAAGTGACAGACGTTAAAGAAGGATGTAGAAGTCTTCTAAAGCAATTCGGTTTTCTTGGCTCTCCAAGGATCAATCTCGCAGTTTACCCTAGCGTCAACATTTCTGCACAGATAAAGGGCACCAAAAGGTACCAAATGGTACACGATAGAGCATGTTACCCTCAGACTTCGGCATTTCGGCTTGCCGCTATCACAGACTGATCCTCATAGATAGATTGGGTCCTGGTTCAAGACGTCTTTCCCATGTGCCACGATCGGCGTGGCGAGGGCAGCCGATGGGATCGGTCGACCACGAGTGCACTTGGTCTGTGTGTTGGAGCGCTAGGACACGTCTTTGCAGCGGCTGGTCTGCTTGTCAAGGAAGAAAAAGGGACAATTTCCGAAAAGTCTGGAAATTACTGGGGTACATTGTCTCGACCTAGGTAGGTACACGTAGACTGGGACGGCCAGACAAGAAGGACAAGGAACTCAGGAGGAGAGCAGGTCGCAGCCACCGGGTTACTTTGGGGGAACTTGCACAAGTACGAGGTACCTAGTCTGAAAGTCTTCGATAGTGTGAGCAGTCTTTCCCACGTGAAGCAACAGTACCTACCTTAGGCAGTCCTTAGGAGCCACTGGTGCCACCATCATGGCGCCATTGTTGCGGGTCAACCGGGGTCAACACGGGTCTGAAGGGATCGGCGCGCCCCAAGACCCATCAAAAGTGTCTCAACGGCCTTGTTTTACCCAGAATATGTAAGGCACAGGGGGAAAATGGTGGGGATGGAGGGTGAGCCTCGAAGCGACGGGCTGCCTCGCTACTCGAAAACGGAGTGGCTTCAAGGCCTAGTAAACGGTCCGTGCATCCGAATAATGGGTAAGTTGGGGATTACTCCTAGGAGGAGTGGGGGCACGGATAGTACCAACGTCCGGCTTCGGGGCTAGGGCTAGAGGAGGAGGATGAGAAAGAAGATGGAGAGAGAGAAGGACGGGCATATGTATTGCCTGTCCTTACTATTCGAGTGCTATTGTACTTGTACTGAGTAGATATGTTCTTGTGGGCGCGTTCAGTCATCGAAGAGAAGAGTAAGGAGAAAAAAATCGAAAAAAATGGAAACGCAGTTTCGTGCCAAGTAGATCAAGTGATCCGACCAACTTCACTCACTTCTCCCCTTGTAGAAAAGGCACAACGGATTGACCAACAAAGATATCAATCATTCCTTGGGGCCGTTTCTTGCATGGGCCAGTTCTTAGCCATTCCTACCTGCAAGTACTGTACTTGTACCGAATCCTCGCACCACGAATTTGCCTGGAACTTCCCGTCCCATGGTAACCCTGTTAGGAAATTGACTTACTTCCACGTCCCTATACCAGGCTATACCTACTTTATACCTAGACCGTGCATTAGCCACGCTAAACACACACTTGCAAAGCCCACTAGGCTTCATCTTCCATACCTAGATTGGTTGCAACATGTTCCAGGCGGGTTTGGACTCGAACTGGTCTCAGTTCTTAGCTGCCTGTCGACTTTCTTCACGCCTCCCGTCCACGATTACCCTCGCCCAAGGGAGTGGTCCATCGAGCACAGGGTTGCAATGCACGCTATCTGTAGATCGAGACCTGGTATCGCAAAGCTTGGTAAGGAAAACATCGGGTTCGCCTGCGAGCCTCGCTGAGCCTAGAGTCCCATTCCTCTCGTGCTTTAGACTTGACTGGCCTCGATTAGTCTGTTTGAACCTCGCCTCCCTTTTCATTCAACGTGCCAACCTATATTCCTGGCCAAAACTCAAAAGGATGGGATACGAGAACAGAGAATTCCGGGTACAAGAAGAGGGAATTCCATCGGGCGCCATCATCAGACTCCTCGTCTTTCCAGGTCCTGGGCCGACGCTGTTCAACCTCGACATTTCGAAATGGGTGGCAACTATGTGACCGAGGTCTCGGTGAGGGCGACGGGCATCACCATGATCATCCTGACCACCTTCGTCGCCGGCTTCCGCATTTTTGTGTCGGCCGAACAGCAGCGCAGGTTTGGTTGGGACGATGGCTGGCTGTTAGCCGCCTATATCTTCTTTTTGGCCCTGTCCATCCTGTACATCGTGGCCGCGCCGACCATGTTTCGGCTCACCAAACTTGCCGATGGGCAGATCCCACTGTACCCCACGGTCGCCGATGATGGGCTCTTCATCCAGAAGATCTTCTTCGTTACGACCTCGGGCTTGTGGCTCTGTCTGTGGAGTGTCAAGTTTTCCCTGATGGCTGTCTACAAAAAGTTGATGAAAGCCTTGCCACACAAAATCAGATTGTGGTGGGCTGTGGTGATCTTTTGCGTGGTGGTTCGTTGTCCCAGAACCCCCTCTCTCCCCCATCATACGGTGTGATCAGGCTGACTTGGCTAGGTTCTGGCGGGTGCCATCACCTCGTCGATGCTGTCTTGTTCGAGCATGAAAGCCTGGTTCACCGCTGGTGCTTGCTCAACCCCTCGCGACGTCAAGGCTGCAAGTATCAGCCTTTGGTACGCTTATGCGGTTGACATCGTCACTGATCTCATGAGTCAGTATTGATACCTGCCAGCGAACATTCCGGCTACTAACAAAGCCCCAGTCATGCTGTTACCCCTTGACCTCATCTGGAACCTGAAGATGCCGAGAACTCAGAAAGCGAGCATTGGTGGTCTCTTTTGTCTGGGATTCGTTTGTATTGTGGTCGCCACAATCCGAGTCAAGGAGCTTGGGAGCACGGTCAACAACACTCAACCTAGCACAACTTGGCTGGCTCTATGGGGTATCGTTGAGTCCTCGATAGGTACAGTAAATCCCTGTTTCTCTCCATTCCCCAGGCCCTGATGTGTCCTCTAGCTGTCTTGATTGGTTGCGGGCCTGGTCTCTACCGTAAAGCCAGAACCATCTACCAAACTCGGCACGGATCGAACCCTTCTCGCGGCTATGCACGATATGCGAACAGCAACTCCGTCAGAGTTCAGCCCCAGAGCATCGCCCTAGAAAACTATCAGACGAAGAAGTCTCGCACGAACATCACTTCAAATATCAACGACGCTGCCAGCAGTCAAGAAGAGTTGGCATCTACGAACCTTGAGCCTGGGATTGGCGACACCAAAATGGCGACAGAGAGCATCAAGGAGCGTGACGTGGATTCCGTGCGTCATTGGGACGATAGGCCTCACGCATATTGAGAAACACAAATGATCGCCCCTTGCGGAGTGCTCGTTGGCCCGAAACGAAGAAAGGAGAACCCATGGAACCACACAGACTCAGTTTGGATCCTGCCAACCTACTCCGTTGAGCCCGGAGCGCAAAGATAATTCTCGGACGAATTGGCCGACAACCGATTGCCTATCCAACGCCAATAGACACGAGACATGTACAACGATTATGGCCTTTGTTCCCAATGACCTGCAAGCAGAGATATGTACGAATTTTTCCCCAAGAGATGATTGATTGGTAGGAGGCACTCTCAGAGATCCCGACAAAAAGTTTGTGGGCTGCACAGCGAACAGCGAACAGCCTGCGTTATTCCTACGATTTGTTGTTACCAGCAATACGAATGTCCAAGATAGCGTCGAATATTGGTTGAGGCACTGGAGAGGCGTTGACTATACAGTTTTTCTGTGACAAGTTTTGTATCTAGCAATGTCACCTGTACAAACCGTTCCCTACCCCCATCCTATCTAGACTGAGTTTGCTACATCACAAATGGCCTGCTAAGGAAGGTTCTAGAGTAGCGACAATGTTGAAAATAGTATCGGTAGCATTGCTCAAGACCGCTACTTATTGAAAACACGTCGATTCAACGTTACGTTTAGCAAATAAAACGAAAACGAATAGGTGTGCTTCGATTTGTGCCTTGGGCTGACAGCCGAGTAGGTAGCAGCGCTGGCCGATATTCAATTTAATATTGGTAATGTCGTTTACTCGGTGGCTGATCATTTGTGGTCGTCACCAGAAGTCTGGGATACGTATCAGTCTGACGCTCCTGGTCGTATGGAAGAGAAGTAAAGGAGCAGGTGAGACGAGGCAACGAGGGCAAGTGAAGTGGCTAGTGGCCAGCACCGAGAAGGGCAGGTTTCCCGCTCAATCCGGAGTACTCTGTGTTCCTCTCCAGGCGACCTTGCGGCCATAAATAACTGTTTCGTTGTTCTTCCCATATTCTCTTGTCCTGTCGAATTTGCTCGTCATGCTCGTGTCACCGTCCCCGTCTGCAGTTGCTGTATCGTCGCGGGGTCGATAAGAACCACCCACCTGAAAATGCGCAACCCTGATCGTCCCACAAGTGACTTTGCCAGGAGAAGAATAAACGTCCCTCTGCCACCGTTTTCCCGTACTCGGGGCGCCGCAGACCACGAACAGCTCAGATCTACGTGAGATAGCGCGATGTTGTAACATATTCCAGAAAACCAGGACTCGGGTAGCGAAGGATCATCTAGTGGAAGGGACAACCTCAAAGGCCTGGAAATGGCTAGGCACTGGTGCAAATATGGTGGAAAAGACCCAGTCAAAGGCCAGCACATGTTTCCATCCCCCTGCCACCTCATCACTTCAGACTGTTTTCATGCATGCACACATCCCCGCATCCTGAAGATCAACATGCGAGGCCCCTGTGCTGATGTTTGTGTAACGGGAGTGCCTGAGAGGGAATGAATTTCCAGTTGCTTTTCCTCCCGCTGAACCCTCTCGTTGGCTATTCACATGCAGGTGTTCAACAAATCGTCCTATCATTTGCCTGCCTGTAGCATCATTAATGATGCGAGATTCCACTGACATGCATCCCTGGGGCAGGTAGCTGCCTTTTTATCAACTCAGTCTGATGACACCGCCACAATTCCCTTGCATTCAACATCTCGCCTCTGCCGCATCCCTTCCTCCACTGGGCTCACTGCCCTACTTACATGGATCATGGTGTCTTTTCGTGGCTTTAGCTTCTGGGCCGATCCTATGGCTGTGAGCCAGCACATCCAGACTACTGTCGAGGTCGATGACCCGCCGGCGTCGACTCTCACGCCGTCAATTCTAGCGGCATGCGCCCACGCAGCTGGATATCTCTGGAAGACACCGGCTTCATGATGATGTGACCATGGGTACCAATCCTACGGTCCGGGCGAAAGAATGGACAAGGACGGCATGCCCAGAGCAAAGATCAGAGATGCTAGCTGTGGCCAATGTTGCTTATCCAATGTATGTCGAGGACAGAACATGGGGAACTGCCTTTCCAATGTCTCCGCAGCTGAATGGCACATATACTGCTCTTCTAGATCCCTAGTTTCCTGTTTCTCCGTCTCACCACCTCCTTCTCTTGGGAACTCATCATGGCTTCGACCGACTCAATGCTCATAGAACCCAGCGTTTTGCTCCCGATTTACACCAAGCTCGGGGGGAATGCACTCCCTGACCCACCTGAGCACGACCGAACACCCGGTCTGGAACTAAATTCCCAAGATTTGAAGGCCCAGGCTCAAGTGGCGGTGACGGATATTTCCCCGGGCCAGAGTAGCACGGAGGCAAATGACCATAGCCCGATCGATTTGGAACCGACTCCCGTCGTCGATTCACCAATCTCGGAGGCAGCCGATCCTGATCCTTTGCCAAAATCTGCGCCAACACGGCAAGATTCAGCCTGCTATTTAGATGAAAGGTCTACAGCCGCGCCTGTTGCGCATGATCTTGGACATGCAGAGTTCGGGGATTCCAATGGTGCAGCGGCGGCCAATACAGTCACACCGGAATGGCCGATACCAAATGTGTCGGCGCTTATCATAGACCTTGGTGATGTGTTGTGCAACTGGACTGCTCCGGAAGCCTTGCCGATATCGCCAGCAATGTTACAGCGACTTCTCAAAACTCGCTTGTGGCATGAATATGACTCAGGTGTAATTACACAAGAAGAATGCTACGAGCGTCTTGCCAGACAGTATGGTCTCCTGTTGTCCGATGTCACAGAGGCATTCAAACAGGCCGCAGATTCCCTGAGTCCTGATCAAGAGGTTTTCGACATTATTCGAGACTTGAAAAACACTTATCGCGGCTCCTTAAAAGTCTTCTTGATGTCGAACATTCCCTTGTCTGAATGGAAGGCTTTAGAGGGGGACACACGGTACGATTGGACCTTGTTTGATGGTTTCTTCATCTCCGCTCAAGTGGGCATGTGTAAACCCGAGCTTGGGTTCTTCCGCCATGTACTCGACAAGATCAACATGAAGCCGAAAGATGCCATCTTTGTGGATGACAATGCCGAAAATATCCTCGCGGCACGATCCATGGGCATCAGATGCCTCAGATACAGAGATGCTGCAGGGTTGAGGCGATTCATACACCACATCTTTGATGATAAAGTCGAACGAGGGCGCCAGTGGCTGCAAAGGAACGCTAAGAATATGTGGTCTATTACCCTCAATGGACGAGAAGTGAAAGACAATTTTGCCCAGCTCTTCTTATATGAAGCGGCTGGTGATTTGTGGGTCTCAAAATACCCGTCTGTGAAATCTTTCGTGTTACATGCTAACAAACTGGGCTTTAAGAAATCTTGTCTCGTTGAAGGTTTACGAGCGCACATGGAATTACTACATTGGTGAGGATGAGACTCCGTAACCTCGTTTGACCCCTGAGAAACTAATCAACGCAAAAGAGAAACCCATTGATACCATTGAAAGACACCCGGACGATATTGATACGACTTCGCTGGCGATGGTCCTCTTGTCCCAGGATGTCGTAAAGGCGCACTCGATCCTTGATGAGGTCCTATTATACACAAATCGAGACGGCATCATTCTAGTGAGTTTCGTCCTTGTATTGATTTTCCTACGGCCAAGACTGACATCCACAGACATACTTCGACAACAAACGACCCCGTATCGATCCCGCCGTTTGCGTCAATGCTCTTCGGTTTTTCTATAAATATGGCCGCGACGACTTGTCCGCATTGCAACCTACAAAAGCCTGGGTTTCGGATGTCCTGTTCTACCGAGCATACCTCGATGGAACGTATTACTACTCTAGTGGAGACGTCTTCTTGTACCTTTTCAGCCGCCTTCTAAGCGCCAATCCTGAGAGCGACATTTACCGCAGCACTTGCGCTCTTCTGCGTGAACGATTGCAAGAACGAATCGGGTCACCAGGGGATACGATAGAGCTGGCCATGCGGGTCATTGCTTGTCTTGATATGGGACTCGAGAATAACATTGACTTGAGGAAGCTGGAAGCATTGCAGGAAGAAGATGGCGGGTGGCCGATTGGCTGGCTCTGCCAGACTGGAAAAATCAGTCTGAAGATTGGAAGTCGAGGTGTTGCGACAGCGTTAGCGGTAAAGGCCATCGAGATGGCGCGGAAGAAGCAATGACGAACACAGGATGAGGACTCTCCATACCTGTGCCAACCTAAGAAGATACCTGGCCTCGGGTGTTACAGGCACCTCAGCATCTGCCTGGGTCTGGAATTACTAATTTGTTTTCCATGCCGACTTGTCCATTCCCGTTGTGATGTAGGCAAGGCACACAGATTGGTACAAATACTCGGTGCACACTGACAAGGCTGGCATGGCAACGTCTAGGGAAGCAATGGGTTGTTCCGATGCTAACCGCAGGCTTAGCAACTGCGAAGATGTGATTGGCCATGAGACATTCCCCATTAGGATGCGGGGATGGGAATGCGAATGGACAAGCACTACGTCATTGTGTATTGGGCAAGGCTGACTGGCAACACGTTACCAAGCCATTTACTCTGCCTTTGTCAGACACGGTGTGGCCTGCTGCAGCCTCTAGAAATCTCTCCTTTCTTTGTTTCTCACATACCAAGCATCTCCCACGATTTCCTCTATTGACAATTCTATCAAAGTTGATCTCGTAACCACCACCGATTCATCCTGTCATCATGGCCGCTGCTCAAGTTTGCCCCGTAGTTGGGACCACCAACACCGTCCTCCCTCCCAAACACCCCGACTTCGATATGGACAAGCCTGGCCAGGTTTGCCCAGTCACCAAAGCCACCACAGACCATCATCACAATCTCCACAAGCACCCTGGGATCTTCGACTCGACCAACCAAGACCTCGCCCACGCTGAAAATTGTCCTGCGCTTTCCAAAATCGTGAGCCGTCCCGAACAACAAGCCATGGACGAGGGAATCTGTCCCGTTGTCGGCGCTGTCTCTACTGTCTTGCCCCCGAACCATCCCTCGACGAGCGACGCAAAGCATGGTGATGTCTGTCCCGTCACAAACGCTAAGTTTGAGCACCACAAGGACAAGGTGCATGAGCATCCCAATCTTGAGACTGCCGCAAAGGGTGCGGTATGTCCGGTTGTTGGAAAAACAGCTTGAAAGAGCGGGGGAGAACCCTACGATGGATAAGTCATGCAGGATCTGGCAGTAACATCGTGGTTTGTACCACGAGGTCTCCATCGCCATTGAATGGGGGCGACGGCTGGGCCTTCATACCTTTATTTAAGGTCGTCGGGACATATTTATATCTACTCGGTGCTTTAACTGAGCATATCTGTACTAGCACCAATCTATGTTATACCAGAAACAGAACCATTTCTTGCACTGCTAGCCTAGTTGCCTGTTGCCAGCAACGTTGACACGAGGCGGGGCTCGGTACATGTCCAGTGTTGACTGGTGGTATTCGGCAGAATTTTGTTCCGGACCCCGCCTTTTCTTCTAGCTGTGTTTGCGTGCGCCCATCGTCCTCTTCAGTTCCCAACTACTTGTCTGAAAGACCTTGCGATTTGATATCACCAAAGACCAAGACCAGTCTAGGCTTTGAGTACCACCTCCTTGTACATTGCGGCCACTTGCCGTGTCTTGTGACTTTAGCTGGTCGGCAGTCTCCGTTGGTACCGCGCTCGAATAGTCGATCATTCCTACCGATTGTCTGGGCCGGGCAAGCCTGAAGCTAGACATGTAAGACGTTTTCCCCTTGTCCAATCGTGGTCTGGGTTCCAAGAAGGATCTACGCTCTATCTGCAAGGTCGAAAGAGATGCTAGCCATAGTCGCACAACATCCCCTTGTATGCCAATGCGGAGATCAGAGTCGGCCTTGTCATTGGGGACGCGACGTTGGAGTATCGCTCCTTGATAAGGCATTAGGTAGGTGGCACGCGGGCTGTTCTATCTGCTTGATATCGGCTATCTCAGAGAGAGTGTGTTCTTGAGCCCTGGCGTGCAATATAAAACCCCTGCTGCAAGATCGTCACGCACAACGGATCTCGTGTGTCCTCGGCGTCGCCAATGCTCTCTGCGTCTGAATTCTAGCACGCGACAGGGCATAAGATACATCACTCCGTCTTTGACAGCGCTCAGCCCACCCGCTGGGGTCGAACGAGAACCATGGGACAATGGACTCGTCCTGCGGGACCTCTGTCTCGCTTCGTCCCCACGTCACAGATGGCACTCCTCGTCGCTGTCGTCTCGGTCTCAGTCGTCGACTCGGTCCTCTTAGGCTATGACAGCTCGATCATGGGCAGTCTCAATGTGATGCCGACATATCAGAACTACTTCACTTTGACCACGGCCACCAAGTCCCTGAACACGGCCATCTCGTACGTTGGCGGATCCTGTTCTGCCCTCCTCGCTGGATTTGTCGTCGGCTGGATTGGCCGATGGAAGAGCATCATGCTTTCTGCAGTGCTCACGCTTATTGGCGCCGTCATCCAAACCGCGGCCCAAAACATCGGCATGTTCATTGCTGGGCGTTTCATCGTCGGTAAGTGTCGAGCGGGACCAAGCGTCCTGGGAGCATCGTATTGTCTGACACGAGCCCAGGAGTTGGACTGGGCTATGCTCAGACAGCATGTCCGACATATGTGGCGGAGACTGCTCCTCCAAAGCACCGTGCCGTGGCATTAGGTCTGTACTATGCTTGCTGGGGCGTTGGGACCCTTGTCGCTTCAGGTGTTTGCTATTCGGTAAGCATTTCGATAGCTGTTGGCCGGGCCACTGCTCAACTATCGTAACATATGCAGACGCAACACTACTCGTCGACATGGGCGTGGAGAACCCCCAGCTTGGTCCAGATAATCCCCAGCATCTTGTGCATGATTGTCCTCCTGTTCCTTCCAGAGTCGCCCAGGTTTCTCATTGACCGAGATCGGCACGATGAGGCTCTGGAAGTACTGGCAGCGCTCAACGCCAATGGCGACAAGGAGGCTCCGGTGGTGCTTGTGCAGTACCGCGAGATAACCGACACGATTGCTTGGGAGAAGAGCCAACAGCTCTCCTGGCGACAGTCATTCAGCACCCCAGCGAACCGGAAGCGCATCATCATCACTGCTACATTTTCCATTATCGTGATGCTTCCAGGGACCAACATCATTACATTCTACTTTGGTGACATGCTGGTATGTTTTACTTTGGATTTGTGATTGGACTCGCAAGTGCTGATATGCTGTGAACGATAGTCACAGGCTGGAATCAGCGATCCGACAACCCAGCTCGAAATCAACATCATCTTGACCTCGTGGACACTGGTCGTCTCTCTGGCGGGTGCTTGGTTCGCCGACTCCCTGGGCCGAAAGACGCTCTGTGCCATCAGCCTGGCTGGCCAAGTCGTCACATTCTACATCCTGGCGGGACTCACAGCAGTATATGGTAGCTCGACAGACAAGTCAGGGATATATGGCACCATAGCCATGATTTTCCTCTACAACGCATCGTATGCCTACGGCATCACCCCGCTTACGGTGCTCTACCCGCCCGAGGTACTGTCGTACTCGCTGAGATCAGTTGGCATGGGTTTGTACACGCTGACCACGAAGCTGTCGGGCCTGCTCGTGACCATGGCGTTTCCTTTTGCCCTTGACGCCATTGGGTGGAAGACCTACATTATCAACGCCAGTGCCGATATTGTGATGTTGGTCGGCGTTCTCTGGTATTGGGTGGAGACAAGAGGCCTCACTCTTGAAGAGGTGGACAAGGTCTTTGACGGCGTCAAGCATTCCGACGTGCCTGATTTGAAGGCGGTAACTGAGGGGGAAGTCGAGGTCGGGTCCGAGTTACTCAAGACAGTAACGAGCAATGTGGAGAACGAGGAAGTTGTTATCACAAAGACCAAATGAGTTGAGGGGTACCAAGGGGGAGAGATCTGGATCCAAGCCTGTGCTTGGAAAGATATGAGGCAGTGGAGCGGATGGTGCTGGGACGCGTGGATGAGCCATCAAGAGCCACGCATCCCCAATGACAATGATTGCAACCAGCTGAAGACTCGGACCTGTACATATCTGGGCAATGATCAGAGACGAGCGGAGAAGAGCGTAAAAAGAACGTAAGAACCCTGGTCGTTCGTCCTGCAAAGGGTCTGCCCGCAGCCCTCTTATCAACATGCCGTTACATCCCTATAGTTGCTGCGGATGGAGACTTAAGTCGCCCACTCACCTTGGTAGATCATCCCGCATCCCGTCCAATGTCATGTGCGGGGGAACCAGAATAGCAGGGATATGTATAGGATAAGTTGGCCGCGGCCAAGCAGACAGGCTTGTTATCATGTTATCGTCAGAACTCGTCGTTGTGTGTGGTGGTGGTGGACGCCCCTCTTTTTTCTCTTCTGTTTTTCTGTCTTTCTGTTGACATCTGCTCCAGAGCTCACTTCTGTCCGTAAGGAAGATATAACAGCGTCACTCTTAACGTGCTCGGGAATTCAAAGGATGGCAGCTGCAGACTCAACACCCATCCCCGTGGTTTCGTTTGAGAAATTCCTCACTGGCGACCGTGCGGACCAGAAGGAGGTGGCGCGAAGAGTGTACGATGCGTTCTCTGAGGTCGGGTTTATATATCTGAAGGATTATGGGATTCCTCAGACGAGAGTGGATGAGATCTTTGCTCTGGTCGGTATCCTCATCCTGAATCTGTCTTGTGTAACCCGATGGACCCCCCTGCCCCTTTATCGCGACAGCCTTGTCCCTCTGTCTGCGTCAATTCTCCACTCCGCCCGGCACAAGTACTACATTTCTGCTTCAGCTGGGGCGTTGGTCCTCACGGTTGTCGCGGTAGTACTGACCATGTTCTTCCACAGGCCGAAAAGTTCTTCTCCCTTCCCTTATCGACCAAGCTCGCTTATAAGCTGTCGTCGGCCCACATCAACCAGGGATACACTGCTGACGGCGCGGAGGGGATCAACGATCACAAGGAATGTTACGAGCACCGTCGCTTCGTAAACGACCTCTGCCCTTCAGAGAGCGAACTTCCCCAGTTCAAATCCACCCTCGACGACTTTTACAAGCAATGCCTAACCCTCGCCATGAATGTGCTCAAGTGTCTGGCCATGGTGATGAACCTTGGGGACGACTTCTTCGAAGGCATTACGAAGAAAGCGGATCCACAGATGCGGCTGCTTCACTATCCGCCCATCGAGCGTAGAGTGATCGAGCAGCAGGGCCACGCCAGGATCAATGCCCACACGGACTTTGGCTTATGCACGCTGCTCTTCCAGGACGGCGTCGGAGGGTTGGAGGTGGATCCGTCACACGAGAATAAATTCATCCCAGCACCACCTATCCAAGGGGCCGTCCTGATCAATATCGCCGACTTGCTCCAGCGGTACACCAACGGCCGCGTCAAATCCACGCGGCACAGGGTGGTCAGTCCCTCGCTGGACCGGTTCAGAGACTGCGACGTATTGCCGTCCAGATATAGCATCCCCTTCTTTGTGCATCCGGACCCTGAGACGGTCATCGACCCGATCGTGTTGACCGAAGGCGAGGTCAAATTGTATGAGCCAGTCAATGCAGGCCAATGGAGGGACTGGAAGACAGCGACAAACTACAGATTGAAAGGTGACAATGGTGAGGAGGTGAGTTTGAGGGGCGTCGCCGTGGAGACCTGAGGCGGTATTGGGTCGAACAAGGAGCGGAAGAACCGTGTCGTCCGTTGGGTGTATAGATGCGAGATTTCCGCCTGCAGAGTTGCAATTGGAGTGCATTGAATGTGTGCATATATAGAACGAGGTTGTAGACTAATGCTTGTTAGCGCAGGGGCTGCATGTGTGCGCTTGCGCTCTATGGATGTAGACTGACAGTCGATCGAGTTCCCACGTTGATGGTCGAGGTGTGGCTGCGTGTCAAAGAGGAACCGCACCACGGCGTAGCTGCAACCCCCAGTTCTCACTGCTAATATGCCATGATCCATCTCACAAAGTCCTGTTGTCTTGTCCCTCGCCAGGGTCACATCGTCTGAATGCGACTCAGCAAAGCGTTCAATTGTCTCTACCTGCCCGAATTGTTGACGGCTGACTGCAGCAGCGGGTCAATATGTCTTACCACATTTCATCGCCCTCTTCGAAGCAACAGACACCTGATACAACCTCAATCACCTCAACGACTCCCGCCCCCACCCCTCACACGGTGTCGATGTCATGAAATACACGAGAATGGTGCCTGTAAAATATCCCTGGTAGGGGTAGGACGGGGGACATTCGCAGTTCATCCAGCACCCCTGTGTGCCCATCCATCATCCTGTGTCCCCTGCTCAACTGACCTCGAGCATAGCTTGTCGGTTCTCACATTGAACTCAGCAAGTCGGAGCGTCCGCGTTGTCGAGCCTCCGCCTCCGCCTCCGTCTCCGTCTCCGTCTCAAGCGCCGGATTGCTGAGGCGCCGACCTGATCGTCAGGTAGCATTGTGATACATCCAAGCATAACGTCAGCCCGATGTCCAGAGCGGCCTCGTGTGTGAGAACTCTTTCAGAAGACCAAGACGACTAAAGATACCGGCGCGCTTCTATCATGATCCGAAAACATGGTCGTTGATACTTGAAATAGATACGCGACGCTGGATCTCGTCTTTCGACACGTCGCCTCCAAGAGCTGATCGACCATACCCCAAGACAGATCGTCCAGCGTCACTAGCACGATAGCTCACGAGGTATGCTCAACACGCCCTCAAGCCACGCCCATGGTTGATCTCGTGAGACTCCAAGTCATGAACTTGCCATACACACTGGGTCGGGTTATCAAGCTTGAGAAGTAACAACCACCATATGGAATCGGCTGAAGTCACCTCGCAAGATTCCTTGGTAGCATGTGGTTGGCCCTGTTTCGAGGCAGTGAGAACTATCTCGACACGGCTGCTTCTCTTTCTAATGAAAACCCGCTCAATTTACTGCTTTCAAGCAGCGATTGAGACAGTCATCTATGGACAACCTAGCGCACAAAATGCCCACAACCGTGGTGGAGCTATCTCACTCTCAGGGCCCCCTCAGCGCCCGATATCGCTACCCTGAGTGGAGTCCCCCAATTCTTTCGATCTCGTCGGTAATAAAGCGGCCGCCATAACCGCCCAGATGGCGTTAGGGATGTGCTGTCGTCACGCAAGCGGTCCAAAGACCAAATGACAATAATATCCAAACGGTTGATCGGCATCGGAAACTACACGTCGGCCATTCTCCGTCGATACTTTTTTGGGGTTCGTCTTTTCGTACGATCACCTCACTACCTTCCCTCGTACAAAAGCTCAGATGAAGTCCGCATTTCTGATTTTACAATGTTTTTGGTTTCTGGCTTTCATGAATCATTCAGATGGCAGGGGATATCTCAGCATCCCAAGATGTTGAAGTGGGAAACATTCCCGTAAACACCGAAGAACAGCCTTCGGAGAAGAAAGTCGTACTAGAGAATGAGAAAACCGAAATCCTTGTCAACTGGGATGGCCAAGATGATCCGGAAAATCCTCAGAACTGGTCGACCATGTTTAAGTCCTGGGTCACTCTACAGCTGAGTTTACTGGCCTTCTCTGCAAGCCTGGCTTCCAGTATTATCGCTCCAGCAAATCGAACAATAGCTGCGTACGTCGGCGTGGGCGAGGAGGTTGTTGTCCTCAATGTCTCCCTCTACATGTAAGTGTCGATCAGCCAGGTTTTCTTGTTGGGCTCCATTATCTGACTGTGTGTAAAGTGTTGGCTTCGCCTTCGGGCCCTTGATCTGGGGTGAGTCCTCCACACCTGCTTTCCAACTACTCCATCGAGCTTCTACATCCTGAGCCAACGCCACTGACTTGACAACGGCGTAGGGCCTTCAAGCGAAGTCTGGGGTCGGCGATGGTCCATGTTGCCGGCAATGACATGCCTAGCTTGCTTTTCGATCGGTGCCGCTGTGAGCCAGAACGCTCCGTCAATCTTCATCACCCGTTTCTTCAGCGGCTTTTTCGGTTCGGCAGCGGTCAGCAATGTCAATGCTGCTTTGGGCGACATTTGGTCTCGGGAAGCTCGTGGTACCGCAGTCTGCATGTATGGTATGGCCGTGGTGGGAGGTCCGACTCTTGGACCAACAATTGGCGCCGCCATCCTTGTCAATCCACATATGGGCTGGCGATGGACTGGATATATAACGGCTATGCTCAATTTCGCGATTGTCGCTCTGACATACTTCTTCATGCCCGAGATGTATCCGCCGGTGATTTTGAAATGGAAGGCCCAGCGAATGCGACGAGAGACTGGCAACGATTCTTACTACCACCCCCAAGAAAGGATCAAAGTCGACATCACGTCTATCATCACCAAGCAGCTGTCGCGACCTCTGAAGATGCTCGTGACAGAGCCGATGGTCACCTGCATCGCATTCTATGCGTCGTTTGTCTATGCAATCCTCTACATGACACTTCAAGTCTTTCCCATCGTTTTCGAGGAGCAGCGACACTGGTCACCTGTTGTGGGTTCACTCCCCTTCCTAGGCATGTTCATTGGAATTGTTTGCGCCACCGGTGTCAATCTTGGGAATCAGCCTCGATATATTCGAAAATGTAGGGCCTCCAATGGAAGACCAGTCCCTGAAGCAAGGCTGCCGCCTTTGGCAATCGGTGCTGTCATGATGGTGGTCGGTCTGTTCTGGTTTGCATGGACTGCTGCCCCCAACCACCCTTGGCCACTTCCTGTGGTTGCTGCCATGTTTATTGGTGGTGGATTCAACGTCATCTTTCAGCAATGTAGGCGTATCCCAGATCCTTCGGTAAGATTTGTTGACATATTCTCTAGGCATCAACTACCTGGTCGACGTCTACGGTCTCTACGCTGCCAGTGCTACAGCTGCCAACACCTTCCTACGCAGCATCCTTGCTGCAGGTCTCCCTTTGGCAGCACGACCCATGTATCATTCGATCGGAGTTGGCCCTGCAACGTCCATACTTGGAGCTGTGGCTTCTATCATGCTCCCGGTGCCTTTCATCTTCATGAAGTATGGTCTGACTCTTCGGAAGAGGTCAAGCTTTGCGCCCGTACCAGAATAGCTAGCATCACCTGCTTTCACCATCCTATCCTCAATCGTTGGGTGTTGGCCATATGCGGCGATGTTCCTGAGCACTCTTTCCTGCCGCAGCACCGGAATAGCCTCAACGGCAAACTCGTTAGAATGGTCCTGGTGGCCATTCCGGGATGATACAAAGTTGCGATCGAAGAGCCTTCTGCCCCGGTTCTCCTCTCAAGACTCTGGAACTGCGGACACCTTGGTTCGCAGTCCTGTGCAGAGCGGATGTCGACACGAGAGCTCCCAGTTAATGCCAGGACAGCGTGTCTGTGCAAACCACTTCGCACGATGTCCGAGGACACCATATCGACAAATGGTTGTTGCCTGGGGTGCTGGGTCATCTAACTTTCTAGCACAGAGGACCTCGAGGAGGTTATGTCGGCAATTTTGTCAGGGGACTAGGAGAAATGGCACAGTAAGAGAGTACGGAAGGGGCCGAGAGATGATGGTCATAATCCGGATATAGACGCCGGAGTCTGTTAAAGGAAAGCATTGCGCTGGATCTTCCGTGCATCACCGACCTCGGGGACACGCAGTTATGCACATGTATAGGACGAGAAATGCATCTGTTGCATATCACCGAACTAGATGGGATGGATCAATGTCGTGGGCACGGTGAGAATGTGAATGCAAATGTGGAAGGCCAGTGGACTCGTGCGTACGGAAGTTGTGAATACATGTTTGAATCAAGACAAGCAAGTCGATGAATGGGTGGATGAATGGATGAATGAATGAATGAATGAATGCATTCATCGCCCTCTGAAATATCACTGCCGGTCTCCGATTCGCTATGGTCGACTCACCAACAACAGCATCGGCAGAGAGGCTTCAGACACCTGATCCGATTGAGGGCACGCGAGGTCCGGAACAGTCCAGCAACAGCAGCTGGGTTTAATCTTTTCTTACGTCTTCCCCTCTCGTTTACTTAACTCACTCTATGCGCTTGCATTGTGCTGTTTTGTTTGAGACCATAAGGATAAACTCGTTAAATTCAGCCTCCAAATCCATCTCCACCTGCGCCGGAAGATGGGCAGATCTTGAGAACTCACTTCGTCGGGTCGGCGAAGCAGTTAATATCCCTTCCTCGCCTTTGTTCTTCCCTCTGATGTATCACTGACTGTTTCATCTCACCTGGCTTTCATCGTCCATGTAGTTCTCTCTTGTTCGCTGCGAGATCTGGAGCTTTTGCGCCGTTAGATCACGGTCCTGGGACGAATTGTACAAAACAAGAATTTCTTTCCGCTCGGCCTCGAGTGGTATTATCCATCTGCATCGACAGCTTTATCGTGAAGCGGAAAGATCTTTCAGCAAGGTGGTGTCTTTGATAGGTGGGCTCTGAAGAACAGGGTTGCTCGCCTGGATCTGGGCGCAGACACGAAATGTCAGAGGCAGAGGTCAAGAAGGAAGAAGGGGACGAGTGCTGCGCCGCTGGCCACAGAGCCAGGGTGGCACGTGGCAGATCTGACTCGATATCCGACATGTTCGCAGGCACTCTTGATCTGGGTGCTCTGGCCACCACTCCCGGATCATGGCTGGAGGCTGGAACAGAAGAAGCTTCACAATCCTCGAGGGCAGAAATACACTATTCCCCCAAGCCACATCCTTGGGCCTCAACTATCAGCTTGTTGCCCGCAAACATTCCTCTCTCCGTCGACGATGGCATTTTTGGAGCACAGGATACCGGGCTCCGCACTCCCTTAGTGGCGGTGGGCAGACGCTTCGAAGCACTCACAAGCGAAGTTGAAGAAGACAGAGAGATAAGGTCAAAGACCCTCACCGCTCCTCTATCAGTCGCACAGTCGTTGCACAATATTGTGAATGTCAACCTGGACCAGATCATTGAAGAGTGTATCAGTGAGGGCTGGAGGCAACGCATCCACAACCCGAGGCAAGATAACCTCTTTGCGTCTGGCCCGCCAGATATGTCCAAAGCCACCTCACAAGGTCAAGAGCTGGGTTCCCCAATCTGCTGGCTTGACTCAAACACAGAGTGGAAGGCTAAGCCCCCCAACAGACGTGAGAATCGACAAATGAGCCAGGGTTTACACATCTGCGCACGGCCTGATGAGATGTGTGAGTACGGGCGTGTTCTTGCTGCGAGCCGGGCGTTGAATTCGGTGGTGGCTTGGGATCCCGAAGACCCTGTGCTGTTAAGAAGAGAACAGGAAGGGGAGCACGAAGGCGAGGATGGAGTTTCCCTACAGACCAGGGTTGAATCGTGGCTGAGATCTCTGACGAAGTGAGATGGCTGGGTGTGTAGGATGGCTAAGGCTTAGCAGGGCGCAAAGCAATCGGGGAAGTCTCAGGTTGAGCGGCGACCAAGAGACCGCACTGGCATCCTGTCAAATCGTTGTACGTCAACTTCCCGGGCAAAGCAGTGGTTCCACTGGAAGAGGCGCCTCTGTTGAAGCCAAGTCCAAGGTCATCCGTATCAATTTGCCCATTCTGGTGCGGTCATCTCATCTGGAAAACCAGGACTGGAGCATTTGATTGGATACCTTTTGTCATATCTGTGCTTTCCCACTGGTGTAACACTGACGCCTTTTTGGCCGGTGGTCTTGTTGAGAATCACCACAACATCTGCCTGCGATTGGTATTTCTTCTGTGCAGCTTCCACTTTCCTGGATCAATGATTAGAACAGAACAATCGACTCTTTCTGAACACTGCTATCGATCGCATCGTTAACACCATCGCATACCTCCTTAAACATGTCTTTCCGAGAAGTACGAAGAATCTCAGTCACCAAAGGATGGGGTCCCTGCAAAAGAACTCACTGGGTACCGATCAGCGATTACGAGGCATATCAGACTCCTGACGGCTTCACCCACACGTCGCACTGGAGGGTGGGCGTCGATCCTTGGGCACTTGGGCAGCGAAGACCAGGAATATTTCTGGCAGACGACGACATACGCTATGTGGGTTTCCGAGAGACTAGATCTGGGGGTCCTGGAGGACAGCGAATTCGGGATGGTCATTGGAGCCTCGGCGAGCTCAACGAGATTTTGGACGGAGTATACGCTCGAGACCAGCAGGAGCTCGAGGACCGGAGGGCGATCGAGGAACGTCGGACCGATGAATTTAGAAGGAGATGGCTCACACTCCACGAGCGTTCCGTTGGCACACAAGACCGGTTGACACAGCACATGGAGGACTATCAGAGCATCATGCAGATGCCTATCGCCAGTGAAAGACTCACAAGTCTGCGGGCGGAGGCCGAGTCGTATGCTGAGAGAAGGAGACAGCGAGAAGAAGAACAACAGATTAGAGACCGACAGAGGGAGAGGGAGCTTCGCGACGCCGAGATTGGGCGAAGGACGCGCGAGGACTTGGTAGACTATGGATTCGTGCCCGTCACGCGGCGTCGAGGGCAACGATGAAGGAGTCTTTGGTGGTTTGTCTTTGTGGTATGGAACATCGAGCTTGGAGGGTGAGGTGGGCGAGAGGAAAGGAGGATGGGGAATCGTGGCAGGTGGCGTGGTGTGTATTCGCGGAAAGATTGTGTTAGAGACGTCGTCGAGGCCCTTCATGAGCAAGATGAGTGAATGATGGATGAGAGAGGAAGGTGTCGGCGACGATGGTGGTGATGGAGGTGATGGAGCAGTGAGAGAGTGAGTGAGTGGTCAACAGTGTCAATTAAGACTTGGATGGCGCAGGAATTGTCCGTTTTGGTGGGGCAGCCGCGATTCTCCGTCTCTCGCATTTCTGTACGCGCTGCGCTGCTGCTGCTGCGATGCCGGCGTCGTATCGTAGGGCGCAGGCAACACAAACTTCAAGAATACCATTGATGATTAGATTTTTCTCTCTGTTGTCGTATTCTGTTCTGGATTTATTGTGAAAGGATCCCCTGTGTTCCTGTGTTCCTCTCTCATTCACACTCAAGTCTACATCCAACATGGCTCCCAAACAAGTGGTAACGTCAGACAAAGGCCTCAAGTCCAACCTCTTCTCTCAGGCTACCATCCACAATGGTACCATCTTTGTCAGCGGAAACATCGGCATCGTTCCCTCTACGATGAAGATAGTGGAAGGATCCGTGGCAGACAGGACGGTCAGGACCCTCGTGGACAAGGCGCTGCTGGTGCCATCTAGTCATTGACTAACACCAATTGCCTATAGAAACAAGCCCTCGAAAACATCCAAGCCATCCTGGAAGAAGCCGGAAGCAGCCTCGAACAGATTCTCAAGGTGTGTCCGCTTCCAGGTTATGTACCGGGAGAAGCACTGACGAGGGCCAGATGAACATCTACTTGACAAGCATGGAGGATTATGCTGCCATGAACGAGGCCTGTGCGTGGTTCCCCAGCCTCGTCTCAACATTCCTGCCTGACCCAAAATAGTTGCCAAGTTCATTCCGGACCCAAAGCCAGCACGGACCTGTGTCTGCGTCAAGGAGCTCCCTTTCAAGACAGATGTAATGCTCCCCAACTGATCCATTCATGGGCTGAGGCTAACAGCAGCCAGGTTGAGATTGAGTGTATCGCAGCATTGTGAGGGGGCATGTAGGACACTGGCGATGCTGAACTCCTATCACTGACTGTTGCTCCAGGAGCGAGACTTCAGGGTCAAAGCTCTAGGTCGCGACTAAGCGATTTTGATTGAACCTGACCTTTGGACGACAGGCCTCTCTTCTTTGTCAAAGGATGTGTTTGCAGCAACGGACTTCGGGTTGTCACATGCCCTGCCGCACCCTGGCTTTGGTCGAACCGAGAACCAAAGCGACAGAAATTACAGTGACAATCTTCTCATAAAATAACAATGAAATCTTGGATGAAAACGGTGCTGATTCTTTCTTCCGCTTCCGGAACGGCCATGTTGCATGCTTTATACTCATTTCTCCCTCATATATTCCCACCCAACTCGTTTGACCTCTTTTGTTTCTGATGACCCGATACTTGCCCATTCCCCTTGAAAGATTATTGAGGAAAGGTGTCCACCATTATCACGCTACAGAGCTCGAGACTCCACCATGGCTCCACGCGCAAAGCCGACCACCACTCCAACTCGGAGTATGACAAGGCCATCTGCCATGAGAAGGACGCCTGCAGTGCCGTCGCCTCCGGCTGCAAGCGCTTCTGCTGCTACAAACCAAGGGGCCACCGGCAACGCAAGAAATCCCATAACAGCTCGCCGCAACAATACCACAGCGCCCCCGAATGTGGCAACAAGTTCGACACAGGTGGGAAGTACTCCGGCCAAAGCTGCCTCAGCCGAGGTCAAGGCCAAAGCCACGGCAGCTAAGAAAACGCCTGCGACTACCAAACACACAAAGGAACCGCCAAATGCCGACAAGAAAGATGGAAAAGGAAGCCGAGGCGCTGTATCACAGGGCACACCTGACAACACCGAGACATCAACAGACCCCGAAGATGGCGAAACAAGCAAGTCTCCGAGAGGCCAGATCGGATCTCTCGTCTCAAGTCCTCCCCCGGCGATAGCAATGACAACTCGAAAGCATGACAAAACCAAGGCCGGCAAGAGGAAACTAAAGCCTTTGGACGAACAGGCATATGTAGAAGAGGACGATTCAGAGGACGAGTTGTCAGCCGTATCAGCAGAGAAAATCGCACCAACGTCCACAGTGGCAGTCGAAGACGAGTCCTCCAGTGAACAGGAAGAAATCAATGTGCCGCAAGTACAAAAATCCCGAGCGCGCAAACGGAAGACCAGACCGTTCGACTATCAGGCCTATAAGTCTGATGGAGATTCGGAGGACGATGACGACGAAGACCTTGACGATGATGTCCCCGGAGATCTACCACCCAATCCGCTCCAACGGATCCATCTCAGAGTCAATCGGGATAACCATGAGCGCCATATGCGAGAGCGTGCTGCGAGACGTACCCAAAGATCGTCTCCAACTTCCAGCTCCTCCTCAAGCTCTGGACCTTCGGAACCTCCTCGCACACCCAGGCCTGCACAGCGCTCCCCAAGTCTGGTTTCGCAGCGAAGCGCCCGACCCCGACCGAAGCGTAAACGAACCGCACCACCTACGGTCGTCAGTCCCTCAACACCCCAAAGCAGAACTTCCCAGCCAGGCGCTGTGGATCACAATGACCCCGTGGTACTGGCGGAGCAACTATTTGCAGACGTCCAAAAGGTACCCAGGTCTCTGGATCTTGACGAGATTAGCGCGCTCTTTATGGTCTTACAAGAAAGGATCTCGCGTTTCTGTGGTGATCACTTCGCTTTCGGGCTTACATCAGAACAGGAGAAGGCGTGGCCCATGCATCTGTTGGCCACGAAATACCTGCCACTGATGCTGATGACCCAGAGGATTGCGGATGGGTGTGAGTACGGTTGGCGCAACTTTTTCACAAAACTGGAACACCGACGACATCTCGTACACGGCGTTATTGGCGAGTGGTTCCAGCAGCGCATCTTCAAGCACACCGCTTTCAGCATCCCGGACGACAAGGTTCGCGCACTCGAAGACATTGACCGCAAGTATCTCCACTACGATGCCTTTGTGCGGAACAAGAAGAAGGCAGAGTGCTTGGAGGAACTCAAGATCGGCGAGACTTATTTCCCAAGCGCAGAATTTCCCAACAATTACGAGCATATAGACAACCTAGAGATTGCCGCTCGCAAGATGGCTACCAATCTGCTGCTCGTTTTGGAGCCACTCCTCCCGCCTCCGTTCTTTGACCCTCTCGTGCCGAAATGGAGACAGTCGTCGAGAGTCAGGGATGAAGGGGCCGAGATGCGGTTTGGGATATTGCTCGAGCTTGTCGAGTTGATCAGGATGGCGGGCAGTCTGCATCTCTGCATTCGCTTCGCAGGTGTCAACGGCGTCGTCGTGCGCATCGCACCCCACGTGCCCAAGGGCACGAGATTGAGTCGAGAAGACGTGGATAGAAATATCTGCGTCAATGCCTACCGGTTGAACGCGCAAAAAGCTCAGTCTCTTCCGACAAGTGATCAGTTGAAGATCAAGATGACCTGCTTTGGGCGAGTCGAAGCTGTGGTACCGCATGGCCTCGACGTTCTCGAACTCGAACAAGCACAGGAGGCGGCGCGAGCAGCAGGGCAAGAGCTCACCCGGGAAGAAGCCGAACAGCGACTCTTCAATCTGTACCCGTACGACTTGCAAGAGACGGATGCCGCACGGGATGCCGTTGCAGACCTAGCACCGATTCCAGGGACGGAGTGGTCGACCATGGTCCTCAAGACCAAAATTCGAGAAATTCGGGAGAAGAGATACGGGCGTCGTCCGCAAGAAGACGAGAGAGTTGAACGGGTCGACCCCAAAAGCGGCGCATTCGTCACCGTCTACTCGAGAGTGGCTCCCTCCAACATCTACTGCGAATGGATGTCTGCTCAGGAGGCCTCGCTCTTCTCCCATCCAGAAGCCCAACCACCGGCTCAGACCCTGGCTGAAGCTGTCGCCGAAGCCCGGCGGGAGAAGTACATCTCGTGTTCCCTCGAGGACGCAGCCCTAGCGGTCTGGAACACCGTTACGCAGCGCGAGTTTCTCGAATGGCTGGTGTTTTCCGGCAGCATAGCTGGCATCAGCGCTCTCACAGCCCCGTGGATTGGGAGTACAATTGAGAGTATCCACTTGGGAGACCGGTCGAGAGATCTGGGGACAGGCATTCAACTACGTGCCACTCGTGCCCTGTCTGCCGCAGCGAACTGGCGAAGTGCTCTTCGAGACGCTTCGGCGTACGTGTCGCAACTCGTCGTGCCATCTGCAAGCACCGTCACGGTCACATCTGTTGTGACGGACTGGGCGACGACAACGACAACGCAACCCACCAATGCGGGAGGTCCGCCGTTAAAAGGAGTTTCTTTCACCTCCGTTACCCCTTCGGAGTCCTTCGTTGAAGACCTTCCCGAAGCCTTGAGAGGAGTTACAGACACGACGCGAATACCCATCCCATCGGACCATCCAGACTTTGCCATGGTCGCGAGCCTTTTCAGCGAGCAGATGGGCTTCGCCAGGGCTGCAACACTAAGTACGCCGCAGTCAGAACGCACGCCATCCTCGAGGATCAGTCGCTCTAAGGTTCTTTAATATACTGTGACCTTTAACAGTGGCGGGTAATGGGGAGAATCACAATGGAGCAGCAGACCAATAGGATTATGCATGTCGAGAAGGACATACTGGCGGCGTTCGAGGTGGTCAGAAGTAGATAATTGGTGATCAACGTCTGTTTTGAAAGGGCAGGAGGATAGCATCAACGGCAAGACAAGGCTGGACAAATTGGGATATACAAACATGGGCGTTCTTTTCCTTATGTTCTTTTTATTGGATACAGAACGTTCGCAGAGAAGAGAAAGAGAATCTACGAGAATGGAGTAGTCTCATCAACCTGTTCTTCTTTTCAAACCATCATAATTTGAGGCAAACACTAGTTAATCAATGTGAACCCATTTTCTCTCTTTCAAAAGCATCTCAAGCCTTGCGCAGTCCCACAAGTCGTATCATGATCTGGACAGTCCAGCTCGTAGGCCATCTGAAATACAGGTACATACCTTCCGCGGACCTCGAACCAGCTCCTTGTTTCACCATCACCGGCCACAGTAGGTTTCGTAGATATCCTGGCAGTAAGGATGTAGTAGGATTTCCAACAACAAGGGAAACATTTCTCTCGGTGTTTTCTTTTCGCTTGGACTCTGTAGAAGCAGACACTTCAACAAGGAAAAGGGCCACGAAATCCCCATCGCTACTTGGTTGCGGTTGGCTCCTTTAACGTGTATTCCGATTCTTGATATGGCCAGAGCGCACGCAATTGACTGACTCCTTTGGCCGTCCATGTCGTCCCCTTTCGCTGAACCCTAGCCACTTCACTTCCTCATTGTCTCGGGCTCAATCAGACCCCTAACCAGACCTTCCACCTGTCCAATCTCCTTCAAACATTTCAACCATGCACACTCCGCGCGGCTCGCCTCCATCCTGGCCTTCTCCATTGCCTTTTCCGCGTCTCTGGCCGAACCAACGACTTCAACCATGCACTTTGAGAGTTGAATAAGGCGTGCCTTGCGGTTAGGGTCAGCCGAGGTGCGCGCGAGATCTAGGAGAGAGTGGGTCATGCTTGTCGTGGCAGCTAGTGTCTGTGGAATGGTTGGCGATAAAGTTGCTGGCGATCGTGCTTGTGGATGGGCGTGAAGGGTGGGAGAGACCATCTTGTTTATCGTTGCGTTAGCGGCAACTGCACTGCTTGGGAGAGGCGAACTTGGATACATTGATGTGTTGAGGTTTGCCGTGAAAGGAGTAGTCGGGCTAATCAAGGGATTCTTCCGCTTCGGTGCTCTTGAGTCCGTGCGACCGAGCTCAAGGCGTGGTTCTGTCGCCTGGTTTCCGCAAGGGAAGCGTGGATAGTCGGAATTCGGTAGGCCAGGTTGAGTCAACTTCGGGCTAACTTGTCCTGGTTGCCCACTGCCGCTAGCATTCACTTGAAGTGGTGGACTCGCCCTCTTATCATCCGCATCTGCTGACGTTGAAGCTGGAACTGTTTTGCGTCGTAGAGATCCGGGCGCACCAGCTGGCCTACCTGGCTGCGAGTTCATCTCTTCCGACACGGTGGTGGTCTCAACGACAGCCGTTGTTGCTTTATTCGACTCCACCGACCTCTTGTGGAACAGGCCTCGAATATTGGAGATGACTTTCTTCTTGCTGGAACTCGAGGGACTATGTGCTAGCACGTGTGATATCTTCCGTCCCTTGACGGAGTCAGTGCGGGGAGAGATGCTCTGGGAAAAGGTCTTTACATTGCGTGGCTTTTTAATGTTATCCTGGCTAACCGCGTATGCTTTTGGTGCTCGCTGCGGGAGGAAGCTGATTGCAGGAAGGTGACGCTCAGGTGGAGAGACAATGATTGGAGGTGGTTTGGGCTTCCGTGACGAAGTACGTGGTGGGAAAGGGGTAGTACTTTGAGGCCCCGAAATTATTGCCGCCTCGTCATGTGTCGCTTTCGCGAGATCATTGACGAGTTTCTCCTGTTTGGCTTGCTCTTGTCCAAGGTCCTGGAATAAGAAAGGTGCTGTTTCTTTATTCGGGGCGGTACGCAAGACAATGGTAGGTGGCCGGGACAATGAGCTGGGTGTAGGACGTTTCGTGATGAGTTCATCAGCCGCACTGCTGGAGGTGTTTTCCTTCTGTTTCGCGGCAATAGCATCATGGTCAGAGCACGGTTCGAAACTTGCAAAGTCTTTGCAGGGCCAGTCACTCTGAATAGAGGTTGGAGTTGTCTGGGAAACAACGGCCTCCTTATTCCCTTCTGTGCCACTGAGGTCCATGTGGGAGCCCAGGAGCAAACCATGTTCAGTATCGATGTTATTATTAGGTAGCTCTGCTCGCACAACGGTGTCCACAGAGCTATCCTCACCAATGAGATTCCGAGTCTCGTCTTGGTCTGCATGTTTCAGCTGGTTTGAGGGCCGATCTGCGAGGTTTCTCACAACAGACATCGAGCGGCCGAAGATGGCGCTGGATCGTCTGATCTGGTCTTTTGCCATGCGTGGAGAGCCAATATGAGGAGCGCTTCCCTTGTGTTTCAAAGCAGACTTGGGACTTCGCTTCCTCAATGTGTTTTTGTCGTCTTGGCCCAGCAGCACTCGACTTGCAGAGTCTGTGATGCGAAGAGTCGGACCCATCCTAGACCCATTCAGAATACGTCGGACTCGATAGCCTCCAAAAGAATCGTAGCCATGGATGCTGACTCCTGACTCCCCATCACTATCAACGAAGGACTCGTCATCGCGAGGAGCCGTTGTGGATAACACTTCTCTGACGTCCATAAGTTTGCCTTTATCTTTGGGGGTAGCTCGAGAAAGATCGTTGTTCTGGTTGACTCCATTGATGGCAAATGCTTTCACAGGATGACTTGGGACGTCATCTGCCACGGGATGCTTGCCTACCATGGAATTCATGAACGGCTCTGAAGGAACGGTTTGGCGCAGGATCCCTTCGATGCTTTCGTCCAATGATGGACGTGTAAGTCGAGTCGGCAAAGGAAGGGAACTCTTGCGATTCATTTCTCTCGCTGAAGGCTGCTGGTGTGTGGCTCCATACTGGGCAAGATCGAGACCTTGACTGGTGGCTGGACTGCGAAATGTTCTTCGCTCAGTGCATGTCCCAGCTCTTGTCGCTAACTTTTGAATCGACTTTGAGCGGGAAGGTATGGTGTATGGGGAGCCTCGCCCTGTGACCCCATAACGACCACGAGAATTTGTACGGATCGGGCCTCCAGGAAAAGACTGCTTGGAACGTGAAAAAGAGGCAGATCCAGTCCCCTCAGAATCAGAAGGAATATGAGTACTACTTTCTGGCTTCTTTGCAACGGATACTGCGATCGTTTTTGCCTGATGAAGTCTCAGCGCTGAGGTCTTGGTTTGACGGGGTGCAGGGGAGTCGACGTGGCGAGACAATGACCGAAGCAGAGATTCACGAGGTTTCGGTAGCTGGCTTGATGAGAGAGGACGGCCACTACCGTCAGCCGTGACTGGGGCATCGGTCTCCCGAATACGGTTTGCATCTGACATCGCTTCGAGATCGCCGGTAGCAGCAACATTCCCTTCGAATTTGACGTTGTATTCTGCTTGACCAATCTTCCCCTTGTCGTCCTGCAAATCCAGTGCCCGCATGCCTTCATACAGACTCTCGCTCAAACTTGGTTTGATACGAGACTGGCTTGACCCTGATGGAATTGTGCCGGCCTTGGTTGGTTCAATCGCAGGCCAATCTTCTTGTTGCGGAAGTCCGCCCCCAGGAGGGGTCAGAGATCGACGAAGAGGTCTTTCAGTACAGTCGATAAGGGACCTACGAACAGGTGATTTGGACTTGACAGTTGCAACAGGAAGGCTCGGGAGTGGTTTTTCTGGAGGACTTTGATGGCATGGTTGGCTCAGAGGAGCGGGAACAGGTGAGCGAGAACTCCCGGACAAGTTGTGCGCGTGTACCTAAGCTGTATATTAGCATTTCAACGGAGGAGACAGTTCGCTAGCCTAATTACGTGAAGTCTTTTTGTTGATGACGCCCCAGTCGCGGCGGTAGGACTCGCGCTCATAACCCCTTCCCGTGAAAAGCTCGACTCAAGTCGCAGTTTCGACAAACCCAAATGTTTAGAGGCGCTATTGACCCAAGATCTCTTCCTCGGTCCACCATCCAGAGTATTTGGGGTCACAGGCGATACATTCGAATGTGCTGATCTCAACCTCGGTTTCAATGGGACGAGTTGAGGAGGGCAAGAATGTGGCGAAGATGGAGCGACAGAGCGACGACCAGGCGTTGGGGTGTCTCGAGATCGAAGGCCCGTTGGCATTCTCGAGACGACGATGTTGTCCTTGTTGCACGGGCGCCGGTCACTTCTCAGAGACATGACCTAAGAATAAAAGGTCCTTAGGCCATGTAGACGCAAACTGGTTCTGAAAATGTAAATCTCATGATAGTGAAGGTCGTCCCGTTGTTTGGAGGGGGTGCGGCAGCCTAAGATGGTTTCCTACTGAGTGAAGTACCTAGACTCCGTGTGATTGAAAATGGTAATCACAATTCTTCCCTCATTGAAACCTCTCGCTTTTATCCAATAACACCAACTGGAAGCCCATGCCTTCTTCGGTCTCCATGAATTACTAATGGCCTTGGATGAGGATTCGAGATCGGTGGGGTTGACGAGAATTTCATTTTCGTTGCATCCTCAGCGGTCAAGAATGAGGCTTGTGCTAGTCATTCTCATCTTCTCCTTGATAGTTTGCCTGTTGGGAGTCGCCAGCTTCTTTCTTCTGCTTACCGGCCTCGTACTGCTCCATGTTTCTTGCCCTCCACTTCGGACCACCAAAATCATCCTCCCTCAGCCTCTCACCGTCCTCAATCGCGATGCCTTGTTTTTGAGCCTGCTCTTCGAGTCTACGTTGTTCCAGGATCATGCTTCTCAAAAATTCAGTGGTTTTCCCCAGCATGATTTGCTCGCTCCTTTCATGACCAAGAGCTCCCGGGACGAGTTGTGAGAGTTCGGTAAAGCGTTCACGGATGGCTGTGCGTCGCTTGTTCTCGGCATCTTTGTGGTTGAAGTTCTTCTGCGATGCTGTCAGACGAGGCTTCGAAACCTTGTTCGCCTTTTTTGCTGAGCCGGACTTGGAAGTGTTTGGCTGGGTGTCAGAAGCCGGAGTAGATTCTCGAGACGATGTATTTGACTCGGTCCCCTCTTCTTTTGACATGGTGATGGGACGGATTTCGTTGACGATGGATTGAGAGAAAGAAAAAGAACAAACGAATGGCAGGAACCCCTTTCTGGGTAACCTTGGGTTGGTGACCTGCCAGCAAATCTCAGCTGCCCCTCAACATTGTGGGCAGCGAGACCCTGCTGTTGATAGATGGCAAGGCGGTATTGATGGACGATTGATATATCCGCCGGCAAAGTCCAAGGCGAAGGAGCTGAAGGCAGAAATAGTCTTCGGTTTTCTCACGGCGTTGACCAGTCGTTGGTGATTTGGCTCGCCATTTCCGTTTTGGGTCTAGGGTGAGAGGACGGAGATAACCCCACCTGCAGCTAGCAAAATCCGCGCATGTTCTGGAACTCTGATGGCATTTCCTTTCCGTTCTTTTCCAGATCGGCCGCAGCATCCTGGTGACCATTCTTCCATCTGTTCTACGGAGAGGGGGGCTATATCTTGAGCTTCATTATATTTTTCATTGCCCCAGTCCAAGACACCTCTCATTTACCTCGCAACTTCTCCGTAGCGGGATCATACGAAGTATGAGCAGAATCCGACCCCTCCAGGGTGCCTGCAACTGCGGCCGCAATCACTACTATATCACAGCTCCGCCCGATGCTACGGAACAAGCGCTGATTTACTTTGACGATAGCAGCCAAAGCAGTAAGTTCACTCCGACCCTAATTCTTATCCACCACTCTAATTTCGATGTCTTCGTCAGGACGAAGTCAAGCAACCCCGCTAACGGCGTGGCTCCGGGTTCCGTTGTCCTGGTACTCATCAACCACACAGTCATTCTTCCCTGACGAAACCCATGCCTCTATTCGAAGAACCTTCACACCCTTGCATACACCACACTCTCAGCGGGTGTTCTGCGGCTATTGCGGCACGCACCTGTCCTACTGGACTGAACAACCGCCAGAAGAGGCAGAGTACATGAATATCACTTTAGGAAGTTTGTTGAGCGAGGACCTGCGCGCACTACAAGACTTGGACCTGTTGCCCGAGGATGTAGAACCAGAAACACCCGCAGATGATGGGCAACAATTTACAATGTCCGGGGCGCTGCAGCAGGGCGACGAGGATATGGCGCAAGGTTCTGCTACACCGCGAGAGAACCAACCACTGACTCGGACACATCGAAGTGGTCGAACAGGAGGGCTAACTTGGTTTGAAGAGATGCTGGCGGGAAGCCGACTGGGCCGAACGCAAAACACAAGACGCGGAGTTGGAATCAGCAATGACGGTTTGACTCGGGTGGAATGGGAAGTGTCGGAATATTTTGACGATGGCAGCGAAGAGCCGATTCAGACAGCTACAGGCTCGAAGCGAAAGATCGGGGATGTGGGCAGAGACGAGGACGCTGCCATGCAGCATTGAACGCAAGGACTCCGCAAACGAACATAGCATATATCTGATAGATCAGAAAGCGACTGGTACATCGCATAGCGCTGGAGTTCTCGCGGTCGGACCTTGAAGATAGGACGAAATGAGCAAGCAAACAGAGGACTCCAAAAAGCTCAAGTGATCGGCCGTGCAATGCATAGCGACACAAAGGAACCAAAAAGTAGATCATGGTAATAAACAATATCGACATCATCCTTGATAACCATCCCAGTACAAAGATGTTTATTTGGGGGTATCAACATTCTCTTCAGCTTCGGCTTGCCCCATTCACCTCGCCAATTTCTGTTCCAGTGATTTGCTTCCATCCGCCTCTCATGGCTTCTGGCAACGTGCTCACCTTATCGTTGGATAGCTCCTCTGGTGTGCTTGAGCGCGCAAATTTGTCCTCGGGGAGCTCTTTAAGCCCGACGATTAAATGTGTCTGCTAGAGCATCTTTCCACGAGCGCTTGGGGACCAGGGTCGCGCCGACAGCTTCAAACTCGGAGTCGTCGAAGATCCATTCCGGGCTGCGCTCGACGTTGACTTTGTAGCCAGCATTCAGCAGTGCTTTGGTAGTGCTGTGTCTTACTGTGCGAAAAGTCAACCACTATACATGTAGATGGAAGACATCTCAAAAAGCAGATCCATTCTCAAGTGAAGCGGAGGCGGAGAGTTGTCGCCATGTTGTGTCAAGCACTCAATGTAGAGGGAAGACTATGCGGACATGAAATCACGGCTGAGAGAACAGAAGAAGCTCTTCACAGAAATAATATTCCGGTGTTCATGAGTCAAGCATTGCCGCCCAGTTGAAAAGGTGTAGAAATGGCGGAGACACCTGAAACTTTTTCTGCCACCGCCGAAGCCTCGTACCTGACGCATGTCCCATCCTCTCCAAAGGCGACACGCAAATGAGATTTGGTTTGCACCAAGACCAAGAGAGAAGCTAAGATGTCTGAGGCCCTGAAAACCAGCGTCCCGACGGACAATCCCCCTTCCTACGAAACTCTCTCCGTCCCTCCTCCAACAGGCATACAAACATGTACAGCGCCTCCGCCAGGTCGCCGCCCCCTCCGTCCTCCGCCACCCCTGGAACTCCCCGCCCTTAACCTTCTGCGAAACAAGCGCATCATTCTCGCATCCCAATCTCCTCGCCGGAAGCAACTCCTAGGTCAAATCGGACTGCATAATGTCGAGATAATCCCTTCGAAATTTGAAGAGAACCTACCAAAGACACTGTCCCCATTCGAGTACGTCCTGGCTACTGCGACGCAAAAGGCATTGGCAGTATATAAACAGGAGGTGGACAATGAAGCCAAAGGCGAACCAGGATTGATCATTGCAGCAGATACGATTGTTGTGAGTTCACTGGGAGAGATTTTAGAAAAACCGACAAGTGAGGCCCATCACATCGCTATGCTGAAAGGCCTAAGGGATTTGGGGATACATAAAGTCTACACTGCCGTGTGCGTGGTCGCTCCCCTCGAAAGTGCAAGAGATCCCGGATACGCCATCGAGACTTCCACCGAGGAAACTACCGTCAAATTCGACTCGGAAGTGACGGACGAATTGCTTTTGGCATATGTAAGGACCAGAGAAGGAGCGGACAAAGCGGGCGGATATGGGATACAAGGCACCGGAGCAATTTTGGTGGAGAAGATAGATGGCAGTTTTGATAATGTGGTTGGCCTCCCGCTAAGGACAACATTGAAGTTGATTGAGAAGGTCATGCAGAAGGCGGAGGATGACGATATCTTGGATGGCGAGGGCGAGGACCTGCTTGAGGATGAGTGACGATATGTTTGTGGCGGAACTCAAATCGAATTCAGTGTCAGCGGTGTCCGGCGATAGCTCCTTGGGTCATGGTCAGTGTATAGAGAAGCCTACCGAGGACGGGATCCTTGGTAGACATTGTATGGCTTGTAAAACTCATGTTTGTCAGAATGCATCATGTACATAGAGACTCCCGGTCCATTCCCCGTGCGACAATTGTACCACTGTTTATTTCAGATTCTTGAGCTTTCCATCATGACCCAAGCTCGATGTATCAGCCTTGCCAATCGTGGCATCATTCGCACCTGCATGCCATATTCTTTTCATTGCCTCGACCACACCAACATCGTTCGTCTCGAATTCGTAGAATCCCACCGCAACAACAAGCGTAGCCACGTTCAATAACCACATGAAAGTTCGCCGCATGGTCGGATGACGGCGGATAGGAATGTAATCGATGATCATTGATCTGGAGAAGTTTCAGTGTTTTCCCATTGGTGGGGTGATACAATGGTGAGTCTGGTGCAAACTCGAGACTTACTGGAAACCCGCGTGTGAGTGGATCAAAATGGCAAAGATCAAAGCCGCATCCAGCATCGGACTGACCGAACCAGCAGCAAAAGGTGTAATGGTCAAGGGAACCAAGCCCACCGACAGTATTCGTTCAAAGGTCCAGTGATAGCTTCCATGGAGGGGATCGGGCTTCGGTACAGGTGCAGGGTCATTGACTCCTCCTTGGATGACCTGCGGACCGGGCGGTAGGATCTTCCTTTGCGCGGTTGAAGAGAAGGGCGCAATCTGGGGAGCAATGGACAGCCGTGGAGAAAGGAACTGTCGTGTTGAAGACTTTAGAGGAGCTGGTCGGAAGGGTCGAAGTGGTTGGGTAGTGCTCGAGAACAGTCTCTTGGACGTCGACAGGAGTTGTGCTTGTCGCAGCATGGCTGTTCTCGAAACCGCCGCCATTTCCCTAACACGATCAATGGATGGTCTGGTGAAGGTGGTCGTCGAGAGGCATGAGGGTCAAAGAGAATCAATGGTCGGTCGCATGCTGCGATGGGATGTTGCTCGGCTGCCAAGAAGCTTGCTTCCGGGCCAATCAGGAGCTTTGCATTTAATATAACAAGCCCGACAGCTTCTCACCAACTCCCACCTTCACTCAATCCACCTATACCTTTCGCTGTGAACTATTACGACGGCTATCAATCCCTCATACCGGGCAATCTATTCTTGAAAATATGTCATGCAGATCTGATAAGACCGACCTGGTCAGTTTGCTATGTTTTGGTCTCATTGACTTACCTCCCAGCACATTGTGGCATTGTACGGAATACAGACTCCCCTATATCGCTAGACTCACTTAGGACTACGCACTTGGTTGCAGGATGATTATGTGCGTGCAATGGAAAGCGTTTCGCCTTCCCACTATCTCCAAAACCGACAGCCTCGTGAGCAACAGATTTGGAGCATCACGCCATGCGGGGTTCGGCCGAGGGAAAACCATTGCCAACAAGTCGGATTCGAGATGCTGACTGGTGGACTGGTCAATCAATCCTCAGGGATGTCCCCTCTAATGCCCATCGGATCCTCTGATATACGTGTGCTTACCGCATTGTATCGTACAGCCTTATATAACCTAGGTTAGCGGAAACGGCTTGGTTATATTCGTCTCCCCCGACGCATCTTCTGTTCGCTTCTTCACCACTTTGTGTTTGTGTCTGCCTGGTTGGTTTGCTTGCCTCCAACATGGCTAACGACAGGGTCGTGCTCATTTCTGCTGCACCGACGGAAGACGTTACTGTCCCCTCGGATGCACCCCACGAAAACAGTTGGTACAATGGGAGAGATTTTGACGGCTACCGAGTTACCGAGCAGTTGCTTTTTCAAAGACGCAAGATTCGTGTCATCTGTGTTGGGGCCGGAGCGACGGGCCTTCAGTTTGCGTACAAAGCAGAACGTGCCTTGAAAGACGTGGAACTTCAGATCTATGAAAAGAACAGCGACATCGGTGGAACCTGGCTGGAAAACCGATATCCTGGCTGTACGTGCGACATTCCCTCCCATTCTTATCAGTTTACGTGGGCAAAGAACCCCAATTGGTCAAGATTCTACTCTGGATCGGAGGAAATATGGCAATATCTCAAGGATGTTGCAACGAAGTATGACCTAGAGAAATACGTCCAATTCAAGACGACTGTCGAGTCTGCTACTTGGGACGAAGAGTCTGGGTTGTGGAGATTGCGTATTCTTGCTCCAGACGGCTCATATTTCGAGGATACTTGCAACATCCTCGTCAATGGTTCAGGGGTCCTCAAGTGAGCGAAACCCCATCCTCGCCCAAAAGCAACCATGTCAAGCTAACACGGGTTGTCAGTGAGTGGAAATGGCCCAACATTCCAGGCCTTGATTTATTCAAAGGAAAGCTCATGCACTCGGCAAAATGGGACGGCGACTATGATCTGAAAGGGAAGACTGTCGCCGTAATTGGCGGCGGATCGTCTGCAGTACAAATCATTCCCTCAATACAACCAAGTAAATGGCTCTCACATACCAGCACGGTCTGAATCTTGGTTTGCTGACATCGTCCATAGCCGTCGGGAAGATGTATGCTTTCTTGAGATCACCTGTCTGGATAACGACTGGCTTCGGCGCCAAGTACGCTGGTCCCGGTGGGACTAATTTCTCCTGTAGGACTTCCGCTGAGAAAATATGACTGTAACTGACTGCCGCAGACTCTGAAGAACAAAAGGAAGAATGGAGGAAACACCCAGACAAACATGCACAGTACTGCCGGGATGTTGAAGGCGAACTCAACAAGAGATTTACGCTGGTAAGTCCACGCACTGTTGCCGAGCCATCTCATTGCCCTGACCTGGTGTTAGATGCATCTCAAGGCCAAAGATCAGAAAGTGTCCCGAGATCTGGTGGCAGACATCATGAAGGAACAGCTTGGCCATGATGAGTCTCTCACCAAACACATGATACCACCGTTTGCTCTTGGCTGCAGGAGAATGACTCCTGGATCTGGCTATCTACAGTCTTTGAGAGCAGACAATGTACAAGTGATCCCGACGTCAGCTACAAGATTGACAGAAACCGGTATTGTGGGCGAAGATGGGATTGAGCACCAGGTCGACGTGGTGATCTGTGCAACAGGCTTCGACACCTCCTTTACGCCGCACTTCAAGGTCCATGGTCGGAACAATGCAGAGATCCATGAGCAGTTTGGTGACTTTCCCATCGGATACATGGGCATTGCGGCTGAAAACTTTCCCAACCTGTTCCTTCTAATAGGCCCCAACGGACCGGCATCGCACTCTAGCATCCTTCCAATCCTGGAATGGTACACCCGATACATCTTCCAGGTCATTGAAAAGATCCAGACGGAGCGCATCAAGGCTGTGGAACCCAAGAAGGAAGCCATCAAGGATCTATACAACCATACCCACGAGTTGATGAAGCGACTGGTCTGGTCGTCTGCCTGTCGATCGTGGTTCAAAAACGGCAAAACACACGGTCCAGTGACAGCCATTTACCCAGGTAGCCGACTACATTTTTTCGAGATTATGAAGAATGTTAGATGGGAGGATTACAACATCACATACATGTCGGAGAACAGATATGCATTCATGGGCAACGGCTATACACAGACTGAGGTGGACCCTGAGGGAGATCCTGTCTGGTATTTCGACGACCCGTTCACCAAGATCTAGAGCTGTTCTTTTTTTGGTCAGAGAATTAGGACAGATAGAATGCGAACGAATTCGAGCAGCCAAGGGATCAAGGGAAAACGTTGGCCTCAGAGGGATAATACCAGTAGGAGTAAGGATCGTAGACCGTTCATTGGACCCGGAGTCTTACCGCAGTCCGCGTGGCCATACCCAAAGGGTAGTACGAACGTGACATTGGCGTGTTGGCGTTGTAGTCTTGTTTGTCTCTTTGTAGAACGATGACGGCAAGAAGAGGAAGGCCGACGGCGCTGTGCCCCGAAGAGCACGTCCCATCCTTGGAGCTGGCCAGCGGCGGGCTGTGGGGGTTGGCTGGGCTCTGGAGTGGACATCCTAGCGGCCTTTCCACCCTGTGCTAGGTGTGCCAGGCACGTAGGCTAGTGGCTAGGTAGTGCTTCGCTCTTCTAGCCTACGATTACCTCCGTAATTGAACCAGAAGGTTTCTAGCCCACCAGTGCCCACCAGCCTAGGCTTCTCACCTATTTTCTCGTACTTGCAGGGTCCTCTGTACAAAGGGCGGCTCACCGTCCCGCCCTTGTCCGCCCTGTAGGCATGCCAACACCCTCCTACGAGGATGTTCAAGTATGATTGACGCCAGCTGACTAACTCGGTGGTGGTCTAGTCCTCTTGTAATAGTTGCCCGCCAATGGACCTCTATTCTCCGCCAATATAATCGCTGTCGACTCATTCAATCTTTTGTACGAGCCCAAGCATTGCTTCAAGGCGCGACGCTGCTGTGTAGTGTTCAGTGAAGGACCATCGCAATCACAGACAACTCTACATTTTTGCCGGCCTTCCTCAACTGTTATCATCTCCTATTTCACATTCCGCTGCTTTCATATCGTCGTTTGCCCTCGAGGAAAATGTCGAAGCGGAGTTGGCAAGAGGCCGAACTGCCCTCCCCACGTTCTGCTCCGGGTCCGAGCCCGCACAGAGCGACCTCGACGACGTCTCCCCATACATATACCTCTCCAGCACAGACCACCTCGCCCAAGAAACCTCGTAATTCGTTTGATGAGCCCAGTCTCATTGCCAAAGCCCCGTCCCGTCCGCAAAGGACCAATTCCAACACCAATGGAGCCGCCGCGGACGCCAAATTGCCTGGGATCTCAAGGAAGGTCAAGGCATGCGCTGCGTGCCGCAAGCAAAAAGTAGGGCTTATACACGTTCTTTCCAGGTCAAGATAGCTGAACAGATATATCATGCAGATCAAGTGTATCATGATTGGCGACCCGCCGTGTCAACGATGCAAAGAACGGGGACTATCTTGTCGCCTCAATAAGAGCTTACAAACCCTCATGTCGGAAGATTCGAAATGGAAAGCTGCCGTCACAAAGGATGTCACTGCTCTTTACGCGGCCGTCGAGGAGATCGTGCGAACGCTCCAGCTGCCATCTCTGCCGCAGATGCTCGTCTCTACGCAAGATCCCGCTATTTTCTTCGACCAGGAGGAACAGGGCAATGACCCTGATGACGAGGACCAGTCATTTGACAATTCGCCCAAGGTGACCCCCGTCGCTGACAATCTCTCACACGTACCTATTGAATCGCTATATCAAATCACCGGGATGCGGTCGCTAAGAGCTTCTGAGAATATCACCGAAGATCAGTCGCGAATATGCAAGCAATTGCGAGATACTGACTTCATTGCAAGAGGGCTGATGAAGCAAGAAGACGCAGAGCATCTGGCCAACTACTATCTAAGCAAGCTTGATCCCTATATTTGGCACATATGTCCCGACTACACGGATTTGGAGTCCTTCCGACGTCGATCACCCACTCTGACCGCGTGTGTTCTCACTGTGGCTGCCCTTCACGACACTAAGCTGGGTCACCTCTACCCCATTTGCAGCAAAGAATACAGGAGATTGGTTGCCAACGCCATGTTCGAACGGAAAATTGACATGGAGTATCTGCGAGCCTTGGTTCTTGGATCGTACTGGCTGAGCGACATCTCATGGACATTATCTGGTTATGCCATTCGCCGTGCCAGCGAATTTCATCTTCGACAGTACTACCACGAAATATCAGAGTCAGTCAAATCGCCTGAAAAGGCTGACCCGACAAAACTGCAGGAAGCCATGGATGGTATCAGAGTCCTTTACCTGCTCTACATATGTGATCACCACCTTTCAATCCTTTACGGCCGCTCATCTATCATGCGTGACAATGAAAGCTATATTACTGGGTGGGAGGCGTACCTGGCTTGCTCACTTTCCACAGACGCCGACCGCAGAATTGCCGGGCAGATATGCTTGATGTACCTGATGAACCAAATACGTGAGACATTGGGCCCCGAAGATACAAGCTCGGTATTGCCAGTCTCTGCTCTTACCAAGATTGCTGGCTTTGAGCGTGACCTGGATGACTGGATCGCCCGGTTTTCACGGCACAGTAAGTAAAGCGGAGATGCGATATTCCATGATCTATGCTTACCACTGTTCCAGATCCAAGCCAGTACATTGGCAACTGGCCCAACAAGGGTGCAGTCATGCATTACCACTGGGCCAAGCTCTATCTACAGTCATATGTCCTCCGAGGACTACCTGAGTCCGGTGCTGTTATCCCCGAACACTTCTTGGAGAATGCTTCGGCCGCGGTCGCTGCCGCAACTGCCATCATCAATCTCCTTTTGGACGATAAAGACGCCCAAATAGCTATTGCCTATGTTCCGCATCATATTCACGGCATGATTGCGTTTGCGTGCATGTTCCTCTTGAAAATCGCGACAAAGCACAGCGAGCAGTTGTTCTTAGACACCGTTCGCTTTCAGAAGCTCATTAATGCATTGGCACAACATTTCAAGTCGACAGACGTCGGCAAAGATCACTTGATTCACAGAATGGCCGAAGGACTCGAGAAGATGGCAGAGAGCTTGGGAGGACCAGCACGGTCCAAGAACCGCGTCAAGGCCAACGGAGAGCGTTCGAGTCAGCCATTAGCATCCCCCAGTCAAGCGGTTGATGCGACGGTGAACCTAGGGAGAATCACTAATGGGCAATCGGATGTGCCTGACTATGGCTCACTGGATCCTACTGCCTTTGATTTCGGAGATCCGGCATTGGGGCTGGGCATGCCGTTCTTCGATTTCGAGGGAACAACACTGGATGCAGGACAGGCCATGTGGAATTTTACGTAGGCGCATGTTAGTAGTATGATGAAGCTGAGACGTTGACTTGCATAGCAAATGCAGAGCAAAATTTGATATCCTCGTCCTGTACTCCGACAGATGCTTTTTACTGCTTATTCCGACTGACCAATCAGCTGTCGGGTAAAGAATCCTCTCCCGATTCGGTATAGCGCCTCTTCTGGGAAGATCTGAAGCTCCAGAAACTCCAAGTCGCTTGCGTTCAAAAGCTCATTTCTACCACGACACACAGCTGCCACCGCGCTCTCTCTCTTGATACACTCCCCGAAATGGCGTCTCAGCGGCTGGCGCTGAATCTTCAGCGGTCCCTTCGAAGCAGACAAGCTCTCAAAGCCATCCAGTCTCCCCTTCGCCGCTACGCCAACCCTGTCACTCCCTCCAGAACTGAAAGCACCACTCTTTCAAATGGCCTGACGGTACAACCCTCTCGATTTCTGCTGCCCCAGGGGACTGAGGTGACTGACTGGAGGTTTTAGATTGCGACCGAGCATTCGCCATGGGCTCAGACCTCGACTGTCGGTGTTTGGATTGATGCCGGGAGCAGAGCGGAAACAGACAAGACGAATGGAACTGCGCATTTCTTAGAACATCTGGCTTTCAAGGTGAGCAGTGGAATCCTTCTACTCAGATGCAGGGGTTAACCGATTTTGTAGGGCACTGGCAGACGAACCCAACATCAACTAGAGCTCGAGATCGAGAATATGGGTGGCCACCTCAACGCATATACTTCGGTAAGTCGGATTGCCATCCATCCTCAGTCTGCTGCTAAATAAAAGGGCAGCGTGAAAATACCGTCTACTATGCCAAATCCTTCAACTCCGATGTTCCCAAGACCGTCGACATTCTTTCCGATATTTTACAAAACTCGAAACTCGAGCCTGCGGCCATCGAGCGCGAAAGAGATGTCATTCTCCGCGAGCAAGAGGAAGTTGACAAACAATTGGAAGAAGTGGTGTTTGATCATTTGCATGCAACAGCTTATATGCACCAGCCTCTCGGCCGCACCATCCTAGGACCTAAGGAGAACATTGAGACCATCTCCCGACAGGATCTCGTGGATTATATCACCACCAACTACACTGCTGACCGCATGGTCCTCGTCGGTGCAGGTGGCATTCCCCACGAGGAACTGGTCAAGCTCGCTGAGAAACATTTCGGACATCTGAGATCCGCTCCGCCGACATCTTATGCTGCCGAAGTTGCCGCTGAGCAGAAGCGTAAACCCTCTTTCATCGGCTCTGAGGTCAGGATAAGAGACGACACAATCCCCACTGCACACATCGCCATTGCCGTTGAGGGTGTTTCATGGAAAGACGATGAATATTTCCCCGCTCTGGTCACCCAGGCTATTGTCGGGAACTGGGATCGGACGATGGGCAACTCTCCTTACCTTGGCTCAAGACTCAGCACATTTGTGAATGCGAACAACTTGGCCAACAGCTTCATGAGCTTCTCCACGAGTTATAGTGATACTGGGTGAGTTATTTCTCTGCGTCGAAAAACCAATTCTATTACCCCTATCGCAAAACAGAACACTGACCGTGGCCGTGATATGATTGATACAGACTCTGGGGAATCTACCTCGTTTCCGAAAACAAGACGCAAATTGACGATCTGGTCCACTTTACCCTACGCGAGTGGTCTCGCCTCTCCTTCAACGTCACTGAAGCAGAGACCGAACGCGCCAAAGCCCAACTTAAAGCCTCCATCCTCTTGAGTCTTGATGGTACGACGGCCGTTGCAGAGGACATTGGACGACAAATCGTCACGACCGGCAGGAGAATGGATCCCGCCGAGATTGAGCGTGTCATTGGCCAGATCACGGCCAAAGATGTGATGCGGTTTTGCCAGAAGAAGCTTTGGGACCAGGATATTGCGATCAGTGCGGTGGGCAGTATCGAAGGCTTGTTGGATTATAACCGTATTCGAAACGACATGGCACGGAACTTTTCATAGGGGCACAAGGAGAGGGAGTAGACAAGGAGGCGTGTTGGACTTGGAGGAGCGAGGGGAGTTTGAGACCCCAGAGAAATAGGCGAGAAGTGTCTTGAGGAAGATCTTCTGACCCTTCTGACCCAAGGTCAGCTAGTGATCTGGAACTTCTAGAGGGCTAGGTAGTGATTTGTATTGTACAGTGCACAAGGCAGAATCTGCACACACAGAGAGGCCAAAAAAGGGAGACCGTCAACTTGAAGCAGATGCGGACTTATCGAACTCGTGATTTTGATCTTCTTGGGCACGTCCAGGATGGCAGGATGTTGTCTCCATGGTTCCTTGGTTGACACGGCTTTATTATTTGTTTGTTTCTTTTCACTGCTCTCATTACAAAAATACGGGGATCAGTTCCTGAACCTCGCTCGATAAACGGGTCGAGAAGATGCTCGGGGCAGAGGAGAATGGGGGAATACATAGCATCGTTGTATCGCCCTGCCTCCCTGGTTATCTTTTAGCCTCTCTGTTCCCTTCCCCGGACGACGACGACGTTTGGTGCAAGACCCAGCCCAGCCCAGCTCCCTAGACCTACGCCTAGACTTAGACCTTGACCTTCAAGATTGCCTTTCCGAAATTCTGGCCTTTCAAGATGCCGACAAAGGCCTCGGCGGCGTTCTCAATGCCCACGTCCTCGTGGATTTTTGCCTTGAAGGCCCCGTCTTTCAACCACTTTGTCACGTTCTCGACGTGCTCCTTGTCATACTTGGGGCCCATGTTGGCGTCGAAGACCATGAAGCCCGTCAGGGTCAGCCGTTTTATCACGCACTGGAACATGTTGCGGATCGGGTAGCGTTCTTCGGGCGGCAGGTTGTACTGTGAGATCTGGCCACATGCTACGATCCTGTGGTGGTGGGGATATGGGTCAGTCAAATGCCATGTCCAGGAACCATGAGGCGATCTGGATGAATGAGGCAAGAGAAAAGGGGGCGAGGTGAGCGGGAGAGAGGACGAGGGAGATGAAAATATAGGGATTGATTGAACAGAGTCAGTGATGAGACAGAACTTACCGGCCGAAAAGGTTCAATGTGTCAATTGCTCCCGACAACTGCTCGCCGCCGACATTGTCATAGAAGATATCGATGCCACCTTCTCCATTGTCCGGGAATTCTGGCAGCTTCTCCCCCTTCTTCGCCTTATGTTCCCGGACCAAGCGCTGGATCACGTCCTTGGTGCTGGGCTCTTTCTTGTAGTTCCAACCCCCATCAAATCCGAGCTCATTGATGATGAAGTCTAACTTGTCGTCGCTGCCCACAGATCCAAAGACAGTCAAACCATCGTGCTTGGCCAGCTGACCGACCAATTGACCCACGGCTCCAGCGGCAGAGGATACCACAATGATCTCTCCAGGTTTGGGCTTACCAATTTCGTACAGAGATGCATAGGCCGTGAGCCCCGGCATGCCCAGAGCCCCCAGATAATGCCTGAGGTCGAGACCGGGATCGTCCGGATTGGGCACCTTAAACGGTTGTTCGGATTGCGGCCCGACCACATACAGATTGTATTGCTGGATTGGGAGCAACAACCTCACCACGTCTCCCTCGGCAAAGCCCTCGAGACTGGAGCGAAGAACCCGTGACAAATTTCCCGCGGTTATGGCCGTACCAAAGGGAATGGCGGGCAGGTATGATTTAACCGAGGGATCACGCAATAAGCCGCGCAGGTACGGGTCGAAGCTCACATAGAGCGTCTCCAGAACGAGCGCATTTGGAGGCAGCTTCTGGTCCAGGTCAAAAGGGCCGACATCTTTAACCGCAATGTGTTCACCAGGAACCGGGAGACGGTCGGGGACTTTGTTGAAGACTAGAGCAAGATTTTTGGTGTTGGAGGGCATCTTCACAAGCGCACTTTGGATCGATGGACCAACGGTCGAACTGTTGAGCGCAGGAAGGTCAAGAAGACCGGGAGGGTATCAAGAAGAAATATGTATGAATAACAACGGTGAAAGCTCGTGGTTGAAGATCATGGAAGGGCGAAGGTGGGAAGGGAACCGATATCACAGTATTTACATATCAGAACAACACTCCTCCCCAATAGCGTATATACTTCATGTACTTCGTATTCCCTAGCTTCGAACCATTCATTTGTCATATGCCCATGTCGATTCTTCTTTCTTCTACCTGTTACTTCGTGGATCGTTGATGACGCAAAAAAGAGACATCCAGACCATCACCAGTAGGCGGGGCATTTTCGTCCGAACGGCGCTTGGCAAGTTCAATGGATGGAGGGGGACGGACGGCGGAAATGGAGTAGGTGACAAAACAATCGAAATGGCAGCGTTCGTCCAGGAGATACATCGTACCTAGGTATCTGGGGAACCGGTCAAGAATACAGGATCGCAAGTCCATTACTGCCAGGCGAACGTCATGTTGGGAGAAATAGAGGCGCTCGTATGCCAGACTGGTGGAAAACGCGCGGATCAGACTGCATTGCGATGGACTTGTATTTGATTCGTCGGGTTTATGTGTGAAGCCTGGCTGGATGCACCGAGATGCTGGAGGGGAGCATGGTCTCGTTACAGATTTGTCGCAGTATGCACATCTATATTATACACGCATCTCTTAGAGCTGTGACCAGCAGCTGGTCGTAACGCGACCGAGTGGCCGGTCATACTTGGTGGCGGTGCGGCAGATTTCGCTCTGGGTGATACGAGCTCGTGGTGTAGCATGTGCTCAAGTTGGTCTCGTCCGTACCCCGTCGTGTCCGAGCACAAATCTCTCTGAGAACCATCGAGGCACGCTCCCTTCACTGTCGCGTGGTTTTGCCCCGGTCATAGGGAGGCAGGAAATATTGTCACTTCGGCCGTGACTCGACCCAGAATGCTGAGTATCTAGCCCTGACGGCATCGCGTACTGGACTGCCCGGTCCCAGTCTGTGAGACGCTCATAAGGACTTCGCAGCCAAGCTTCCAATTCATGCAAGAACAGTCGAGCGTTGTCACGGCCCAGAAAGTCTTTCAGTAATTCCTCTGCTTGCCCAGCACTGCCTTTGAGATCAATCGACTTCAATATTCCAATGATGTATTCCAGCAAGAAGTCCGCATTACTGGCGCGGCGGTCGGTGGATCCGGGACGTGAAGATTGGGGGGCGTCAGGATTGAGGAAACCGAATACTTGAAGTTCACGCCTGATCCACATGCGGGCTCGGGAATTCAAACGCTCATCTGTTGCGAAAGACGCGGGCGTCAAATTCCGGTATCGCGAGATGCGATTTGTGCCAACGTGGAGAGAGTAGAGTCTCTGACGGTACACCTGTTTGCGAAAGTCTAGCGCGCTATCCTTCGACGCTTCGGGACGTGCTGCTCTTGCAGTATGGTAGTGCCCTCCTCTTGCATATGCCCGAGCTTGTCTGAATCGTCGTTGTCGAGCGGCGGAAGCGGCGTCAAAACGAGTCGTGCTTCGACCGTCCGGGGGACATTCGGGTTGGAGATGGAAGACTTGACCCCTCTGTTCATCGCCGTCGCGGATGTTGAATCTAATCGCTGTGACTTGACATTTGCACAGTGGACAAACCTGCTGCCGCTGCAGCCATGTTCCCAAGCATGTAAAATCAAACTGGTTGTGGTGGCAGGGTAGAGCAATGGCTTGGTCAGAGATGTGGTCTAAGCAGATGACACATTGCTCTGGTGGAGGAACTGTGCCCTCTGGAAGAGTGAGTAGTGCTGCATTTGAGCCCACAGGCTCCTTGGGATCCAGTGTTATCTCATGTTCTGCGGATTCTGTTGCCATCAAGTGGTGCAAGAGAAAAAGAAAGAGAGAAATGATACCACCGCCACTGTGGTTGTAAGTGGCGTAGAAATCGCTGCAGGCACTTGCTGTTGAAGGATCATCTGCTCCACCGAAATTTCAAATGACGCATATCAAAAAAGGGGCCAAGCCTTGTGCCTACACGACTCGACGAGTTATCCATGGATCACTCCTTCATGTTAGTATTCTCAAAGGTGAATCTTTTACATCCTAGATTCTCTTGCTGTTTCATGATACAAGACTAACCTCTCAGAGATCCCTTTGTCTTGAACCCCATTCCCCCCTACCTTAGTATCAAACCAATAACATTTGCTCTCAAATTAGGCTAAAGGGCACCTTGGCAACAATATCTGTCAACAAAAAGAGCCTTATCACACGAATATACCTTCCCCTAAGTCTGGGGAGTTCACTTCCCGCTGCTGGTGCTTCGGGGCTGCCGTCGGGTAGGCAGATCAGTCCGTAATATAACAAGAAGAGCCTCTGAGCCCATACTAGTGCCATGCCTTCCATCCTCTCAGTCACTATCCAATCCGCCATTCTCAAGGCCGCCGCAAATTTCACAGCCCAAACGCTCACTCTGTGGAACGTGCAGTCCCTTGACTCAGTGAACTGGACCCGCGTTGTTGAGTTTGCGGTATTTGGTATTGTGTCCGCGCCGCTGGCATCAGTGTGGCAGCAATTTCTCGAGGATAGTTTTCCCAGCGTAACGAATGTCAGCTTGGCACACCCAGATTCTGACCTGTTAAATGACTCCTCCGAGGAACCCGTCGCGGCCGAAGAAAAGGCGAAATCAACAGCAGAACTCAATTGGCGAAATACTTTGACAAAGCTGATTCTGGATCAAACAGTCGGCCAGTTCGTCATCAACCTCACGTTTTTGACCTGCACAAACATTGCACAGCTTCAGAGCTGGCACTCGCTCCTCGAAGAGTTTCAGACGCGCATCTTCAGTATCATCTGGGCGAGTTGGAAGGTGTGGCCATGCGTGGCTCTGATCAACTTCATATGGGTTCCAGTCCAATGGAGAGTGTCTGTAATTTCGTTGGTCGGCTTCTGCTGGAACATCTTTCTGAGCACCTGGTCAATGCATGACAAGCCATAGACAAAGTTATCGCTCCAAATAACGAAAAGAATGCTATTGTCTAAATGCTAAAAGGCTTGTAGTCCTCAAATCCACCGCAGAGCTATTCCAGCCCTCGTCTATTTCTTTTCATGAGAAGGTTTCCCAACACATTTCATTTTCCAGGCTCTTGCAGAGGCACCCAATGAGTGGCATGATATTCATTTGGAAGAACCCGACGTGAGTGGGATCGAAGCGCCTCGACTGTGTTGGCGCGGATGTCGAACCCTCCGTGCCTGGGCCCGAGCATCCAGTCCGTGGTCGCTCAATATATTGCGCGTCACAAACGCAACGGCCAGCAGACACAAAGCTGCGATGAGTTGTGCCAAGAATGTGAAGACGAATCTCACAGCAAATGTGCCCGTAAAGGGACTCAGCGACTGCGCATGCTTAAAAGCGTACACGACGCTGTAGATTGCTCTCACTCCAATGAAGATGCATGCCAGAATCATCAGAGATGCAGCAGCTCGGTGTTTTCGAAGCCTGAGGTAAAGTTGACCGCAGAGGAACGAGACTGTAATCCATGTGATCAGGAGGATTACGGCACCAGCTTCAAGGAATGTATAGGCCGAGTCAACGTCTGCTTGGCTGTTGAGGTCACCCCCGAGCTTCGCTCCACCAGTCGCGAGGAGTGCAATGCCAGTGATTGCGCCAACATGGATAGCCACCTCTTGAACCAAAGTTGTAAGCTGACTGCTGTTCGACGTTGCGTAGTAGCCCTTTAATAAAGCCAGAAAGCCAGCAGTAGCAATCAGCAAAGGACTAAGGCCAATGGAGGAAACGATTGCCCCAGACGTAGAAGGGTGTGGATCGTTATGACTGCCGATTTGAATGCCTGAGGCGACAATGCGAAGTATCTCGAAGGCAGCGAGGAAGAAAAATGCTGCAAGTGAGCGTCGACCATGTCTGTAGAACAGCAACCCAGTGGGGAGGAGGAGAGGGATGTAAATTGACATCTCTGCGATTGAGAGTTTCGTCACTGCATCGAGCGCCATGGTTGGACTCTTGTAGATTGTTCAGCACAGTACGTTTTGTGATTGTGGGAAGGACGGCTGTTTTCACGGGCCACGTTCGTGTCAATTGCAACCTGAGTGCATTTGGAGATACTCTGGACCGAGAGATCTCAAGACTCTTATAGCTGTAAACACTTGCCTCGGATTTCCATCATAGCAGACCATGGCCTACGAATCGATAGCCAAAGAGGGCACCGGGGGTGCAGCCGCTAACCAAAAGAGGCATTCCATTCGAAGCGAATGCGATATTTGGCGCATTTCACGAGCGTCGATCTGAATGCGGATCGCGTTGTGGAGGCGAACCACTGGATCAATCCCAGGCAGCACTATTTACATGCATGCGATGGAGACGAGAGCAGATGCGACGTTGTAGGCTGCAGTATCATATTGCACTCGTTGGGTACGAGGGTTTCGCAATCGCCCATCACATCGCCCTGCCATCGAATTGATGACCAGAAAGAGAATAGTGGTTGGAAGGGAATGGACAAGCTCAGCTAAGCTTTGCGGAGCATTCATCTCCTGCGATTGGCCAATGACCAACTTGATAATTATGTCAGCCTAGGGAGGGTATCAGCGCCATGTTCAGCCGCGCGTTTCCCTGGAAGGCAGTGCTTGTTCTGTGGCCATAGAGGCATCTTCATCCCTGATGTCACAAAATGGCCGAGGACACCAAGATGAGGGAGGTGTTTTCTCCAGCTTTGCGTCCGAGTTTGACCTGTGGTCGCAATATAAGGCAGGTGGACAGCACGATGGGCATAAAGCAGATTTACAGTAGGCTAACAAACAGAACAGAAAGGATAGGCATTCGAAGACTCGCGGTAAGAAAGGCGGCAATCTATCCGATTGAACGTGGACTTTTTCGGTCGTCTGCTGGACATCAAATCTCGATGTGTTCGCTATCCAAACAAGCCATGCGTTGCTAGCCCATGCCGATATCGATGCCCATCTGCATGCCGAATGCCGTGCCTCATTGAAGAATAGTTTCGGTTGCTGAAGGAAATCACTTAAAACGCTCACATATCCAGGGTATCATACATAGCACACTCTGATCACTGTAATTCTCAAATAGAAACCCATTGCCACGTTACATAACAGCCTGTCATTTTCAGAGAGTCAGCCACGAACGTAATCAAGGCAAAACGGGTTAGGGGCCAATGTCTTCCTGAGAGCGGGAGAATCCCACTCATTTTGGGTGCAGAAAAACAGGTTCTAAAATCACTTACACATTCGCTCTTATCCTTCCCCGGGGGAACGCCCATCTCATCGAATGTCTTGGGCCCCTTCCCGGGAGGTCGTGCCGCATTTGCTGGAACAGTACTCGGTTTAGAAGGTGGTCCCCCACCAATGGGTGCACTCGCATCGGGTTTGGAAGGTGGGAGATTTGCAGGCTTGACATTCGGTGGTACTTGTACTTGATTGTTGGGAGGCCGGACATTGGAGTTGGGCATGCCACTGTATCCACCAGCATTGTGACCTGGACGACCTTGCGAGGGAGGGCCTTGTTGAAGTCTTGGGGACCCACGTGGAGGGTTGTTAGGGTTCGGCAGGGGAGGCCCATTTGGCTGTTGTTGCTGAGGTCGAGGTCGTCTCTCTGGCTCGAGAGGAGCGGAAAAGCCAATGTCAATCTTTGCGGGTGGTGACTGACCTCCTGGCTGCGGCCCTGGCCCAAGGTACGGTGAGGAGCTGTTGGGTCTTGATGGTGGCCTGATAGTAGGAATTCCTTGGCCCTGAGGCGGGGGTCCTCCTGATGGCATGCGTCCTCCACGGCCATACCCAGGACCAGGGTAACCGGGCCCTCCAGGGTTAGAATAAGGCCGCTGCTGAGGCATGTTAGATGGGGGAGAGCCATATGGATCAGGTCTTGGGGCTCCCATGGCCGCGGCCGAGGTTGGTCGAAGGTTGGGGTTTATGCCAAAGGCCGATGGGGGTCGAATATCCGGACCTTGATTCACAGACGGCATATTCGGGGGACCAGTGGGGTAAGGGGCCGCGCTGCCAGGCCTGGCTGGAGGCGCTCTCTGGCTGTTGAGCGACAATCGAGAAGGATCCGGCATTTCGAGCTGTTCAGCCTCAGCCTCTTCTGACAAAGTTGGCATCGCGGGAACTGAAGGCACATCGGTTCCTCCGATCATCGAGCCACGTTGCTGCCGGATCTTCTTAAGTGCGACACTTTCATGGTCTTTTCGAGAGAGGGTCTTTGACCTAGAGATAGCATCGATCCTTCCTGTAGCATCTTGATTACCGCTTTGTGATGCCTTGCGATACCACTCCTTGGCCTGCTCGAAATTCACCGGGACGTATATGCCGACCTCATAGTAATAGCCTAACGCAAATTGGGCTGTCGGAAACCCAGACAGAGCTGCTCTCTGCGCATACGTAAAGGCGACTTCCTCATTCTTCTCGAAAAGACCCTCGTGGCCACAAAGAAACCACTTGCTGATGGCCAATTCTGCTTCCGGTTCACCCTGTCTTGCGGCGAGGACATTGTAATGCAAGGACAAAGCAGGATCAAAGGAGCAGCCCAACTCACAAAGCTCATATGCTGCCCCCATCTTCACTTGGGCTTTGGCAAATCCCAGGTACGCAGCCTTTTCGATGTTCATCTTGGCTCCAGCAATATCCCTGGGCAAAAATTGATCCGGAATCTGGATTTGTGGCATCTGTTGCGCTTGGAGCATGCCAAAGACATAGGCGCCTTGCGGTGCGTTTTCATCTGCTGTCTGGGCCGACATATATATGAGGTTGAGACCACGTTCGAAGTTCTGTGGCTGTCCATGCTGGCCAAGGAGTGTCATCATTCCTAGCCTGTAGCAGGCGGCTGAATCTCCAGCATCCGCGCCTTTCTGATAGTACCGAATTGCCTTCAATGCATCGTTTGAAGATTCGAACTGCATTCCAATGCGGTAGTCCGCACGAACATACCCTTTCTCCGCAGCTCTTGTGTAGCAATAGAATGCTTCTTTCTTGTCAACCCTGTGTCCGAATTTGCCAAATTCAAGCCACATGCCCCTCATGAACTCGGCCTTGGGATGGTGTTGATCGGCAAGAAAGCTGACGATCTTGATAGCGTCTTCCCTAAGGACGTGCTCAATGCGAGGCGTCCTTGTTCGGGGTGCTTGTGCCAGAGCGACTCTTTCCTCATTTTGGAGGCATATCTCAACGTATGATAACGCGTCTTGTGCCCACGTCAGCTGGGTATCAGGGTCATTGCAGTTGAGCACAGCAGCCCTTGCGGCTTCTAGTGTGGCCTCTTTCTGTTCATCGGTCGGCGGTATGTTGGGAGGAGGGTTGCGGAGCATAGGAAACGGAGAAAAGTTTGGCTGTTCCGTCGGGGCCATCGAGGTCGTTCTGGCGGGGAAAAGGTTATCTTGCCTGTATGCTTCGGTTTGGTTGTCCTGGAGCGCCCTCTGATCATACCCTTGGACGTTCGTGTGAGGGGCTTGTGGCGGCGCCCATGATTGCGTGCCACCCTGCATATATTCGGCGGACTGGGGAGAGTAGACTGATCCTGAGTAGGCAGAATTCGCAGAGGTGGGATTTGAGGCAGCTTGCTCCATCTGAGCCACATTATGTTGTATGTTGTTTGGCAGCTCATGTACTCTGTAGCGCTTAGCAGTGATCGGCGGCGACGTCAGTCCAGCAGTCGTACATACCTGTTTGGTGTTGGCTGTATAATTTCTGGCATGTAGTAAGAATCATCTCCCCCAGGGACGAAAGTGGCGCCCGTGTGATAACTCATGGTGATGATCCAAGGGCGATCTGAGGTGTTCAGCGTTTCGTATTCTCAGCTGAATCCGAGCCCGAGGTGTCTTCCTCCTGAGCACCTGGCAGCTTTTAGATTGATTTTTCTTCGAAAGGTATGAGGCCAGAATCCGTCCCACTCCCGCAAAGGAAGCGGAGGGGATAATGATATGTTCAGCCGGGCGTTCAGGAGATTGCCCTGGTGCTTACACAGTCAGGGTGTACGAGTATGTTGGATTCTTAGGTCACAGGGTGGGGTCCAGAAGGAAGTAGATCAATGGAGCACAATTTCGCAACGCTGGTTCCTTTGTAGACATGTCTTGGAGGGCACTGGAAGGGCAAAGTAGGAATATGAACCTGGCCTGGAAGGCCGCATCAATCACAGCCGAGCCTTGTCTGTGCACTTGTGGAAGTTTAGTTGATACAGACGATGGACAGAATAGTGGGAAGGCGCAGGCAGGGCGAGGCTGCGGTAATTGGCGTTGCGCGCTGCGAGATGAGAGGCAGCTGGCCGATCCTACCCGCCTAGGCATCCGTAGGCGCTACCTTAGGTACTTACTTGGGTGCTCTTAGGGACTCGTAGGCACACAGCAGAGGCTCAACAGGCTCGGCTAAGAGGAGACCCTGGGTGGGAATACGCCCCCAGGCGAATAAAGTTGAGGTCAACAGGCGTCTAGGGCCCAGCTGGCGCCGCTAGGCTTTAAGGATCAGTCGCAGCCCTGCACTGCCACAACAAAGTCATATCCCCTTCGTACCGGGTACAATTTTGGCAACGAGATTTTGTCCCCTGACAATTCTCAAAATCGGGGCCTTCATTCCTTTGCATACGACGAGCCGTTCCTTCAAGCGGGTGTCCAATCATTTGGCAATATCCGTCCTCACTACGATTGCCTGTGCAAAGGTACGAGTATGTATCTGCTATGGCCTTTGGCAGATTGCCAGACACTCTTCGAAGGCCTTCAACGTCCCAGCCACTCCGAACGACAATACCACTCCCTCGCGTCCGATGCGCAAGTGTTTCTCTGCTAAGAATGCCTCCAAACCTCGTTAACCTCAATTAGATTATACCCTGCAACTGATTTTGCAACAGTAACGGGCGCAAGGCTTCGATCGAAGTAGGCAACCATCATGGAGCCTACCCAAGCCAATTTCTGTCACCCTTACCAGCCTTATTCCATCCAGCTAGATTTTATGAGAGAACTCTATCGCTGCATAGAGGAGAGGAAGGTGGGAATCTTTGAATCTCCTACAGGCACTGGCAAGTCGTTGAGCTTGATCTGTGGTGCTTTGACCTGGCTCCGAGACCATGAACAACGGGCACTTCAAGGTCTGACGGATGGAGGTGAGCCGCTTGACTGGCTGTTAGAGGCTGAAAAAACCGCCCAACGTCGTGAGCTACTTCTTGAACGCGAGGAGCTTGAGTTGAGGCTTTCCAGAATCCGTAAAGAAGAAGCATCCCGCCGACAGCGTCAACACGACGCGAAAACTTCCAAGAAGCCTCGAACTAAGATTCCAAACGACGAGGGTAATGCTCCAGATGAGGATGAGTTTACGTTGGAGGACTACGACAGCGAGAGGGAAGAGACGAGCATTGCAAACTACTCAACCGCCGGCCTCTCGAGCTCAACTCAAGCCCTGCTCGACAAGCTACAAGGCCCAATGAGAACTAATGTTGAAGAACAAGAAGAAAAAGATCGACTTAAGATTATCTTTTGTTCGCGCACTCACTCTCAGCTCACACAATTCGTGAATGAGCTGCGCCGTGTCAAACCTCCTCCATCCCTTTCTTTAGAAGCTGCAGATTTCACACACAAGCCTTCGCTTGAGGAACGAGTTAAACATCTTGCTCTAGCCTCACGAAAAAATTTGTGCATAAACAGCAAAGTTGCAGGACTGTCGTCTGCCTTCGCAATCAACGAGCAATGTCTCGAACTGCAGAAGCCTGCCACTCCCAAAGACAAAAAATGTCCCTATATCCCTGCAAGAGACGATAAATCAAAAGTTGAAGATTTTCGAGACCGAGTTGTTGCAGAGGTTCGCGACATCGAAGATACGAGTCGTCTAGGCAGGGAAATGCAACTCTGTCCCTATTATGCTTCTCGAGCAGCCATAACCATGAGCGAGGTGCTCACGTTGCCCTATCCTCTCCTCCTACAACGGTCCGCCCGTGAAGCTCTGGGGGTCTCCGTGAAAAACAATGTTGTGATCATTGATGAGGCTCACAATCTTATGGATGCCATCGCAGACACCTTCTCCATCTCACTGCGTTTGAGCCAGCTCGAAGAAGGTGCTCGGCAAGTTACTGCTTACGCGGGTCGCTTCAAAAATCGCTTGAAAGGGAAAAATCGTGTGTATGTTATGCAAGTGATACGGTTGCTGAATTCGATGACCGACAGTCTGCGTGGCACGTTGCAAAAGACGACTTCAACTGAAGCAACTATAACGGCTGCACAACTTATGGCCGGGAAAGGCGTTGATCAGATCAAACCCCACAAACTCTTGCAATACCTACACGAAAGTAAGCTCTGCCACAAGGTTGAGGGATACTCCGAGATGCGACGAGACCACTCTGATTCGAATCAAGGCAAGGGTGCCTTGCTGCAGTTTCAAAACTTTCTGATAGTATTGATGAATCCGGACGACGAAGGACGATTCTTCATAAGCCGACATGATGACGAAGTTGTCGTCCGATACACGCTGCTCGACCCCAGAGAGCATTTTCGACAAATAGTTCAAGATGCTAGATCGGTCATTCTGGCAGGCGGCACCATGTCCCCCATGTCCGACTATTCGGATTATTTGTTCTCATATCTCGACAAAGATCGGCTGCGGACATTCAGCTTCGGCCATATAGTTCCCCCTTCTCACCTATTCGCTCAGGCCGTTGGGAGGGGACCTTCTGGCATTGAGTTCGATTTCAGGTACGAAATGCGTGGCTCCGAAAGAATGATAATTGAATTGGGGGACCTTGTTGTACGAGTATGCAGCATCGTGCCGGATGGGGTTGTGGTATTCTTCCCAAGCTACGATTATCTCGCACGAGTGGTTTCAATTTGGCAGCGCCTACCAGCTCCCCGGTCAGTAATGCAAGCGCTTGGTAACGTCAAGGCAACTTTCCAGGAATCCAAGTCAATAGCTGTCGATCAACTACTGCAGGAATACGCCGCCGCCGTGGATAGCGGGAGAGGGGGCCTGATGTTGTCAGTTGTGGGTGGAAAGCTTTCAGAGGGCATCAACTTCTCAGACAAACTCGGTCGGGCTGTAATTGCAGTTGGTCTTCCATTCCCAAATGCTAACGGAGCGGAATGGAGGGCCAAGATGGAACATATTGAGGGGATTCGATATGAGTACTGCAAAAGCCAGGGGAAGACGGAAGCAGAAAGCAGGGCCGAGGCGAAAAGTGCGAGCAGAGGGTACTACGAAAACACCTGCATGAGAGCTGTGAATCAAAGCATCGGACGAGTAATCCGGCACAGAAACGACTATGCTGCGATCTTGATGCTCGACAGACGGTTTTCAACAGAGAGGATATCTCGCAAGTTGCCTGCCTGGATACATGGAAGCATGAACAACAGCTTGCGGGACTGGTCAGACATAGAAAAGGGCGCAGAGGTCTTTTTCCGTGACAAGCGATGAACAAACCACTATCCCATGGCAAATCCACCTGCTGTTCAGCACACGCCGTGTTGGACATACCAACTTTACACGAAAGTGCGTATTTAAGACGAGGAGGACTATGTATCACCAAACCATCCGACATCATCCCCTTTTCGCCTAACACGATTCAAAATGTGCCGCTCGCAGATTCTTCAAGTACCAAATAGCAATGTTCTGTGTGACTAATATGATTATGGAGGTTCACGAAACTGACAGACACTACTTTGTCATATGAGGTGATCGAGTGTCATCTTGAGGATCCATCGATGCCGAAGCAGCCCACGGGCAAGAATATACAGAGATGGTATTCCGCCGACGCCAAAACCCGCAGGTCTCCCAACATTTTGACCTACTTACTGCCTCCGAACCAGCTGCTTATCCCACTCTTTGCCTTTGCGGCCTTTTCTTCCACCGTTTTATCGAACTTGTCGATGGCACTGTTGATCTGACTTCCAGTCTTCTGGCTAACCTCTCTTGCTTTTGCTTCGGCTTCGGTGAGTTTGGCTTTGGCGTCAGCAGACTAAATATTGTCAGTATCTCAATCTGCAGGATACGAGGATGCGGCTCACAGCTTGGTCAAACTTCTGGCCTGCTTGAGAAGCGATGGCCTCCCCTTTCTTCTCGGCTTCCTTTTCTCTTCCCGGGATTTCACTCTTTATCTGTGAGGAGAACTTGGAGGCATCGGCTATTCATAAGTTTAGTAAGTCTCAATGTCAAACGGGCGCACAGGCCTACCCTCGAGGTTCTTCTGAGCGACCTTGGGGTTGCCACCAGCGTTATAGAGATAGTACCCGACTCCGCCAGCTACCGCCAGGCCCGCAACAGTAAGTCCGCGGCTCGAAGACATGACGCCGAGACTCTGGGATGTGCTGAAGTGATTCAGGAACGGAGGATGTCTGGAAGTGAACTGCTCAATGGTGAGTGAGTCGAGGAATGACGATACTTAGAGAAGATGTGAGCTGGGCTAGGTACGAAACGAACCTCTGAAGCTATTGGTGAAGGTCAGCTCGGCGTTCAACAAGGGCTCGTAAAGGCAGTAGTGGTATGATTGCAGCTGCGCAGGCAATTAAACCTGGCATTGCAGGTGGTGCAGGTGGTCGGTGTCAGTGACATCATTGGCGGCATGGCGAAAATACGAGAATTCAATTCCCCGCGTCATCTGAAGACGCCAGCCACTCAGCTTTCTGTTCGCGTACGCCGACGACGTAAACACTGCACCGCCGCCCACTGCAGGTGCGCTCTTATACTTTCCCATAGAAAACCTGCCTACCAAGTCCGCAATAAACCTCTCCATAATCTAACGCATCACTTTATCATTTCCTACATACCATTAGCGCCCTGGTAAAGCAGTCTCGAAAACGAACCTCGCAATTTGGGTGCAGGCGCCACTGGTGTAGACTCTTGGTTAGCCGTCCAGGCCTTGAACCTCGACTCGGAGTTGAGGCCGGCTGAGTTGGTTCGCTGAGCGCGCCAAAGTTCCAGAGGCATGTCAGAAAATGTTTCCAAGATTCTGACTCATATTACTGCCTATGATGGATCTGCAGCTGATCCGTACGACCATGAGATCTCTCTAATCGACAGCACCCGGCCTGTGAACGAACCCCAATCCCACGATGAGCCTCGTTCAAGCTCTCCAAGCTCGAGCGCAAGAGAGTTGACAACCAAGGGAACAAGAGATTCTTTGAAGGAGCACCTTGGCCGTCGGAAGTATGCCAAGTACCAGCAGGACCGGTACCCTTCCAAGACGAGCAGTATTGTTGCTGTCGACGAACACTCATCACGGCCGGCAACAGCTCAACAGACGCCAGATGCCGGGACACAGGCTGGTACGCAGGAGGTGGATTTTGCACACGCGGCATCTGTGACAAGAGGATGGAAGCGAGCAGAGAGGAGAAAGCGAGAGTCCAGAAAGCTTAAACACGAAGTCCATGAGATTGACATACTCTACGAAAACCAGCGTGGATGGTTCTTCTGTGGCATTCCATTTTATTCGCACTCGTCTCTGCTGCCGCCCGATCCCAGTCCTTGGTCAACCAAAGATCTGAAGGATTCAGCTGTCAATATCACCAATGCCCAGGTGCCTGATCCGACCTGGGAATGGGCATGGAACAGCTGGTACGTCGACATGAGCCACGACGTAGACGAGGAAGGATGGCAGTATTCTTTTGCCTTTGGACGCAACTGGACCTGGCATGGGACACATCCTTGGTTTCACTCATTCGTCCGGCGGAGACGATGGTTACGGAAGAGAGTCAAGCGGGATGTGCATGACAATTATGGTAGGCCAGGAAGCGTGCGCGATGCCCACCATCTAAACGGCGACTATTTCACCATTCATTCCAAACGAGATCGTAGTCCAATCAGTGCAGTAGATGGCCCCGGTAAAACCGCGAGACCATCAAGCTTCGTGAGCTTCCCAAGCACAATTGATCACGACGAACCGCCCGAGGAGATCAAAGACATCGCGACCCTCCTTACGGCACTAAAGTTTGCGCCCATCGATCGAGAGAAAATTGATGTGGTCAAGAGGTTTGTTCAACAAGGCGGAGAGGAGCTAGTCTACCTCAAAGACCACATACCGGATATCATGTCCTTTCTCGTTTTCCAAAATTCCAGGAGGCAGCTCCTTTCATATCTTAAAAAGACGGCAATTGAAGCGCGCGAACACCGGAAGTCCCACGAACAACAGAACAAGCCGGAGGGGGACGCTGAAAGCCGGAGAATCAATAATCTGCTTGCTGCCGTGGAGGCTGCCGACGCTGAAATTGGAGCACTCGATTATTGGAGCGACAGGAAGCATGTATTGAAGACCAACGATGCTGCAAGTCTGGAGACCCGGCCGATAGCCACCATCTTCGATCAGCCGACTCTCAAACCAGCGGCAGATGACAACCCTGTGGAAGAGATCAAAGGAATACCTGAGAAGGCTGACATTGAAGGGGGAAACACGCAGACGATATTCAAACCTGAAAAACAGTCGTCCATTGAGGGCACGCAGGAGCGAGAGAGGGCGAGAGAAAGGGAAGACAAGGGCAAAGGTCGTGCGTATGACAGCGAGGACGATCAAGTGGAGCAAGACTCGTCTCCGCGATTGGGAACCGATGAGGTTTATGTTCCAGACCAAGACTAGTGGTCTGAGAGAGCGAAGTGCATTCTTCATTAGTTAGCGTAGGCGTTTGACTGGAGTACCTGGGCGTGGTGAGGTTGGGAGACAAGTACCTCGTACCGAGTATTCCATAGTTGGGTCTGAGGATGATCATCTGTCAAGGCCGATAATCGGTGGCTGGGGAAGCAATATAACCATATTAGGTTAGCGCAATTGCGGGTCGCGTCGCGACGCGATTTTCGATTTCCTCTTAAATGGCGAGACAGATCCAATTGCACTCGAGCCAGGAAGTATATCCAAACATACAGGAATGCCGAGCTTGTGAAACTCTCAGTCCTAGGTCTATTCACTCTTCTCGGTGCAACATACAACTCTGCTCAGTGCTCTTTGACTCTCGCTTTCACAGCCTCAGCGTAGACAGTTGATTTCGAGGCCGCACCTTCCTTCCCCGGTCTAGCGATGGCTCTTTCCGTGCGTGGAACTTCGCATCGGATCAGCAAACGACAAACGCCCATCGACACCCGCGCAAAGGTCTCTAAAGCCTCGAAATCTGCCAAACTCTCCGTCGCCCTCAGGTCGAAATTGGAAGAGGTCGCTCCCAAACCTGTGGCCCAAACCAAGAAGACTCTCAAGCATGTCCCCAAGCGCAAACGTGATGCAGTGCAGGATGACAGTGAGAGCGAGGCGGGCAGTGTGTATATCACCCAGATCAACAGCAAAAAGGTCAGAGCCCTTTGAGGCGCTTGTTGCAGCTGTGCTAACCTCTCCTCAGCCCAAGTTGCAACTACCAACGCCTCCCTCCAGCAAGTCCAAAGGTGAAAAAGAGGTCGTCGATATGGACTTCTCCCCAACCCTCACCTTTCGGCAACTTTCCCTCGACACGGATAATGCCGAGCCAGTTCCGCAGGCTCTTCCTCCAGTTTTGCAGGACTTTGTGTCACTGCACGCAGCCTTACTCAAGGCATTTGCTCTCCACCTTGTACACAATGGCCAATCCACACCAGCCGATTTGGGAAGTCTGATGAGCTCTGTCACCAGGCTTTGGAAGAAACACACCGTGACAAGGGAGGATATTCAACGGATGCTGGCCATCTACGAGTTGGACGTCTCAACACATTTCAGCGGTCGTCTCCTCAAGCACCAAGAAGGGCCCTTTAGACTCACGATGACGGGCGCCGATTTTGCCCGCTACAACATCGAGTATGTGGGTGCAGGCAGCAAGAGATCTTTCATTCCCCGGTGGGATGAGTGTAATCTACAAAAGCTGTATGAAGCCGAAATCGAGGCCTGCTGGGTCTCTCAGCGGAATAATTCTTCCTGTTGGGTCCATGGGCCAATTCAGAACTTTCCTCGTCTGAATTTCGACGTCGGCGTCGAGACCCAAGTACGCATAGCCAAAGCCGAGACAGCCCGGAGGGAGATCTTGGGGTTGGCATCCGAAGCACAAACCCGTGCAGGCGCGCAGTTCTCGCTGTACACGAGCAACGCCTCTGAGAGGAATGAGGTCAACAATCCGCAGATTGTGAAAGATCGCACACTGTCCCTCTTAGACCGTGTCAGAGCCAAAGCGCTTGTCAATTCTGCCGCGACACCTCGGAGCGCGGAAGCCACACTTCGTCGATACGCTGTCGGCCGCATTTCAGAAGTGGTCGAGATCCTCCGAATGAAACAACAACGCAAATTGAGCGCGAATTTCGTGTCATGTGTTCACTCGAGCCCAAGCAAGGTTCGAGGCAAGGTGTCGTTTACCATGAAGCAGTTGATCAACGATGTCAAAGGCAGTCTGACCGTCCCGATTGGGGATGCTGAACTCAGGATGTGTATTCATATACTGCAAGATGAAATCCCAGGAATGTGGGTGTCTATTTATACTGTCGGGACCGTTGAAAGCGTTATTCTCAATGGACCAGGACTGAGTGGTGTTGAGGTGAAGAGGATCCTTGACGAGAAAGAGGCGATGTGTTGAAGGATTGCTCAAACGCATTGTACAAAAGCCAGGGTGGTCAGAATTCTCTCGCGTACTTGTTCAGTTTTAACGGTGGCCATGGTTAATGGATATTAGCCTACGCAAGAGATTCTCAAGATAGGGGATATCTGTGTATATAATCTGTAGATAATGCACCTTGCAATGCGAGGCTTTGGCAGCCGGCGACAGGCCGAAGTCGGCAAATTGTCCAAGTGGTTGTCATCGAAAGGGCGCTTCGTTCATCCCCGATTGAACTGCGAGTTTAGCGACGTCGTGGCTCACGAAGAGAATTTATTGTCAGTATTGACTTGAAATTGATAACGACTTGGATACTCGAATTTTTCAAATCTCAAGTTTTGGGTTGATGAGACCATCTCACCAGCAGAGCAGAGCATAGCAGATTAACACTTGGCTCCTCCCTCTCCAAGTCAAGCATCGCCAACTCGTTCAAAGAGCAACAAAAAAGAGCCGCGAACAGAACCGAGAATGTCTGGCGGAGGTCCAGTTCCGGTGCCTGTAAAGGGCGATGATCCCTCGATCCTGTGTATGGAAGACATCAAAGCAATTGCAGACGCAAAGCTGCCAGAGGTTGCAAGAGGTAATGTTTATTTGTTGGGTTTAGTTTATATGCCTTGGTCCATCTTCCCCTTCGTCCTCTGCTGCATCTTCGCCTTACATCTAACACGTCTGAGAGCGTTCAAGACTTCTTCAACTCCGGCTCAACCTACCAAACCACGATTGCCGAAAACAGCTCCGCCTTCTACAAGTACCGTCTCCGCTCGCGCGTCCTCATCGATGTCTCCCAGTTGTCCACCTCGACCACCTGTCTCGGGCGGACCGTCAAGTTTCCCCTGTGCGTGTCGCCCGCAGGGATCCAGGCCATGGCTCATCCGGACGGGGAAGTGGCGACGGCCCGGGCGTGTGCGAAGGTCGGCATCAACATGGGGATCTCGAGCTTTTCAAACTACTCAGTAGAGGACGTCGTCGGGGCATCCAACGGCGGCGTCAACTATGCCATGCAGATGTACACCATGAAAGACCGGGCCCTACAGGAGCGCATCATCCAGCGAGCTGAAGCGGCGGGCTGCAAAGCCATCCTGCTCACCGCCGACTCGCCTGTGCTGGGCGTGCGGTACAATGAGTGGCGCAACGACTTTCGGACCCCCCAAGGACTCGGTTTCCCCATCCTTGAGTTGACGAGTGAGATGATCCGCAAGCAGACGCACGATAGCGGCTTCACGGCCTTCAACGACGACTCGCACCACTGGGCCCGCGACATCCCGTGGCTGAGAGAACGGACCAAGATGCAGATCTGGATCAAGGGCATCGTCACGGCCGAGGACACAGAGTTGGCCATTCAACACGGCTGCGACGGCATCATTGTCAGCAACCACGGCGGACGACAACTCGATGGCGTCCCCGCGACCATTGACGCATTGGTGGAATGCGTCAACGCCGCCCAGGGACGCATCCCAATCCACATGGACGGAGGCATCAGGAAGGGAACAGACATCTTCATCGCCCTCGCGCTGGGGGCTCAATGCGTCTGGGTCGGCCGACCCGCCATCTGGGCGCTTGCGCACAGTGGACAGTCAGGCGTCGAGAAGATGCTGGAGATGCTCTACGACGATTTCCGCCGGTGCATGGCGCTTTGTGGATGCAACAGTGTCGACGAGATCAAGAGGAGCTGTCTGAGCAGGATGGGCCTCGACGGCGTCTTGAGGCGTATGGAGTAGTTAATGACAGCTGGCTCAGAGTAGACCACGAGCGAGGTATACGGTACGATATAATCGGTATACAATGGCTGGATGCCCAGCGACTACTCGGTACAAATAATGCGTCCGTAGAAACAATGGTATACAAGCAACTCACCATCGAAGAGAACTCGGTACAACAACAGCATTAGTGGTTATCGAGGTCCTTCCATCTGATGATAGGGACTTGCATCCACCCTCCCGCCGGCCCAGGTAGTCCATGCACCTCTGATACCCTACTGGGGCCTACCCATGCCAGCCATGCTTACATGCGAAAGACATGAAACACTCTGCGCCTCAAAACCCCATCCATCACCCACGGGGCCGAACCATCCGTGCACAAGATCCCAATTCACCCATCCTCTGCTCTTGGTGGCATATTCGACCGAGACAAAGAGAAGGTGGGGAGAAGGTACAGTTGTTGGAAAAGGGACCTTCGCGGTCCTCTTCTTTATTAGGCATTAAATTACTAGATTAAATTTTCGGGTTGCCTTGCGCCTCGTGGGATTCCAGTCCCTGGAGCATCTCATCAACCTAATCCAGGCATATGTCAATGCCGTTACACAACATCTCATCACTCGACCAAGCAGCTTCCGTCAATGCATCGAGCCGCTGTGATCGTCAACCCACAACCATGCAGGCCTGTTGGGGGCGATGTTGCAGGCATGGGGTCTCAACCATGTGTGAACGTGGCTGGGGCTGTTGTAGAGCCGAATGTTGCTGACGGACATGGACATGGATGGCTGATGTTCAAAGGTTGTTCTCTTCTGGTGTCTTGTCGCAATGGTTGGCTGTATGTCCATTTCCAGGATCATCCGTGATTTTGATATGGATTTCGCCCTGCAGACATTTCGTGACCAACCATGTCTCTGACCAGCTCCTAATTCTCACAGCTCATTCAAACTCATTATCCGAACGCGTTCTAGAAGCGAATGTAGACTCCGATCCTTCCTCCTTCTTCCTTCCCCCGTCTTCCTTCCCCCGTCTTCCTTCCCCCGTCTTCCTTCCCCCGTCTTCCTTCCCCCGTCTTCCTTCCCCCGTCTTCCTTCCCCGTATCCCGTGTTGGACCAAGCGAATGGCATATCGGTCGTATCTCGATATCTTTATTGTACAAAAAGGGTGTGCAAAGCGAGTGTAATGCATTCATCCAGACGGTAAACAGTAGCCGCTGGACGACAAACAGGCTGCTGGAAGCCACATCGCTCAAACATTCCAAGATTAAACGCCAGTGTGAAATCAGAATATGCTGGAGTCCAGCAAAAACGCCAAAACCGTGGGGTGATAGCAGGCCGGTTCTGCGTTGCAAAGCCTTCCCAATTCACAACCCCAACCACGTCCCAGTCCAAAAAGAAAAACCTCGTGCTGGCGACTGGGGGGGTCCCCACGTGTAACTCCACGCCAAGCCAGCCTCATAAACCGTGTCCGGAGCAAATAGGACAGGGTTCGGCGAGGTCCTTGAGAAGTGGTCTGGTCGGGGAAAGGGGTAGTCGCAGTGGTCGTTGTATTACAGTAGAGGCTGTTCTATGTGCAGAAATCCAGAAAAATTGAGCGCTCATATGCAAGGTTCCTGATCCGTATGCGTCTTTGATTCGTAACAGAAACGCCAGGTTAAAGGTACTGTAGAGTTCATAGAAGCCTTGGAGGGTTCATATCAAATGGTGTAACCATGTCATCTTTCGTAATTCGAATATGCGTCCGTCCAAGGCTTGGGGCTCTCCTCGGTCGGGCTCAACGAACCGGAAGAAATCGAGGACGAGGAGCCGATGGTCCACTCGTCGCTGTCGGGGCTGCTGCCATCGAGGCCAGCAATGCCATAGCTATAGTCGTTCTGGACTTCACCGATCTCGACGTAGTCGTAGTCCCATCGGTACCGCTTGTCAGGCTGAAGTCTCGGCAGGAACTTAGCCTTTGCGAAGTAGAAGATGACACCTGCCATCAGGCTCCCAGCTACCAGATCCACAGCGTAATGATGCGAGAGATACATGGTTGACCACCACAGCCAAGCCGCGTAAAACGCCCACAGCGGGGTGTATCGGGGAAAGATGTGGCTCATGAACAGCGCCTCGAGAGTGGCGGTCGCTGCATGCAGTGACGGAAAGGCACCAAAGACCATTGGAGAGGCGGTAAATCCCGAGGTATACATATCGATTCCGAGCAATGCATCAATACGAGCTAGACCGGCGGGCGAGCCTTGCATGGAGTAGTTGGCTGGTGCCAGGCCGTACATGTTCTCGTACCACGGAGCGGAACATGGAAATAGGACCTGGATGATGACTCCGGCGAGATTCATGTACCCAAAGCTGAATCCAAAGACTGGAAGAGTCGTGGGTGGACCAAAGACGAAAATAATGGCGGCAACCACGAAAGGACCACCAAAGTGACCCAGTCCATAGGGGAACCAAGCCATGAGATCCAGGGCCGTATTCTTGTGGGCGGAGAGGATATTGCTGAGGTTGGCACCATAAAGAATGTTTTCGAGCGCGGGGAGGACTTTGACCCAGATGGGAGGTCGCCAGGAAGCCGGGATGAATCTGTGCGTGTGGAAAATCAACACTTAGTATTTTCTTCACTGAATGGGAGATTGGGGGCAGAACAAGGCGATTTTCGCCAAAACACACGAACAAACTTACCTGCAGGCATAGAAGAAAATGAGGTATGCGGCAATAGGTGTAAAGGGTCGGAAGAATTGTCGAGTAACGGGAAATATGAATGAGGCGAGGAGGAGTGTAGCGACCGCCGTCTTGACCAAAGGACCCGGGTACTCAATGATGCTCAGCGAAAAAATGCCCACCACCGCGAGAAACAGCCATTGCCCGTCATAAATCGACCATCTATGATTCTGTAGTGACCGTAATGTGTCGGCAGGAGAGAACGAAGTCTTGAGGGAGGCGAGCGTGGATGCAGGTGACGATCGGTTGCGGAGCTTGGATCTCAGCCTGCGCCGCAGCCTGTGAGGGACGAGAAGCTGTAGGGATTTCCATGGGATCTGTATTTGAATCTGCTTCTTTTCTGCGTCCTTCCAGGACGGCAGGGAAGCTTGCATTGCACCTGTGTCGGGTGCCTAGTGGGAAGTGAAGTCAGGGCAGGCTGGGCGAGCGAGTCTCGTGCGCGAAATTTGGACTTTGGCGTTGCGGTAGAAGAGTCTCGAGGCGACGGCGAGGGGTAGAGATTCGAGACAACGAGGGTAGAACGCGGAGAGGGTCGAGCAGAGGATCCGAGGAGGCCGGAAGAATGATGATCAGAAGGGGAAGAAGAAAGAAGATATGGAAATCAGTCAAAGAGGTACGAGAGTATGGCAGTGGTTGAGGGCTTAGGTGAGCACTGGAGGAAGATAGAGACGATGTGGATGTCTGCGGATCGACTTGGTGCGAAAAGGAAGCAGCCCAGATGAGCAACGGGCTCGCGGTTCGCTCTTCCACAGAATGCCGGCCTCTCTGTCGCTTGTATCGCCCAGTCGAGAAGGTCAAAAGGTGGATAGGCACGCAAATGGATACGATCAGGCCGGCCCAAGGAAAATACGCCCTAAGCCCAAGCCGTCCTGGTAGGCGAGTCTAAAGTGGCTCAGGCCTTGTCGCTCGCCTTCGGGGCCTTCGGGGCTCTTTTTGTGAGAGACTCTTGCGCCCAACTGGTGGCTTTTCGGGGATGTCCAGCTCCACCACACCCGCTCTCCGCCGCCTAAAGCGCAGAGTTTGCGCCCCTTTCGCGATCAATGCCTATGAGAAAAAAATCCCTCTACTGCATTCCTCGACGTCACTATGAGCTGCCAAAGTTCACCGACAGCTTGGTTGCAGTGATGTAAACTCACATGTGATAGCAGTCATGACGACAAGACTCAATGGAGTACCCTATATACTGTGGTTTCCTATCTGTCCTGAATGCTAATTTACTCTGGCTAGGACAAGCACACTATCAAGAAGAGGGCCTGGGAACAAGGTGTAACCCGAACACGAAGCTGGAGCGCGGGACCGGGGATGATTTGTGCATTAAGCATTACTTGTAAGCATTGAGCATTGGAGGCGACCGCCCCGGGATGAGCGATGGGTACCCGCGTGATTAATGGCAATCTCCCCCCCAGTGTGAAAATTCTTGTGTGTCTGGTCATTCTGTCATTTTCAGCAAAAGCCCTGGTGTCCCCTCAGTCAACGCCTTGTCAGACCATCCATCCTCGTATTTCTGGGGCCTTCACCCTTCTCCCCCTCCAATTTCCCCTTTCCGCAATCGAAAGAGAGCGTTGTCTGCTCAACAACCAATGTGATCGACACAGATAAGATCATACCAGTATACCGAGACCTGACCTCACCATCGAAATTACCCAGTCCACTCCCCACGACACAACGCACGTGAGATACTGGTGCATAATAAAAAAAATGCAGTTTCACAAAGAGCTTGCCTTTCCGGCCACAGCCGAGCCTGCAGAATGCACGAGGGAGCGAGAGCTGAAAATAACGACCAATCAAGAGATGTTTTTACGAGGTCAACTTGCATACACGTAGAAATTTCTTTGCGTTGCGCTGCGATAGGCTAGTTTGACGCCCATGTTGTCGTTGCTTCGGCCGATGCGCAAAGACCCTGACCGAGCATCGCTGACACTCCCAAGTCACCCCCATTTGCGGAGTAATCACGATGTGCTTGTTGCAAGGTATGGGCACGGGCCATCGGCAGCCTGAACAGTGGACACAGTGACATAGTATCGAGAAGTTGGTCAATGCTCCGTATCCGGATATTGGTGCAGGAATTATCAAGCATCTTACAGAAGCGTTGCGACGAATGGGTCGCTTGAAACAGGATGACAGTTTAGCAGTGTCATTTCTCGTTCCCTTGAATTGGGATAGAAAATGCTATCTTGCCCTTTTGGTTCATGGCCATCTAGGCAGATTGGCTTGTGGAGCATTTGCGCATCCATCGCGCCATGTACTGTGGCTCTTGAGATCTGATCGAAAGCGTCCATCTGTACTTCCGTTGAATCATGTCGTCCTCATACATCTTTGGTTCAATTCCTGGCAGCCATTCTGTCTGGCATCTGAACTGAGTCTGCTGTGCATATGTTCCTCGCCAAACCATTCCACGTTCACGGCTCTTGCGCCGACGGCGAAGAGGATTGCCAGAAAATAACTCCTTCTTCTCGAGATGCTCAATAATGAGACTTCTTACGATCTGCTTTGCGAGGAGGTGGTCCGTGACAGCGGAGTCTGCGCCGATGTTGTGCGAGACAGGTTGTTCTGGTTTGACCCGTGTCGCGAGAGACTAGGAACCGACTGCGCTGAAGACGATGAGCGCGAAAACCTGCCCATCGACAAGTCAGCATTGCTTCCTGATATTTCACATGCTCTTGTTTGACCGAGGTGGCGCCACTGAACATTAATGAAGAACAATTCACACGTACGGGTTCCTCTTCTCCGCTCCAGGCGTCCCCGAAGGCGTCTTGCTTCCCTGTCCCGATCCTAGCGCCGGAGATTGAGACGAGTTGTTCCAGACTTTTGTCAAAACACTGCGTTGGAATTCCCAGGTCAGTCCTCTCTTGCACTTCCGAAGACAAATTCTCGAGCGCATGTGTTCGTGCCTACCTCTGCGCCGCATCCTCCTGTTGTTCCCGTGTCACTTCTTTCACCCCGACTTTCATCCCGTCACGACTGAATGAAACGTTCTTCCTTTCCAGTTTCTGCCGCGTCTTGTGTCCGACATCATGAGCGATCGAGTAGGCCACAAATCCGATGGCTGCGACAACGGCAACGAGGACAATCAGGATGATGAGGGCGATGAGGTTGCCTGCTTTGGCCATTGTGAAGAGGAGATAGACGTGGTGTCAGGAACGTGGCCCAGAGTCTTCGTGTCAACAGCAGTGGCCTGCGTGATATAGGTTCTTTTGTGTGGGTAAACAGGTTCGGTGTAGACTGGGGGCGCAACGTTCGTCTGAAACGTGGTGTGAAGATTTTGGCCCTTGATATGCTACACAGAAATGAGGTTTCGCACCACAATCCTTCGGTGCGTTCTGGCCCCTGGGGGTCGTCCCCTTTGTCGATCACCTGTGAGCCCTCCTTATGCACCTTGAGGGGGCGAATCTGAGTGTAGTCGTCCTTGGCAAGAAGGATGAGAGGCTTATGCGCCACAGCTGAACTGTGGCTCCTGTGGCTTCGACCGATAATCTCTGCTTCATTGGAGAGCAGAGCGATGGCCCCAGCATGGCAAAACAAGCCACTCCCACATGGCATGTGATAACTCCCTAATTCGGATGGGTCTGTTCTTCGCAGTAATTTTACTCGTACAATTCTACTTTGATTCGTAATTCTCAATCCGTCTATACTGGGGGGTATTCTCACCTGAAGGGACCGTGCTATTGTGCCACTCGAAAGAGACACACAGGTGCACAATCCACGGCGCCCGAAGCTTCACCATGCAACAACAAGAACGCCCAATTGCCTTAGTGTACAGTTTCCAGCTTCCATCATTAGGTTCATTCCTCATTATAGATCTTCACCTTCTCACTGATCTCCCAGATCCTGCTCTCATAGCTCTCCTCAATCTGCTCACCCTTTCCCCCTGCAACTCGGAGGATCAAGTCGTTCAAGCTACTTCTACCCAGGATATCGACGTGGTCGCCTGTATTCGGTCCGCCACGAGGGCTGAACCGATCTGGCTCGTGCGGCATCTCAAAGGTCGTGATTTTGATGTTTGCAGGATTATACCTTTTGATTTCTCGCCACCCTTTTGCGCACATGTATCCGGTGGAAAGGAGGTTGACAGTACCGTCACCTTCACCAAAGACGACCCCATGGTCAACGCTGCCGGCCTGCTGGAGACGGCCATTGGGAGAATTAACACTGGTATCGATGGAGACGTTGATGTACCCGTTCAGTGAGTGGCCGTGCTCCTTGTAGAAGTATGAGCGCTCAGTAGGCTTGCCGATACCATAGAAGCAGTAGATTTTCATGTCAGGCGCATATGGAAGTCGAGACTCTAGGGGATTCACCCAGGTAAGAGGGTTGTTTTCGTTTTGTTCGACTTCGGCTTTCGTATGGGCGATGCCATGAGAATACGAGTGCTTGATTTGCTCCGCATACCAAGGCTCTGCTATATGCATAAGATAGTCAAAGGCTTGTGTCATTGTGAGATTCTTGCGCACGGGCTCCGTAAGATTGCCACGCGGCTTGAACGAGATGAATGTTCCGTGCGTCTTGTTCTGTATTGGAGGCGGCAAATCGTCTGGAGCCCACGTAGCATTGCCCCATACCGCATCACCGCCTTTGGGCAGCATCGACGATATACCAGGCATGGCGCGGAAGATCTCTGCGCGGTCTTCCTTGGATAAGAACTTCTCCAGACCGTAGACAGCAAAGGCATTGAGTTGAGCAGTGTCTTTCATCTCGCCGGAAAGTACTGCTGGAATGTCTTTTGCTGTTCCGAGCATGCAACCAGAGATGTTGATCCATGAGTCGATATGTTTGTTAACCCACCGGGAGCCTCCTTTACCATGATCCTTGTGTTCTACCCACTTCATAAAGTAGAAAAGAACTTGGCTGCCCATAGAATGCGAGACGAGGACTGCCTTCTTACCAGTTGTCATTTGTGCCACCTCGATGTAGTTCTTAAGCCGCGTGAAGTATTGATCCCTGCGCTCCAGGTTGGCATAGGACAGGCGCCAGTCATAAGCAGCCGTGAAAGCATTTGTCGGATCATATCCGATGGTGGCGAGATTTTCCAGAATTTTGTTCCAAATCCAATACCCGGTAATGAAGAAATCGGTGGCATCAAAGCCTTGCGCTGCTCGTAGCTTGATGTCTGGAGGATCAAGTCCTGTCTCTTTGTCCAGCATGATGTGCTTCTTCCAGGCAGCTTGGTCCATGACGAGAGCTCTCATCATGGACCATGAACCCCACAGCCGCTTCCGAAAGTACTGCCTGGACTTTTCGCCCGTGGACCAGGACTCCAGTCCCGTAGATATCACTCCAGGCACCATAATGACGGGATGGTGGGCTTTCACTCCCTGGGAGAGCAGATGGAGACCAACGGAGAACGAGTCATAGTTGACGACATCCCGTTCAGCTCTCGAGAGGTCCTTCACATCATTCACTATGCCTATAGGAATGACATCCAGCAGACTGTCTAAATTGACCTCCAGCAATCCTTCTAATTTGATAACATCTTGCGACTGAGCAAACAGTAAAGCCAACAATAAGCCTAGCAAGCCGCCCAGTCCAAATGTGATGCCGGATCTTCTTTTACTGTGTCTCCTCTTCTTGAGTTGTTCCAGCTTCTTACTGGAGACCAGCTTGACCTCTTCGTTGGGATCTGGCGTACCATCGCGACTAGGTTCGGGGGAGGGTGTAGGTGACTCGTTGATGATGTTGGCAATGCGGCGGCGGAGAGAGGACATGTTTGAAAGTACAGCGCCTCGAGCAAGCAGTGGACTTGCATGGAGGCACGCGATAGTATAATATTCCAGGGGTGGGCGCGGATTCTTCGGGGTATGGGTTGCTGCTGAGTGTGCAATTAAATCATCCTGGCCTGGCCCTCTCACATGTTTCGTCATCGGCGTTTTCTAGGGCGAGAGATCTTCAGGAACAAATCTTCTCCATGCGATTCGCTTTCCACCTCCAATATGGCATTCTTGACCACACCTTAGAAGCCAGAATACCATGAGCGGCAATGCCGCTGCTGCTGTCGAGTCGCTCAGCGGCAGCAAAGTCAGCGCGGTCTCTGCCAGTGCGCACTTCCAAACAACTCCTGCCGACATCCACTACCTACAATACTCACTAGAGAAGGAAGCCGAATACCTTCCTCAGATTCGCGAACTGATCTCCAAAGACCTCTCTGAACCCTACAGTATCTATGTCTACCGGTACTTCCTCTACCAGTGGCCTGAACTCTGTTTCATGGCCGTTGACGCCAACGATGACAACAGACTCGCCGGAGTGGTGATCTGTAAACTAGAGCCACATCGAGGAGGACCATTGAGAGGATACATCGCCATGCTGGCCACGAAGGACAAGTTTCGGGGCAAGGGCATCGCCACAACGCTTGTCAGCAAAGCGATGGATTTGATGATTGAGAAAGACGCAGACGAGATCGCGTTGGAGACCGAGGAGACCAATACAGCGGCCATGAAGTTGTACGAGCGACTGGGGTTCTTGAGGAGCAAGAAGCTGCATAGGTACTACATGAACGGCAACAGCGCGTATCGCCTGCTGCTTTATCTGAAAGAGGGGGTTGGCAGTATTCTGACACAGGACGAGTTCAATGGTCCTGGTCTGGAAGTACAAGACGAAATGAGATACCATCATCGCTATCAAGAATCTCCGTAGGATGTATTAAGTCGTGGCATTGTCTGAATCATTAGAGACAACCGCCTATCCACTCCTCCCACCTCCTTACTCCTTTGCCCGCTTCTTCTCCTCTGACTGCTCCTCCCAAGACGTCTATCTTAATGTCATACTCTTCCGCCATCAATTCAAAACTGAACTTGTCTTCGCCACCACCACCTAGAATGTCTTCCTCTGCATCGGTATCTACGTCTTGGCCCACAGTACCGAGACCTTTGCTTCTGGAAACACGTACCCGTTCAATCTCGGCCTGTAGGCGTTCCTTGACCGCACCTGTCGGTAATGCGGTGAATAAATCCTGCTTATTGGCCGCGATGAGGACGGGTAGTGCGATCTTGTTTTTGCCTCGAGTTTTTCGTCTCTGAAGGACCAGTAGTGTATCGTGGAGGTATACAGCAGTGTCACGAGATGTGGAAGAGTCACTAGTGTCCAGAACACTTGAGTCAACCACAAATATGACCCCGCGGAGGGCAGGATTCTGGATGTGTGATAAGGCCTGGTCCGACCTGAGCTTTCCATGGCCGGGGGTATCGATCATTACATATGGTGTCGATTGTTTGTCTTTCAGGCTGACATCATTATCGGAGCGATATTTGTTGGACCCCAAGGGGACGGAAGGCGGAAGTAGTAAGCTGACGGAGGAGGATACTTGGGAAGTGCGGGTGAGTGCTGCTTCTGCTTGGGAATCTTCTTGTTTGGAGGATCGTTTTTGTAGCTGGACATCCTGTTAGTCAAGTAGGTTGACAAGAGCCCGACCGGGCAGAATCTCACCAAAGAGACCAGAGAAGTCTTGCCTGCGCCGCTGGAACCAAGAAGGAGGAAACTTGGGACGACTCTGGCACGAGCAGTCTGGGTGTAGAGGTACAGGTGGACAAGTAGTGGCAGGGTTATTGTGACCAGGAATGCGATGAGGATGACAACAGGATCGCCGGACAAGAGCCTCGTAGCCCAGCCATCCGTAGATGACCAGCCCATATCGAACAAGACTGGCCGAGGCAGATTGAAGAAGGACCGTTCAAGATGGCACAGTGTCTCCCTCACGAACGCATGACGCAAATAAAGCGGCTGAGAACAAAGAATTACCAGTGGCTGATAGGCGGGGTCGGAGTGAGACGTTTATAGTGTCGTGCCTTGCATACGATCATCTGCTATTTGCGGATTGGGCTGGGCCTCGTCCCAAATCGTAAACTGCGCTCACACGGAGTCCTTGGTAACCAAATCCTCGTCTTCGTCACAACACAATTCTTACTGCGTTTTACTTTGCATGTTTCTTCTCCTTGCCTGTCCCATTCCGACCTCAACTTCGCCCACGAAATGATTCTACGGAGCATCTATCTCCTGGCGGTTGCCATCATCCCTTTTACGCGTGCTGATGTTCAAGTCGTCGCACCCCAACCCGGGGACAGTATCACCGGACTCAATCTGCAGATACAATGGAAAGACTCAGGCAACTCACCTCCTCTCTCCCAACTCGCCAATTATCAACTCTTCCTGTGTGCAGGAGGTAACGATGAGTCCGCCTACGTAAGAACACAGAGCAGTGGAAGACGGGAATATGAGGCTGACTGCGTGTGCCCAGATTCCGATCGCAACACTTGTTGAAGAAGGAACCTTTACCACGGGCAACTCAATCACTATTACCTTGCAGCCGGGTACTGGTGCTAATATTCCCAACGCCTATTTCTTGAAATTCGTGTCCGCCGCTACAGGAGGCACTGTCATCAACTTCTCCGATCGTTTCTCTCTCAAAAGCATGACGGGCACATTTCCGGCCGTGGTACAGCAAGGGTTGAGGACTGTTACTGGTACTGCCGGCCCAGCCGACGTCAACAACGTCCAAGCCCCTCAAGCGGGCGCTGGTCCAAACAACCCATCTGTCGGAGACGCTGTCTATAGTACCCCTTACACCATGCAGACCGGGACAATCCGCTATGCCCCCATGCCTCCAATGGCCCAAACAAAGATCACTGCGAAGAATGCTTCTCCTTTGTGGCCAACCAGCGCATATACAGTCTACCAAACCATTGCCGGCACCCCAAATGCCGTCACAACGAACACCTTGGCCCTGACATTCAGCGTTTCTAGTCGCGAGAATCCTGTAAGATCCCCTCAATACCTTCTAAGAGACCATCTGCTGACTCTTCCAGGTGGCTGCAGCTGGTCAACCGACCGACTTAGCAATGCAGAAGTTCCTTAACCGCTGGAAGGATTGAAAGTCAACGAGCAAAACAATCACATTATGAAAACATCAACCTGCATGGTTCGTTGCGCGAGTGTGATATAGTTAAGTTTATGCCCAGGAGAATGGAGTTTTGGTCGGATCTGGGTGTCGATTAAATGCACTGTGTGCCTTTTCTGGTTGATGGAAGTGGGATCTATATGTGCCTCCAACGCCTTGCTGAACGATTCTTGAGTTAAAACTGTTGGAGTACCACAGCCAATGTCACCGGTATATCTCATCAAACGGTCTCGTGTCCCGAAAACAGCTGTCCCACACTTCATTGACAACCTTGACTGCTTGTACGTCGTCTTTGCAGTTCGGTCGACCCATGACTGACCGTATCGCTCGCCGTCGGACGCAGTCCTGGTGATGGTTCGTGAAAGAGAGGATCTTGTTGCGAAAGAACTCGTTGGCCCAGCGACATTCACCGCTGAGGTTGCTTGCCCGAATCTGCGTGCACTAGTTAGCTTGGATATCTTACAAGGTCGGCAGATCCTGACCTCCGAACACGCCGCATGTCTCAGATCATCCTCAAGGGTCAAGTTCGTCTTGAACCGCAGGTGGTCATATGCATGCACCATCTCGTGTGCCAGTACATCCTCCAGGACAGACCGTTCCTGCACATAGTTTGCACATATCTTGATGCCGTATTTATGGTCAAAGCCACCTTGCATTGCCTCCTCGTCGCCTCTGCACGTTCTGCAGTGGATGTTATGCGGTCCCAAGTCACCACCCAATTTGTGAATGTTCTCATTCATGAATCGGATTATCGGCGAATATTTCAATAAATAGTCCCGGCTCTCTTCGCAGCGTTTGCAATCGAATGCGCTATATCGATCGTCCGCATCGGCCCAGTACTTTTGCGCTCCTCCGGGAGACATGCGCCCGGTAATCATGCGGAAGAAATTTACTGAACGATTCCACCAGGTGTTGCTGGGGAGGAAGTCTGAAGCATCTTGCTGGGAAGGACTAGAGGACGAGGTGGAGGAGGGGTGGTCAGCCATAACGAGGGAGCTTTGATCTAAGGCCTTGGAAGAAGAGGGAGAACAAACAAGAAGCAGAACTACCCATTCAAAGAACAAAGTGACACCGAAGCTGTAGACCAAAGGGGAAACTTGCGATGATTGACCTTGGAGGTCCTCCCCCCTCATGCGCCAAGCTCAAATCTGACTCGCTCACTTATTCTTAGGTTTGCATGCTCATCCGCCTTGTCAATAAAGTCTGATTGGCAAAATTTTCGGAGAAAAGAATCATCTCTGTCACAGCCTTGTGTACTTGTCTTGAAGGGCGTAGGCCCGAGTCTTCCTTTTCGTACCTCCCTTTGACTCAAGATGAGCCACCCCGACTTCGGCATTTGGAGTCTCAGCGTGGTGCTACAAGTACAACTATCATATCTTCAGAAAAGTTTGAAATCGAAACAATGAGGGCTGGAAAGCATTTGACGATCGTCATTAAAATTGGTAAAGACGCTACTTACCGGTGATGCCCTATCTATTTGGGAACGTCAAAAAGAAGAGGTCAACAAGGACGAGGCTTACTGTAGTACTGGCGATAGGGACTTCCTCCATTGTCGACGAGACCACCCACGAACCCATCATTTCGATTCTCGCTCAGATTGTAGAGACGGCCGTCACTTTAAGGCGAGATGGGCATCGCGTCGTCCTTGTGTCGTCCGGGGCCATCGGGGTCGGGCTACAGAGGATGAATATGCCCAAGAGACCGAAACATCTGGCTCAAATTCAGGTAGGTTGGCAGACGAGCCCATTTCTCTCATTATGTCTCTCAGTATCTCGAGATCGCCGATTTTAACAACAAGCTAAATCATGTCTTGTCAACTTCAACAGGCCCTTGCTGCTATCGGTCAGTCCCGCCTCATGTCGATCTGGGACTCCTTCTTTGCACATAGGAACCAGCCCGTGGCCCAGATCCTGATCACACGCAATGACATCGCCGACCGCTCTCAATATCTCAATGCGCAGAACACGCTCGCCGAGACCTTATCGATGGGGGTGATACCCATAGTCAACGAGAACGACACGTTGGCGGTGTCAGAGATCAAATTTGGCGACAATGACACTTTATCTGCTATCGCCGCGGCCATGGTCCATGCAGACTATCTATTCTTGATGACTGATGTAGACTGTCTATACGACAGGAATCCCAGGAAGTTTGTCGACGCGAAGCCAATCCTCGTGGTTGACGACATCGATGCTCTACAGGTGGATGTCTCGTCTCAAGGGTCGGCGTTGGGAACGGGTGGTATGGCTACGAAGATCGTCGCCGCGCGACTAGCGACTGCCACAGGTACGAGCACGATCATCACAAAGTCTTCAAAACCAGGGAATATTGCCGCAATTATACGCCATCTCCACCCACCTGTAGAGGTCGATGGTGAGACTGGCACAATGCTTTCCGTACCAAGTATCCCGCCACCTTTGCATACACGCTTCCTTCCGTCCTCATCTCCAATCCGCAACCGCGCATTTTGGATCCTCCACGGCCTCGCTCCCCACGGCACACTCTACATCGACCGCGGTGCCTCCGTCGCGTTGGCGAATAAAGCCGGCTTGTTACCCGTCGGGATCGTCGATGTGGAAGGGACATTCGCTCAACAGGAAGCCGTCCGCTTGGTTGTCGTGGACAAGACACCACTGGGTAGCTTATCTCCCATGGGCAATTCTAACTCGATCTCCATGCAGTTGGTATCGAGGGAAGAAGAGATCGGCAGGGCGGTGGTGAACTACTCATCCGCGGAGATCGCGAGGATCAAACGGCTTAGAAGTTCTGAGATCAGAAATGTCCTGGGATATGCCGATAGCGAGTACGTTGCATACCGGGAGAATGTAAGTCTGCATGCGAGTGCCAGCGGCGATAAGAGCAGGCCGGATACTCCGAGTGGACCACGGACACCAACGAAAGAGAGAACGCCGGAAGCCAGTGTGGTGGACTTGAAAAGTTGGAAGGTCGAGTAAAATACAGAACACTATGGCCCGGACATTGTCGACCACACAGACGATCATGTTCCCTTGGACGCGACATGAGGCAGAACGAAGAATGAGTTTTGGTTTTGGTCATGGCGTGGCGTCATATGATCTGCATATGCTTGGGGCGTCTTGATACCGGGGACAGTAAGCAGGGGTGCATATCTATAGAGATGGTGTCAATGTTGGTCGAATATTTCCACTAGAAAGGAGCGGCTAAGTAAGTGATCGACAAATAGCGGACAAACAGCAAGCCTCAGATCCGGCTTCGCCAGTGCTCGAGAGTGTCGAGACAGTGCACAAGCCTCAGCTTGTGACCATCGTTTCGGCCCTAAGATACCCCGTACAAGTTTGATCGTACAAAATCCCGCCCGTAGCGAGAGAAAAAGTTCACAAAGCCGACGCCTGAAAGGATTTCCAACAAGTAGCAGATCTCAGCAGAGAAAGCCAGAAAGAATCACCTTGGGATCTATACCACCAGAGACCTATCCGGGGCGGCTTTCGTGCTAAGCCCACATCGTTGCCTGCACGCCTCGAATCCATCCTGGCTTCCCGTCCCGATGGCCGGGATGCGCAGACCTGTGGCCGTCCAGTTCCCGCCGGTGAGGTTGATGAATGGCATCACCTGCGTACCAATGTCCTTCGGCATCATGAAGAACGCCTGTGCGATGTTCAATGTTGCTGGGTCGGCGTCGTTGAGAAATGAGTAGAGCTGATTGTTTCCGCAGCCTGGGAAATCGTCAGGAAAAGCCACAGTCGTTTGGCACGAGAGTAGACGCACCCATATTGTACATAGAATGCACACTGGCCTGGGGAAAGATGGTCATCATGCCCGGGGTCAAGACTTGCTGTACCAGCCGTGCCCCATTCTCTTGCACCATGTACGTATGGGTTGTTCCACTCACTGCAACGACCAAGTTGTGGGCTCTATGCAAGTGTGGTGCAAGCATCGCGCATGGCCCGAGATTGAGCTGCGCCACCGTCGCCCCAATGGTGGAGAGCACAGGCCAGGTCGCTGCATTTGCGTTACAGACGCTACCCGGCTTCCAGGAATACACCGGGTTCGAGGAAAAGTTGTAGAGAAGCTGCTGGTCCGAAAGCATGTGGAGCCGGTCACTCATGGTCGCCGCCATCTTCAAATTCGCAACCAATGTTTGATCCACCGTTTGGTCAGCGGCCAGAATGGGCAGTGGTGCGATGAAAAGAACGATGGCGGAGACGGATCCGACGCACGCCGAGAGCAGCATCGTAGGAGGTTTCTTGAGGACACAGATATAACTGATGATGAATGTGGCTATAGTTGTGATGAGGGCTGCTAGAAACAGGAAAGGCGACGGTCATAAAACCTGTGGATAGTCTCGATATCGGTCCAAATGCTTTGCTCCAGTACCGACAGTCTGGATTGGTCAAGCAGAACCAGAAGATTGGGTCTGAGCATGACACAGACATGGGTTCGATCGTTCTTATGTGCTTTTGCTTTCCAGCTTACCGCTGTTCCAGGCACTTGGATCCGTTCCATCGTTTTCTCCCTTTGAAACTCCAGGGACGTAAGCCTTCCGAACAGCAAGTCAGGCTCTGTGCAAAGTCGAAAGTTCGCAGTATTTTCTAAACTGGTGGTGGAGGTCCACAAGATATCATTGGGCATTTTCGTTCGTTGGTCCGCTTTGAACAAGTCCATTCATTTGATACGAATTCGAGCACTCGCTTCCGTTCGCAACGCATTCCCACCGTATCAAGTCCTGCATCGTGGCCGGATGTCACCACCAACTCACATCACGGAGAGGAATGGTAGGGGAGGATGCTACCAATGTGCAGAGAAGGGAGCCAGATAACAGGAATCGGGCAGACAGCTATCCGGCGAACGGTGTGAAAGAGACGGGTAATCGCAGGAACGGGGCCCTGTGCCCTTTCCAGGGTCAAAAATAGTAGAAGAGATTTTCGAGAAACCGGAGGTTATTGTGAGGCTCTGGGTCCGTGAGACGACTCAACGTAAAGGGGTGGGTCGAGGAGCAGCGAGGTAGAGAGAGGAGTATTGATTAAGTGGCAAAGCATGAGGTTCCTTGTCGAGTCGTCGACATCCTGGACAATCGAGCGGTAGCGGGAATCAAGATCGAGCTGGAGATCATCGGGAAAGAAGTGATGATTTTAAATCCTTTCTAAACCCACCATTGTAGAGGCTGTTTGACCAAAATCTACGCGCAGCTCGACATCGCACAGAGATGGCGATGGCCTGAAGCTGTACGCTCAGGATACGTTGCGAGACTTGGTTTCTGTGTGTAGCGTTGACGTGTTCGACATCACCAGAAATTGATGGTTCGGGTACTTCTCTTCATTATCAGTAATCCAGTGCACCTACCATGAAGGTCAGATAGTGCGAGGACCTATAGACAAAAAGTCGGTGAGGCTGTCAGTTGCTTCGAGTATCGCAGCTGATTGGAGAGGGTGTACCCCGTAGGCATCTCAACTGCTCGACAACTGGTGGCAGTGTAGCATTGAGCGAGTTTGCACGACGACAATGGGATATCAGTCGAACTCCTACCCCAAGCACACCCTCGGTTGTGTGCCATGCGAATCTTGGACACTTGTAGCACAACAGGATCTCTGTGCACTAGAGGCAACAGCTTCCAGAAACATTGTTCGCCCTCTGAGAAGAGGTAATTGTCATGCAAGTTGTAACTCGCTTCCAGGACAAGGGCACGAAACGGGAGAGCGCATGAAGAGGCGAGGTTGGCATGACCGATTGAGATGGCGAGTTATTGTTTGTGCTTCCCCTTACTAGCTAAAAAGTGCGACAGAACCCAAGACCAGGACCTGCATATCAAGGCGTTATCCCGCTGCTAAATGTGCACATGGCAGCGACGCCGTTGACACCGAGTTGCGCCACTGAGTCAAGCGTTGCGCCAGTGCTTTGGGCCACAAATTCCACCTCTTTTAGCCTGCGTTGATGGCGATAGCCTTTGATCCTTTTACAAGGGGCAGTTTGTGTTGGCATGTTCTCCCATGGTCGATGCGGGATCCGATTCTTTCCCAGCAACATCACCTTACCACCTTGTCACGTAATGGCAGCTAGTCGGAAGAGGCTGGCGCAGGTGGCAGGGTGACCAGGGGCGGCCAGAAGGGGGGCTTCTTAGGTTTTCAGGACAAGGATAGGCTGAACGGAATTCGATGGGCGACAGGCTTGATTAACTAGGGGAGGCGTGGGCATTCCCCCGCAAGGAACGATAGGCTCTCGGTTGGATACAGGAGATGGCGGATTACCACGCTTTGACCTATGGCATCGAGAGTGACAGAACTGAGAAGAGGTTTGGAGATTGCGCACCGTATACGAGGACTCATACGAGAACTCGTACGAGAAACTGAGGTTGATGAAGTGCTCGCCCGTCCGTTGTGGTGCTTTCGAAAGACGCGCTAGAAGTCGATGATGGAAGTTAGAGAACGAAGTAGAGCCATTATTTGCCCAAGGAGAGAGGCAGGAGATAGCAGTAGCAAGGCTCCTTACCCGAAACAGCCCCCAACCCCTGGTAATGAGTGGAGTGGGTATGAAAATCAGGGGAAGGCACCGCCAAACAGCCCAAACAGTGCTTTTTTTCGGGTGGTGCTTTGGCTGCTTTGGCTGCTTTTCGGGGAGTCGAACACGGGTGGCTTGGACACTCACCAAACGAGTTTGGCGCGTTAGACCTCCACCACTCTGTGGCCTGTGCCCGCAGGCCCGGTCCCTTTTGGTGCCTGCGCCCGCCTCCCTTGGTTCTATGGGGAATGGGACATTTTGAGTTCTGCCTCAATGCACTACTGGAACTCGGACAGATCGGGGTCCCAAGTCGCCGTCAGGGATGAATTCACACACATCTGGCAAAGACTCAGAGAGAGAAACGACCACTACTTTCCACGAGCTGCTCTAGACACCAAAGAAGTCTCCCCTCTGGTTTCATACCTTGTTGTTGGTTTCGCTCGCCCTGCTACTGTTCTAGCTCTCTTGCTCAGCCTGCATCCCACCAGTCCGTTATCGCATCCCTGACCTCCTCGTAACTGGCAGCATCGCAGGGTGGATGCTCCCCTTCCCTCTTCGACCTCCTCGATCGATCCTTGCGAACAGGCGGTTATTGCTCGAACATCTCTCCCATTGAGTCCTCTTCAAAAAAGCGTCATCCGACTTTCAACACCTCGACTCGGTCGCCTGTGTTTCCATTCTGTTACTCTCAAGACACTAAATCCTTCAAGAATCCTCCATCACACCGCCCCCAACCTCGCTTGACTTCCCAGCAGTCCTCGTTTGTCGCGACTTCCTCTCCGTCTTCGTCGTCTATCCGTCAGGAGTCAAAACGAGTCGGTGGAACCATATACAGGCCAAAAGAGCAGACACAGGTGAAGCGGGTGACTTGTTGATACCATGGCTGAGTGATTACCGCCATGTTCTGGTCTGAAGCGGAATCTCCAGTCGCCACAGTTGCGGAACAAGTTGATGGTCTACAAGCCTGCACCCTTACACACTCTTTCTCTGTCGACCTGGCTCCTTTCAGAGGAGTGCTGTCCTGACTTGAGAAGCGCAGTCTGTGTCAAGAGCGGGAGCATCGCGAACACAGTTTCTGCCACGCACGAACTCTTCCGAAGCGCTTGCATTCCAAACTAGGCTGGCTCTGCATATAGACCCGATATCCCCTTGATTCGCCAGTCGCCTTTCCAACTGCAGGCAAATCAGATCCCAACTGCAGGTACATTCTGCAGCAAAGCATTGCTGGCACATCTGCACCGGAGATCTGGATCCTGCACCCTGCCGTGTAGCCTGAGCCTTCTCCAGCAATTACGCTGCGACCAAGATCGCTGGCTCATGCTATTTGCCCGACCCTCGTCATTCATGTACCAACATCAGCCCACCACTTGACGAGTCCAAGGCTCTCTGTTAATCATTAGACTCAAGAAGCAATGGACACATCTGGCGATTCTGTTGTCCATAACAACAGACGGTCGAGGTCGAATTCGACATCATCTCCGGCGCCGACTGTCAGGAAACAATCCACTGCTGTTGGCTTGCAACATCTAGATTCTCGAAATGTTCACCTGAGAACCAGGCCCAGGAGTCCAGAAAGCTCGATGCCGCTCACCAGCCGATTCCGTTACGATAGAAGTCGTTCACGAAGCCGCCCGGAAAATTCCCTGAGCCCGAACCTCAATATCAACCGCTGGTCGCATTCAACATCTTCAAGTGTCTCTGGTATCGAGGCAGATGCGATCCGTACACGCGCAAACACATCGCGACGCATGAGCATTGGCCCCTCGCTAGTGTCCTCTTCCGCACAGGGGAAAACCTCGATGCATAAGCGGAGATCGTCCAGCCAGAGTCCTCAGGCGAGACAGGGTTCGGGCTCAGCTTTTCTTCAGGTGGAGCGGACTCACGCTCTACGAGACACCAATCCAGTTGGTGTTTCGCCACACCTCACTCCCACGTCCATGTTTAACCCCAGCGCTGGGGAGTACTTTGGCGAGACCTGGCAGAGTCGGAGGACTGGCAAGAATGGGGAAGCGGTCGCCGTGTCTGTCCATTATATGAGAACAAGTCCACAGCCCACCATGAGATCCTCCGAGAATGTTACAACTCAATACATGACACAGGCTACTCTACCAAGTACCCGTGAGAACCTCCCTACAACGAACGTGCGCGATGGATCGATGAATGATTCCGCTCCGCCGCATATACCCACACGTGTCAAAAGTCATCGAAGTCCGACGCAAAAGACTATGCTCTCCAAGGCTCTGGCGGTAGCCAATACTGCTGTATTGCTTGACAATGCCCAGAACATTGAGGGAGCTATCGAGGCATATGCAGAAGCCTGTGAGCTATTGCAGCAAGTTTTGATCCGTAGCTCGGTCCTCGATGATCGAAAAAGGCTGTCTGACATTCGAAATGCCTACTCTAAAAGAATAGCCGACCTTCATGACCTTGACAATTCCTTTTCTGATCTGATGGAGAAAGCTTTACCTGAAGATCCTCCTCTTGATGAAACCAACAACTCTTTCTTCAGCAGTGACGGTATCGAGCCGGATACGACCGAAGTCCTAGAGTCTGTCCAGATCCCCCCTCGACAAGAGTCTTTGCTACCGGAAATATTTGGCGGAGAATCCTATATCAACGAGGTGTCAGCCCGTAAGAGGATACATATCCCTAGTCTAGCGGTGCCTATGGATGCGCAGTATATGCCACCCCCTCTTTCGCCGAGAAGGCCCTCATCTCCCACAGTCGATAGGGACGCGAACACGCCTCTTGCGACTAGAAGACCGAGCGATGCTCCGACAGCTGCTCTTCACACTCGCGAAGGTAGCACCGAGTCTACTTCTTGGTTGGACACTCTCGAAGACGGCGACTCAACAACGTCTCGGTCCTCTCGACTATCGTCTTTGGATTTTGGAATCCAGAATAACCACCATATTGTCGACGACTTCGAAGCAGAGTTCGATGCTGCTCTTGACGCTGCCGTAGATGCTGCCTACGATGACAATTTGACAGAGGAGCCCACTCCGAGGCCGGATAAAAACATGCAGGATTTCAGTGACGATTTCAGTACCCCTGTCCCTCCTCCCTTTCAGCCAGCCTCCAATGGCCATTCCCTTCTGTCGTCCGATGTCGAACTGACTCGAGAATATGATGAGGGAGAGTCATCAGAAGAAGAGGAACGATTGCTGGAAGAAATGACCAAAGGGTTTGTCTTTGATGATTTTTCGTTCGACAACAAATCGAAATCGGCACTCCCTCGACAGTCGGACTCAAGTACATTCTCAGGCAGAACCTGGACAAGTTCTCTTCCATCAACCACGGCAACAAATAACACCACTTTGAGCACTCTGGCAGAGTCACTGGAGTCGTCCGCGGAAACATCCCCTCCACCAATTCCCCCAGCAAAGGACTCTCCTTTGACATCTCCTCCAAAGACGGCCCTTTCCCAAGCACCGCCCATGGCTTTACCGGCTCAACCATCCAGCAGGCCGGTTAGTATTGAGAAGTATAGTGGACTGAATATTCGGGAAAGAAGATTCTCGGGTCGGAGTGGAGAGCAGCTCAAGATCGAAACCTTTGTGCGACGGAACTCTTCGACCATTCCCATCAAGCCGATCGCGGCCCCTCTGTCTGTTCCTGACTTGGACGTGCCTGCAGAGCAGCAAAAGGCGTCCCAGACAGGGCCGGCAGAACCTATCGTTCCCTCCCTAGCACCCATAACGCCGATGACGACCTTGCCCTCGAACGATTCTGTTCAAAGTGAATCCCCTGGCACTCCTGCCTTGACACAGGGAGGTTCACAAGGCAGCATCGAGGACTCGGCAGCTATGCCGCCGTCGCCTGCAAAGACGGGAAAGATGGGACCCCCCGCCGCGGTTAAGAAAAATCTATCGTCGTCGAGTTTGAGGGTGCGAAATTTGTCGGTGGCCACGACAGAAATTAGTGCAGAGTCACCAATCACACCCATCAGTGCAGGCTTTGGTGCAGACAGCAGAAAGGTAGTCCCGCCTCTACCGTCTGCTGCGTTGCCGACGCCATCGACGGCAGCTTTTGGCCCCCAACTGCTTCAGACAGGGGGAATGTACTTGTTCGATGATATCACTGCGACGGATCCCCCAAGGACACCACGTAGTCCTGATGGCCCCAGTGTATCTCCTCCTCAGCTCCTAGAACCCTGTCCGGAATCTTTCCTTCTCCGCCCTTTCTGGCTGATGCGATGTTTGTACCAGACGCTTGCTCATCCAAGTGGGGGATACCTGACCACGAAGCTATTCATTCCTCGGGATGTATGGAAGGTGAGGAATGTCAAGCTCAAAGCCCTGGATGATAAAGTGTCGCAGTGTGACCTTTTGACGGCTGCATTACTCAAAATTGCCAAAGTCGACACGTTTGATGCGGACTCGGTCCTCGACGAGCTACAGGCATTTGAAGCGGTCCTGGAGCAAGTTCGAAACACGTTGCAGAAGAAGATGGGCAACGATGTAGGCCTCTCAGGCTCATCTGGCCTTTTCAAGTCCGCAGGTGAAGACCACGAGACTGGGAAATCCAGCAGCACTGCGGCCAAATCTATTGCATCCAGCTGGCGCAAACTTCGATCCAAGTCGAGTACTCCGGCTATGGGAATCCTGAACGGGCAGAAAGACGGGCTGTTGTCTGGTCCAACAATGGCGTCGTTACCCATGACTTCATCCTCGGCTGTAGCTTCTGCGCGGTCACATCTGAACCGCAAGATCGCACCGCCGCCGACCCCAACGCAGTTGATGAATGTTCAACCTGTCCACGCAGCCTACATGTCGAGCTTAGCACGTCTCTTTGACGCAGCCCAAGTGCTCGATGGCATTGCCCGGCAAGTGGAAGACCCTGGTCTGAAGTGCAGTAACAAAACCCAAGTGGGGTTGGAGCTGGGTGTGAAGAATGCCGCCGAGTTTTTTGCGTTCTTCATCATTCGGTTTGTCATGGCCGATTTGATGCTGATGGTGGACAAGTTCCTTAAGAGAGGAAGTGAATGGGTCCTGGCTTGATGCGTACCGCTTTGTGACGTTATGGGATGTCGGTCTGTAATGCTATCGGTCATGATGTTGCAGATGATTGTATGTTGCCTTCCAGCGGCATTGGCGGTGTTTGATGGTGCTTCATTGGTGTTTTACGGGATGTTCTTGTTGCATTATGGGAAGAATTTCAGTCGCTACAGTATCTGGTTTGTCGTTTTACCATTGTTGCCATTGTGTTTTATGATACCACCCAGTGTTTGGAGGCATAGGCTATGTGGAACAGCCTTCAAGACCCATCAGAGGGGGTGGCGGCTTGGAAGGGGTAGATAGAGAGATGATGGGCACGAATATGTGGTCATTGTCTTAGGTAGACTGAGGAGGGAGCGATGATGTTGGCGAGATACCTAGAGATCAGAGACCTTGCCTAGGATGTACCTAGGTACCATTTGTATGCAATATGTCTACCCATGTTATCCTTGTTACTGCGAGCCGTTGGTGTTTGCCCCGATTGACGGTCATTCGGAACAGAGAACAGAGAAGCCGCGCGCATCGACAAAGTCGTCGTAAAAAGTATCCACGTGAAGACGAGGAAGCAAGAAGCACGCATGTGGTATCTCTTACACAATCCATCGAGCGCAAGAGAAGGTAGACCTTCCCAAAAGGATCAGGCTCGAGCCCAGCTCTCTGCATCCTGCTCTGAGCCTGCTATGTAGAGCTCAGGGAAGAGATCTCGAAGCACGTCGTCCACTTGCTGGTCGCTATACTGTTCCAATCCCTCCTGCACAAGTCCGACGCTATCCTGAGGGTGTCGTGATGACTCAATCTGTGCATCAGTCGCCGGTGAATGGCGCTCGGTGTCATGCTGAGCGACACTTTCTGACCGCGACTGGCTTGGCTGGTTTCCTTCTGTCCCAGCTTCTGTCGCGTTGATGATTGCGTTGGTCATTTCGTGCGGTGACAATCCCTGCAATCTCTTGAACATTCGCTGAAGATGCCACTTGCTGAGCCGGACCTGGTCTGAGAGCTGCTGCAAACTTATTTTCTGCCCCCGAGAGGCTGTCGTCTGCACTAGATCAACAGCATGACGGATCTTGACCTGTAGATGATCTTCCTGTTGTAATACTAGCAAATGAGGTTTGCAACGCCTGCACGCCCGGTATCCAGCTTCTTCGGCCAGCGGACCGTTGTCGTAAAAGACAACGTTTGCCCGGCGCGCCAATCGAGCTTTGCAATCCGGGCGGCAGTATATTCCTGTTGTTTTGACAGCGTATACAAACTCTCCCACAGCCTCAGAGTTGCGGAAAGCTACCGCCGACCACCGAGCTGTTGTGCTTGAAAACCCTCGCGCCGACATCGAGCATCTATCAGCTTTAGAGTCGCAGCTTGCTGAGCGCGGACATTGTGAGCCTCGAGGAAAGCACAGGAGTTTGACGTCGGCTTGCGAGGTCCTCATCCTGATGGACTCTCGCCTGCTCGTTGCTGTCGTTGCTGTCGTTGCTGTCGTTGCTACACGTGCTGCAAGTTGCATCCCTCTGGTAGGATGAGACAGTGGATATTGATGCGACTTCTCAGAGCCGGAGCCTGGGATATCCCTCGGTATCTAGATCAAACAAGAGTCTTCCTTTGATTGGTGATAACTTGAGCAATTCGCCTGATAGGAACCATGCGTAAACGTAGTCAGAGTGGCTCCAGAATATTTAGTTCCCTTTGTAAGAGTGGACACAACGTGCTCTGGCCCAACAATGGCACAGATCAATGAGGGAGGAACTTTTCTGGAACGAAAAAGGGCTGATGTTGTTCTCACAGGAGATCGGGGGCTCAACCGGAGTCAAACTGTTGGCGGCGGAACGGACGCCTGGATCCTAGAGTTGCTGTGGAAGTGACCAATGACAGGCATACATGATATACCTTTCTGCGTTACGCTGACTGCTTTTGTTGCAGAAAGGACGCCATTACGCTTCAGACCGATTGCAAAATTGTGCTCTCAATGATACCGATGTCTCGTACATTAAAAATCCGGTTGTATACGCGCGGTTACCATGAGTCATCTCGGCCTCGACCGATGGGTATAAGAAGGGGCACTGTGGTCGAGGATGAGAAGTTGTTGCACGACACCACATCACCTCGTTTGGCTAAACATTGTCTTGTCTAGATTGCAAAACACCAGTACCTTCTCGTTCATCCCAGTCGACATGACTCATGAAGAAATTTCGCCAGCAATTCTTTACTGGGGCACGCCAGTGGTGTTGATCAGCACCACGAACCCCGACGAAAGTGCCAACATAGGCCCAATGTCATCAGCCTGGTGGCTTGGGCACGGCTGTATGCTTGGACTCGACGCTTCTTCCCAGACCACACAGAATATGCTTCGCACCAACCAGTGCGTGTTGAATCTTGCCTCGGACAACATGGCAGCGAATGTCAACGCATTGGCTCGAACGACCGGCACCGACCCAGTCCCATCCTCGAAACAGGACAGAGGCTATGAGTTTGTCAAAGACAAGTTTGGGTGCGCCGGGCTCACATCTCTGCCTTCAAAGAAAGTCGCTCCTCCCGGAATCAAAGAATGTCCCGCTGTCATGGAGGCGGAAGTGGTGGCGGTGCATGAAATGTATGGAGGAAGAGCGGTGCAAGGTCTCGTGCTCGCGATCGAGGTCAGGATTCTGCGAGTCAGCATTCACAAGGAACTCAGACTTAATGGCTTTCGAAACCGTGTCGATGCAGACAAGTGGAAGCCGCTGATCATGATGTTTTGTGATCTATACGGGTTGAAGGACGGGAAGGTGAAGCAGTCAAGACTTGCAGAGATCGAGGAGGAACTGTACAGAGGATTGACCGAGACGACAGGAGAAATGGACGATGATGTGGACGACAATTTTGGAGAGCATGTCGTCGGGCTGACTGCTTCGCAACAATAGAATATCAACGGGTGCAAGAGGAATGTCGAAAGTCCATAGATTGCATGCTCAATAGATTGCGAAGATCAATTCTGGTCTACCAATATTCTTCAGGAATAAGTAAGATCACTGAGGCTGTGCGAGTGATATCTTCTGGGAGTCTAGATCTTATGTTGTCAAAACATCTTACCACTTGCACAGACTCCAAGTGCTCTCCCAGTCTCTCGCTGGGGTAATGCAATGCCGGTCGAGTGGGTTCGTCAAGCTGCGACTAGGAGTTCAAAGAAACTGGTGTAGTCCCAGTGTCCGGAGATCTTGATCCCAAGCTGTCGTTTCTCGTGGTCTTAGCATCACCCTTCGTCTTGCCAGCTAGGAGCAGCATCATTTGTGGTCCCGAAATGTACTTTGACTGAAGAAGGCTGTAGGAGATTCCTTGGTCAGTGGCAGCCGAAATGGTGGGCGCTGCATGTCGAAGAAAGGGAGGGCAGCTTAGTCTCGGCCTAGAGCTGTAGGGAACTTGCCAGCTTCAAGACGAGGTCATCAGAGTGAACACCGATATCCTATCGGGTGTGATTGTGAGAGGGCGAGAGTTGTTGAAGCAATGGATTACGGTGCCTGGGTGGAAGTGGCAGGGATAGGAAGTGATGCAGCCGCAGGCTTGAACATGCTGCGCCAAATGTACCTCTGATATCGCTGGCCCAGGTCGAAATTTTGGCGGCCATGAGCAGCATCTGTCGCTATCAGTGGCTTCATCGTAGGCTGCATCGGTCGAAGTCTGTTACACGCATCGTTCGACCCTTCCCCTGTCAACCTATCTGACCACTCGTGGACTAGCCTGGTCAGAAGTTGCAGGAAAGGTCAAATGACCATATTCCTCTATCCTGTCTGCCTCAGTCGCACCTCGTTCTGATTTCACATTCAGCCTGCGTAGGCCTGCAGTGCATGTCCACGACCCAATCAACTTACGCAGACATCTCAGATGTGATATACTATACAGCGGACTCATCTGATGGCATTGAGGAAAATGGCTGACGTGCACCAACAGACAAGCCTGATTATTCGATGGCACACATCCATGACTTCCTCTTCATCGTCAGCCGGACCCCGATTTACCAGATATCCAACCCCCGTGCTTCCAGCGGACAGATCAAACTTGAACTGGACAAAAGACGCAAGCTCTCATGTGGCAGTGTCTGAAGATCTTTACGACGGACCATGCTTGTGGGGTAGCCTGTACAAGACAGCTTGCTTGATGGTTCGGAGCGCGAACATCCATCGTCAACAAGCGCTAAACCCATTGTCTCTCCGCCTTCGTGTTCAACCGTAACACAACGTATGATAGCCCGACAGGAATAGAACTTGGCTGGGCTCAATTGGAAGTCGACGACCGTTAACCCTACGTTACTGGCTTAGAGCTTCGCAACGGGCGAATGAATCACCTTCGTGCGGCATTCATTTCTGAAGAGCAGCCTCTCTACCAAGAGGGTTTCGACGTCATTCTGGCTGCGGCTTCACGTACCAGAGACATGGAGGAGTTGTGTCTCAAATTGACATGAGTCCTGGCGAGACTATCGCCGCAAAGACCTCGGCAGCAAGTCAAACAGGTCTACGTCTCGTGCTGGTGCAACTTTCTCTGCACGGAAAATACGCTGCATCTAACCCACACCATCGGCATCAACGCCTTGGGGCGACTGCGAAAAGTGCGACATGGCGTTGAGGCGGACTTTCAACATTGACCACCCCGCTCCAAACATTCCTGGCAAGAAGAGGCGGTCCGCCTGACCCTATACCCCCCTGCAAATACGAAGAGCTTCTCCAATGGACGCTTGATTGATCCTGTTTGAGATCTGGGCATCTTGCGGCATTCTGCGATTAGGTTTCTTTCACCCGAAATACTCTCTCTGCTGAAACGCGGGGTAGTGTGTATAACAGCTCGAGGTCATCCACCCTGCCGGACCTACTGATCTTTGCATGGGCCGATCCTCCTCCTCTTGTCTTAGGTCAACAGAATTCCAGGAAAACAAAACAATGCTCGAAGTATACTGTGACCCTTGCACGGTCAACAGCCGCAAGGTTCTGGCAGGCCTCGACCTCTTGGGCACCCAATACCACTTCAACCATATCGACTATTTCACCAACGAGCACAAGAGTCCCGCATACCTGAAAATCAATCCACATGGCACTGTGCCAGCTGCGGTTGATGGGGATCTACAGATCACTGAGTCCAATGCCATTCTGCAGTACGCCGCGGATGACTGTGGTTCGATGTATCCGAAAGACCCCAAACAGCGATGTGCTGTAAACCGCTGGCTTCTGTGGGAAGCCTCAGTCTGGTTTCCCAGCTGCTACATATATCTGGTAGAATATGTGGTGAAGCCACTTCTCCAGGCCGAACCCGATCAGGCAGCCATTGATGCAGAAGCACCAAAGTGGCACAAGCATGCCGCCATCCTCGACGAACAGTTGTCTAAAACCAAGTGGCTTGCTGGTGACGATGTCACCATCGCCGATATTGCCGTAGCCGCTCCTATGCACCTGCATGCCGCCCAACGCCTGCCGCTCGAAAAGTATCCTCACCTTACGCGCTGGCTGACGGACCAAGTTGAAAAGCTGCCTCAGTGGCAAAAGACCCAAACCGCTGTCGACAGAGCCTTGTTGCCAGCTAAGGCTACCACTGCCAATGGCACAGCTACATTTACCCGCGCTAATTTCAACTACACCAAGGACGTTGAACAGCGGACGGAGCTTTATTTCTACGAGTGCGAGGCTGCAAAGGATATCCATGAGCCTGGGGATGATCCGCACGAAATGACTGTGACGGACGGATGGCACAGAGCCGACTCTTTCTCTGTTGACAAGGAAGGATTCTCGCTTAGCCACTTCAAGACGGGATTTGAAACCTGGGAAGACGAGGCTTCAGTTCGCGAGCAGTTCTACCCCGAAATAGTGGAATTCTTAAAGAACACCACAGGCGCCCTGCGTGTGCTCGTCTTTGACCATACTATCCGTACGCAACGGAATGAAGCCAAGAAGCTGACCCAAGAGACGAATACTTCGCAGCGTGCACCGGTCATGCTGGTGCATTGTGATTACACTGCCGAGTCCGGTCCTGCCCGTGTCCGCCAGCTATTGCAGGATGAGGCTGAGGACCTCCTTTCTCGACGCGTGGCATTCTTCAACGTGTGGAAACCACTTCACCACACCGTCGAGGAGCGACCATTGGCCATGTGCGATGTCTCTTCGGCTCCAATGGAGGACTTCTTCAAGCTGTACCTCCAGTATCGTGATCGCGTTGGCGAGAACTATGTCATGCGCCATTCACCCAACCATAAGTGGTGGTACTTCCCCAAGATGGCGCCGGAACAGGTGATTACTCTGAAGACATATGACTCTGAGACGGACGGGCGTGCTCGGTTTGTAGGGCACAGCGCATTTGAGGATCCAAACTCTCCCCCCAATGCACCGATCCGTGAGAGCATTGAGATCCGTACCATCGCTTTCTTCTGACAACTTCACTGGCCGGGGATGGGGTCCAGATTCAGATATGTAGCTGTAAAGGACCAGCTGCAGTCTTCTTGTGGTAGCTGCGTAATTCCGGAACTGTGTTTTCTGGCCAGACACGTTTTTCAACCCCTTCATTCACACTCATCCTCAGTCTGTCTAATGCACCTAGTGATCGATTTCATCATCCTCAGGTGGGGTTAGTCCCACATGTGCGAGACCAAAGGTCGGAACACGATAGAGCAGCAGGAAATCCATCGCCTGCGCCCAATTTGGACAATTTCACCTCCACTTCTCCACATCTTGGGGGAAGATGGAGGATGGCTGCCATGATCTGATGGCCGAGGGCGTGATGGCACGGATTGCCTCTCCACATGGGCAAAGAGTCAGTAAGTATATATTGTGTCTGATCCTGCGGGCCTGGGTCATGGGTTGATATGTGACTGATTGTCTTGTGACTTGGGTGGAGCACGACGTATCACTGCCACGTCGATTCTGGCAACATGTCTTCGTCCTCCAGTTCAACGGCTTTGCTACCGCAGTATCCTGCCACATACTCGGGAATCCCAGAGAGACTATTGAACAAAGCAATTCGGGAGAAGTCAAGACTGTGGGAAAACCAATCCAAGGAAGACCAGACCCCCAGGAAAAGAGGCTTGGCCATCCCTGCTGGTATTGGCCGCTCGGATTTCCTCAGGGCATTGGATGATTTGGCGAGAACTCTGGGGGAGGAGCACGTTGTATTGAACGACAAGCCCCTTGAGGATGGATGGTGAGAAATAGGATGGCCGCTCTTTTGTACCGTCGTGGTCAACAGCTGACTTTCTCTCAAGGTATTTGGAGCGTATGTTGAGATTGTCCTCAATACCCGGCAGAGGTTGATACGTTGAGCAGATCCCAATACGCACGATTCCTACATGATCATGGACGCCGAAGAGACAGTGTCGTCAGCTTGCGTCTACCCAGCCAATGTGCAGGATGTTCAACTTGTGGTGAAGTGGGCAAATAAACATCTTGTCCCCCTATATCCAATCTCTATGGGACGAAACCGTACATGATGCCTGCTTTCTTATCTCCTTCCGCTGAGCCCTCGCTGACGGACTTGACAGTGGGATATGGAGGTGCCGCACCGCGCGTGCGTGGCTCAGTTACCGTCGACCTTGGCAGACGAATGAACAAGATCTTAGATATTGATCCAGATGACTGTACCTGTCTGGTTGAGCCGGGTGTTTCATTCTATGCTCTGTACGAGGAGATCAAGAGGAAGGGATACACCATGTGGGTGGATACGCCCGACCTTGGGGGAGGCTCAATCATCGGCAACACTCTCGAACATGGAGTTGGCTACACGCCATATGGAGATCACTGGTCGACTCATTCGGGGCTGGAGGTAGTTCTTCCCACTGGCGATCTGCTCAGGACAGGCATGGGGGCTCTCCCTGGCAACAACACCTGGCAGACATTTCCTTATGGATTTGGGCCGATTTCAGAGTATGGCGGGACCCCGGATGGATATCCCATATGCTGACGATGGGTTGCAGTGGGATCTTTTCACAGTCGAACTTTGGAATAGTCACAAAGATGGGCGTTGCTTTGATGCCAGATCCAGGCGGCTGCGAAAGCTTCGTGAGTGACCTGGGCTTCCTGACCTTGACCTCTCGTGGGCCAACTGACTTTCAAAGATGTATACGTTTCAGCGGGAAGATGACCTGCTGCAATTGGTACGCTGAACTTCCAAACACCACACATGAAAGATAGCTGAACATGACGCGAGATCGATATCGTTCGACCTCTGAGAATCGCCAACTTGCTTGAGAATGTCGCCCAAATCCGACACAGCACCGTTGAGTTGGCAGTCTCCGGGCTCCCACGATCACATTATTATCAAGGTACTGGCCCTATACCGGAGGAAGTGCTGCAAGCCCATCTGGAGGCCACGCCGCTCGGGCGGTGTTCATGGATCTACTATGGGACGTCGTACGGGCCTGAAAACATTCGGAAATACAAACTGGACATTGTCCATCGAGAATTCACCAAAATCTCCGGTGCCAAAAGGATTGACCCTGACACACTGCCCGAGGACCATTATTTCTGGTCACGGGCCAAAATAGCCGGGGGCGAACCAGACTTTGAAGAGCTATCGTACATGAACTGGGTGCCTAACGGCGCTCATTTGGGATTCAGCCCTGTGTCGCCGACTCGAGGCTCGGACGCGCTGAAATTATGGAAGATAGCCAAGACGAGGCACGACGAGCATGGAGTCGACCTCTTTATCGCATTTTGCGTAGGGTTGAGAGAACTCCACATGATCAATCTCATAATCTATGACCGGGGCAGGCCCGAAAGGAGAAAGGCTGTCGAAAGCTGTATGCGCTTGATGATCGAGGATGCAGCGAAACAAGGTTACGGAGAGTATCGGACCCATCTTCTCTTTCAGGACCAAGTCGCCCGGACATACAGCTGGAACGACAATGCTCTCATGAAGTTCAACGAGAAACTCAAGGATGCCCTCGACCCCAATGGCATCCTTGCCCCTGGGAGATGTGGTATTTGGCCAGAGCGTTACCGAGGACGAGGTTGGGAGATAGGCAAGGACGGGAGAGAGACTTCCGAAGGGGACGGGTACGACCGGCTGGTGCAACTGTGAAGCTATGATGGCGGGGGATGAGGGGGCTATTAGGCTTTTCCCTGCCGAGTTGGAAGCCTCTTGTCAGGAAAGGCAGTCCTTGTGATGGACAAGTTGTGGAGGATGGACACCCAGTGCATGTATGTAGGAGCAAGCCTGAACCACCGTAGCTGGAGTTCAGGAGACGAGGAGGGTAGACTCTCCTGAAACCGATCCGAACGAGATCACACACCGTATTCGTCGGCGAGCTCGACCCAAGCGTCGACGATCTTATCGACATCACTCTTCTTGATAGGAATGCGGTGAGGCCCGTCCCATTCAATCAGCATCGTCGTCCCTGGCGCACAGTAGTTTTCGACCAGCTTCCTGTGGAGATGGAGACCTTCGTCCCTCAGGCCGTGGACGTGCAGAGTCGGGATCCTCAGCTTCATGTCTGGGCGCTCGAGGATGCTCTCGACGTCGGCCGCGTCCGCCAGGCCCCCTGCGGACTGCATCCATGGTAGTTCTTCCGCCTCTTCACTCAGACTGACCAGCGGTGCCCGGCCGGCGAGGATGACGGCAAACTTCCACGGCCCGGGTTTCTCCTTGAGTTGCTGGTCGTACAGCAGGCTCGCCGCCAGTTTGGCGCCCTGGCTGAAGCCCAAGGTCGCCACCCACTCTCCCGTGCCCTCATCGCTCTCCATGCAGCGGTCAATGGTGTACTCTAGCTCATATTGACACGCGGCCGGCTCGATCTCTGGGTGAGACTCTAGCCAACGGAACCATCGCCGGAATGGACCCCAGTCCGAGTACACGGGAACGACGCCGACGCCTTCGTCGCAGAAGAAGGGCGCGTCGACGAAGACGAAGCGGTATCGGTTCTTGAGCTTTTCGTGGCCCAGAAACGCGCGGAACTGGTTCTTGAAGATTGCTGCGTTGACGCCACCGCCGTGGATGCAGAGGATGCGTGGTAGATGCAATGTGGGATCGGACGAAGCCATGGTGTTTGGGATACTTGGTCTGTTTAAAGGTGTAAATTTGCGGAAATTCCGCTGAAAGGTTAAACCAGAATCGCCCTTCGGAGAATAGGTAGATACAAACCCGAGGCAGTGGAGAACGCGCCCGTATTAATATCATGTACTCGGTCCTCGCTACACTCGCTGGGTGCTCGCTACCTCGCTCGAGGGCATAAGGCCATCATCATATTGGTGACATTGTGGGTTGGTCTATAAATACACGACGGACCTGGGTCGTTTTCAGCCTCACTTCGGCCCTCTCCAAGGTTCCGACTTTTAGCATCCAGACTCTACCCACCATATCCGCTGAAACCCTTGCCACCAGCAGCTCGCCTAAGGGCTTCCATGCCGTACCTCTCGGTCTCCGAACGCTTACTGAGTACATCACCAGATCGGTGAAAGGCACTGTCTGAGCTGGAGGCGTCGCCACATCGCTTTTATCCAGATTCTCACCGTCAACAAAGCGTTCGAAACGAGCCCGTGAATATCTAGAGACCGGATTTAAAGACACAAAGAATGCTGCTCGAAGGAGATATGCTTTTAAGTACCCGCAGGTGTTATAGAGCCCGCCGCCATAACCTCGTTATGCAAAAAATCATGCTTCGCTATGCATTGAAATACTAAGGTGCTGTCCACTTCTGCGACATCTCCCTTGTTTATCTTTGTCCGCCAGTCGTCCATCTACGCTCCGGCCACGAGCCGATGAGACACGCGCTCGTGCCCTATCGAGCTCAACTGGAGACATCTGGCCAAATTGGACACTGCTTTCAAGTCTTTCGTGGCGCCTCTCGAAAATGTCCGCACCGTCAAAGGATACACTGGATGCAAACGGAGAGGTCACATCCAAATTGCCAATGCTAGCAATCTCGTCATCCCATGCAGCAGCAGCCGCAACGTCAATGGAGGCCAGGCCCGGTCTGCTGTACAGATAAGGCTCGCGGATCTGCGGGGAGGTGCCCAGCGACGCCGAACCGGGTACTGCTGGAGGTGCCGTGGCATATGATGCGTTTGATTCCTTGGATGTATCGCGTGACATGGGCTGTGAGCTGTAGCCACCAGGAAACGGCTTCGCAGAGAGGCGACCTTCAACCTCTTGTCTCAGACGCGGCTTCAGCTCGGAAAATTCAGAATGTCGCGACAGCGAAAGGTTCTCGTCCATCGGGATTGAGGGAACCATCTTTGTTGCCACTGGATTGTTCAATGCGGTGTGTATCAGTCGGGGTGACGACGGCGGATGCCTGCTGTGCTTTCGAGCGATATCGAATGAATCGTAGGCTGGAAGAGACTGACTCGGCAGAAACTCTGTGACCAAAGGTGACATTTTCTGATTGGGAGATCTAGTGGACAGTGGCAGGCGTGCTTCGTCCAATGTTGGCCTGATACACTGTGGACGCGTAGGTGATTTTATTCTTCCTCCTCTCACGGGAGGCGGGCTGGCGCGGTGGATGGCCGCGAGAGCACCCGATGCGTCAGAGCCTGTGGAAGTAGGCCTCGTCGCAGTCCGATCGTCGCTGCCGCTGGTGAAGGATGACGCTCTCGAGCGAATCTGCGCCTGTTCGTGGGAGAGAGTGGGTGGAATCGGTATAGGCTTCCACTCTCCAAGATCCTTCGGTTTTTTGGCCGGGTGAGGTCGCCCTTGGAAGATCGCATGGAGAACCGAGGATTGACGGGCAATATTGAAGCTGGCCTCCGTAGGCGTCGTCACGTCCATCTGAGAATCGCTTGGACGTCGGCTTCGGTTCGTACTCGGAATCAGGACCTTCGAGTTGTCCATTCCAGATTGCGACCATCTCTCTGTCCAGCTGCCCTCGGACCCGTCGTCATCCAAATCCAACCCAAGATGCATCTGGACTGGCGATTCAGTCTGATCGTCGGTATGTTCGGGCGTCCAGGTGGATGCCCTGGTCAAAGCACTGCTTTCAGTGGCGGGACTATCTGAAGAGGTGCTGCTGGCCCGCTCAAACACCGAGAATTGTACTCGGCGATTGAGGCTTTCAACGGATTGTGACGGAGATTGCCTCTGGATTTCCTTCTTAATCAATCGGATAGTTTCGTGAAGGTTGTGCCTTGTTTTGCGCAGCGTCGGCGAGGCGTCGGCAGATGATTTTGGGAAGTGTGACCAAAGCCGGGCCGCCTGCGTCTCATAGTCCCGATAGTCGCGAACAAGACCTCGTCCTTCAGTGCTCTTGATTTTGGCATCTGCGACCATATAAGAGTGACAGATCATTTTCGAGGCGACGCAGAGCCACCACCAGTAATGTGCTGGTTGATCTGCATATCGAAGCTTCAGCTCGTCCCGGAGCACATTTTGCACGACGCTGTGAATGCGGAGAATGTCGATGCTGTAGGTTATCGAATGGGAAGATGACCCGTCCAACATGCTCTCTGGATGAGCCGCGACTAATCCTTCGAGGCTGCTGGAGTCATCCTTGAGCAGTCTTGGTTTGATTCGCTCTATCTCGCCAGCAGTCCCCACTGCGCCAAAGGTATCGGCAGTGTTGGCTCGTGGCCGTCTAGAATCGTCTGGCGCGAAAGAGCTTTTTGATGGTGTAATGCAGTATTCAAGTAGGGTCCGTTCGACCAATCCGTAGCGTATGAGAACGGCGATGGTGTTGTCTAACTCTTTCTTCATGCTTCCTATCTGTTCAACAGAGCGAAGTTCGATTCCAAATTCCTGCAACACAGGTTGTCCAAAGCGAATCAGAGCCACTGGTATCACGTGCGCGAAAAAGCTCAGTAGTGTAACCAGGTGGACGGCCTCAGGATGCGAATGCTCTCTTAGCGATGAGATAATGTCCAGGTACGGATCAGCAAGTCGATGATCTGAAGTTCCGGGACTGAACTTCTCCAGCGATGTGCCTCTGGCAATTAATGCGTGGGCGGCGGCGTGGATGGCAAGTGGTAGACATTCGTAGTGTTTCACTAACTGCATAGCCTTTTTCGCCTGCAGTTCAGTCGGCGATCTGATCCCTAGGTTTTTGTAGAGAAGAGCACACGCGTCGTGCTGTGACAATGGGAACACTTTGACGCCGGCAGGGTTGAGCAATCTCTGCCGCTTCGCCAGCGTGCGATCCACCGACGTGTAGATGATGTTGTTACCCGAGCGGTCCGGAATGTAAGACACCAACGCTTCAATGTCCTCGTCATTGTCTGTCGTCACCCCGTCAAATACGAGCAGCCAGCCTTCTCGAGATTCGAACCATTTCCGCACCGTGTCGACAAACTTTGACGATTCATCCCACCCGGGGTCTCGGGGTTCGTCGTTGCCAAGTATCGCAACAGCCTGAGCAATATCCCAGAAACTTTTCGAGCGCGATTCTTTGGTCTTGGAGTCGACCCAGAAGCAGCCGGCCGGATACTCGCTTTGGTGCCGCCACAGATATTCTCGTGCAATCTGGCTTTTACCACAGCCTGGCGGTCCCCACAGCAAAACGGCACAAGTCCCTAATGCTCGCCGCCTCTGGTTTGCCAGCTTTTGAGCAAGCTGGTCCATTTCCAATTGAAAGCCAAGAAAAATTGAATTGGGGCGGAAGCCCACCGGAGCAACAACTAGGGAAATAGACGATGATAAAGTCAAAGATTGTTCAGTCATTCGGATTGAGCTTATAGAGTCCTCTGTAAACCACCATGAGTCAGCGTCAACGAGCTCCATTCTGATCACTGACCAAAGCTGGTTGATCAACGAGGTGCAGTGACGAGATCGTCCTCGACCTCTTCAACCTCATACTGGGGTGAAGTTGACGCGGAGATCTGTTTGGGAGGAGGCGCACTCATTGAATTTGACTGGATTGTTTGCGCAATCCCAGAAGGTGTAACTGCGCCCAAGGCTCCTGCGCTCGTCTGAAAAATGCTATCTATCCAGGGAATTAGCATTGCCACGGACGAGACTTGTGGATTCACGTACTCACCACCCAACAATTCACGTGCAGCTGCTTGCCTTTCAAATTCGGCGACTCGTCTCTCTTCCTCCCAGCGTGAGTGGATGAGCGACTGGGACGCAGTGGCGTATCTAGGGAGAAGTAAGCACGAATCGTTCGTCTCCGATACTTGCCCGCGTTACCTCTGAACAGCTTCGGCGACGACATCATAGCCTGGGCTTGATTCATCTTCGAACTTGCACATATGGCTAGAAAAGAAGTGAGAAATCTAAGCAATCGTGGGAGTGAATAGGTTTGGGGTCCTTCTTACCTGTGATCCTTTTCAATTCCCATTCTTTCGACACCTTCAATGACAGGAGCGGCGGAATCTTCCTCCACGACGAATGATCGGGTACCTTTTAGATCGGTAGGCTTTGACTCGTGGAAGAAGTAGATGTGAAAGCGGCTAATTATTTCAATGAAGAGCCTATTGATATTCTGCAGCGTCTCGTTGTTGGTCTGCAGCGCCTGCACCAGTTGAGGAGACGTATCGAAGAACTTCTTCGGAAGTGCGACAGCACAGATCTTCTCGAGCAAGGAGCCCCATTTGGCTAGGTCAGAGCCATTGTGAGGAGTCCCAAGAAAGAGAATTCCATATGTGCTGACGTAGATTGATCGAAGTCGTTCGGTGTGTTGGTGACGTCGAATGCTCTGGCAGTATATCAAACATCTCTTGACTACCAAGCCTCCGAGGGAATGACAGACGAAGATGATGGGCCTTTCGGTGGCTTTCCTTAACTGCTTCTTCTCAGCTTGTGTCCGTATGAAGTGTTCCGGCGAAGCTAGACGTGTAGCATCACCTAGGGTTCATGTTCCCCGCTTACCGATCTGTTGGCCACCAAGCGACTTGCAAGATGTTCTGCATGGTTATGTATCTTGTCCTTTGACACGCCATCGGTAAAAGCGGTCACATTCGCGTCATACCCGTAGGTCAGAATTCGGGGTCTTTGGTCTTCAAGCGCCGCAGGGAGGAGGTCAGCCGGCCAGAAGACGTCGGGCTTCTTGGTAGACCAAGTATCGTGGGGATGCCCGTTCAATCCATGCACGAAAACGATGTCGACTAGGGGATCTGTCGCCGTGTAGACTTCTGTAAGGCCATATTGTACGATCTGCTTTCCAGCAGAGGTGCTCATCGTTCAAATGGCGCACAGCCGTCGCACATCGAGGGGAGTCAGGACAGCAAGCCAGCAGAAGCAAGAGAAGTAGAAGAAACCGATATGAAAAAGTACAACGTTCGGGCAAGAAACTCGCCCGCTCACCGGAACATATGTAGGCTGAAGAGAAGCATTTCAGACATGGTGGACTGGATCCAGGAGTCACAGTTACCGTCGAATGGAAATGGAGGGCGCAGGTGACTTGGTAGCCTGACGATGGCAGTGGTGGATGCAACCTGCATATTTCCCAGACAAAGAAAATTGACGTGTCCTTTGAAGATGAGGCAAGCAGATTTGGGCGGCTGGTCTCTGGAGTCTTAGACGGCTTAGGCGTTTCAGTCCCGTCTGTGATCGCTTGCTAAATCCTGGCATTGGGCATCTTGCCTTTCCCGGGGGCCATATTGTGGGGGAAACTGCAGCCTCAGGGGGGCCAAGCTCAGCCGAAGGGGCCAAATGAATACCGGGAGCTCGGCTGCAGGCTCGAAAGCGGGTTTGGAGGCTGCTACCTACTTGATGTGATTGTGGCAATCAGTTTTGCAGGGTTGCCTATTTGGTCGTCCGCAGCAGTGTTTGTCACAAGATCTCCTCTCTATACCACCCTCAGACAAAGCTACTTGAAGTCACACGGCCAGATTGAACATCAGGAGGTGTCTCGGGCAACTGGGGCAAGACAGGCAACCTCGATGGGTCAGTTCGGTGCCTCATCTGCCCTTGAAGGCTGGCTTCCTCTTCTCTGCAAATGCCCTCAATGCCTCCATCCGGTCCTCCGTCTTCAGGATGACCTCGTAGGCTTCGTTTTCTGCGGCCTCTCCACGTTGCCACCCATTGACTGCACGCATTGCTTGGGTCAGGGCAATCGGCCCTCCATCGCAAATATCATTGGCAAGCTGTAAACTGGCAGCCAGCACCTTTTGCCGTGCCTTTGCCTCCTCGTCGAATTCCTCCGGAGTAATCTCCACCAGTCTGTTGCACAGTCCTAGAAAGTAGGCTTCTGCACCGCCAACTCGTCGACCAGTAAGAATGAGGTCGCGTGCTCGGTTGATCCCAATCAATGCAGGTAGTCTGTAGGTCCCTCCTGCTCCCGGAATGATTGCCAGCTTTGTTTCAGGCTGGCCTACAACTGCAGACGATCCAAATACCCGAAATGTCGTGCAGAGCGCTAGTTCCAGACCACCACCAAGAGCAACAGAAGATATAGCAGAGATGGTAGGCACAAGGAGGTTGGATAGATCGGTGAAGGTGTTCCGCATGTCTGTCAAGAATTCCCTAGTCCTTTATATTTGTGAGCAGGTGCAATCACTGAGACTCGAAAGTGCGTACTCTTCATGCGTCATCTCCTTTCTTTCCCTCAAGTCTGCCCCGGCGCAGAAAGCCTTGTCTGTATTGGACGTAATGATCAGTGCCCTCGTGGGGCCTGTACCACCCTCGGCCTGGATCTCATGGACATGACGCTTCAGATCAGTAATGAGTCTGCGTGACAAGGCATTTCGAGCGGCAGGCCTGTCGAGGAGAAGGATGCGGATATTACCAGAATGCGGTGCTGGTTGGTGTTGGACTTTAATTGGAGAAGGTTCGGACACAAAAGCAAAGCGACGGGAATAGGCACGAGGAGCTCGTAGAGTCGAGAGGGCGCGCCATGCTGAACGGGTTCGCATTATTTCAATAATTGCGTGCTGACATTGTGAGGGAAGGTGGGAAGAGATATGAAGCGCAGTATCGCTACCGGGTACTCCTCCTAGGGCGCAGGAAGTTCCGAGGTTGCGGGGAAAAGCTCGCCGAGAGTGTCGACGGAGTGCTTGAGTTCTTACCTCAAGCTGCAAGGCCAACTGGCACAGTTAGCTTGGCTGACGCTGTGCCTGAGATGTCAATGATAGGGAAATCAGACCACGGTATCACTTCATGTCCAACATCCCCGACTTTGATGGATCAGTACCATAGCTGACCATCTCTCACTGCAACTAGAATCCGAATCTACATATCCCCGACTGCAAATTGTCCTCACACTGCCAGCACCTCAACTATTTCAGTATGGACTACAGCATGCTGCATGATACTATTCTAGCCCTTGAGGATGCAACCTGGAGAGCATTAACATCCTCGGGAGCTGCACTACTGCCGTTCCTCAGTCACGATTGTATCATGCTTTTCCCACTGGGAATGAAAGTGTCCGCTAAAACGACGCCGAATCTTGAAGATGTAATGAAGAGCGATGCGTTTGTGCCATGGAAGCAGTTCAAGCTGAGCGATGTGGAGGTTACACCATTGGGACCAGAGGCAGCCCAAATCAGTTATCGAGTGAACGCGACCAGGCGGCATGTGACGGCGGATGACGATACGAGACAGGACGAATTCAGAGCATTGATCTCGAGCACCTGGAGGAAAGATCCAGAGGCTGGAAAATTCCTTATGTGTGTTCACCAACAAACACCTTATGAGGAGGATCTGGACTTTTGACGGACGGTTGTTTTGGAAGGATAAGGGAGCCACTGGAGGTTGGGTTTCATTTTGATTGACTGTCAATCTTCGGGATGAAGCTGGGATTCGGATGCTTTGTCCGGTGGCTCTCGGTAGGCATGTTTGAGGACCAATTCGTTGATCAACTTCTACGGTATCCTCAACTTGGATCATGGTTCAATGGTCTCGTAAGTGGCATGTGAATTTGCCCTCGCTGCACAGTGACATCAACCGCCCCAAAGATCTTTACGGCCATCGGCTTGCCTGGAGGACTTGCACATTCCCACGGATCTCCCGCCCGGGCGAGTCAGTGGCGTTGGCCCGCAGCAGTGTGGGGAAATTGAATCACCAGAACGGTCACATTTGTGACGTCTTTGTCGAGGCTGAAGAAGGCAGGATCAACAAAGTCCCCTCCAGGCATTCACGCCCGTCACTCATCATTCAAAAGAGCCTTCATTTCCCTGGGAACCGCACATTTTGCAATACGCCAAAGCGCTGCACCTGACGCCTACTTGTATTGAACATCTCACCAACACACGCTGCCAAATCCATCAAATTTCCCTCAAAAATGTCTTTCCTCTACCAAACAACTCCCGTGCTTCGCACCGCGGTCCGATTATCTGCTGTGCGCTCATCACCTCGCCTCTTCTCTACCACAGTCGTTCAGAAGAAGTCCGCTACCGACACTGTCAAGGACGGCCTCAAGACGGTCGACCGTGCCGTTTCAGACGTTGCAGTTGCTGGCATCGACAAAGGAGGTAGGTTGACCTGCGTCCACCGTGGATTTCCGCATAGCTTACTTCTTTCCAGTCGAGCTGAAAGATAAAGCCGCCGAAGTCATCGGTGTCGAGTCCAAGAAGGCTGAAGGCACTGCCTCTCAAGTGGCTGGTGAAGCCAAAGGAAAAGCTGCTGAAGTAAAAGGTCAGGCAAAGGGCAAGGCAGAGGAAATCAAGGGCAAGATGTCGTGAGAAGCACTACATGAAAAATGTTTTAGGGCGGGAACTAGATTCCATCACTTCATATTTCTTCATGCTGCTGGGGATAAAGCCGGCGTTTTCAATGTAACAATAATCAACGTCAACCAAGGCATCACTGAGAGGAGCTGCCAAAAGTTATGTACATTACCAAAGTGCTGCTTTACTCAATATGTTTGACCCTCCTTTTGCGAGTCCTTCAAATTTGGGATTGGCTGTAAGATAGGGTTAGCAAAATGGGTTCGATACACTTCCTCCTCTTCTTGTTTCAACCCGTACTTGGCAGGATCGCGCTTCTCGAGAAAGTGTTTGACACGCCCTGTACCCTTGATGTCATTGTCTTCGAAATGATCCTTTCTAGATGCGAGGAATCGATTAGTTTCCTCTGTGAAAGCTTGTGCCCGCTCTTCTATCGATCCTGTGAATTGTCCTGCTCTCGTAGCCTGCAGTACTCCAGCGATTACCGCAAGGAGAATGACGACTGACGCGAAGGTGTTGGGGTGGAGGTATGTCGCTGGAGGTTCTTTGGGCTTATCGTATCGTCGATGCCACCGTTCCCAGTCTTCCCAAGTGGCATTTTGAAATATCGACGAATCATCATCTGGGCCGAATCCATATCGTTTGCCCTCAGGATTAGTATATCCATGCGAGTGTCTTGTGGCTGTCCTTGTCGCTCCCCATCCTGCGCCAGATACATCGTATGCCCTTCGCTTAGTTGGATCGGAGAGGATCTCATGTGCCTGAACCACCAGTCTATACCTCTCCAATCTTTCAAGGTCGCTCAGGCTCCCACTGATGGACATGTGGCTACTCTTATCGGGGTGATAGATCTTAACCAGCTCGTAGAATTTGTGCTTGGTGTAGACTGCGTTCTTATCCAAACCAAAGATCTCGTAGGGTGAAGGTGTAAAAGGAGAGCTCCGCCGGCAGGGCCAGTTCATGTTGTCTCGGAACTCATACCCTCGGTCTGATTTGACGTCCGCATAAGTCCTGGCCATTTGGGAGAGGCGCGGCTCTCGCTTCAGCCGCTTTCGTGGAGATTCAGGGCATGAAGCGCAGACACAGCATTGCCAACTGTTGTAGGCCGCTGATAGCCTCACCTGTTTCAGTATCATTGATGGCATTGTGAATGTTTCGCATACGGAGTAGATAAGGTACTATTGAAGTGGTCATGCGATTGCGGAGGGGGAAAGTCTTACATGTCATCGCACGCAGGTCTGTGTCTCTTTGGAAGGTTTGCCGGTTTACTGAATAATACTGTTCAAGACAAGCACAAAAAGCCTCATCCTGACCCCATTGAATATACAGCGTCGTCGGTTTCATACACGCCACAAATATGCCGCGTTCGCCACCACCTCGTCGAGATGACTCTCGGGACAGGAGTCATCATCGGCAGCAAAATGATAACCGCCAAGGACGGGAACACCGCAAAGATGAGAGGAAACGAAATTCTCGGAGCCGCGATCGAACTCGCAGAAGACCATCGAGCTCGGATGGACAGAGGCAACGAAAATATAATGATCGTAGATCGCGGTCGCCTCAGACGCGGCGCTCACCAGAGAGACTGGCACGTGCGAGAGGCTCTCTGCCATCCCAAGCCGACGCATTCCATACTACCAAAGACGGTGCGCCCACTCCAACAATTGAAAAGCAGAAGCCAAACTTTCGGCCATCTGGGCTTTTGGCTGCAGCCTCAAACACAATTTCAACATCCGCCGGTGCAATTGTTTTGAAATACCATGAACCACCAGAGGCTCGAAAACCGCCTTCTAACCAACCTTGGCGCCTCTACATCTTCAAAGGCGAATCGATTGTCGACACGCTGGATTTGTACACCCAATCTTGCTGGCTCTTCGGAAGGGAAACTTCTGTCTGCGACTTCGCACTTGAACATCCCAGCTGCTCCAAACAGCATGCCGTTATTCAATTCCGTTATGTGGAAAGGAGGAATGAGTTTGGCGATAAGATTGGGAAAGTGAAGCCATATGTGATCGATCTGGAGAGCGCTAATGGCACGACGGTCAACGATGAAGCTGTGCCACAGGGAAGGTTCGTCGAGTTGCGGGACAAAGATATTATCAAGTTCGGCCATTCAACCAGAGAATATGTCATGCAGATGCCTTCCGGATGAACGTGCAACGTCGGTGAGAACCAGTCGCCACGATACTTCTAAGCCCGCTGAACATGGAGCTGCAAGAGCAAGTAAATCTGGCGATAACTACACTTTGGGGGATGAAAAAAGAATATCATACTGGAGCAGTGGAAGGACACATTCGTCTTCTACTGGGTACTATAGAAGGATTCCGGTACATCGGTGATTCCTGCTGCTCCTCATCCACCTGATACTTGAGGCTGACAGCACAAGAGAGAATTCGCTCCCTGAAGTGAAGGAAGGATATGTCGCCTTCTAAGTATTCACGACGAAAGAACGTCCAGCGCATCTGTGATCTCTTGCATCTCTTTCTGAGCCTTGAGATACTCGTCCTCCGGCTTTGCTCGTTCCTCTTCTTCTGCCTCGATCTCTGCGAGCCTTTCCTCGCCTGTGGCGAGAAGGGCTTCGAAATCGGCAACAGTCTGAGTAGCCTGGGCCTCAAACTCTTCAACTTCTTGATCTCGAGACTCGAAAAAGGAGAGCAGCTTCTTGACCCGTTCAATCTTTCTTTTCGCATCACGAAGGTTGTCATCAACAAACCCAGAGTTCAAGATACTCAACGCATTTCGCCGGAGACCGTCAAGGTACGCCTTGCTGGTCCTGTTTGCCGTGGATCCAGTACTGCCACCTGCCTATACTTAGCTCAGGCCAGGGTCTCAGGGATAGGCGGAGAGTAGCACGGAGGCAACGATCTCGTCTAGTCCAATATCTTCGACCTTCGTGGTCTTGAAGACTCTGTACGTGGAATGTTGAACATTGAAGAGGTTGCCGAAATGATACCTCACAGTGGCTGTGAAGAGCCTGTATATTGGACTTTCGGATCCACGGTGGCCCTAATGGCCGGTAGGGAGCAGCTGCGTGTTCGCCGGTAGACCAACATAAGCACAACACCTCATTAGAGGAACATCCAGCAGGTGTCCTTCATTTCTGCCCTTGATACTTCCATGGTGCCTTAATATTGCCGTTTCGATGGTGTCCAGCCAGTATACGTGCCTTCTAAGGTCTTTATGGAGGTGGCCACCACCATACCTTCTCTCGCCTCGGTGGTGTCTGATCTTGAGCGCCACGTGTTGACTTTGCTCGTCAAAATCCATAGCCAGCTTACATGACCCCGGCTGATCCGTAGACACGTAGAGTCGCATGCTGTCAAGGACCTTCCTGAGTTGGTTCAAGGATAAACCGCGACCGACATAAGGCGCAATTTGTGATGGCATCTGAGACGAGTCTGACGGAGAGTCGATAGCCACAAACACGGCATAGCCACCCTGCGTATCTCTGCATCGGAGGTGCGAGCATTTCGCAGCCTGAAATTCCGGGTCTCGCATCTTGTTTGTGATATCCCCTCGGATGAAAGCTGTGGAAGCGCTCGAAGAAAGTGATGCAAGGCAAAACAACATCCTGGAGAACGAGCCGGTCTCGTAATCACGAGTGACCTTCTTCAAGCTCTGGTGGCCGCCGTTGATCTCGTCATCGTCGCCGTCATCATCATCGGCGTCGCTGGTCGAACGCCGATTGCGCTTGTTACCCACGTTGGCATTGCTTTCTTCCTTCAGCCAGATTGTGTAGATGCAATATGCGAGACCAACGAACCCAAACAGTTCAAAGGGGCCCAAAATATACTTCTGTCGATCGGTGAAGAGAGGATCATCTTTGATCCCATCTCGCACCTAAGTATCAGAGGAGGTGGAAATGCTCACTGCACTTCGTCCGCGACCCGCCGGCTTACAATGGGAGAGATGAAAACTGCTTGCACATTTATCCATCCTGTCTCTGGCTTGGGAGACTCACTGGCCTCGAAGGCTTTGTCTCTGGAGCTTAAGTTGTACCCTCCCTGTTGCAATTATCGATACAGCGTCATTCAAACCCCTTCCACCCCAAGGCAATTTCTTCCCTTAGAATGTATAGATCCCTTGTGACTCGAGCATAACTCCATGATCGACGCTGGCAGATCCTTACACTCCGAGTACTCACTGAATCCATCCAATCGCATCTGACGAGGCTGTATCCCTGCCAAGCCCGAACCTGAAAACGAAATGCAAAGCCCGACCAATGCCACTTACAAGCAGAGTGCCCGTCCCCAGCTTCGCCACTGCAGCTTCATTCGGAGCACCACGAGAAGGAACAAGTGCGTCGGCTTCACTCGCTGACTAGCTATCGACCTGTAAGAAGTCCTGCGAGGTCTCATCTCGGCGACTATCAATTCACTACAAGCTTGCTCTAGCCAGACCCACGGGCCCGCGGTCTTCTCCAGGAAGGACATGGCCACTCCTACTGGCGTAATACTCCGCGACTGCTTCTTTCAGGGCCTTTAAACCACAGTCAATATGTCTCTCAGGCTCGCCCACGACGCTGTATCCCATATGCCCAACTCTTACATATTGATGACCAACCTCCCTATGCATACCGCCAACGATCGTGAAGCCCTTCTCAGTGACGCGTGACAAGAGTTCCTTCGACGACAGACCATCAGGAAGCCAGAATGCCGTCAAACCATTGGCTTGGTACTCTGACTCTGTTGTCAACTGCGTCAAGCCCAATGCCTTCACCACAGCTTTCACTTGGGCGCTTTTCCGCCGGTGTTGTTCAAATCGCTCTTCTAGTGGGCGTGACAAAATGGACGTCAGGGAGGCATGAAGAGCATGGACAATTTGAGTAGGGGGGGTTGCAAAATAGCTCGACTGCTTTTTCTCGTAGTTCTGCATGATCGGTAGCCAGCGTGCCAGGCTGGCATACCAGGTGTTTGCTGGTGCCTTCCTTGCCTTGGCAGTCTCCAAAGCGCGAGAAGAGACCATGATAATGCTGAGTCCTGGAGGACAGCCGATAGCTTTCTGGGACCCGGTAATAACGATGTCGATATCCCAGGCATCAAACTGGATCTCCTCGCACGCAACACTGGCGACTCCATCAACGACCAAGAGTGTTTCGGGCGACACTCGTTTCAGCAGCGCCGATAGCGGCTTCAAAGGTGTCAACACAGCCGTCGAGGTATCGACGTGGGTCACCACTAAGGCTTTGTATCGAACCCTTTTCAATTCTTTCTCGACTTCATGTATGTCGGGAGCAGCTCCGATAGGGACCGTGATCCTCTTCGTGCGGGCTCCGTAGGTGGCCAGACACATCTCGAACGCATCGGAGAAGTATCCCGTACAGAGACAGAGGACTGGCTCTCCGGGTTCGATGAAGTTGGTTGCCACAAAGTCCCAACCTAGGGTTCCGCTGCCTCCAATGACAAAGGGCTGGGCATTAGGGTCTTGACTCTGGAAGAGTCTGCGGAGCATGGTTAGCACATCGCCGAAAGTGTTGCAGAATGGCTGGGCAAAATGTGATTCTGCAAACGATGACATGGCCCTGAGGACCTCTGGGTCGACTTCAGTCGGGCCTGGGGCGAGGAGAATGGGACTTGTTCGAATCTGCAAGTCCATTTTGTTTGTGTTTGAAGATGCAAGTAGGAATAAAATGTGTGGTTCTGGAGAAAAGGGGAGGTATTCGAGTGGTATATTGTTACACCAGCTGCGACAGAGCAATCCTGTACAAGTAAGTATGAGAAGATGAACTGTAAAGATCTGATTAGACCTTTGCGGCTCTCAATCTGATTACTGCTCTGATTTTCTCCCTGCAAGTGGGGTCGTCTGGCCTTCTGGCAACCATCCCGTTCGGAGTTCTCAGGGATGTTTGTCTTGGGGGTAAATATTCTACCGTGCATACCAAGCAACATTCCAACGTGTAGAGCTTACGACAACTCCTTGTTTCTGCAGAGAGGTGCCACGGTCTCGAGCTGGCGTCGGATGAAGTCGGGGAAACCAGGAGAAACGAGCATGCTTTGGGACAATGCTGTCCTCTCCGGTGACCACAAGTCGTATCACAAGGGGTCGTGATATGTCCGGTCGGGGAATTACTGTGATGAGTCAACCAAATGATGGGCAGTGAGCTTGAAAATAGTATCGAGGCCATCCTGCACCGTCCTGGCCACCGCCGAGGATGGTAGCCCCGGGAGATTGAAGGACGAGGTCGAATTTGATTCAGTCTGCAGCCAACTAGTGGATGCGTATGCACAGTACCCCGTATCTTTTGTGACTTAACACCCCGTATCTTGTTTAAAATAAGGCGTTTTCCCCGCAATCTCGCTCCGACGACCATTCTTCATCGGGCAGTTCCAGGTATGGCTGGGCGAAACAGATATCGCCATGCATCCGGGGAATTCTCGCCGCGTGGAGATGTGGCGATATACAACAGGAGCATGTGGGTTATTTTAACGACGTTGGAGAGTTTGTCGACATCGCGAACTGTGCTGACTTGATACATTCCGCCTCTCACTCAGCAGAGTTTGTCTTCACAGTTCGCTGGATACGGATGGAGTGAAACAGGCGTTCTTTCCGAAGCATGAAACATATGCAGCGTCGAAGCCTAAGTGATCTGTTCCGGTACCTTGTGCGATATTCAAGTAGGCCCCATCCCACGGCAGCCACAAATGCTGAATGTCGCATCTCCAGCCATTGGGTGGTCTCCAGTCTGCCCTAGACGTTGCTCGAATATGTGGTCAATTGAAAGAAACTTCGTGCTAATGATGTCCATGGAAGGCACCCCGTTATGCCACAGCCACAAACAGAACTGTTGAGTACAACAGAGCGTGCATCATTCTGGACAAATTAAGAACCTTCTTGGCATCTCGACTTTGGTTGCCTAATCCTGTCGGCAGAAGATTGAGAGCGCGTCAAAGGTGAGAGCAATGGGAGAATTCGGGAAACAAATTGATGACTGGGCAGGGATCAGGCGCTACTGGGAGAAATGATGGCCTAGACAAGCATTACAGAGCCAAGTAAGCAGCCAGGCAGATGTTACTGAGGAAAGATAACGGCATTGTCTATCCATTTGAGAAGTCCAATGCGCAGAGATCCGGAGGGACATGGTCAGCACACCATCAACGTGTTTAGTTCTGCCTGGATCACAACCTATTTTGTCCACCAGGCCCCACTTGCCTTTCCCCTTCCTGTCATGTCTGTCCTACAGCGAGGCCTTGAGTGTCGAGCTATTCTTCGGGGAAGTGCTATACATTCCACCCGCAGTCACGTCATGCTTGAGCGGTTGTCCAGCAAGGAAGCGTCGCAGGTTCTCGGCGATGAGCAGTTCCGAGTATCGTGGTCTTCCTCCAGCGGCATGAGGCGAGATGATTAGATTCGGTGCTTTCCATAGCGGGGAAGACTCAGGTAGTGGTTCTTTATGGAAGACATCCAGAGCTGCGCCGCCGATTATTCCCTTTTTAAGGGCGTGAGCCAATGCATCCTCATCCACACAGATACCTCTCCCAACGTTGATCACCCAGGCATGTTGGGGCAGCTTTGCCAGCCGCTCCGTGTTGAGAGAATGCCATGTCGCTCGGGAGCCTGGGAGAATCATGATGAGACAATCCGTCTGTGGGAGGAGGCTAGGCAATGCTGCATTGGTATGCACTTGGATCCCGTCAATGATTTCTTCGTACAGTCCGACTCCTCGGATGTTGGCGCCCAAAGCGGTCAGATGTGGTGCAAGCGTGCGTCCAATATTCCCCATCCCCCAAATGGTAATGTTGGCACCTTTCAAGGAGGTGAACGATCCCTGGGGTCGGTCGGGTAGGAATCCGCCCAAATGTCCTGGCCACTTGCCTTGGTTCTGGAAATCCCGCATCTCGTAAAGACGGCGAGCAGCGCTGAGCACCAGAGCTAGAGCGTGCTCAGCAACAGTCTCGTTGTGCAGATTAGTGCCGGCCGTTATGATGACATTGGATGGGAAACCAGCAGCGAGCTCGTCGTTGGGGCCTGCAAAGAGGGACTGAATCCAGCGAAGTCTGCTCATTCGTTTGGCAGCATCGCGGAGGTTGGTATTAGCCCATGTCACAAGAATCTCTGCGTCGACAAGTTCCTCGGGGATTAGCTTGTGAACATCGTAGGGGTGTAATGTGACGCCGAAGCCTTCGAGACTGGCTACGTCGAGCTTCAAAGAGGTAGGGTAAAGAAGCTTCATGGTTAGATAGCTGGAATTGTCAATTTTCAGCAAATGAGAGCGTTGTTTACCAGTGTAAGCTCGGTTTGGAGATGCCCATGTATATACTCAAGGATGAATTCTGTTCAGCTCCTGAACTGCTTTGCATTCCGCTTGACCGTCGTATGCAGCCTAGTAACCCAACACCCCGGAAGTCAGCGGGGGAAACCGGGAATCCTCATGCAACACCCCTGCAGAGTTCGATGCAGGGGAGCAGTGGACCAGAAATACACAGAGAGACAATGATCGGTGGGTGACGGTTAATCCTTTTGACGCTGGAGACCTTGTACGTTGACTAGCCGTCAGTTTGTCAGGCAGACAAGCTTGGAGAGCGAGAGCTCCTTCAGAATGAAGAACACGATGCGAAGTACGCAGCTGGAAACCATCGTGTTATCGAGGATGTTTTGCTTGACCTTGCCGTAGTTTGTGAGTCCTCACGCCCAACACAGCATCATATCACGTAGCAGGCGAGGGTAAGGTAGATGAAGATTCGGCCCTATGTACACGATTTGACCTGTCACGCTGTGCTTCCTTCATCTTGTCCGCAAAGAGGATCGTGAGATGGTGGAATGATGCGGGCTGAGAGGAAAGGAGCTTTGTCAAACTTGTCGAAAGGCCACATGGGTCTATTGATACGGGAATGTCCAAGTCGTTTCAGATCCTGATCAACACCACCAGGCGAAAGGGCCAATCGCCAGTCGGCCGCCATGTCGTGCAATTCAGGTTCCAAATACCCGATCTTGACAATGATGATATCTGCTTCTCGAGGCTTGAGGTTGAGATCCGTAAAGTCATGCTCGTGATGGTAAGGCTTGCGGAGTTCGGTGAGGATGGCGAAGACGCTGCCCACTCGTAGCACAACCTCGATACGAGCATCTCTGTCGCCGCGTTTGATGGCATGTACTTGGCCTGTCATGGTGATCGGGCCCGAATGGATATGGTCGACCTCAGCGCCGGCGGTCACTGTGACAGTTGCCCCTATGCCTGCATCGACACATGTATTGACTGCTTTGGAGCCCGGGACACTGGCATAGATGACTGTTGGGCCAGAAGATTGTTTAAACTCTGGACGAGCCAGCAGGTGCATCAAGCCCCAGGTCATGTCGCCGCTTCCACCGGCAGTTGGGTTGTCTCCCGAATCGCTGACGAAGAAAGGATGCTTCTTGGATGCTACAGCCTCGCCGATGCATTCGTCAAAGGAACCTGTTGGCCCGACAAAGTCAAAGTCCTCGTGCGCATCCCAAAACACCCGTGCAAGTTGTTCTGATCCAAGCTTGATCGCGTCTTCATCCCAGCCCGTCACCACGACAACTGCTCGGTTTCGCGGTTCGTCAGCCCATGGATAGCCGACCCAGACTGCTGCATCAACAACCCCCGTGTTGGACTCGACGGCAGGAACTGTACCATAGATGTGCTTTGCGGGCTCGATACGAGTGGAAGTCTGCTCTCCTGGAAGAAGGACTGGAATTGGGATCCATGCTTTGAGTGGTCGCACAGGACTTCCATCTGCCCTTCTGCCTGCGGGAGACTTTGTGAGTAGCTCGACCAGGTTGCGGCACGCTCTTTCCTTGGTCTCACGCACGTCGATGTGTGGTGCTGTGCGGTAACAGGTGATGAGATCTGCCTCGTGCACGAGTTCGCGGCTCACATTGCCATGCAAGTCCATCGATGCTGACACAACCACCGTAGGACCAAGAAGTCGTCGGATGCGCCGAAGAAGCTCTGCTTCAGAGTCATCAAGGCCCTCGACGCACATGGCGCCGTGGATATCGTACCAGAGTCCATGGATGATTGTCGACGACACAATCACCTTCAGACGCTCTATAATCTCGTCGGCCAATTCCTCAAAAGAGGCGCGCGTTACAATCCCTCCTGGTAGCGCATGACCGATCAAAGCTCCGTGGAAGTCCGCGATATTTCCAAGGCCGCTTTCACTCTGGAGGAAGGGATATTTCTCAATGATTTCGGCGCCGCGTTTGGCATGGAAAGCAGGCGCAAAAGTCCTGGAGGGCGTGAATATCGAAGTTTCGCACGCAAGGCCGGCGATAGCAATGGCTGGCCTCTTAGCCATCGTGGCAGTTTGGTGCAGTTCTGCCTATCTCAGCCAGCACGGCCGAGGGGTTATCCTCCTTCCTTTTAAAGTTGTCATCTTTGGCTCGTAAGGATTCAGGCTAAGCTCACGCCAGTAGAAGCTTGGAGTCTGGGCCGAGCCGAATATGGTTTATCACCTGGAGATCTCTTAGTGATGAACTTCACGCCCAACCCTTGATGCCGGTCACCTGTCTATGCACATACAAAAAATATCTCGGTTATTTGCTTCTGTCGCTGTTCTCCGCTCGTCACAGCTCATGGAAGGCGATATGAAGATCGTTATCAGTTTGGGTTTCATCCAGAGAGGCACGAGATGCGACCTTATGGAGGGGCCGGCTGTTCGCCTCTCGGTACTTTATCAGCTCAAGCGTTTCCGCAACATGTTGTTTGTAGTGACACTCCCTTTGACTCTTCTCTGTGTCAGATCACAGTTGGCCCTTGCCTTTGAACACAGAGAAGTCACGACAAGATGTTGCAAAAGACTGCCACTGGTACCTGGCTCCCGGCATGGGTACCGGAGTCGACAGTGACCCTCTCTATATTCTTGATATTCTGCTCCATGGTACAGTCGGCGGTAGGTAGTGTCTGCCTCTATATTCCTTGATCGCTCTAATGAGGACCAGACTGGTGGATATGACGGATCCATGCTCAATGGCCTCAACATCTTACCATCATACACGGATTACTTCAATCTCAATGCTGCAACCACTGGCCTCAATACTGCTTCCGTGTTCATTGGCGGTTTCTTTGGCCCCATTGTCTCTGGAATCATCGCCGATCGTCTAGGTAGACGTCCAGCAGTACTCTGGGGTTCCATTTTGACCCTAGTTGGAGTCCTACTTCAGACCGCTGCTCAGAACATTGCAATGTTTGTTGTTGCTCGCATTGTTCTAGGTTTTGGCTCAGCCGTTTCTGGTATTGCAGGCAGCGTCTACTTGGCAGAGACGTACCCAAGCAAATATCGTGCATGGGGAGTCGGGCTGCTGAATGACTTCTACTAGTAAGACTGCCCTTTCACGGAGGAATGATTTCACTGACTGCTTTGCATTGTCGGCGCCTTGATTGCGGCCGGAATCACACTGGGCACGGGTCAGTGGCAGTCAACATGGGCTTGGAGGGCACCTTCATTGTTCCAGGGGATCTTCTCGCTCTTGTGCATTATCATATTGCCATTCATGTAGGCGCCCAAGTCTCCGTCTTTGGACATACGACCTGGAAGCTGACCTGGTAGCCCTGAATCTCCACGATGGCTGATACACCAAGGCTTCTATGATGAGGGACGCATCTCTGTCGCCCAGACAAATGCCAACGGAGACCTGAGTGACCCTGTTGTGCTCGCAGTATACAAGGAGATTGTCGACACCCTGAATTGGGAAAAGGAGAACCTCATGACCTTCAAAGAAACCATCAAGAACCCAACTTCGAGAAAACGCCTCCTGATAGGTATGTCGCCGGGACCTTTCTCCTGTATTGCTGGCAATATCATCGCCTCGTACTACCTGGGTCCCGAGCTGGATACCGCAGGTATCACGAACTCGAACGACCAACTCAAGGCGGTGAGTCCATCTGTACGAGCAGTGCAGGCCGCAACTGACTCCCGCAGAACGTCGTGCTCAATGTCTGGTGCCTGGCATGTGCCCTCGGAGGAACACAACTCGCCGCGCGCTGGGGTCGCAAACCTACCGCGATACTTTCTCAGTGTCTGCTCATTGTGTGCCTGTTCATCATTGGGGGCCTCTCGAAAATGTACGCTGACAACCCCGACGGAGCGTCCAAAAGTCTCGTCTATGGAGATGTGGCAGTCATGTTCTTGTTCCAAGGATTCTACTCGATCGCATGGACACCTTTGCTCTACCTGTACCCGCCAGAGATCATGAACTACGCGATTCGGGCAAATGGACTTGCCTTTTCGTCCTTTATGCTAAATGCTCTAGCGTAAGCTCACTATCTGCGCAGTCCAGTCGCTGCCCAGTTGCTAACCTCGCCAGGGTCCTCCTTGTGTTCGTCATGCCTATCGGCTTGACCAACATTGGGTGGAAAATGTACATAATCAATGGCTCGTGGGATATTATAGTTGTGGTCTTGATTGTGAGTCGAACACCCCTCTGTTTTTGCCTGGGTTCTCGAACTGACCTTTCAGGTGGTCTTTTGGGTCGAGACGAAAGGCCGAACGTTGGAAGAGATCGATGCTCTCTTTGAGGGACACAAGCACTCCGATGTGCCGGATGTCGAGCTGGTTCGTACAGGCAAAGCATATGTCGACGTCGACAAGATCCAACGCGAGATCGGAACTGTGGTGGAAACTACAAAACTAGATTGAAGTCATAAGTGAAAGCCAATAGATTCAGATCTTCAATACGACAGGGACTGGGCTTTGAAGAGAAGCAGGGAGCCTTCTCCCTTTCCTCTAGGCCAGGGAAACTGTCGAATCTGATCCCTCTTCTAGTATAGAAGTTGACAATTCCAACTCTCCGCTAGATCTGGATCTCCCTCGCCATTGTACTTTGCCTGCATCGGATACATACAAATTGGTCGCTGCCTTTGTACACCCTCCGTGACCGTCTCATTGATGAACTTGGTGCCAATGATGAATTCCGGAGCAATCCCATTTTCCCTCCACTCCAAGAGCGCTAGAAGAGCATCGTGCTGTGGATCGCTGAACCCAGGAACACTCCAGACATCTTGGCCCAGCTCAAAGGGTTGACCGGCAGAGGCAATGTAGTAGGGTGCCTCAACTGCTGTGCCTTGACAGTGTTGCATGCCGGGAATCAGGAACATGCGATACCAGCCATCAAGAGGGATCCCTGCGGCTCCCATGGTCCTCCAAATGTTCTTGTAGAGAACTTCGGAGCTCGGCGTAGGGATCAGCCCGTCTGCTAGACCATGATACTGGATGATCTTGCCGCCACGCTGGTAGAATCCGCTGAAGTCGAATCCGACATTGGCCTGACCGGGGTTTATTCTGTCTGCGTCCAGGATCACCTGGTAGGTGAAATCGTGCCAGTCCCAGGTTGTGTCGTTGTAGAGGAAGTTTTGAATCCATGCAATTCCGGGTTCAGTAGGGGTCCCAGAGTCCGCTGCAACGAGTCCTCAGGATCAGCAACATCTCCAAACTAGAAGATTATCCTCTGAAACAGATGCAGACGGACAAATTAGGGAGTAATTTAGAATGGCCTTGAGACAAACTTTATTCTCGCCCCATTCCCAATCTGCACATTACAAAGGAAAGGCTCAAAAAGTGACTTACTATTGAGAAGGAAACCGTACTGAGCCTCGGATCCCAATTCGTAGTGCGGAAAGACAAATGTCTGATTTGTCTCCCACCAGTCGTTGTAGATGTGGTATAAGGTGTCCAATTGTGGACCTGTCAGACAGGCGCTTTTGTTCGACGTAGGAGTGCAAAGTAGCATTTCTGGGACAAAGTTGCATCCCTCAGGGTCAGAGATGATTCCATCCATAAAGCCGTCCTGGGGATCGCATTGTCGAAGGACTTCAGCTCCGATCACGGGGAAAAGTGAAGACGGGATGTGAGTCGCAGCGTCAACCGGGAGGTTGGAGAGGGCCACTTGAACATTGTCTGGCTGTAGATGCGTCGTCCACCACGCAGGGGCTCCAGCTAGAATTCCATCAAAGTCCTCTGGATACAGTTCGATGTCTCGGAATCCTTGTCGACCACCAGTAGAGCATCCGGAATAGTACGAATAGCTGATGTTTGTCCCATAATACGCACTGGTAATCAGCTTGGAATAGATGACTGAGCCGTGCATGGACCGATAGCCCCAGTCAAGCTGCGCCTCCGGGTTGTTCAGCGCCCAACTCGCATCAAAGGATCCGGAGATGTGCCCAGTATCGGTCGACATAGATGCGAATCCATACCTGGCATTAGTGCCCATATCGTTCCAATTGATCCCGCCGGCATATGCACCATTGCCGGTGGCAATAAAGCGAGCGTTCCACTGCTGTGGCAGGAAAAGGCCAAAGTTATAGGAGGATGTATGGGAAGATTTGACATTGACTATGACCACACAAAGCGCCGGGAGACCTGTGTCATTCACTGGGAACTCAAGGTCAGCGGGGCCTCCGCCGAAAGTGCTGTTCTGTGGGAGCGCTTGTGCAAACGTCACTGTCGCTGCTCCTAAGTCTCCAATGAATTGTTGCAAGGACTGCACGCTGCATTCGGTGATTGCGGTTACGACACGCAAGCCTTGGAGGCCAAAGAGACCAGACAGAATAAGCTTCATCCTTGGATAGTCACCGAGATAGCTGGACCAAGAAAGACAGGTGGACGGGAGTGCAAGGATGTCCTTGACATTCGGACGGCCAGGCAAGCTCCATTGAAGTACCCGGGTCGAAGGAGTCCCCAGACCCCTCCCCAGATTATTTCCCCGGACCTTTTCTCTTCACAACCGAAGCATGCTGCCGAGAAAGGCAAGGATGAACCATGTTTCGAGGCTCAAACGCCGGAGTGAAGAGCGAGGTATGCTGGCGGCAGCCTCGCTATTAAAGGTCGTTCGCAACGCTTTGATCATCAGTTTCTTGCCATTACGAGTTCATTTAATCAATAAAGCAGAGAAAATGGGGCGAATCAGGCATTGAGACCTCGATTACTGCGTGGTGCCGGACCTCTCAAAGGACAGTGGCGGTAAGATTCCAGGCGAATCCTTGTCGCAGACACCATATCAGAGTGAATATCCTCTATTTTTCCGAAGGGCCCTCACTCTTGAACATGACCCGTGTTCCCGAGAGATATGACGGTTGCGAGGTGGAGGCGGGTGTAGGCCGGCAGGGAGACGTCGAGCGGTGAAGCGGGTGGGCCGGCACGACAGCGATACCATTAGAAGCTGGCCAGACAAAACTCTCAAGGACGCGGTGCCTGGCCTTTTTTGGCTCTTTACGGGCTCGGTGCTCGACGATCTATCGCTGTGAGGCTAACAAATGGTATCGATGTGTCTGTGGAAGAGGCGTGTAGGTCGGCAAGTGTAGTGAGAGGTGTCAGACTGACAACTCCTGGCACATGCTTGATGTATCACATTTCTCTTAATACTTGGCGCCAAGACTTGATTCACGATCCCGATTGCCGAGTAGTCAAAAGCCCAATGCCTCGTACGAGTACATCAGATTTCTATGACGACCGACCTGGATGAATTTCTATACGCTGCCTCCTTCGCCAAGCTCCAAGCCTGTGATCCGGGCACCATGGCGACGAGTAATGATTGCTCGAGCGTGACGGGCGGCATCATTACCTGATGGCCACTGGAACCATCAGCTACAATGGCACGACCACAAAACTGGACCAGGCCTACGCCGCGCACAAGCGCACAATCCAGGCAAAATGTTTGCCTTCGTGACTGACCATGGTGCCTATTGGATTCATGGCTGGACCAAAGACTTTACTTGCCCCGACTCTTCATATCTGACCTGGGCTTTTACAGGCCAGGGTGGTCCACCTTGGGAGACCAAATCTACACCACGGCCGGCGTTGGGTGGGCGTGAACAACCTCAACACAACAATCAGCCAAATAAGCTGTTGGCTCGATCCACAATCTCGCCAGGTAAGTCCCACGGCATGGGATAGGTCGTTTACAACCGATGTGAGCGAGTTGTGGTCATTCGTCACCGCATTTGGTCGCCTCAACTATTACTGGGCGCGGCACGGCGGCTTGATCATAACCTCTCAGGGGTCATTGTCGGTGCTCACACGTCCTTCGCCTTCACAAACAGAACTATCCTGGAAGCGACACAATTTACATTTGTGGAGAGCGTCCGATCGACATACATCTATTATCACGTTGCCCGGGCAGATTAGTGAAGAGTAAATAAGTTAGAATAGTTCTGGAAACCCGAAGCACCAGAGACCCGAGCGCATTAGTTCAAGCAGGGTATTTCCTCCCGTGGATGTCTATATGACCTTGACTCTTGGTCCAGTGACTCGACGCGCCACTCTTAACCCCTCTATTCTGGGCAACTGGTATTGTTGTCGAACAATCCACTCGGACCTCGGGCTACCAAATTTGGACAAGTATCCACGCTCGGTTTCTCTTCCCGAGGAGGATTTACTTCATTCAGTGATCGATCAGAGCCCGGCAGGTTGTTTCCCAGTTCAGACACTCTTCGCAGTCTGTTTGTCTATATTTTTGTCGTCCCTTGGTGCAGAAACATTACCTTGACTCTTCCTCCGTCAGCGGTTTCATCAATGACCATGGAAGAGATTCCAAAGCAGTGCCTCGCCGGCGTGGTTGTCAACGAGGGGCCAGACTTCCACATCGAGGTCGTCGAGGTGCCTGTCCCAGAGCCCGGCCCCTATGAAGTCCTGATCAAGCTCAACACGACGGGCTTGTGCATGTCCGATGTACACTATATGCTCAATGACCTGGGCGTACCATCCATGTCACATTTTAAGACGAGATCTCCCGGCCACGAAGGTGCGGGAGTAATTGTCAAAGTTGGAGCGCAGGTCACATCTCTCAAGGTAGGCCAGCGTGCTGGAATCAAACCAACTTGGGATGTTTGTCATGCATGCGATGTCTGTCTGTCCGGTCGGGAGAATTACTGTAAAGGCATGGTCTCCACGGGACTGCAAAAACCTGGTTTGTTTCCTCGATCCTACACAAGTAGTCTCTTTTAGCTGATGACGATCTCAAAGGCTCATATCAACAGTACATCGTCTCGCCGGAGCGATATACTGCCCTGATTCCAGACGGTGTCAGCGACTATATCGCGGGACCAGTCATGTGCTCAGCATCCACTATGCTGCATTCTCTAAAGACGGCCAATCTGTCAGCAGGGCAATGGGCTGTGTTCGTTGGTGGCGGAGGCGGGGTTGGGCTTCAAGGCGTTCAGCTGGCATACGCTATGGGCCTCCGTCCTATCGTGGTTGACACTGGGGCGAAACGAGAGGAACTGAGTCGAAAGTACGGCGCTGAGCATTTCGTGGACTTCAGAGAGACCAAGGACGCAGTGGCTGATGTAGTAACGTTGACCGATGGCGGTGCCCACGGTGTCTTTGTGACTGCGATCCAAGCCTATCCCACTGCCATGGGGTTCCTTGGTGATCGAGTAGGAGGAAGGCTGATGTGTATTGGTCTTGGACCCCCAAACACGCATACCATCACCCTTGATCCCACTGTTTCGAATTTTATGGCTAGAAACCAATCAGTCACAAGCACCATCGTCAGCTCATTGGGCGAAATCACACAGGCGCTTGACTTTGCTAAACGCAGTGAGTTCAATCCCCATGTGAGCAGTGTTGAGCAGTTGATTGACCAATGATCTACGAGCAGATAAGCTTCATCTCGACCCAGAAATCGTCGGAGTGTCGCAGTGGAACGAGGCGGTTCAGCGTTTAAAGAACGGACAAGTCGCTGGGTAATGCATCCTCCTTCTCATTCATGGTCGAATGCCAGCTGACAAAAAATGATTAGGCGTATCGTAGTGGACTTTAACAAGCCATAAAAATCCAGTCCAGCCCAGCTCAACCTATCAGAGTTCAAGGCTCTAGGTCTCATCCCTCAACGACTGGATGACTCTCTATTCACGAGCCGACAATAGAGACTGGTGGGAGTAGAAGCAATACACTAGCCAAGAGCCGAGAACCGCTATAAGACTTTGTCAAACTCTTTTCTCTTCCTCCTCTTTGCTGTGGTCCTTTTGAGGCCGTCGGTCGGATTCCAATTCAAGATCGCCCGAATATCGCCCGCCTTGCCGGCCTCGCGCTGGTTAGCAGCAACCAGATGTGACCCTAACTATTTTTCACGAAGAAACCCATTATTCTCTATGTCCTTACTATGATTGAACCATGATTGGCTGTGCCGTTGAACGATTCCCTGGTGACGGAGATTGTAAACGGAGGACATGACGTCGTTCGATACTTCAGGCATACTGACACAGCGACAGCGTGTCAATTCCCCGTCGCCTGCAACCATACAGCTGGATGTCGAGGTTGTATTTCCTATAGGTCATTCATACCTGCGTGAACTGGTGCGTATCGGGGGTGTCCAGCAAGGCACTGCTCGGCCTCACAAGCTAAACTAGCTATTATTCTCTAGATAAACTCTCGTTGTTCTGGCGCACCCTAGGTGTTATTCTACTGGTTCCTAAGGCCTTCATCGGTCCCCCCAGGCCCCAGCTGGGGGAGGGGATCATCGAACTGGGGGCAACCCCGCAAACTACCTAGTGGCTAGGCAGGTATACGAGGGACAGAAAAGAGGATCTATGGATCATGCCGTCCCCAGAAAATTCCTCAAACGCTCGACTTTTCTCTTTGATCCCTTCGAATAGGGCCCTGAGATCTCCGCTTTCTTCCAACTTCGAATTGGCCACAAAATTGACCAACACCTCGTGTGGTCAACACCAGACGATACTTGTCGTACTTTTTCATTTCAAGTAGACACTATACCCAATGCCAGAATCCATGACCCAGGCTGATCGATCACCTTTTGCATGCAAGTTCTGCAAAAAGTATGCGCTGCTTTCTCCTCTCTGTCTTTTGTCTGTTCAATCATAGGTTACATCGCTGGCGTGGCTGATGTGCGATTGGCTTCCCGTCTCCTTGATGAATCCAAAGTATGAGGTACATGGCAACATAGCAAGCTGACATGAACTCTTAGGCGCAAGGTCAAATGGTATGCTGGACGACCACATCTAGATAGATCTAGCTGATGTGAATCGTGTTCGATGCAGTGATCGCATCCTCCCTAGATGCTCGATATGCCTCAAGACGCAACAAGAATGTGACTATCCATCCGAAGCAGCAAGACCTGGTCCCAAGCTTGGTACGATATGAGGCCCCAAGCATCTATTCGTGGTCGCGCTCGTTCGCTGATGGCTTATATAGGCACAACCAGACGGAAAAGACCTCGATCTAGCTCTCTGGAGAAGCAGCGCGACAAGCCCACCATCACAGAAGTCTCGGACTCTACTGCGCCTGTCGAGAGCGCCGATGGCAGGACAGAGCTGGAAGCGAGCACGACTCTGGTTTCGAGTGCTAGTGCTGCCAATGGAAGCCCGACACCAACGTCTGCCAGTTTCAAGTCGGGGCCTGTCGGTGGCTATCCTCTGACACCTGTTGCTACGCCGCTCGATGTACGCACTTTGGCCTTTATCATGCATCCTTCTCACGAGACAGCCATAACCCTCTCCAATATGGAGTTTGTGTCTTCCAGCAAGTCGAGCACCACACTAGACAACATAGACCGGCTCGCGCAAGCGTGTGCCTTGCTCAAAGTCCCAGCAAATGCTCTTCAGTCGTAGTAGGTGGTCTTGTCCCTTCCTTCTTCACTGCTTTGCTTCTGGCGTGATCGAGGCTGACCCTCTGTCCTCCTCAACAGTTTAGACCTCTACTTCGACAATATGACATCCTTTTCGCTTTTCCATCGACCTACCTTTGCGGCCAAGTTGTGCGCCATCGACTCGGTAGAGCAGCTTGCAGCGTTGCTTGCGTCGATCTTCTCATTTTCAGCGCGCTATAGATTCATCTCGGATCAGGGCGCCGCTGACTTGGACGACGGTCTCGGTCCACTACTTCCGCCCAAACATTTCGAGGACATGGCTCTACGATATGTCGATCAAGCACTGGCCGAGTACTCGGATCGCTCACCGCCGCTGTGTGTCTTACAAGCTCTCGTCCTCAACACATTCAGCCAGCTAATCAAAGGGGTCCGGGGTGCAGCTTGGCGGCGGCTGGGGATCTGCGTTCGTGTCGCATACGAGCTTGACCTCCATCACGTCGACCGAGATAACACGCCCGAACAGCAAGACCCAGATATCTGGTGCCGGATAGAGGAGTGCAGGCGCGCCTGGTGGGCAATCTGGGAAATGGACAACTTTGCCAGCCTCATAAGGCGCTGTCCAACCGCTGTCGACGGCACTGATAACGAGACACGCTTCCCAGTGGCGGACGAAGAGTGGTTCGCTCTGCGCTTCACCCCGAGTTGCTTTCTTGAGACGAAGCCAATGGAGCGGTTAAAGGCTCTTCAACAATGCAGTACCCAGAGCTCCAAGGCATGGTTTCTCGTACTGGATTCTCTCATGCGCGAGGGCCATCGACTCTCGAAATTCAGAAGCCCGTGCCCTGGTAGGGGGACATCGCCTCCTTCAGCCTGGTCTCCGTCCGACGAACCATCAAAGGACAATACGGAAAGTTTGCAGATCCTTGCCAATGCTCTGCGGTGCTTCAGCATGGCTCTTCCAAAGCATCTGCGCTACCGGGATGGGTTTTTGTCCTTCACTGCTAATGACCCAGCAATACGGCAGCTGCATAGCGCGAAGTACAGTATCCATGTAACCACTCAGCTCACGCGTATGATGATCCATCATCAGGACGCGTACCATGGTGCCCAGCAAGATCTACATCTTACCGGTCTTCAGGAGGGCCCGAACCAAGATTCAGATGCCACATCAGAGAACGAGTCGCTGAGCCTGCGTCTCGGACCAGCCAGAGAGGGGATGCAGCAGTTCATCGAGGCTGCGGATGAGCTGCTGCGCATTGTGTCATGGAGCTCAGAGGAGCATGTCCGCTATGTCAACCCGTTCCTAGCCAGCACCATCTGGTACGGGGCGGTGGTTCATCTGGGCTGGAAAGTGCTGGCACCACCAAGCACGAACCTCGACTGGGTCGAATCCAAGTTTACCGTGCTACATATGATCCTGATGGAGTTCTCCGAGTTCTGGGACTTGCCCAAAACGCTCCAGGAGAATCTGGCGTCAGTTGAAGGCAAATTGCGCTTGTTCAAAACCCCCAAAGCTCGCCGGCCGTCTCACCCGAATCATGCCACCTGCGCGAATAGAGATAGGAACACAATTTCATCCACCAACAATGTGCAGTCCACGATTTCGAGAGATCGTCATGTCGGTGGCCACTTCCCAGCTGCACAATCATCTATGGCTCATAACCCCGCCATTGACGCCGGTTGCCCCCCAAATTGTAACCAGGACGACAGTCACTCTGTGGGTGCCCAGCAATTCCTGCCGGCTAGATTGGACATGAATCCTGACGGTAGAGCCACGGCTTCTAACGGCAGTGGTCGGGAAAGTCGCTATGCTTCTATCGACGAGGTCGCCGTTGCAGCAGCGATGGGTGGTATGGGAACCAAGGACTGTGACGGCCACAATGACCAATACACCTTTGACGAGTCCTGCCTATCGAGCACTGACATGTTGAATGGGGACGGCAACTATGGTGAGCAAGCCACAAACAACTATCAGACTCGCGGACTATGGGACGACTTGACGTGGGATCTGGACTTCGCAATGGATCCTAGGAGTTTGTTTCGAGGTATCATGGATTATAATAACTGAAGGGGGCTGGAACACGGCTCTCAGGGATAAATTCTTGCCTGTTTTATGGCTAGTGAGAATCAGAGTCAGGGCGCATCCGATTCTACAGTAGCATTGCTTCTTGTAGAAATCAAGATATGTAACATTACTTTCCGGCGTCGCTCCAAACACGCCAGCTGTTCCGAAGGATATCAGATCCCTCTGCCTCGGGATCTATCCATGGTTTCAACAATCCAAGTACCCTTCCATCGTCGACTGAGTAGAAGTAAGCAGCCAATACCGCTGCCACAATGGCCACAATGATGCCGTAGAGCATGAGGTTGCTGGAAGGGTTATCCTTCACCTTGCTTTTGAGTCGAGCCTTCGCAACGGCATCAGCGGACTGAACCGACATGCAACATTAGCCTTGCTCTGTGGATGGAACAATAGGGCTGGGGTTGTAATGGAAGATGAAAACCATAATTTAAATGCTTGTTAGGAACATACCACTTGGTCTAACGACCCTATCAAGAGTTCTCTGAGCTGGTCATGGGCTTCCTTTGAATGGCCAACCTCGTCAAATGCTTCGGTACCATCCTTGCCCGCGCAATCCATAATCACTTCCTCCCCTCCTCTTTAATATGAAACAATCAGCACGACGTTCTACCTCCCGCCACCCCCGGGGGATGCCATCCCATATAGCAGGACTTACGGATGTTCTGCGACAAAGCGTGTAACATCATAGACCTGGTTTCCATAGATCATGTAAAGGTCGCCTTTCCTCGCATGTTGAGAGACCTGCGCAAGGCTGAATTGCTTCATGGCCCTGAGAGCAAGCTTCTGAAGGGTGTTTTGCCGTTGCAGTTCTCACAAATGGATCAAAATACCGCAAATAAGGGTCATTATCATACCACAGAGAAGGGTGGATTGTTGTAATGTAACCAGCAGTGACCACTCTGAGATGAGCGCTTTGTGGATGAGGCCAAAGTCGTCTTCATTGCTGGTTCCCTGACTCGCGATGTGTATCAGCACATTCGGTTCACATTTCTGTGTCTATCAGCCACTCGGGGCATTGTCGTGACCCGCCGTCAACAACACTCATCAAGGCCGTCGACCGAACTCAATCCTTGATGCGCCGGACGTACAGTCCACAAGGCGGCAAGGGGGAAGAAGAAGTTTGTCGACCACGGCCTCGGTACTGCCATGACGCAGATCGGGTGGGTTAGACAAGAAAGTCCGTCGCCATCCCCGGAAATGTGATCAACTTCGCCCGCTTGAGGGGGCGGGCTATCATCGGTCGGATTATGGTTGGTCGAGGCTCTAACCCATTATTGTGGAGACAAAGCTAGGACACGGGAAGGCACTGCAAGGACTCACCTCGAGTATCCGAGTGCTTCGAATTATAGGCGTCGGGCTGCGGCCCATCGCCCAGCCAGATTTTTCCAAACGAGTGCGACCAACACCAAGGAACTTTCGAGTATTCAATGCCTGTACATTTTTTTTAAAGGATTCTTGCGTCACGACAGCGTTGCTGGCGGTTTAACAAGAGAGGGTCTAGGAATACGATGTGATGTACGACTCGGCAGGGTTGTGGGTACTCGACCCCGCAGACTCCGTTAGATCAGGAACAATTACGGGGTACAAGGGACTTGTAGAGAGTCATACGGGCACGAGGAGTTCATAGTCAATCATTGACCCGGTGCCACCGTGGGGTATTTCCTTGAAATGTTCTCCATGCGTCCATTTGAGTGTCGGCCAGACTTGTCCAACCAAGCATCCCTTTACCTTTGCCGTCATACCTCGCAATAGCTTACCCGTCAACGTACTTCAGCTGGGTTTATTTGTTCGAACCTCCGTGCTACGGTAAACACTAAAGACAGCATACGAAGAAAAATATCAGGACACCCATCAGCAACATGAGCGCCGCACTGAGTTACAAACTTAACGGAACTGGACGTCTTCATCAGCGAGTTGCCATCGTGACGGGCTCATCGTCTGGACTAGGTCGTGGAATTGCGTTGGCTCTGGCTTGTGAAGGCGCCCATGTGATATGCGCCGACCGTGTTGCGGAAGCACGCCAGGATGGCTTCGAGGAAGACAAGCACATCCCCACGCACGAAGTCATCAACAACAACGGCGGCAAGGCTTGCTTCCAGAAGTGTGACTTGATGAAAGTAGCCGAAATTGTGGCCCTGATCGAGTTTGCGGTCAAGGTAAGCAATCAAACAAGCAAGATCCCATGTCGTGGTGCTGGCTAGTCTAACACGGCATATGCCAGACATTCAACAAACTAGACATTCTTGTCAACAACGCTGGCCTGTGGATGCCGTTGCGTGACTTTGTAGAGGAGACCGAGGAGCAGTGGGACGCCATGTTCGCCATCAATGCCAAAGGCACAGCCACCGCGATGCGCGAGGCCATCAAGCAGTTCCTCAAACAGCCCGTTGATCAAGTCTCTGGGTCGCGGGGGCGGATTGTCAACATTTCCTCGAGCGCTGGCGGCCGCACAGCTATCCGTCGGGAGGCTACGTATGCTGCGAGTAAGGCAGCGGTGGCCATGCTGACCCAGAACGTTGCTCTCGACCACGCTAAAGACTACATCAACGTCAACGGCGTGTGTCCCGGTGTGGTTCGGAGTGGTGCAGCCAGCATCAACTTCCGAACACCGGCCATCATCACCGAGATGCAGAAGGGCACCCCTTGGCCCAGACTGGGAGAGCCACTGGATATCGCAAAGGCAGTGGTGTTCTTGTGTAGTGATGACGCCCAATGGATCACAGGCCAAAATTTGGCCGTGGACGGTGGATTCACGATCGGCATACCGTTGTAATTGATGTATTATTCGCTAGATACCGCTGAATAAAATTTGATGTTGTGTATGGCGGAACTAAAGACCAAGTCTCCCACTCGATAGACGCTTCCAACATCAACCTGACCGCGGAGTCTCTCCATAGGGCTCTTTGACGGGTTCTGTCATGACGACGGAAGAGTATGTACAGGTGACATGTAGTTTGCCCGCGAAGACAATCGTCCGGACCGATGAAAATGCCCGACGGTCCATTGCTGAGCGAGAATGGCGAATCCGCACACATCCACGGAGCTGACCTGGGTATTATTCCATCTCCATTCCAATATTGCCAGCAACCTGAATTTCCAGACCTTACAAAGCTTGCATCACATTGAATCGCTGTAGGCTCATTGACACGCAAGGCAACCATGTCATTGACCGGACTCGGACTAAAAGGGTGAGTAACAAACAGCCTCCCGCCTGAGGCAATGTGGTACTTGTGGTCTAACTTTTGCAAAGGGTCGCTCTCATCACTGGAGCAGGTGGTGCTCTTGGACGAGCGGTTGCTCTCCAGTTTGCTCGTGATGGGGTCAGCCAGATCGCTGGCCTGGATCTCTCAAACAAAGCATTGAGTGAGACCGCTGCAGCGTTGACCGCTGAGGTCCCCGACGTGGATTTCCTGCAACTTGCAGTAGATATATCGGATGAGGAGCAGGTGGCTCGTGCTTTCAAGTCGACTATCGATCGATTTGGTAGAATCGACTACGCTATTAACAACGCGGCCATTGCCGCGCCTTTCGTGCCAACTGGGGAAGCAACACTTGAAGCCTTCGAAAAGGTTCAGAGAATCAACCTGAGAGGCACCTGGCTCTGTGAGAGGGAAGAATTGAGACATATGGCGAAGCAAGAGCTGTTGGAGGCCCAGTAAGCGTGCCAGAATCCGCCCACCATGATCCAACATTTGCGATGGTAATCCTGACGCGTCTCCAGTAGCGGCAGAGCCCCTACCAGGGGCTCGATTGTGGTGATTTCGTCCCTTCTCGGCATCCGAGCCATTCCCTTGGATGGACTGTACACTATCTCCAAGCATGGTTGGTCCTTACTTTGAGTCCATTGTGTGTACCTTGTGCTGACCAGGAGTCTCCAGGGCTGATCGGCATGGTACGGACGGATGCGCTTGACTATGCAAAGCACGGAATTCGAGTTAACGCTGTTTGCCCTGGGTAAAGTATCTCACAGTTGGCGCGGAGATCGACTCACTGACGTTTGTCTCGTCCAGGTTCATCGATACTCCGTTGGTGACACCTGCAATCCGGGAGTTGCTTGCTCCGCAAATTGAAAAGACCCCCATGGGTAGATTGGCAAGTCCGCAAGAGGTAGCCGATGCGGTCGTCTACCTGTCAAGCGACAGAGCAAGCTATGTGACCGGGTCGGTGCTCTCGGTGAGTAGCTTTCATTCTTCGTCCCGGCGACCAGGCCGAAGCTAATACTGAGACAGGTTGATGGAGGATACAGTGCACAGTAGAAGTCGGAAGTTCTATCACCATCTAACCTTCGGCCACCCGTTAAACTGGTCTGTTAGACTTTTAGCTTGGATATGATTTGACAGCGAATCTACAAACAGCCACGACTTCTTGGCATTGCCCCTGCAACTCTCCTGCCAATTAGTATACTATCGTTTTCGGAAAGTCCAAGTGATACTTCTCGGTGGAGATGGATCACAATCAAATCGTCAGGCTGCGTGCTATCTACACAATACATGTTGGTCCAATGACTACATGTCAGCCCCAAGCTGCGAACTCCAAATAAAAATAATGCCCTCTGTGATTCAGGACCATGCATCCTCTTGATACTGATTCGCAGCTCTCATCTGCTTGACAACAGCAGCCGCCTCGGCGGGTGGCACGGCCCTCTGCTCGGAAATGATTTGTTCTAGCAGGCTACTCACGTCCTTTGCCATTGCCGCGTCGCCACAGACATAGAAATGAGCATCTTTACTGAGGAGGGAACTGATCTCTGCGCCAAACTGACGTATTTTGTCTTGAACATATAACTTCTTGTTAGGAGTCTGGCGCGAGAATGCTGTAATCATTCTGAAGTTGGATCCGAGGATTCGTCCATATTCCTGGATCGTCCGTCAGCACAAAAGCCTGGAAGTGTGGTGCTAGGAGACTTGTCACTTACCGCCCATTCCTCCTCGTAGATGAAGTCTTCTTTTTGCTCGCGACAGCCGAAGAACAGCATGGCCAGTCCTACATCAAGCCCTGCCTTCCTTTGCTCTAACCGCTCCTGCACAAATGCTCTAAACGGCGCAACACCTGTGCCAGGACCGACCATGATAATCGGCGTGGTGGTGCTGGCTGGTAGGCGGAATGTAGATGGTCGGATATACAGAGCAACACGAACGCCGTCGTAGTGCTTGCGGGGTGGATCAACGGTATAGCTGGCGGCGTAGGGGTCCCGTGAAGAGATATTATTGTGCTTCTGTTCAAGGGCAAGCAGATAGTTGGTTGCCACGCCCTTGAAGCAAAGATCGGTGGATGCGATAGGGTGAGTTTCTACCTTGGTCGTGATGCTCAGTCGGTGTTTCAACGCCAGTGATGACGATGATATAGAGTAGATGCGTGGTTGTAAGGCTACAAGGCTTTCCAGCAGCATGCTGAAAGGCACATTCTCCCATGTCGCGCCTTGGGCCACGAGCTCGAGCGTCTGGGAGATGTTCAGCTCTCGCTCAGTGATCTGGCTGTGGAAGTAGTCTTTGTCGTTTCCCAGCTTTTCAATTTCTGCTCTAGCATCCGCCGTAGGCGCGTAATTAGAGAGCTGCTGAATGAATTGTCGTGAAACCGAGGCCCCGATCTCCAGCCTGTATCGCACAATCGTGTCATAGGTGGTGGGAACAGGAAATGCTACTTTGGCAGTCCGCTCGATGGCCTTCACATCAACGACAGTGTCACGTTTCGACTCCAATCCGAAAACCCGAAGGAATCGATCTACTTCGACACCCGAGTTCACAGGCAAGATAGAGACATGGTCGCCCGTCTCGTAACTCAGGTCCGAGCCCATCAGGTCGAACTCCATGTGCAGGCAGTTTCTGTCTTTGGCTTTAAATATCTGACGAGCGACAGCCAGAGGAGCAGGGAAGGGGTTATGAGAGTCGAAAGGGCCTCTGAGGACACCCTGCAGCTGCAGTTTGTTGGGCTCGTCGAGATAGACCGCCGGGCTCGATTTGTCGAGGCCGGCGAGCTCAGAGACATCGAAGATAGGCTCATACACCGCAGTACGCTCGGTTAGGTTGATCTCTTGGGCCAGGGCTTTCCACATGGTTTCTTTCCAGGCCATAAAGTCTTCCTCCGTTGTCTTCTCTCCGTCGTCACCACGACCGGCCGGCGCGATTCGATGAGCACCAAGGCTTTCGAGAGTTGCGTCAATCTTCTTCGAGACAGCATTAAAGTGCTCGTACGTCGAATTTCCCAGGCCAAAGGATAAGTACTTCATGTTGGAAAGCGAAGAGCCTCCATTGTCAAAGGTGACATCGTCAGCCGTGATAAAATTATAGAAGTCCTGCGCATTGTCCGTCGGCTCTCCTTCTCCGAAGGTGGCCATGATGAACATGGCGACAGCCGTGCTCGGGAACTCGTTCAGGTTGGTGCAATCGTAGTCTTCCAGGTTGGCCAGCATGGTCCTCAGTCCAAAGCGAGAGTGACCCTCCTTTGCGAGCCGCGCAGCAATGTCCTCGGCAAAGCCTGTCTGCGAGCCGAAGAAGATGACGCAGTTCTTGTCGGAGGCTTTCATTTGCTCAACAATGTTTCGGCTGCCATTGTTGGCTGGCAGTTTCTTGAAGCCGGAGGATTTTGCTGGTGACTTCTTACTCGCAAGGTCCTGAAGATACCAGAGTGCTGCTACAATAAGGAAGACCAGGACAGTGGCGATCTCAGATCCGCTGAGGGAGCCTATCTTGTGCATAAGGATATCTGCATTGGCGGCAGATCCGAGCTTTGCTGATGCCATTTTTGAAGGTGATGTTTGGTGGTTGAAGCGGTCAATGTCCTGGATTGTTAGAAGCTGTAAAATCCATGCCCCGGTATACAGGGTTGAGGAGATATAGGCCCCAGCAGAGAGTGCTCTGTAGCCTTTTGTCCAGGCCCATGCCCTGGCCTCTCCTCCACGGTGCCGGGGCTCTTCATGGGGTTGCAATGCTCCTGGCTGGACTCGCAGACTCTGGCATGTAGCCACGGTGCTAATTGTCCGCATCCCGCTGCGCTGTGGTACACATAGGCTAGCCAGGCTATTTGTCCGAGCTCATCTCCAGGTGTATTCGTCGCTAGGCGTTGGCATAGATTTACCCAGGTTCGGGGGGTTTTCGGGGCATATTCTGGGGCGACGTGGAGCCAACTGGACCCTCATGCTATCAGATTCCAATACCCGGACCAAAATCCGGATGGTCTCGGAGCCTAGATGGTTAATGTCATACCACTGGTCGATATGGCCCAACTACACGAGCAGCACTCGTCTCGGACCAGAAAGTGCAGGTCGAGCAGAGTGCCAGTATTCAGCGGCGACAGTCCGCCTGGTCTTGGCACCACCCGCTTTGGACTGTAGCCTGCCTCTTTACTCCAACATCATGTGACCTGGTTCAACTTCACTCCAGTCTCAGCCAGGAGGACCACGCAGGTGTCCAGAATGTTCAAAGGATGGTGCCTCAAAGTTGTTTCTCCGGAGGGGAATAGAGCAGCTGAGCTAGCTGCATGGCCGTGGCTGCTTCATGCATGTACTTTATGGCTCCAATTGTCTAGACTTAAAGCCTCAACCACATCTACTTACATCACCCAATGGCGTCAAGATTGAAACTCGTGGTCTGTCCTCTTGCACAGAAGGCACGGGCTGTCAAAGCACTTGTGGCGTTCGATGCCGAAGCTGGTCCATGCAATATCATGAGTGGCTTTCAGAGACGGCCGTCTCTCATGGGCAGTGGCTCAAGGCAAAGCGGTGGATGTGAATGCGATTTGCACATATGTATAGCTCTAACGGGGTGAAGATCTCGCTCTTCCTCAAGATGCTTGTCATGTTCTAATACCGTCAATAGGTCTGTCATTCATACCAAAATCCCGATAAATCAATAGTATTGGGGCCTACATTGACTCCAGATATTTCTCAACGCGTACACAGATGCTCCCACATGGAATCGCAGTGATTAAGTCATGACTGCTAGGAATAGGGAGGGTTGGAATGTTGTTGGAGCAATGATTTGGTACGAGCTGGAGTTGAAAGATACATTCTCGGGTTCCTTATGAGGGACTTTGGCACTCTACCTGACGCAGGCTTCGTCTTGTACATTGGCATGCACGGAGGAGGCCATGCCGCAGATTATGAAAACAACAGCGATTGGTTCCACTGGCCCGTCCAGCTCAGCGCCGTCTACGTGTATCCGTTTCGCTGACTAAATCGTTAGTGGGAAATACAAGGACAACCACTTGGGTCACGCACTTTACGCTATCCGCTCAAGTTCCGATTGAGATGCTCATCATAACCATGCCCCTTGAACACCCCTTCCGCCTTGAAGAATGCTTTTATACACTCCAGACTCTCAAGCCACCTCATTTATCGACTCGAACAAGATTTACCTTTGAGTTACTTGGGCGGAGGCATTGTGTCTACCCCTTGTCCATCAACCTGGCTGACCGACTAGCCGCGGCCCACATGTCTGTTGGAAACCTGGAGATGGTCAACTCGACATTGTTGTCAACACGCGTATCTGTTTGCGGGTTGGTAACGAACACTCCGCCAACGATCGTAATACCCACACGGTGGGTTTGGCCTTCAAGCTTAACGCTCTCGCATCACGGCATCAAGGCTACTTCCCACGGCTCCGTCCTGCTTGCAACACCGAACTTGATCCAGAAATGGCCGTGCAAGCGCCTTTCCTACTGATTGTACCTCCACAAGGACACCAACTGTTCAACTACCTCAGAGGCGACCTTTGAAGCTGCGAGCAACTCTTTCGCCGGCCGAGCTGGGGATTCTCTTGTCGGAGACCATGGCTGACTTCAACGCGAAGTCAAGGTGTATCTGCGCGGCGACGGTAAGAAAAAGCAGCATTTTGGCACCTGTACAGTGAGCGTCAACGAAAGGACCAAGAAATAGATGCTGGATGCTCGGGGCGATGACTAACCGGTGGATCAAAGAAGCAGCCCAACGGCCTAGCTAAGGAGTGGGCTGACGAGACCGAGGTAACACATACATGATTCACGGATGGACCGGATGCTCTAGCGAAAGATGGCTCAATCGACATTGTGCTTTGATCCTATAAACTATTGAGTTGGTAATGGACCACACCACATAAATTCCTTCTAGACTGAGTGTCGCTACTGTAGTAAGAACAAGCGAGCATGCGTACACTGCTGCGGTAGGCTTAGATAGCTTACAGAAGAGTACGTCCTAAACTTCCATTGCGTGATTTATTCGGTTCACCGGTTCAGCTGCTCTCATGTTGACTTCACTATCACCTCGAACCCTTCTAGGTGTGATTAGCGTAACCTTTCCGTTTTATCAAATATTAATACATAGGTATATATTAAATCAACGGAATTCCTTCCACAATTCCTCGCTAGGACTGGTCAAACTAGCATCAGCTTGTAGGCGTGCTGGCGATGAAATGTCGACAACCCTCCTCCTTCGAACGATAGAAAGACAGGTACTAAGGGGCATACAGGCAGTATCACTGACCTCCCTACCTCATCCACCTCCTCCTTCCTTCCCTGCGAAAGAATGACAACAAAAAAAACCCTGCGAAGCCGGGTTTTCGCTCACCACATCCTCCTATTCGACTGGAGGTTATGGCAGAGTTTTTGATAGGCGTCGGCAATGCGATCTGGTCTTGGCATTGTGGGGAATCGCCTGAATACGCTGAAAGTGCCGCTTTCAAAACTATCTATGAGGTCCTTGCCCCTCTGCCCCTTCAATTCGCCCTTGTATGGACGGCCCAGTCCTGTCCTGCACCTTCGTCTGCACATTCGCCCTCCCGTCACCAAATCGGGATCTGAAAAGTGTCCGTCGAGGGTTTGTCGCTTTCTGCATATACATGAACAGTCCCTCTCTCCCAGCATGCTTAAGAGCACATGCGACCTAGCAACATGTTTGATGTTAGCACCAACCCGACCACCAAGGAAATGATATACAGTACCAGTGTACAGAGCCATGTATTAATAAAAAAGAAACCAGCATTTTCTGGCAAAACCTAGAGACGTATCGATGGCCAACACTGGTGCCTCCGAGCCACTTGATCTCATCACCAAGGTTAAAATTGACCATCTGTCGCACAAATTTGCTACGTGGATCCATATCCAGCGCTTGCGGCTGAAGTCCTACGTGCAAGGGACAGATTGGTAGGTATCGGCATCGCATGCCAGCAACTTGAGAACAACTTGGCTAAGTAGAATCCAGATTCAGGAAAGTTTTACTATCACTTTGCAAGTATGCTGGGTGACTTTGATCCGCTCCTTGACAAGCAATTGCAGTCCTTGAAGAGCTTCTTGGGCAGGATGCGACATCTACGCCGACTGTGCCAAGCTGGACAAGACAGCAAGCTGTCCGGCCGACACCCGCAGACAGAATGAAACCGACGTTAATGGCACTGAAAAGTACAAGAACGCACAGTGGGTCTTTTGAAACACCATAGGCACAAACTGGGACAAATTACGGTGCTGGACATAAGACCAGCTTCCGCCAAGTCAGAAATTCCACCGGCCTGGGCACAAGTAGGTGGTCAAGATCCGCAGTTCTACCTCCTACGGCAACCTGTTCGGACCCAGTGTCACGACTTTAGGCTCCTTCGCAATGGCGGTCAAAGACCATCTTGATAGTCTCGACAGATGGTTCATGCTTCCGAATAAAGTCGTAGTATCTATCAACAATAGAGTCCGCTGGTAAATATACTCGCAAACATTCACACTCCATTTGGGTCTCTGCTCTCGGTCGTTAACGACGAAATCAACAGGATCCAGAAGTTTGAGGACGCGGTTGCTAAGTTGTACGACTACCTCAACTCCATGAATCCGTTTTTGGACGCCGCGAATGTGAACTAATGCAACGGCCACTATCATTCAAGTGACTCAAAATGAAATCTTACTAACGCATACACTTGGTTGATTTCGAAGGAAAAGGGTTGACTGTATAGTGACCCTCGATGTCTCTGACAAACTACTTGATCGACTGACTCACTGCTCACTTTGCTTCTTCACGGCCGTACTTACGCTGCTAAAGCTAGTCATGGCTCATCTTACGTGGCGAGATGCTCAGGTCTGCAAACGGAAGTGGACTTCGGAGAGGACAAGATACGCTGCTGACCTAAGTGGCATTGGGCAGTGATTAATTCTGAGTGCTGTGTATCAGACAGTGCCATTCTGTACGACTGGTTATGGTGGAGATTGTGGCTATCTTGTCGAAGAGAAATAAATAAGTCATGTATTTATAACATAAGTGCTCGATACTGCACTCGGCCTTGTAGAAGTTTGTATCTATGTGAGAGAGCTACTTAAATCTCTTGGCATCCGGCGTCTCCCAATTTCACTCAAATGGTGCAAGATCCTTCAACGACTTCTCATACTCGCGCTTGATTACTGCAACGTGCTTCTCGCTCCTTGGCTTGAAGATAACTTTGAAAGGACGTGGTGCGTGCAAGAGGCCGTTCGAGTAGTCCTCTGGATCAAGAGATATAGTTTTGCCTGTTCTAGGGTCGACCGGTTCTTTAATTTCAAAAGCCCAGATTAGCTTCGCAACGATTCGCCATTGATTGCGCTCAGCCAAGTGGACACCGGGGCACATTCGACGGCCAGCCCCGTACCCATAGTGATGTGCATCAGTGTTAGCGGAAAGGACGTTAACGGGAGGAGGTAAACTTATCTCTCAGTTTATAGTCGGCGCTCCCTGCATAGTCATTCGCCAACTTGTGGTGATTTATGTATCGGTCGGGATTGAATTTGAACGGGTCATCGTATCCTTCTCTTTCCATGTGGTGGACAGCCCAGATAGGAAGAAAGACAGTGGAGCCCTTGGGGATGAACATGCCTTCATACCAATCATCTTCGGCAGTGCTGCGAGGGAGGCCGGTTGCCACACTAGTTTTGGATCAGCGGAGATATCGTGGGGCTGAATGAAACATTCTACTCACGCCGGCCGCCATCTCATACCCTCCTTCACGATTGAGTTCACATAGGGCAGCCGGGAAAAGTCCGACCACTCAGGCATCCTTGATTCACGTCAGTTTCGATTTCAACTGAGTCTGCCTCTCAGAAGTCTCACCGTTCGCTTCCGCAGACATCAACCATTTGCTTGTATGCCTTCTCTTGAACCCATGGATTCTTGGCCAGTGCTAGAATCATGGTCAACATGGAGGACGAGGTTGTCTCGGCTCCCCCTTCTACCAACTCTCCGAAGAGCTGGTCCAAGGCGTGTTGTGACATGGGGAAGCCTTTGTTGTTATACTCGTTGAGGAGTCTGTCTGCAAGAGACACTCGATGGTCACCTCTAGCACGGCGCTCGTCAACCAGGCGTCGAGCTTTTGTCCAAATGTCGTGCATGCCTTTTCCAGCCGTCCGTGCGCGTCTCTTCCAGAATGCAAATCGCTCTGGCACTAGCTTCAGGATGGGGTACTCGTCGACTGGGGGATTTGCTCCTGGCTCGAGGGCTTCTCCAAACTATTCGTGTTGGTAGTCAATGTTTGGCCAGGAGAAGGGCAACGTGGCTTACCAAGTTGAGAGCATCGTAGACAGCCTATACCGATTAGCCAGTGTATGGTCGAAGTACAGTGTCAGGGACTCACATGACCCCAGAAGTTCTCAAATGTAGGGCCTCTATGCCCGTAGATCAAAATACATGCAATGGATGAAGTAGTCCGTCGGACATGGTTGTAGAAATTCTCGGGGTCCGTCAAAAGCTGATGGGTCAAGACAGTGACCCTGCTGGCGGTTAGAGATGCCACGAATACTTTGTCCATCTTGCACTTACTCGGCATCTTGCACCTTTGCAGCACTCTCATCTAAGATCCTAGGCTTCTCCGGGTTAAACCACGATGACTTGGTTTCGGACAAACCCTTACTCACCGAGAAATTGTGGGTTGCGATCCGACGCTTCTCCTTTGTCTCTACAGTGTTCGGGGCAAACACAATGCTGTCGCCAGAAGTGATGATATCGGCAACATAATTCTTGGGCCGTTCAGCATATATTAACCCTTTCTTGTCCCAGAGCTCATGGATGGCCTTCTTGTCACAAACAACAATCACATTTCGAGGGCCGAACTTGAGGGAGTAAACTCCTCCATACTGCAGACTCCACTCCTTGAACCTGGACACTTGTTGTGAGTGACAAGTATTAGGTATGAATGTTTGTCAGAGATCTCACTGCTTGTAGAGTCCGGTGACGGGGACCTGGTGTAGATTCCCGAGCAATGGTAAGGTTGGAGGTCCTGGTGGCATACGAGGGTCACGTCTGCCAATTCGCAATATCTTGAAAAGACCGGCAACGACAATGACCACTACGCCAAGATGAAAGAGAGTGATTTCGAACATCCTTGGGGTGAATTGACCTTGCCAAGGCCTTCAACAGTAACGAAGTAAAGTAAAATGCAAGGAGTACTGGTAATAAATGCTTCCGAACTAGCTCAATGGATTGGAAGTAATCCATGATATAAGTATAAGGCCCGCTCAAAGGCTCTGTTCATTCTAGGGTCATCATGCTTGCATTAACCCCCCACCAGATTATTGCAAGCGGCTGAATTCAGCGGTATGTTATCGGGCGGTCCTGACGGTCAGTGCTATATCGCTCCCGGTGGGAGTTTCACGGTCGCGGGGGATTTACATCTCAAATGTGGGGAGCCATTCGGGCAGTCAGACCTCACGGACAACAAACAGGAGCATTATTTACAGCTTACATATCCAATGGCCCGTAGGACATGTTATGTCAAAAGGATATAATATTAGCATGGATTCGCAGCAGTGGCATATTCGCCCGCTTCCTGTCATTCCCATATAAGCACACAAGGGCAAAAGACAAGACGGTTGCTCGATACATTCATATTCTGCGTTGAAGGCTATCCGCGATCACAATGGCTGCCAACAACTCCAACGGAGGATGGTATGACGAGGTAACAGTATCCTCCACGGAATGATGGCGCAGCTCTGACAAAAAGACAGACGGCTTACTCGACGCCCGAGGACGCCTTGAAGAAGATGACATTTCCCCCCAGCAAAGTACTCTTTCCTTCGTCTCAAGATAGGGTCCTCTTTATTCTGACCGGAACCCTTTAGTTGCACAAGCCCGAGCTGTATCAAGAAGAGCAGGAGATCTTAAACCACATCTGCGGCTGGTCCCACGTGATGAACAAGCTCTTTAATCAGTCCATCGAGCCTGGGCGGCCTTTCTACGACTTTGACGACGCCATGACATATGATATCTACGGTTTCACCCCTCGAGGCGGGATGTTGGAGCACTACAACCAGACATTCCACTATTTCTCCAACTCGAGATTCGAAATGAAGGACCTTGAGCCTGTGGCGACGTCCAAGACCTCGGGGTACATCACCATGATGCAGCGCCTAGTGGGTGGCACATCTGATGACGGTAACAAGTTCGAGATGACATACCGTATCACTTACATTCTTGCAAAGATTGACGGAGCTTGGAAGTTTGTTCATGAGCATGTTTCTTTCCCGGTTGAAATGTCAACCATGAAGGCCGATCCCACATGCACCATCGATCCCCTCAAGGCTTTTAAAGGTATCGCCAGCCAGTAGCCACTAGTGCAGCTGGACGATAAGTACATAGGTCTGGGGGACTGATAAAGTCACCTAACATTGTCACAAAGTCATGACAATTTATTAGAGACTGCAGTAATCTATTCACTCTTGTCCAAGTGCCGTCTCCAAGTCCTTGGGCAGGATGCCGTCTGTGGCCTCTGGAATCGGTAAACCCTGACCGAAGATCAAATTGTCATATCCGATCATGAAGCGGACTGGTCTAGCAAGCCAGTTGTCCTCGTCTCCTGTAATCGACAGTCAGGGATTAACTAACGCGAGCGGGGCATTGACTTGCTGTTCATCTTTTCGATGTATTCTGGGCTCGAAAAGAACGCTGCAGCATCCTCAATGGATGAGACCAGAATTTCACTACAACCGTCATACTCCAATAGTTCCATTCCCTCGATCAGAGTCTTTGCCGCTTCCTTGCACCTAGGAAGTGCATGGAACTGATCGTCCAGTCGGTCAAAAGCTTCAACTTTGGGAAGTCATTCTCTACTCACTTGAGTATATCGTTTGATGTTGAGCGCAAATGCCTTTGATGCCACGGCCAGATCCGCATGCACCTTGAGCGACAAAGCAGTGAGCATGGAGCACATCTATCAGATAGGAGATCGATCAAGCTCACCGTTTCCCAATGCCTGTGGAAATCCTCATGACTGATGTCGGGTCTTTTCGAGAAGAAGAAGCTCAACTTTACGTACGGTTGGTAGTTGGGCTTGGAGTTTGGGGATAGCTGCTTCAGGTCAAAGGTATGCTGAACAAGAAAGGAAGGCATCGACATCATTCACAAGTCCCGAGGGTTGTTGGAATTGAAAACATTGGATTGATTGTAGCTCGAACGGAGAAGAGCTTGAAGATGATTCATCCAGATATCTATAGAACACCATGAGCGGCCCATCTTCGGTACATGTCAGCATATCCAACGTGGGAATGACTGAAGCTTCTTCGGGATATATTCAGCGCGTCGCACTCCTTGATAGAGCAGCAGGAAAGCAAACACCCACTGTGAGGATGAAAAATGCGAGCCCCACAAGGATTCCATCCAGTTCTGCCTGACTTGACTTGGATGGCAGGGCACTTACGCACAGAACTATTTCTTTTGTCGCCTTGGTCGTTGGTTTCAAGGTGGTATTCAGTGCGGGATACTCTGCGCCTGGAGGTGCTGCGCGGGTGGTTCTCGGGTGGTTTGAAACTTGTGAAATTGCGCCGAAACGCGTCGTTGCTGATCTAGGTCTTACGGAGAGACGAACATCGCGTAAATTATGTTATGGTGCCTGTAAGAGGTGTTTACAAAAGATTTGTCTCCAGGGTTATGATTCACAGCAGCATGCTACGAACAATGACAAGCAAGATGGAATATACCAGGTTTGTAGTGGATCTCATCGTGCTGAGCACCAATGACTAACTCGCCAATAACTTAGACTTGGAACCTCAGGTCTAAAAATCTCGAAAATCATTCTCGGAGCAATGTCATTTGGCAGTTCAACATGGGAAAAATGGGTGCTGGATGAGGATGAATCTCTGCCTATCCTGGAACATGCATATAAAAGCGGCGTAAACACATGGGATACGGTAGGCTCGCTCGCTGACGGATGGTAGCATTAGAAAGAGAGACTTGCTCACCTTGGGATGCAGGCCGACTTCTACTCTCATGGAGAGAGCGAAAGAGTCATAGGCAAAGCGCTTCGGACGTTCAATATCCCGCGGCAGAATGTTACAATTTTGACAAAGTGCTACTTCGGCGTAAGCCACGATGGCAGTCAGCTACCTCTGACGGAATGTACTGTTAATGACGGGGCCATGGTGAACCGCGTTGGCCTCAGCCGCAAGCACATTCTCGATGCGGTCGATGCAAGCGTGGAACGCCTAGGCACGTACATCGACGTCCTCCAGATTCACAGATTGGACCGAGACACCGAAATGGAAGAGATCATGAGCGCGCTGAATGATGTGGTGCAGTCAGGCAAAGTGAGATATATCGGCGCAAGCAGCGTTCGTCTTCCCTAGCTGATGCTGCACAAGTGACTTTCTAACTCCAAAGCAGATGGCGGCGTGGGAGTTCCAGCGCATGCAGAATATTGCTGAAAGGCGCGGCTGGCATCGCTTCATTAGCATGCAAAATTACTTCAACCTGCTTTACCGAGAAGAAGAGCGGGAGATGATCCCATACTGTAAAGCTACGGGCGTGGGCATCATTCCTTGGTCTCCGGTGGCTCGGGGTGTGCTTGCACGGCCTTGGAAGTCTGAAAAGACTGTCCGCGAAGAGACTGACGCCTACCTCTCGGCGCTGGTCAGTAAAGAGAACGAAACGGACAAGGCTGTGGTCGATCGCGTTGAACAGGTGGCAATGAAAAGGGGTGTTCCAATGGCAGCGGTCGCAACAGCTTGGGTATTGAGCAAGGGTGCAAATCCTATACTCGGGCTTTCGTCCAAAGAAAGAATTGACCAGGCTATTGAAGCAATGAGTCTGAAGCTTTCTGATGAGGAAATCAGCTACTTAGAGGCGCCGTACCAGCCCAAGCACGTCTCCGGGTATTGAATGAAGGGAGGAAAATGCTGTTTGTGTGATTAGACCTCGAAGAAGAGGCTTGGGAAATCCCATGGCTGGGGATAAAGCAGAGAACATGACATCTGGAGCGTCTATTGAGTGCTTACGCGCATGCACCTGTCCGTATGAGACAGCGGAAGTCGAAAGACACGGCCATAAAGGGAAGGTGATGTAGATAGTATTGCCGAACACTCAGACTTCAGCGGGATCACACCGTTCCACCTTCATCTCTCGGATGATCTTACCTCAGTCCGACCGTGTTTCGGCAGCCCGCCAAAGGTCCAAGATGACTTCTGTTGGCTGCCCGGTGTTCCTGATCCCCCGGGCGTTTAAATATAGAGAGCACTCCAGCATTTTACACGGACTAGGAGACCCCAACTCAACAGTATCACCGTGTCGAAATGACATCCTTTACTGGAAAGGTCGTGACTGTTACCGGCGCTGCGTCAGGGATGGGACTGGCAACTGCTAAGCTCCTATGCTCTAGAGGGGCTCTGTTGTCGCTCGCAGACATTCGAAAAGATCACTTAGACGCGGCCTTATCACAGATTACAGAATCGAACCAATGTCCTGACAACACCAATATCTTGACCTTCGGCGTTGACATCAGAAAGAGCGAAGAGGTTGACAGCTGGATCGACGCAACCGTGAAGCACTTTGGGCGACTGGACGGCGCTGCCAACGTTGCTGGAGTTTTGGGAAAGTCATTTGGGACGGGTAGCTTGACAGAGATCGACGACCAGGAGTTCGACTTCATCACCGGTGTCAATTTCAAGGGCCTATTCAATTGCCTACGGGCTGAATTGAGAGTCATATCCAAAGGGGGAAGTATAGTTAATGCATCAAGCTCGACTGGCTTGGAGGGCCATCCCAAAAACTCTGTCTACTCGGCAACAAAGCATGCTGTGATCGGCCTGACCAAGAGTGCTGCGGGCGAGTTTGGCGAACAAGGTATACGAGTGAATTGCGTGGCTCCGTGAGTCCGATTTCACCGCCCACCATTCGGCAATGGCTAAATCCTACAGGGGTACCATCAAGACACCGATGGTGACGGCTATTGGTGGGTTGAACAAGGATAATATGTCTTCAGTTTTCGCCCGAGTGCCACTGAAGCGAATGGGTGAAGCAGATGAGGCCGCAAAGGTGTTCGTTTTCTTACTGAGCGACGAATCCAGCTACATGACTGGAGCGACGGTAGTAGTGGATGGAGGTTTATTATGCTAGCCTGCCAGCCGTGCATAGAGAAGAACTCCAAACATAGAGATCAATCGCAGCACAAGAGTGCCATTGGGGTCTGAGAGAACTGCGCGGTTACTTTTGTTAAGCCAGGATCTATGTACGGCGGTGTCGACTCTCTGCCCGCCCTCTCTGGTCGTCCACAGCCCCCTAGCTGATGAATGATAACACGGACCAATGTCGAATCAAACTTCCCGTCAATATATTTTGGTGGCTTACCAACCGTCCTGGCGGCAAGGTTACCTGATAGATGCAACATGTCTTCAGCATTTGATCGGCAAGATCAAATCATCCTCCCCCGCCATTCTCTTTCCCCGCTGAATTTCAACGGGTGGAGACAATCAATTCGGCTACAGCGCCGAAAGGTGGAGCAAACCAATAGAAATTACCCCGATTACTTGGCCGGATTAACTTGATGAGATGGCCAAATCGCCCGAGAACGAACCTCATTCCTTTCATACCGGGTCTCTTGTGGCAAGTCGGAGAATGGCTCGGAGTAGCCCCCTAGGGGCCTCCAGATGTGACAGCAGTTATGGTGTTGGTGATGCGCGAGGCGGATCCTTAGCAGCTTTACTATTACTGCCAGCGAAGAAGTTTGACACTGAATTGGATCTCTCTTAACGTAACCAACACTTCCTGCAACTTGGGTTTCGAGCTCAACATGATCATAATGGTGGACACACCAATCTGGTCCAAACCTTACCTCTGGGCGGCGGTGGTCGTCGTCGTTCTCGCCATCTATCGTCTCTTGCAGGTCGGCAAACGCGACCCTCGAATGCCCCCAGGTCCGCCTACGGTTCCAATTCTAGGAAATGCTCACCAAATTCCTCGCACCGGCCTCTACAAGCAGTTTCGAGAGTGGGCCAAGGAATACGGGCCAATCTTCAGTCTCAAACTTGGACCTTCGAATGTCGTTGTTCTGTGCGATCGAAAGGCGATCCATAAGCTTCTCGTCGAGAAAGGCGCCATTTACTCGGATCGTCCAGAGACTTATGTTGGCCAGCTTCTGACCAAGGGTGATCACCTGGCGGTCTCGCAGATGGATCCTCTCTGGAGAGAAAAGAGAAAGGTCATCGCGCACAACTTCTCACCTAAGCCATTGGACGAGAAGCATTTCCGAGTTCAGGAGGCAGAGTAATCATAATTCCCCTTACTGAGAAGTTGACTCAAGACTAATGCGCATCCTCAGGGCTACGATCCTCATGAACAACCTCTTGACAACCCCTGAAGACTTCTACAGGCAGATCAGGAGATACACGGCATCTGTAGTGAGCTCAATCACGTATGGGTATCGTGGCGAAACTCCGGACTCATTCTGGGCCAAAGTAGGTGACATGATACATTTTCGAGTGTGTCCACTAATGGTACTTTATAGGGCGTCTATGATGTGATGGACAAGGTAAAGCAACAATACTGGCGTCATTCTCGAGGTCATCCCTAACCTTTTACTTAGTGGACGGCTGCTATGGAACCCGGGGCTAACCCTCCAGTGGATGAATTCAAATTTCTCCGGTATATACCCATGTCGATGGCATTCTGGAAACGTCGGGCTGTCGAGGCTGGTTCTGTGATGGATAGTGTTTGGGGAGAGGCACGCCGCCGGATCGACGAGAGACGGGCTAAGGGCGAACGACGAAATTGTATCATCGACACTCTGCTGGACGAGTACGAAAAGAAGGGAATGCCATTCTCCAAGCATGGCTTCGACAACCTGATGGGTGAGCTAGTCGAAGGCGGTGCAGATACAACTGCAGCTCAGCTTCTTACCTTGATCCTCGCTTTTGGTCTCTACCCGGAAGTCCAGCAGAAGGCACGAAGAGAAATTGATGCTGTTTGTGGCACTGAGAGAGCTCCCCTCTGGTCCGACTTTGACCGACTACCATATATCAACTGCATTGTGAAGGAAGGCATGAGATGGCGCCCAGTGTACGCTTACCCGTTGATCCTCGCTAGCACACTTTGACTGACCTATCTTTCACAGGGCTGTCTCAGCACTACCTCACAGGGCACGGGAAGGTTCGTGATGCAGTCGGTACTGAAGGAGGTGGGCTCCGTAGCTGACACAGTAACAGACGATGTTTATGAGGGAATGTTGATCCCCAAGGATTCAACCGTCTTCCTCCCCACATGGGCCATCCATCACTCTCCCGAAATCTACCCTGATCCGGAAACCTTTAACCCAGATAGATATCTCCATCACCACAAGCTAGCTAGCGACTATGCTGGAAGTCCTGACTGGGCAAACCGAGATAAGTTCATCTCTCCCTGCGCAACGACCTTAAGAGGCTAACTTCATCTTTACATCATTATAACTATGGTGCCGGTCGACGTGTCTGCCCAGGCATGCATCTTGCCGAGCGCAACATGTGGCGCATCGCAGCAAAACTCCTCTGGGCCTTTGACTTCTCCGAGTATGTAGATCCTCGGACTGGAGTTAAGGCGCCCTTGGATCCCGATGCGTATAACCCAGGGATTCTTCAGGCGCCGTTGCCTTTTAAGATTGCTATCAAACCCCGAAGTGAGAAACATGTTCAGCGAATTCAACAAGAGATGTCGGACGCACTGGACTTTTTGAAACAGTACAGCTGAACCGGCTAAAGAACGGCGATCCGGAGGCCCTCCGGGAAATGCGATTGATGCCGTAGTTGTACGACCGAAGAATGTGAAATAGGGAGAACTTATCTTAGGTGGTAGCAAATAAACTATACTTTCGTTATGCTAACATGACTACCATCTTGAATGCCTAAGATGTAGATACCCAAACATCTATTGGTGTCCAGAAAACGAAAATATTGTTGAGGATCAACGACAGAAATGATCTCCGAGCCTCGTAGCACTGCTGGCGAATAACATGCAGGTCACGCCTACATTCTGAATGACCTACTCCGCTGGTTAGGAGCTCTCCAGTGACCAGAGGCTATCGGACCGTGTATACTATCGCCAGATGCTACTGGGAATCCACACACGCGAAAAAGACCTGTTAAGTGAATACCACAACAACATTTATCAATTATCACCTTTATCCAGTCTCAGTCAGCACATATCACCCAGGTTTTCCCAGGTTCTCCTAGGTACTTTCAGGAGGATATAATTTACAGTCTCCCGAGTACAGCGGTTGATCATGGTCACGTTGACAGTTGCCCATATAGAATGTTCAGCCCTGGCGGAGCACGGGTCAACCAGTGTGGCAGACTTTCAGTGACTCAGCAGACCTTACTCATACTCGTTGAAGATCTTCATGCACATATTGACCACCGGAGCCGTAGTAGGCAGTGTAGTAAGAAGACGAAGCCGTTATCAGCCCGTTATCAGCCCGTGGGTAAGATGTCTGTGCACTTCCACACAGTCCGACTCCAAGCGTGACAAGTGAATGGGGTGGGCCTCTTCTCCCTCGAAGCTGTGTATATTGTAGCTTGGCGACAAGCGAATCGCCAAGCATCTTCAGATTGTCTCGTTTCGGCCCATCATCGCTCGGATTGCCAGTACTGAGCGTCCCGTTGTAGAATGGCTCGTTCCCGAATTGGGGACCCCGCGGTCCTGTCGGTGGATCTCCAAGGCTGGGGGAGCCTCCGACCTCAGCCTCAGATATGCTCCGTCTAAGACTTGGGACTTTCAAGACAGGAGACCAAATCCATTTAAAGATGCGACTTCTATCCATGGGGCTAGTTTGACGGCGGACGCGTACTTTCCAACCTCACACCCAGGCTGTAACATTGGTGACAAGATGTTGCGACTCACGCGGTATAATATCTTGATTGTCTGTGCTGCTTGCCTTGGCGCATACTCTTACGGCTTTTCGTATGCCGTCTTTGTCACTTCCATTGGAGAACCTGGGTTTTTCACTTATTTTGAATTGGACCGTGGGTTGATACGGACTGCATCCCTGTCGTATTTAGCTAACCTGTGCCTGTAGCAACCTCGGACTACACTGCTACTTTGATCGGAGCCATCAGTGGGCTCTTCTGTGCCGGAGCTGCTTTTGGAGCCATCATACAATCCTACACGAGTGACAAGTATGGTCGACGAAAAGCCCTCGCCTTCGGCGGCGCCATCTCAGTGGTTGGCTCCGCGGTTGTGGCTGGCTCTATCAACATACCGATGTTATTCGTCTTTCGATTCATCACTGGCCTAGGAGTAGGCCAACTGCTGGCTCTGGTCCCGCTGTACGTGGCAGAGGTCGCACCACCCCACCGTCGAGGCCTTCTCAGTGCACTTGTTGGGGTTGGATTCTCTTTAGGTTATCTCAGGTATTGAACCTCACCGATGGAAGTGTGGAATCCTCTTCTGATTTTCTCCGCAGCTCCGCGTGGATTGGTTACGGCACGTACTTTACCACAAACAACACAGTTCAATGGCGTATGCCTCTTTGTTTGGCTCCACTGGCTCCTCTGGGGCTGGTGATTGTCTGCTACTGGATCCCTGAATCTCCCAGATGGTCGGTTTGGGTAGGCCACGACGCAGAGGCATGGAGAACAATTCAGAAAGTGCATCACGACCCTAATGACTCGCGAGATGCAGCTGCACACGCGGAATTCATCCAAATCAAGAGACAAGTGGCACATGACAAGGAGATGAAAGCATCATTTGTCCGCATGTTCACCGTTCCTTCATGGAGGAAGCGCACTCTCTTGGCCATCTTGATCATGTTTGCCGTGCAATCATCTGGCTATAACGGGATCACCTCCTACCTGGTTCTCGTCGCTCAATCGGCAGGAATGACGGGTGCGATGCCTCTCCTGATGTACGCTATCTATGTTGTCATTGCGGTCTTTTTCAACTTTGTCAACGCCGTCGTCATCGATCGGGTTGGGCGGAGAAGAATGCTGCGTAAGTACATCTTGTAGAGCTGGATTCCAGAGACGGTGAGAGCCGTCGGCTAACGAGTGCTGCAAACAGTCATTGGCATTGTCTGGACCGGATCATGTCTCCTTGCTGCCGCTCTTCTCAGCTGGAAGTATGCGGGTACCTCGCACAAGGCTGGCAACGGTGCTGCAATGTTTTTCTTCATGATGTTTGGACTGGGACTGGGACTGTTCCTTGATCCAACTCAGTTCGTGGTGAGTGGCGTTCCCACACGTAGAGGCAGAACTGTTGCTGATCAAACGTCTCAGTGGTGCTCCGAGGCATTTCCAACTACCATTCGAGCCAAGGGTCTCACTATTGCCCTGTTCACATACTTTGTCTCGACGATATTGTACACAGCACCAGCACCTAAGGCCTTTGCAAATATTGGTTGGAAGTTCTACCTGGTCTTTATCTCCTGTGACATTGTGTGCTTCGCTATGCTGTACAAATGGCTACCGGAGACAGGCAACCTGACCCTGGAGGAGATAGGTAAGCTGTTTGGGGATGAAGTTGTGACCCACTTTGCCCAAGATGGCAATGGCCTGGTTGAAGTGGACGCCATGGCCGACTTCGATGAGAAATCTATCACTACGCAGATTGAGGAAGCCACACCGATCCACGGTGGAAAGTGATTATGTCACCACCACGAAGTCCAGGAGCAGGGGTAACCAGGAAGTGGACGAATTCGAACTTGAAGTTGCTCATGGGAGATTGTGCACAGTTTGGTAGTAGATAGCTCCGTGAGGAAGCAGGGGGCCAATGAGCTGTGAACGAAAGATTCTGTCTCTCTTGTCACCTCAAGTTGTGGATAAGTTTTGAGGGTGCAGTTGCTGGTGCGATCAAAAATGAGACGCTGTCATCAAAGAAATGAACAAGTGTAGCTTGCATCAAGTAGAACTCCTAAAGAGGGTATTGCCGACAAGAGAAGGCCTCAGATTGTTCTCGTACAGTATGAAAAAGGTGAATGTCAGCTGTTGCAGCTGCTCGAAGAACGTACAGCCTCATGAGAATGAATTGGTAGTGACGCGGCCAGTCGTGCCCCAGCTTCCCAAACGCCACCCGTCATCGCAGCCTCACAAGCTGAAAAGGCGAGAAACATGTCATGCCAAGTTCTCCAACTCCGCCACTGTTGCTGTTGTGGACTCTCCACAGTCACGTGCTCCTGCACGAGACCTATCAGGGGCACCTGCCACTTCATACCTGACATAGCAATAGATAGGTGTCTTCGGCACTCCCATAGAAGATAGCCAGACAATCAACCGTACCACACCTCTACAGTTGCACTGCGGCTAAAATAGGTTGTGTCAGCATGGCGTTGGTTGGGAATCAGCCCTTGCGGAAAGAAAGGAGCAGACAAAGTATTCGACTACAACCATCACCACCGGTGCTTCTTTGCTAGAGGGTGCTGACCTTGCTGGGCCAAGTGGTAGAGTTCCGATCCTTATCAGAGGATCATATGAGAAAGCTTACAGCGAATAGCTATCTCCGTCGATCTCGCCCGCCGTCAGATTTCCACTGATCAAGCCAGGATAGCCTCCGCACCTGAATGCTTGCCTTTTTACGACCATGACGATCGTGCTACCCATGTTGAACCCAGACGACAGAATAAGTTCTCCTCTTTCCCCAAGCCCCTATCACCCTGCACGTAATTACTCATCTGAACTCGAGATTTTTCATCCCGCCACAGCGGGGCCGAAGTCTAGACCCAAGATCAATTCACTTTTTCGATAAATCCAGACTAGTCTAAGCCAATTGCCCCGCTCCAAGGAATGATGTGAGCCAATGATAATTTGGCCGCAGATACTAGCCTTTCCTGAGTGGCAGTCTCCAGCCACCAATAAAAGTATGATATTTTCCATGTGGTTCCGGAATCGGTACGGGGGACTGTTGTCTACCTGGTAGCGAAGTGGGGTAAAGCCGGGGATTCAGAGTCTGGAGAGGTGCCAAGGTGAGCAAGGTCTGTATTTTCTGAATCTCACCCACCTAGTCTTCTCATTGCCGTTGTAACAACAGTCTCGCGATCCCATGTTGTATGTTTGTCTACGATATCTTTGCCCATCGATTTGACCCTATGGCTGCTGTGGACAACAAAACCCGGGCTACCGTGAGGTCGGCTCTGGCATGTGATTTGTGTAAAAAGTAAGTGGTGCGCCCCGGTTTCTGCGCGAATACCCCGGAGAGAAGCTCAATGATGAGAAAGATGCACCGATAGCGGAACCGTAGATACCCCGGGCTATTCTTCTTCTTCACAGCTCTCCATGTGCCAATGAGAAGCGACTGACTAGAGATTTGTAGGAGAAAGTCCAGATGGTCAGCAACCTCGCCGCCACCCCGTCAAACCTCGTTACTAACGCGTCCGTGCTACAGTGATCGACAGATTCCATCATGTTCGTTCTGCCGACAGACCTCCAACACCTGTACATATCCTACGGCCCGCTTGAAACCAGGACCCAAATTAGGTGAGTAGGATGTTGACGTGTCATGAGAGGACTGGCCATCTTACGATCAATAAGGCTCTAGCCATCGTCGTCGCTGCGCACGATCATCATACCCTCCGACAGGGCAAGCAGTCATTCAATCTCACTTCTTAAACGCTTCTCAGAATGGTGCGCTCCAGCATCAACCCAGTGACGGTATCCATACAACCTTTGCAGGCGAAGGCGACGGTATACTTTCATCACCAGAAGATTTTTCCATCAATGCCTCGTCAGAGTCTCCGCGCAGCATCACAACCTCCCAGGTGGCAGTCTTGAACTTTGCAAAAGCCATTAGTCTCTCTAGAATCCTGTATCCCTCCCATGAACCTTCTCTTGGCCCGGCCCCTGCCCAGAAAGAACGTTCCCAACCCGGATTTTTGTTGGTTCTTGCAGGAGCCCAGGAGAACTTGGCGAAGGCCTGCGAAGTGCTTCGTATGTCCATCAAGCAAGCCCAGTCATGGTAAGCAAGGCCCTTCCCTTCGTCTTCACACCCCGACCAGATGGCTGCTTTGTCGTGTATGAGTTGAGCTGACCTCCCGGGGCTTACTATAGCATTGATCTCTTTTTTGAGATGGTGGCAGGATTGAAGTCCCTGTCTATCTTTCATCAACCCTCCTTTCCAGACAAGATCCGTGGCATACAAGATCGGAATCATCTCATTGCTCTTTTCGCAGCAATGTTTTCTCTCTCCTCCAGGTTGGCCACGGAGGACAACCTCCCTCCAGGCGAGGACACTCTGGGCATTTCTCACCAAGAACTCCACACACTCTCTCTACAGTACATCAACTCATCCTTGGAAGCTTGCACGAGTCACGCTCCCCCTCTGTGCCTGCTCCAAGCCATCACCTTAGCGGGTTTCTACAAGCTCGTGAATGGAGTATATGGGCCAGCTTGGAGGCTGGTTGGTGCCGGTGTGCGTATTGCGTACGAGCTACGACTGCACTTGATCGATTCCAAAGGATATGAGAAAGTGCCCACCCGCGACAGCGAACTCATGATATGGTCCTCGGACGAAGAGCGGCGTCGTTGCTGGTGGGCTTTATGGGAAATGGATATCTTTTCCTCGACAATCCAGCGTGCACCTACTGCCATTGACTGGAGCGCAAACGAAACATTCCTTCCAGTTGCCGACGAATACTGGTTTACAAACACCTATCAGGCCTCCTGCCTCCTGATTGGCAGTCCTGAAGAACGGTGGAAGAGACTCAAGCAGTCGGGGAATGAAAACTCCACTGCATGGGCACATCTCCTGGGGTCTCTAATGCATGATGGGCGGTTACTATGCCAGGAAAGCATCAAAGGAATCACCTCTAATATTGACCTGCCAAACGATGTTCCAAGACTTGCACAGTATTATAGTCAGGCCTACAGACTCAAAACACAAGGATTCTCGGATCGGCTTTACAGTCTTGTCAAAGCATACCAAGATGTAAGAGAGAACCTTCCCAGCACACTGGCCTATCGGGATGAACACCTATCTTTTGCCTTGACCGAAGGCGACGATCCTTATTCAACGCTTCGAACGAGCGCAGGAAAATACTCTGTACAAATGATGAGCGCCTCGGCGTCCTTTATGATTTATCAGAATTATGTTTTCGCCGATATCATCGAAGGGCTGAGCCCCCTGTCGTCTTCCCACGCTGGCCACGAAGGATCTGGTAGAGATTCTACATGCAACGAAAGGTCTCTACTCGGCAAAGGGTTCAGAAACTATCTGGAAACAAGCGACATGGTCCTGCGGCTCCTATCAAATTGTCCCGAAGACCATGTTCGTTATGCGAACCCTTACTATGCCAGTACTACGTGGATCGCTGCAGCATTACAAGTATTCAAGAGATTCACATTGCGCGATCATGACTCGACTGTTACACAACGTCAGTATGACCTCCTGCGCCGATCATATCTTCAATTCAATCAATTTTGGGACACACCAAGTGCCCTGCTGCAAAATCTCGATTCTCTCGAAGCAAGACTCGATTGCCGACACAGAGAACTCGACTTACAGGATAGCAGCGCCAGGACTACTCGGATTGATGATCAACAGTGTCATGATGACACACCTTCTTTCGCAAGCACAGAAACCATGATGGCTTCTGTGTCAGAGGATCAACTTCTCTCCACCTGGTCGGCATTGAAGGGCTCTTTGTGCAACACATCTCAGCCATCAATTAGTGATCCGACCGCTGGCTACCCGGTGTTAGTGCCTGACGACGTGGAACTGCCATCTGGTATGGGCACAAAATTTGACTCTTCGTTAAATCAAGAGACTTTTTCGGAAGCATATCCGGATCCCTGGCCAAACGATTTATTTCTGGACAATCTTGTGTGGTATTCATCAGATGTGATGGCGGGCCTCTCTCACGGGTATACTGCATGACAGCGCATTGGTGGCTAGTATCAATTGTATTCTGCACAAATTTTGCAAGGGCGAGGACTAGATATGGAGAACACTATGGTTGAAGTACCTCATTGATACTTACAGGGAGGGCAATTAATCGGAATCAGGAATTGGGCCCCCGATCATGAACCAGCTTGGAAATATATGGCATGTATCAAATTATGAGCATACAACATTGAAATATCAGCCACGGGTCCAAACTCAACGATAGCCCAAACTGTCTTATCAACAGGAAATCAAAGTGTCAATCTTTATAGGCTCAGGCAGCATTGCGGCCAAGTATTGAAACCAACACGTCTGAGAGTTTTCGCTCACATGCATCTTGACCTTCGAGGACGGCTGGAGCTCTCCAAGCAACGAAGCGATCAGGTCGAACCAAGACAACCCCTGAATCTCCAACACCGCGCACCCGCTCCCAGTCATAATAGACGTCCTCCCATTGTTGTCGAAATCCAATGGAATGCACCGCAATGGGAATTCCGAGCTTATCAGAGACACATTTGGCAGCTTCGTACCAGTGCTCTCCTCCAGGGCCCGTGAAAAGAGTGAATCCACCATGCCCGGCGAGATCGACGGTCGACACGGGTTCCGTTGGGATTGTTTTATTGAGCCACACGTGTGGCAGACGACATCCAGGATAAGTACTCTTTTCGTAGTAGAGGATGGGATCTTCGGCGGCGCGCCCGGAATGCCTAAAGGGCTCCGCTTCATCCGCGGCGTACACGCCCGGACCGCTATATGTTTGGTTCATTTCCACACCGAGCCCGTGAAATTCGTGGCATGAGTTCGTGATGGCATCCTGCAGCTGACGCCGGCGTTCACTCCCAGTTGTGGTGGGAGCACTTAGTTCGTTGAGGATGGCCTTCCGACCCTCCACATCTGGATGGAGCGCCCCCAGCGCCTCCCAGATCTTGAAATGGTCACGAAACCCGTTGTTCGCCCGCGTGATGATCTGATGGCCGACAGGTTGTCTCTCGATACTATAGGTTGAGAGCAATGAAGGATCGGCGAGGCCGCGATGGACGTACGCAAGCTTCCAGGCTAGATTGAACGCATCTTGAATACATGTGTTGGAACCTAGCCCATTGAAGGGAGGGTGACGGTGGACTGCGTCTCCGAGACAGAACCTGTTTGTGAAATTGTCAAACAACAGTTATAGAGATCCAGGGGAATCGGCTCGTTGAAGCTGGACTCACACGTTTCCCTCAGAGTATTTGACTGCAACAATCTCGTTGATGAACCATTTGGAGATGTCAATAATCTCGGTGGGGGTCTCGTCACCGATAAAATCCCTCACTCTCTGGAGGTATTCCTCCTTGGAGGGTGAGATCTGAGGGTCACAGTCTCGAGTCGGTAGTAAGATAAACATCCACTCATTCCATGGCTTGACCATGCGTACAATCCCCATCTGGCCGAACTCAGGATGCTTCTTGTCAGGCTGCATGACCCAATGCAAGTTTCCTCGTCGATGCTTGACCAAGTGGGATAGATCCGCTTTGACCAACACATTGATTGCCATACCTTGACCTGGTTTGACCGAGAGTGGAAGGTCGAGTTGTTTCACCACTTGGCTGCGTGCTCCGTCAGCCCCCAAGAGGTATTTGGTTCGGATTTGATATTCCAAGGAAGAGAGATTATCCCGCACGTTAGCAGTGATCAGGCCGCTTGCAGGGTCAGTCTCAAAGGAGAGTAACGTCGTATCGAACCTCGTCTTGAAACCTCCAAGGGTGGCGTGGCGCACGAGCACTGGCTCCAGAAGTGTCTGGGGTAGATCTACTGGTGAGCATGGACTGGCGCTTTCATAATCTCCCTAAGATATCACCGAATTAGAGAACCGGACATGCATACCATGTACGCAACTGACCTTTCTTGCAGGATCATTGCCCCACGAGTAAATCCGAGCGTATTCTTCTCCAGCCATACTATGGCACCATCGGGTATGAATCATGCAGTCCCCTTTCGACGAGAGATTCTCGAGGTCTTTGTCGAGCCCGATGTCTCGGAGACACTCTTAACTTAACTCAGCTATTACCACTCTTCAACCTTGGTTTTCGGCACGTACCTAGTGCAGCCATGTTCGTGATGTGAGCGCGTGGAGTGTTGGCTGTCCCCGGAGCATTGCTGATCATGACACCTTTCAGCCCTATCCAAGTCAGCATCGTAGTTGCTCATGGGCGGAGAAGGAACCACTATACCATAGCTCGTCAAGAACGATGCCAGAGCTGCGCCTGCGGGACCTGCACCGACAACCAGGAACTCAGTGTCGAGCGAGGAGTTCCCGGGATTTTGCGCCGAGGAAGAAATCCGCCGTACACTATGGGTTGACGGAAGATTGATACCAAAAGAACTGCTCGCCTTCATCCGGGCTCTGGGGTTCTTGTTAGCTGTATTTTGCCTGTTCGAGGGCGGTAGGAGGGCTCCGCGTGAGGTACATATCGAGCGAGAAGGGACACCATTACAAGGCAGTTCTGGGCGTTTGAAGAGAAGTGATAAGCCAGGAGGCCTGACAAGAGGGACTCGATCAAAACGCGCGCAACGTAGACTTGCCATCTTGTTCGGTACCTTCACCAGCCTTGACTGTCCATCTTCAACTTTACAGATGGGCGCGACCACATGTTATCCAGCTTGGATTGCGGGGGTATTCTTTCCATCGAGAAGGGGACGGCGATCTTGACTCGAGATCATTGGCTGGGATAATCAAGTTAATCAAAGATAGGCCGAGGCTACGTTAGCAGCCTCATGGGGCATGTGGACCGGGGGTTTCTCCGTGCTGGCTGGGAGCACGAAGCTGGTCAGGACGCAAGAAGGGTCCCGTACTACTTCGGAATGGTCACGCAACTTTTGTACGGACAGAATTTTCTGGGGCGTGAGTCCCCGAAATTGATCCAGGGACGCCAAACAAACGCATGCAGGAGTTTCGTAGGGTACTGCCTTTTCATCATAACACCGGCACATGCTATCCCCACGTGGTTATACACGTAGCATTCGACATGTAGCTCTGCAATAGCACGTCTTGCGCATGTCTGTGAGAGTCACACTTCCGAAGCTTATACTAGCCTGATGACTCCCTGTCCGTCATTCTCGGATATCATTATCCTAAACATGAAGCAAGTAGCTCAACACCTAACTTCGTTTCGAGTTTCCCACCAAAACGAACGGAAAAGAGACGTTGACCCCGGCATATATCTATCGTTTGTAAAGATACGTCACTTGAGGAATGTGCTAGAAGGCCTCTGGAGCATCTTGAGCCAGTTTTCTCCCTGCTCGGTAGCCAAAGGCCATTCCCGGTCCAATGCTGGAGCCTCCTCCCGGGTAAGCCCCCTTAAAGACACTGTTTTGATCACAACCGACTGCGTATAGTCCCTTGATAGTCTGGCCGTTCTGGTCTAGTACTTGTGCATCGTTGTTTGTTATCAACCCATACAGAGTGCTGACATTGCCGGGGTACAGCGGGAGCGCATAGAACGGACCAGTCGCGCATGGTTGAATATTGGGATTTGGTTGAACTTGCGGGTCGCCGTAGAAGCGGTCGTACGCGGTCTCGCCTCGATGGTACTGTGTATCAACCCCTGTCGAAGCGAAGTCATTATACTCAGAGACCGTCTGCATTAACGCTTGGGTAGGGACACCGATTTTCTCCGCGAGTGCGGGAATCGTGGGCGCTGAGATCAGATAGCCTTGTCTCAGTAGCTTCCAAATTGGGTAGGGCCATGGCAATGCCATTCCCATACCGTATTTGCGAAGATGCGTGCGGTCGCCGATGTAGTACGCTTTCTGGATGCCCTTCTGGTGCATGGCACTGACAAACTCCTGGTAAGGCTCCGACTCGTTTGCAAACCGTCGACCGTCAGGCCCAACAATGATGGACCCAGGCTTGGATCGATCGATCGCGAAATGTGGAAAGCGGCGTACCGGACCATTCGCGACAGGCAGGAGAGAGATAGGAGCAAAGATGGCATTCGACGGGTTCTTGGGCGGTAGAGCACCGCCGCTGGCAACACCAATCCGCTTGCCATCTCCTGTATTGCCTCGTGGGCATGCACACCATTCATGCGGGACATACTGTTTGGCCTCCTCTGATCTGCCAAAACCACCACTAGCAAGGACCACTCCCCTGCGAGCGTATACCGTGGTCTCTTTGCCTTGACGGAGAACTTGAACACCTGCGACACGCCCGTTCTCGATCACGGGGTCTGTGGCTGACGTATTGTTCCAAAGGTCCACCCCTTGCTGCTGCACAGAAAACAACAGCCGTCCCACAAGTGCATTGCCATTGGCCATGTCGGTTCCCTTGCCATAGCGAATCAGGTCTGCAGCGTAGCGAAGCGCTTTCTTCGTCACCTTGACCAGATTCGTGATACTACCAAAGGGATTGGTCACAACTGGTAACTCCTCTGGGTCTGCTTGCATCGAACCAAATGCAGAGTAGCCCTGGATTGGATAGCGAACCTGCTTGATCAATGGCCCCAGTTGACGTCCATCAAACTTTTCTGTCAGGATCGTGCGACCTGCCGAGGCACCTTTTTTCGAGACATGGTAGTCCGGCAAAGGAACAGGCTTAAAGCGAACAGCAGAGTTGTCCTCCATCCATTTCACCATCTCCGGAGCTGATTCAAGGAAAACTGGTACTTTCTTGGGGTCGTAGAGGTCTCCCAGCACCTCGTGAAGATAGATATCTGCTTGAGCTGCCGAGTCCTGCACACCTATAGCTGCTTGGTGCTTGTTGGCCGGTATCCATGCTCCGCCACCAGAGTAAGCTGTTGTGCCGCCAAAATACTGTGTCTTCTCCAAGACCATGACCTTGAGACCATGCTTTGCGGCGACGAAGGCGGTGGTTAAGCCCGAACAGCCAGAGCCGACAACTACAACATCGTAGGTAGCCTCATGCTGAGGAGCTGAGAACGAGGTTAGTGGGACCAAGAGTAACACTGACTGCTGGCCGATTCTCGAACGTACCTCGACGGGCCTGACCAATGCTAAAACAACGACGAGTCGACAATATTGTTCCGTCAACGAAGCGTGTCAGCCTTAACACGCGGGGAGGGCCAGAGAGGAAAGCCATGATGACTGCTCTTGTATCTTTCAACCAAGATCCGGTCTTCTGCGCGAAGCTATTATAACAGCTTCTAGGGCAATGATATGATTTGGACTCTGGGTTCAATCATCAACGGGACTCCATGAGCGAGTCATAAGCCAAGCCTGCCATCCAAGGGAAACCCCCCCTGACTATGTCCCTAACTACCTCCGCTGTCGCCTCAAAGTCTTTGGCTTTGTCCTAGCGTAAAATCTAGGTCGAAATACTGAAAGGCTAACGGATCCACTTCTGGTAGGAGGCGGAGAATAGAACACGGGACCTCGGAGCTCGGAATTTTTCGATAGCTATCGAGAAACTATGCTAAAGTCTGCGATATCCTCCATTTCCACCCCATGAGCCTGGCGGATGACATATTTCACATGATCCAGGGTGTCCTCCGCCAAGTACGGTTCCTCACCTCGACCCATGACTTTATCCCAATTCTCCAGAAATCCCTCTGCCGTTTCGGATTTGACCCCGGGGAACGTTGCGAGTGTTTCCCGGGCAGCCCTGTTTGCGCTCGCTGTGAACACTTCACCCGATGATGGGCACTCCTCCGAGGCGAGACTGATGACGAAGGGAACAACCCCCTATAGCGATATTAGTAAATTCCTGCGAGTTTCAATCAGCTATCATAGTGTTTAGACTTACCTCCGGCTGGAAATAAGTCCTTGTAACCTTTTTTGTGCCCTCAGACAGATCTCCCATCCTAGAGGCGGCCGATGGCATGACGCAGTTGATCTTGATGCCATCTCGTGGTGCCCAGCGACCAAGTTCTCGCGTAATGGCAAATACAGCAGCCTTCGAGGCGCTATAAGCACAGTCTCCTCCCGCGCCAAACCCGTAGATGGCGTTCGAGGATGTATTGATGATTCGGCCGTACTTCTGCCTCGCCATCCAAGAGTAGCACGCACTGGTCATCAATGTCGTTCCAAGAGTCGCTATTTCAAGCACTCTCATGAAAGCGCCGGCATCCACATCGTCATGTGGGGACATCTTGCCAGCGATCCCAGCGTTGTTTATCAGAATGTCGACAGTGCCAAACTCCTTGACGGTGTCGGCCACAATTTCCTTGGCTGCAGCCACAGAAGAAACATCGTGGCTATCTGCAATCGCAATGCCCCCGGCAGCTTTGATTTCTTCAACCACCGCTCGTGCGCGAGCACTTGTTCCCGGTTGTCCATCTAGGGTCCCGCCATAGTCGTTGACGACGACCTTAGCCCCTCTCTTTGCCAATTCCAAGGCGTAAAGGCGACCTAAGCCTCCGCCAGCGCCGGTAACAATTGCAACTCTTCCTCGAACAGACATGACCGTATTAGCTTGCTTATCCTATTGGCCTCAGGTGAACGCGTAATCTGTTTTGAATGGGGATAGAAAAAGCAATCAGATATCCAGCTATGTGTTCCGGGACGACGACTTGATATCTGTCAGCTTTGAGCAGCGCAGCTCGTGGCAATATGGCTCTTCATGGTCGCTGATGTAAGGTATGAAGCTACGAACTCGAGGCGGGGTAGCCTTACCGGCCCTGGCGGGCAACGTGTATTCTCCCCATTTACTTGAACATTCATTATTGCGCAACCTGATTTGACCACTTTACCGTCGGTATGATTTCGAATGTGACAGGGTTGAGATAGAGGAAGGAAAGAGCTCACCCGATCAGCTGCCTACTCTCCTTGGTGTATTTCCGAGGGTTTGATGTTGAGGACTTCGGGGCATCTTCATGGCCATCGGTGATTCATGGACTAATTCCCGGAGGGACTCCGTTGTAGTCTAACTGTAGTAAGACTGGCGGTAGTTAGGTCTCCTCTGGGGCCCCGCTGGAGGTTCTGAACCGACATCGTCTGACAAAACGTCCTTTGGGACTGGACCAAAAGGGAATACCCTGCCCGCCACCCCGAGTTCAATATTAATGACATCATGGAAGGGAGATAAGGGTTACTTGACTTGGTGGGTTGGGTCGCCTATAATGCTGACTAAAAGCCATTCCACCACGTGTAAGCCAGGCTTCATTATAATATCTGTGGTCTGTGGCAACAGGGGGAGTGGTTGTCTTCTGGTTTGTAGAATACCTCTTGAGGCTAGTCACCCGATCCACCAGCCTCCGTAAGTCGTACTGACCTACTTTCGACGATTGAATACGAGGTTTCGTATTACAAGACAGTCTTGTATTGTTGAGATCTTGTTTATGTCTTTGCTATTGGGCGAGAGCTAGTTCCACTGGGACATAAAGCTCATTGCGCTCGACAGTTCCCGCTCAATACATGCCAGATGATCCGCACTTCTCGGTGTGATATCGACCTTGAAAGGTAACGGACACATCAGAATAGCCGACGTGTACGCGTTCTCGTCGAGGTGGATGACCTCGCCAGTAATAGGATCCTTTGGCTCGGAGATATCGAATGCCCATAGTAGCTTCGCCGCGATCCGCCACATATTCCTTTCTGCCAAGTGCAAGCCGGGGCACATTCTTCTGCCAGCGCCGTAGCCATAATGATGTACAAGCTCAAATTAGTATCATCATGAGAAGTCACCACGGGAAGTACTTATCTCGGTTATTGTAGTCAGGGCTGACTGCGTACTCGTTCGCTAACTTGGGATGGTCAAGATAGCGGTCTGGATTGAAATGGTCGTGATTTGGAAAATCTGACTCATTGTGGTGCAAGGCCCATATGCCCACAAAAACCATCGAGCCTTTAGGTATCAGCATTCCCTCGTACTCATCATCTGAAATTGTCAGTATCTTGCTAGCATGGCACTGTGGGTGGGATTAATAGACCTTGAGTGACCATATGAGGGAGACCGGCAGGAGCTCTGTCTCCGTCAGCACATTCTATCCTCGGTCGTGAGAGCTAAAGGCCATATGATTTGACTACTTACGTAGGTCGCCATCTCATTCCTTCTTTAACGATACAGTTGATGTACGGTAGCTTGTCGAAATCTGAAAATAATGGTGCCCTGTCAGTCCCACAAAGAGCGTCGATCTCTACTCTTGCGCGCTGTTGAACGTGGGGATACTTCGCCATGGCTAGAATTAGTGTTAGAATATGGTTCGCAGTTGTATCTGCGCCTGCCTCAAGAAGTTCTCCGAATAGGTTGTTGAAAGCATGTGTCGATAGAGGCCAGCCTTTCTCATTATATTCGTCGATTTTGGCATCAATAAAACAGTCTCTTTTGTCTCCGCGTGCTCTTCGCTCATCGACGATAGCTCGAGCCTTATCCCACATTTCGTCCATCATTTTGCGACACTTCTCGGCCCTACTCTTCCAACTACCTGGAAGGTATTTCAGAATTGGGAACTCATCGATCGGGGGGTTCGCCCCGGGCTCCTGAACATGAAGCCACTAGAATAAAAGTCAGAAATGATCGAATGAGAAAGGGGGATGTAACAAGATCTTACCAGGTCCATTAGCTCGTAAAAGTCTTTGTACCAGAATGACTCCAGGCTTGTCGCTCGGTGCCCCCAGATAAGAGATCCTGCTACTGAGACAGTGTACAGGCGTGCATAGTCGAATATTCTGGACGGATCTTTGAGAATATTATTCATGAATATAACCGCCCTGGATATTGTCAACTTAGTACGCACTCAAACATAGCTGGTGTGAATCATGGAGACATACTCTGCTTCCTGTATCTTCCAGTGCTTCTCATCCAGTGACTTGGGGTTCAAGTTTCGCGTTACAACGGTTCGCTTCTCTCTCCACGACGGGCCTTGAGGCTCAAGGGTCAAATGGTCACCATGAGTCACGAAGTTGGAGACGTAATTGAATGGTCGGTCTGAGTAGATGCTCCCTTTCTTCTCCAAGAGGTTGTTAATAGCTCGCCGATCAGAGAGAACCACAATATTCGTGGGACCAATGGTCAAAGAGAAGATAGGCCCATATACGTCGGCCCAGGACTTGAACCTGCGCACATTAGCTACTGTCAGAGCTAGGCATGTACATCCATCTGTCGTACTTTCTCCCCAGACCCGTGATCGGTATTTGGTGAGCGTTGCCCAGGATTGGGATTGTGGGTGGCCCCGGGGGCATACGTGGATGTCTACGGCCAACATGAAACAGTCGGTATAGCGGGTAGGAGAAGACTAGAATAAGGGCAATCAGGACGATAAAAGGGCCCATGTTGAGAGACTTCGATGGCAGGCCAGGATTGCAGTAGACAGAATATCGCGTTTTCAATAAAAATATGTTCAATATATCGAGATACAGGAGGATGGGATGCTGGCGTCTCCTAATTTATAACACAACTACTACTTGCGTGTATGTATTTCGCTATCCTTCTAATGCTATAGGCTGCGCAAGCTCGGTGGTTTTGTCTGTAGATCAGTATTGGATCGCCCATTCCGAGACTGTCGATGCTGAATGACGAGGTATCACAGAGACTCGTTTGGCCTACACTGAGCGTAGGAGTATGTGTACGGTGTACAATTATGGACCTACAGCATAAGCATACCCCAGAAGGTAGGGAATCCATTTGTTAGCATAAATCTCCGCACCGAACCCCGGAATTTACTCCATTTGAAGTTGGCCATGTTAAAAGCACCGATAGGTAGGGTCCCTTGAGGCAGCACCAGTCATAATCAGGCCGATTAATACTCCGGCTGACAATTTATGTTACCTACTTCGGCCATACGCATTGCAGCTGTGGAGACAAATACTTCTAATGAGCCTAGACCTTTACCCTTCTTTCCCTATTGGATCAGGAGGGTGGGACATCGTTTCCACGGCATCATCCAGAGTATATTTATTGCGCTCCACCGTGGTATCATTACCTGATTCTCCAGAAGAATCACTGTCTAATACACCACTGTTGATGACTCTTCCAATGTCGTAGCATCTGTAGCTGTGTTGTAAGACAAGCAATAGTATTGGAGAGCTCGCTCGGAGAGTGTCGTATAAAATTCAGTTGGTCAGATGAGGTTTCCCAAGTGAGATAGTTAACCGCTATTGCTAGCATATGTTCCTCGATGTGCGAGTCTAGATCCCCCCACATACTACAGAACGGAGCCCGTATAGTGCTCTGTAGCCCACGAGGACATCCTGTTTCTCTTCTCCCTGGGGTATCCCGTCGAATCCCAAATTTGGAGGAGAATTTCCGAGATTTAGAATTTTCACCCCAGCTTCACCCATGCATTGAGCTTAGATTGTGGAGGTTAAAGACTCCGTCCTGCTCCCCAGGTCATCGCTAGCGAGCCAGGTGCAGACTGGTCTTAAAACTCTTTATTTTCGTTCTCAAGATCTTCAGTCAAGACTCCCTTCCCCCAGCCAGGCTCCTACCTGTCATAAACAGTGACCATGTCTACTACTCCTGATCTTGGGGATAGCTATGCCCCTATGAAGCCGCACACAACTTGGATCAACATCATCACTATACTTGCGGCTGCAACGGCAAGTTTCAACTTTGGTTATTCCAACAATGCCATTGCTGGGACGATCGCCCAAACCTCATTTGTTGAGTACTTCTTGATGAAGGACCCAACGTCTCGCGTGGGAGGAATGCTTGGAGCGTAAGGACTCGGCCATCCCTCGCTTCTAGTCACTTTATCTCTGACCTGACTGGCTAGGTTCTTTGGTGGAGGTTTCATTGGAAGTGTGATTCAGAGCCCCATATCCTCGCGCTTCGGGAGACGACCTTGCAACATGGCGGCCGCAGTCATTATCATGATAGCTGGAGCTCTCCAAGCTGGCAGCGTCCACATCGCAATGTTCCTCGTTGCTCGTGTCCTCAATGGAATCGGAGCTGGTATCATCATCGCGAATACGCCAGTCTACATGAGCGAAATTGCGCCCGCTCATACTCGCGGTATTCTGGTCAGCTTCCAGGGGATCTCGATCACCGGCGCCTACATTTTCTCATCCGTCTTCGCTCTCGCGTTCCACTTTGTCGATCATTCTTATCAGTGGCGCTTGCAATATATCATTCTGACCGCAGTTGCATTACTCTTGGTGGCGACCATGTATTTCATCCCGGAAAGTCCTCGGTGGCTCATGGTAAGAGTGGCCCTACCTTTAAGAAAGTGCGACAGCGATGCTAACACCGTATCCCAGGACAATGGACGAGCTGATGACGCCTGGGCGGTTCTGCAGAAGCTGCACAAGTCGAAGAAAGACCCCACGGCGAAACTTGCACGTATGGAATATATCCAAATCAAGGCGCAGATTGAAGAAGAAAAGGTTTGTTGTATTGAACTCCAGGAAGGCCACATGAATACTAAAGTCGATAGTCTTTACCTTCTGGTTACTGGTATATCCTGAAAACGCCTCACATGCGCAAACGAGCCATCTGTGGATCCATTGTTTGGGTCATGGGACAATCGACTGGAATCGTTGTTATCGCAAACTTCGCACCACAGCTCTTTGCTGGTCTGGGATACAGTAACGTACTTCAATTGGGGCTTTCCGTCGTCTGGGTCACAGTATGTGCAATCGGAACTTGGCTCAGCAGTCTTCTCATTGAACGTCTCGGCCGCGTGAAGCAACTTGGTAGGTGGCGCCGTATTGACGTCTCATCAAGCTCAATTAACACTATTCTAGCTCTGGGAGGCTATCTCTGCAGTATTTGCCTCATCATTGAGGCAGTCCTCCAGAAATACTACATCGGATCCTCTAACGCAGCAGGTCTCAAAGCTGCTACTGCGATGTATTTCATCTTTGTCTTCATCTTCGGGCTGTTTATCGAGTGTCCTGGCTATACCTACATCGTTGAAATCTGGCCAACTCACCTCCGAAGTGAGGGTGCGACGATCGGCTTTGTGTCCTACTTCATAATGACCATCGTGTACAACAGCCCAGCGGCGGAAGCCTTTGCAACCATAGGATGGCGCTATTACTTTGTGATGATCGCGGTCTGCATCGTATCCAACACCTTCCTTCTCTGGTATTGTCCTGAGGTAAGATTCATGCTCCTTTTAGGAAGTATTGGATGATTAACCTTGAACAGACTGCCGGATTGACCTTGGAAGAAATTGCAGCTAGATTTGGAGACCATGTGGCTGTGGAGATCTCTGCTATCGACGTCAATAAGCTCGAATTTGAGAAGACTGGAGAAAAGCGAGTGGAAAGTGTCGAAGAAGCGTGAGCTGGTGTCACGAAGGTGATTGTAGTGCAGTATGCTTTATTCCAAGGCTAAGCAGGCAACAGCAGTCGCGTCGCTGTTCGAGTTTGATGTCAATAGTGCGCCCTCTTCTGTTACAGGAAGAATGGACTGAATTTACAATTTTGCAATTACAAGGGCAATTGACTAGAGAGGCGATCAAAGCATTCTCTCCAAATGGTACATTTATCGAACATAATCGCTACGATCCGTAGTCTGACCGAAATCTCCCCAGATACTCGGAGTATACACACTGGTGTTCAGCTAGAGCCAGGCGAAGGGAAACAGTGGCCATCTCCAGAAACGTTCGCGGTGTAGTGTACGGCCATGGCCTCTCAATAGCAAAGTCCCACATCAAAAGGCTGTCCTTCAATCGACAAGTCCGGGGGGTCGGGAAAGCCCCTGGACACATGACTAATTGTATTCTGGAAGACACCTCGCAGACATCATTAGGAGCGAGAGAGAACCGAGTCTGGTTTCCCTGCGAAGTGTGCATTCGACCAAAGCGTGGCAATATGGAGATGTCGATTGGGTGGGGCGGACTGATTTCGGTCGATTTACTTGAAGCCCAAATCGAGCGGGCGAAATGTGGGGTCATCTTCAATGGAACAACCCTCACGATCCGTCAGAGAATCTCTGGGGATCCATTTCATCCAGTCAAACTCAAAGATGGCGATGTTTTCTCTTGTGAAGGGCAGTGGTCATATGCTTCCCTTTCCCTTGCTCATTCTGTCAATCAGACAATTGTACCAAGGCACTTCTCAAACACCATGGCAGACCAATCACAAGTTATCCAGCTTATTATGGTCCCTCATCGACCGGTACACACCGATGCGGAGATCAATAAGGACCTCGCTCCAGCTTTTGATATACTACAAAGGTCTGCATGAGACACTCGATTCCTAGTCGATTGCAACGAGGCTCACTGACGCGCTACGAGCAGGACCAAAGGACTGCAAGCCATATGGAGAGGGAGAAAGCATGAAGACCGCCACACCCAGGTTGCCCTCCTTTTATGGGAGAGCTTAGAGGCAAGTCATGCGTTCTTCACAAGCTCCGAATACAGCGAGTTTCACAAAGTCATTCAGCCCGCGATGAACGGGAGGAAAATTGAATGGCAGAACCATGCTTCAATTAAAGCAGGCGGACTTAGCGACAAGGAACATTTGACCAAGACACTTCAGTCACCCGCAATCGAGGTCGCCCTGACGAAAGTCGTCGAAGGTGGCGTGCAAGGCTACTATTCCCAGTTTCAGAAGATTGTCGTCCCCATCCTGGATAACGACCCTGGGTGCGATGGACATTTCATCAGTCCTCTACTGGAAAACCCCCAGAACCAGCTTCTTTTGATCAACTGGAAGTCCGTGGATGTACGTATGGCCTCCTCTTACTTCGACTAGACTGTGAAAGCTAATGGACCTAGGCTCATCATGAAGATTTTGAGAAAAAGCCAACGTTCAAGGCGTGTATTGATGGGCTCAAGGATTATTATGCTGAGTTTGTTATCCCCTGGCATATCGTGGGACTTCAGTTGATTCAAGGTGGACCTTAATTAAGAAGGCGCACCATGATAGCTTTTCCTTCTCCTATTGGAGTCCCCTACTGAAGGTAGCATTAGTTATTATCTAGGTATAAGGGTGAAAAGCGAATTGTTCACCTCTTCTGGATCCATCTTATATGTAGGTTAGTCAGTATAAGGTCGATGAGATAACTAAGACCTGATTACTAACAGCTACTTCATAAGACTCCAAGTGAAGTTAGCTATAGCGATGTTAAAGGTGGTTAACTGTCAGGAACAGCCTATATAGATAGGCAGAGTATGGCGATAGGTAAGGGGTAGGTATAGGTATTCCTTAATCACATATGTTTACTAAGACTTAAAGCATGAGGGAAGGGAAGCTTCCCTATTATAATAGGAGAATCTACAGACTGGAACGTAATTAGTGGAATTTACCTACATAATGCACAGGTAGACACTCCTACCTTCTAATTAGCTAGATCTAAGACACTAGGTCTAAGAGTTCTTTTCCTCCAAGATCCTACTGAGCGTATTCTCATGTTTAGCGCTAGATTTCTTGCGGGTAAGAGACCCACTTCAGACGTGTAGCGCGAAAAACTGCGGGTTAGCGTGTGTAGTGAGAGATGAAAACGCGTAGCGCCGAACGCGAGCTCGCAGTACAAGACCCGTTGGAGAGGTGTAAGTATCGTGTGTTTGGCTCGGTCATGGCTGCCGAGAAGCGAATAACTCTGTTGGATCAATGGCGCCTCATTCTCGTCTGCCCAGAGCAAGCGTTGATATGCTGCCACTGCCAGAATGCCTTGAGAATCGGTGCCGATTACGTGTTGCAGCCTATCGCAAGTCATCAGAGCGTGGAATTAATCAGCCGTGATCGTCTAGAACGCCATCTCAAGACCCTTGAGCTGAAGGACGCAGCACAGCTAACTCCTCGTAAAGACGGATCGCCCTGTGATCCGTCTTTAAGAATTCAGCCTGGCTACGCGTGTCGACGCTGTCCCGTCTCCAGTCGATCTCCAACCTCAAGCGAGCAAACCCTTTTTCGGCACTCGTCGTCTCAGCATGGCATTTCAAAACGTCAAGCCCGAGCCATGCGCGACTATGATAGAATGTCTCTCCAATGCTGGACCAGTGGTGGCGTATATCGTTGTCAGTGGTGGATTGTTCACTCCACGGTATCTTACAGTACCAGTCTTGAATTAACTCCACCTCGCCCTCGCAAAACTCGCCGAACTACGATGCTTCCATCCCAAGAGCTCTCTGAGAGACCCATGTTACCGAACCTTCTACTTCAGATCCATGCGCAAGAACGGACGCGTTTACAAAAAGTGGATGCTACGCCCATGTCCTTGGAAACGGCTGGACAGGAACTATCACTTATTCGACCGTGGCATCAACGAACACGGTGGTACGAGAAATACCGCGATCGTCCGCGTGATGTCCTCTATCAGTTAGCTCTATTGCCGGACCGTGATGGTCGGTAATTCAGAAAGCACTTCGGGACCGTGGGCAACCAGGAGCTCTGGAGTTCTGCCGAAGATGAGGAAAGGATCCACCGCATACTATAGCACGTTGACGTTGCTTTTGATCGTTGCGAGGAGACTGTGCGACGCACTGGCCACCCAATTTTATGCTGGCTTCGAAGTCGATTCCCTTCCCGGCCCTTCAAAGCTCCTTTCCAGCTCGTCGGACAGGACGAAACTTGCCGCAAGTATCGACGGCGTTGAAGACAAGTCTTGGGTGTAGGACTCCGGAGCGTTCGGTTCCAGCCATCGGTTCTTCGCGCATTAGGCATTCCGTTCACCGCAGCCCAGATCACAGTCATCAGGAAGCTATGGTCCATCATCTCGAGTCAACCTGACTTACGCCTGAATCCATCAGAGATCGAAGTGGATAGAGATGAAGAAGATAGGGAGGAAGGTGAAGAAGATGACGAGGCATAGAATGACGAAGGCGACGAGGATAACGATTATATCCTCGACGACCGCGCCGAAGATGCTAGCTTGCCTATACCTCTGGTTAACAATCGCAATACCGGAAGCGACATTCTGAGCGAATTGACCTTCAAACTTAGCATCTTACTGTGTCGGGACGAATTTACAGATGGACAGCCTTCCTCCAGCGGCCCCGTTTACATCAGCGGTATTCTCGCCTTCACAACCGACGGAGCCGGGTTTCAGACTCCTCGTCTTCATACGCCCACAATATCTGCATTAATTCATCTTCAGCTCCTTCTATTTCTCGAAGATATTCTTCCTTGTCGCCAATATCCACACCTGAAAATCCCTGTTCGACCGGGCCGCGATCACCTGGAAATTCTCAACTCAGTTCGATGCCGGTACATGTGTGCCGGCTCCTTGACACCCCTAGGCGAGATGATTAGCCTCCTTGATTACGGCAGAAGTATGCTCCGTTTAGAACTGCCGGCATTCTTTATGCGATGGAGCGATGATCGCCAGACCATCTTCTTCGATGATCACAGCCTCCACATGGATCAATTTCGATGTTTTGCCCGGTCGCTCTCTGATTCCGCCGCCGATTTATACGATCAGCTGGTGCGCCAATGGCGACCCGAAGTATCATTAGAGGGTATCAAGGATAGCTTCAGCAATAACACTCCAGGATACTCGTTCGTCTATGATCCAGCCAACCGATTATACGATGTATATCTTCAGCTTTCCACCAGTGTTTGCGGTATGGGCCCAAACGCGCTGATTCAATACGGTGAATGGGATCTTCCGGCTGTTATTGAGTATCTTCAACTACACGATCGAGCGCTCCACGCCTTAGGGCAAGCTATGGCCACCAACGACGGGGGAGTGCCTCGTCTCGGTGAGATGTTTACCATCCTATTACGAAATGGTCCGATGAGCCCGCGTGGCGTTTACGTCTATGACTGGACGATGATGACTTTCGTGCGATATACCAAAGCCCAACACAACACTAATCGCGAATTTTGTGTAGCGCGGTTTTCGTCACCTTCACTTCGTTGTGTATTGTTCTATGAGATGGTATACGTTCGGCCGTTGATCAACATGCTTTCAAGGTACCTACCACCAACGATCTCCTATTTTCCACCAATCCGGTGGTTGCTCGACAAGCCTCTTATCGCCATTGGACGACTAATGATCTTACTTCCGCTTTCCGCCAGAGTAGCAATTGCATTCTTGGGTATCCAATGGGGTCGCGGTTACTTCGTCAAGTGATGATTGCCATCACCGAAACACATGTTCGAGAGAACGCCCGTCCATTCAATCGTTACGATGACTGTAGCGTCGATGCCCCAGCTGATGTAGCATTTTCATGGCAGAGTGGGCATCGACCGCGGGTGCGAGCGTCGAACTATGGTCGAGATGGTGCCTTCTCTCATATTGTCGACGCTGCTCTTCTGGAGGCATATCGCAAGGTGTCTTTCCGGTGGCACAATTTCCTTAGAGTTTCCAGCCCACCCACGAAAACAGGTTCCAGAATTCCTTCCACGAATCACGTCTCAAGCCAGGACCAAATCATTTCTAGCTCGATGCCGTCATAGCGAAATATATACGCTCAACAGGGAGTCGCTCGAAATCCGCTCGCGGAGATTAACATCAACGATATCTCCATTAGTCAACAACACGGTCATTCCACAGCCTTCAACTCTAGCTCAAGAGAGCGGCCCGAGATGAGCATTCGGTCTCCCAAGAACCACCCATATCCAGAAGTTGAGGTCCAGGCTCGAACCGAATCATGGCGGAGGCAAAACCCATTATCAACCTAAGTAAGACTAGCTCGCGCACAATGTCGTATCAGTCTACATTCTGTTAATGAAGGCCAATATACCCCCCAGCAGGCATTCGGCAGTCTCTTCATCCACCTCCCGCAATATCGCGTGATCATCTACGACGCATACCCCGATCCATTTGCGGTAGTTCCCTCCCACGTAGAAGCCCACATCAGAAAGCACCACCCTCACATCCCACGAGCCGTTCGTAAAAGTATAGTGCAGTATATCGGAACCCTATCATATTTAGCCCATCAACCAGAACAGGTAATATGCCCAGCTATCACGAGTGGACGTATCCAAGCCTTACCAGTATTCGACAAGGTTATGGTATGCTTGATGTCACAAGTAGACGGCCAGCCGTGCTACTACACTTGCAACGACAGCGACAACAGTATAAAAAGACATTGTAGGGAGGGACACGGATGGGTCAATCCACAAAGCCGTGGTGGAAATGTCAAGTCGAAAAAGAGATACCGACCTGAAAATCCGTGGCTAGTCAATCAGCATTGTCAACGGTTTTTCCGCGAAGGAGCATGGCCACGCTTCTTTCCGATCGAGGTGGATCTAACAAATCGAATTCCCGTTGATGGTACAAGAGAGGACGAAGACTTGATGTAGAGGATAGAGATGAGTGGATTAGTGCGAGGCAGTGATAGTGGATAGACAGTGGATGCAATACAAAATAGGAGGTGGTAATATAGGCGATAATCCGACGTTACGGCAGAAATATCAGACGTGTATAGGGGTATTAGATGTATGTAGGGAGGGCACTGGTACCATAGCCTGTTTGCCGCTACAGCCGAGGACGCTTGGTTTTGGATGTTTCGTAGAGAAGGCTAAATGTCAGATCAGATTGATAGCTCGAGCTGAGGAGCAGAGCTAGAGCCGATGTCCTTTAGTGTCCCCCGAGTGATGACGAATCTGATGCGCTGATATAGGCTGCCTTGGACAGTAGAATGACTGCGGACATAAGATCTCATTGTCTAAAGAGTCGCCTTCTCCTTTCCCGGGTAGAAAATGCAATCTTGCGAATGCGATTCGGCGAAGCGACTCATCACATACAACAATGGGAAGTCAGGAGCCCCCAACCCTCTTAATGCGAATTGCAGGTCGCCGAGATGATGCGACGACACGATGAGAGAATGACCCACATTGAGGAGGAACAAAGACGACACGCTCAAGCTGCCTCCCAGTTATCTCGTCGTCGCTCCTTCGGTCTTTCGGCTGGCTCGAACACGACAACGAGTACAGATCGAGGAACGGCAAGCCCTGGAAGCGTGAGCGCGAGCGGCCGAGGAAGCCCAGCAGTGAGAACGAGCGCGACTGGAGGCACAACGCGTCTGGCGGGAAGAGCATACCCGTATTCAGGCGGAGAAGGCACGTTTCCAACGAACCGTCGTTCTATGTATCAGCTATATGGCAGTTGAATCCCATCCTCGCAGTCCGGGAGTCAAGAGGTCCTCGGCACGATTTTCTCCAATCTAGCCAGGAGTTCCTCGATGTCCCAAGTAACATACGGCAGTCAGGTGGTAGGAGATTTGCCTCGGGGGAATTCACCCTCACAATAAACTCTGCAGCACAGAATACCTGGAAACAGTGGAAGCTAGCGATGAGGACAGCAAGAGGTTACTTTCTGTAGCCAGCTCACATACAGATTAAGGAGGTGATTGGATGCAAAGCGCACCCAATGGTCGCCCATGCAGTTTTGCAGTGAGCAAACACCTCCCCCTCTCATCTTTGTCTAGTCTCGCCTCGTCAGCAAGATGGTACCTTGAAAACACTTGCAGAAGCTGCACCTCGATCGCTTGCGCTTGGAATCTTCCCATCCCTCTGTCTTTATTCCGCGACCACCTACCTCGCCGCTCAGATTCAAAGATGGCAGCGACTTATTCTTCTTGCCAAAAGTGAGGCGCACACCCTTTTCCGGAACTCCCTCCGATACTACCATCCCAGAAGCATTTGCTGGCCATCCGCGCCTCCGCTCTCAAGGCCGGCGAGAAGGACGAGATCCTCAAGATTATTGATGCCTCCTACGTAACCTCGTATAATCGGTTGGCAAGAGACAAACCGACAATCCTGGTTCCAGGTATGTGAACTTCCTCACGAACGGCTTCGTCCGCTTCCTCCCAGGCAGCCCTCCAAGATGGGCACCTCTAGTCCATGCTCCAGCTCTAAAGCAGGACAGAGGCACATATTTCAGAGACAAGAATGCCTCTCAATATGCCCCATATCCTACGGAGCCTGGCGTTCGCGCCATATTCACGATGAAACCTGACTTCGATGGACAAGAGGTTGATGTATTTGCGTGCGGCAACACGATGGGTTCTTTGCTTGCCTTCATTGGGGAGCGAGACAGAACTTTCAGATTCGTGGCTGAGAGGTGGGAAACACGTGTTCCTGATCAGGAAGGAAAACAATCCTTGTGACACCATTCCCGACGTTCGTGGCTATGGGCATATGTTTCCTGAAGCCTATACCAACTGGGACCCAGCTTGTATTGGATCCCAGTCTCACCAACGATTGGTGTCATATTCTTTCGGGGGACTGAATCTTGGGGTCAGACCTGAGACAGACGGATATTTCCCACGGAAGCTGGAAGATGACAATCAGGCCAAACGCCCTGGAAGTTACACTGCCTCTGGGAACAGTAAGGACGTTGCCTCTGCATTTGCTCGAACTAAAGTTTTCTCGGATGACGTCCCTTCAGACCTCACCGACTCCAAAGCACTGAAAGTTTGTCACGGGGAACATGTCTGCCCACAAGAGTCCATTTTCGATCTAAAGACAAGAGCACCCCATAACTGTATGGATATGAACGAAATGCATGTCCGACTATGGGTTAACCAGGTCCCAAACTTCATCGTCGCTTACCACGATCGAGGTGCTTTCAAGGACGTCCAAATCAAGGATGTTCGAGCAGGTGTGGAAGACTGGGAGGATAACAACAAAGAGACTTTGGAGCGTTTGAAGGAAGTATTGAACCTACTGGATGTCCTCGCCCAGAAGCAGGTGAACTGGAGAATCGAAATTCTCAGGGTTGCAAAAGGCAACTTGGCAGTTTGGTCCAATACGTCAGGCAATGCATTATGTTCTTCCCCCGGAGCTGCGTGCCAAATGGCTAGGAGAGAAGAAGATAGTTTTACTGTATCGGAAGACTTCTGTGACTCAAGTGCTGAGGCAGGAGGGTGTCATCAGCTTCTGGCCCTGGTAATCAAGTGCTCTTGAATTGAAAATTGTACCAACTTCTTCGAATCGCTACAAACTGCGGAAACATCACGGAAGGATACTGAGCGCTTTCTGAGCAGCAGCAACAATCGCAACATCAGAAGTATCGTAGCCGTCAACTTGAACACAAGTCTTTTCATCAACTAACAAGATGCACTGAAATTTCTCCGCCGGATCAGCCATCTTGCTGACTTTATACTCAGTAGTTTGTGCACCTGTCTTCCAATCCACTTTCGTCCTTGGATGAACAACATCAATATTTTCATCCAAGACGCGCCGGAGATATTTGATGAGGCCAATGTAATCGAGCCAAGTTGAACATTTTTCGAGAGACCCCTTGGAATCTACGTATATGGCTCCTACCAGGCTCTCGATAATGTCAGAGAAGAATTTCTCAGGCCGCAACATAGACAAGTCAAGCCAGGGATATTCCGAGCTGTCGTCGAGCTGCCGTCGGATGCTTCCACCTAGTTTCTCGAATCGATCGAGGCTATCAATTCGACGATCCCGGACCACGTCATTGTGACTGCGCATAAGTTGCCACAGATAAATGTTGGTCGTTTCTGTCTCAATATTAAACTTCCCGTCAGGTTGTTGTTGTTGCACGAATTCAAATTCTTCGGTACGATAGAATTCCATACAGAAGAATCCAAGCAAATGGGCATTTACCATCGCTGATTTGACACGGGTCATCACTCCTGGTGACCGTGATGACACCTTATGCGTCATGAGCTGCGAGGCGATGATTGAATCGAGTACCGCGTCTCCAAGGAACTCAAGTCGCTGATATGATTGGGAGAATCGATCTCTTTCGCAGGAAGGGTGCGTCAACGCCTCGACCAACAGACAAGGATGGCGGAACTCGTATCCGATAACGCTTTCAAACCTGTCTTGGTTGGCGATCATTTGCCCCTTGTCTGTCTGGACTGCGAAGGAGAGCTTTTCATTGTCCAGACCAGGGAGCAGATGGCGAATGCAGGTTTCCGCTGAGCCAAAACCTCCATCGACAAAAGCAGCCCCAATAAGGGCTTCGACAACGTCCGCCAGGACTTTCATGCGGACCGTTCGAGCGGCACATGAGGATTTGGCCATCATGTCCGATATGAATATTGGCGACCACCTCTTCCAAGATATAGGAGTCGTCCTGATAAATGCTGACAAACCTGCTTTTAACGCAGCCTTGGCCAGATACTGGTTCGACACTAACACGGCCCTTTTCAGCGTGAGGTACCCTTCAGGCCAATTCTTGTGGCGGTCATACAGCTGTATAGACACGACTAGCTTTAGGATCGAATCTCCGAGAAATTCTAGCGTTTCGTAATTCGTACACCACTGCACGCTCGGTGGGGTGATGGCGGTGATGACGAGATCTAGGGATCGGAACGGGATTTCTTTCAGAACTGTTTGGCACATCCGGTCCGCGATCCACGCGTTCGCGATATGTTGGAGGATCGTGGGGAGCAGAAGGTTGAGTCGTGCGATTCCCACGGGAAGACGGTCTATAGTGCATTCCTCGAGGGGATAGTAGTTGAGCTTCGGGTGTTCTTCCTTGTTGTCGCTCCTGATCTTCAGTTTTCCCGCCCCAGAATTCTCAGGGGGAGAAATCCTGAAATTTCTTCTGCTTGGAAGTGGAGTGCATGTAATTTGATGCAAATTTGAGGTTGCAGTATCCTTATTTACCGTCCACGAGTTGAAAATCTGGGGCTGTCGTCCTTCTGTCGTGTGCCGGACGAATCCCCGAGGGATCAGGCTGCGAGAGACGCTCACAAGCTCCAATGCCTTAATTCTCCCTTTGTTAGCAGTGAGCCAAGTCTGCAGCATCATGTCTTCCATGACTGGCGCAAAAAGAGCTAGGAAGTCAATTCTGTCGTCCGAGCTGTAGTCAGAATGCGTCGAGCGGCTAATGATATGCGTCACTTTCCTCATGAGATCCCTGTCAGTCGGAGTGATGAATCTTCGTCTGCGATCGTGTTGAAATGTCATATAGACAGTCGCATCCGCGGTCAACTGCACCCTCAGTGGCTGTAGATCAGGCAATTCACAAGGAAAGGCGAGTTTCATTGTGACAGGCGGCCGCTCGGTGCGTTCATGGAAATTGAACTGCACCGCAAGATCGTATACATACGTCGATGACCAGGCTTGAGCGACAAGCTGCCACGGACTGTATTCCAGGTCTATGTCGACTTGGGATCCAAGCTTGTCCAAGACGTCCAGCTGCATCTCAAAATCATGAGAGAGTGGCAACAAGTTCTCGTTGAGAAGGCCGGCAGAGTACAGCCCGGCGTAAGCTTGAAACGCGGCGTCTTTCGCTGCATTTTTCTCCGTCTTCCATTTATGGAGACTTGTTGCAACACGAACCGAGGCGTCTACACAGTTTGGGAGGGTGACGACTGCAGTGATCTCCTCTGATCCAGGCGGCTCTTGCTTGTATGAGAACATTGGTCGCATATCGGAGAACGGTTCGACGGGCAGCTTAGCACAGAAGTGGTGTAAATGGGCCATAGTGTCCTCGGCAGTGAGCGTTGCACTGTCCTGTTGTTAGAGAGATATTCTCCGATAAGAGGATAGACTTACCCGGTCGTTGATGATTTGAGTGAGTAATCTACCCGCTCACTTTGCTCTAGATGTAGTGTTGTTACTCTCAATCTTGAGGCATCCTGATACAAGCGCTGTAAGTCTTCCTCGAGTGTTTTCCACTCTGCCAGCCTATCTTGGGATTCCTCTTCCGAAAACATCAGCGCAAACACGGACTTTTCCTGTCGAGCCCGGCCCCGCCGTTGAATGAAAGACTTCAAGTTTTGTGGGAGGTCAAAGCAGATGACAAGGTTGCATGCTCGTACATCTATGCCTTCCTCCAAGGCATTGGTTGCAACAATCACATTTTTGGCTCGCGCGCGGAAACTGGCGAGGGTTTGCAGCTGTTCCTTCATGTCGAGGAGTTCAGGCAAATTGTACTTTTTACCCCGATTCTGAGACATGCCAACAAATGCCGCACACTGAAAACTTCCGCTGGTGGAGGGATGGGCCGAAAGGAGCTGGCTTAGGAGACCAGTTATCACTCGCTGTTGAACAAATATTATAGCGGTGCTTTGGCTCGCGTCTCTTGATCCAAGGAAGGATAGTAGACAGGCCATTTTCTTTGAGACGTTGTTATGACTTGGTGCAATATCGTACTGAAGCTGCGAGAGCACAGGATCTTTGCAGAGGAGTTTCGTGAGAACTCGATGCTCCTGATCTGTCCAGCTGAATAAGAGGCTAGTGTTGTGCCCACCCGACTTTTCTAAGACTTTGATCGATCCCAGAATGAATAAGTCGGTGGCCCAAGGCCCCAACTCGTTCAAAACGTGGTGTGCCTTGGTTCGAAACTTGGCAAGTTGCTCTTTCCACGGAGGCTGGGGTATGCTTTTAGATCGTGAAGCGTCAGTAGGCGCCGGAGAGACAGCCTGAGCTGAGCATATTTGTCGTAGCCTCTCTAGAGCAGTGCTGGCATTGGCCAGGCAGTCGATTTTGTATACCAGAGGGACCAAGTCTGGTCGATGAACAAAGCGAAACAACTCGTCACGATGGAGTTTTGTTGTCACTGCGATGGCGTCAAGATTGCGTTCGACCGTGCTGAAAAAAGGTTAAGTCAACGAATATATTACCATCAGGGAGACAGACTTCATTTCATGGAGCTTTGACCGCACAATGGGCGTTGCGGTGAGACCCAATACATGTGGAACTTGATCAGGATGCTCGCTTTTTTTGGGATAGTAGAAGTTGGCCATGATCTTGTTTGCAGGATGTTTTCGAATACAGTGATGCGCTTATTGATACCTCAGTCAGTCTCAGGTCAGTCCCAGGACAAAGAAGTGTGTACCTTCGTCGAAGACCAAGAGAGCTAGGTCTTTGATCTTCACAAATGAATGCGCGAGAGCTTCCTCGAGGATTTTGTGGGTTGACACCATCACACGGACGCCATCTAGTGCCGCATCCCAGATGCGCTGCTCGCTCCACCGATCCACATTATCGTTGCCGATAAGGAGTTTGATTCTCACTGAGGGGAGGCCAATGCGGAGGGCATTATATTGTTGCTCACATAGAGCAACATGAGGCGCAAGAAACCAGATAAGCAGTGTGATGGTCAGCCTATTATATCCCAATCTTCCTACCTGGCTGGTAACTGACCTTGTCCAATGGGCAGCGCTCTAGCTCAGCCATTATTCGAAGCAATGCACTGAAATGTGTGAGTTGAAGTTAGATGTTTCGATCGCGCTCTTACATATGCGTTTTCCCGCTCCCTGCGTCCATCTATGAACTTTAGATCAGCGCGGAATCATATATTCTCGAGGATTGATTACCGCCACTATAATATTCTCCTGCATGCTTCTTTCGAACATCTCTAGTTGGTAGCTACGGGTGCGCGCGGTGATTTGGTCCATGGTGAGGTTCTAGAAATCCGGCCGCGAGAAAATAAGGTATCTAGTAGGGGAAATCGGGTTAGGTTTAGAAAATCTTAGGGGTTCTTTCGCCTTTTCTCGTCATTTCTCTTCTTAAATCGTCCCGTAATCCCTCTCTTATTCTAATTTAAGCCTAAAAAGCCGACATTTCCTCCTCCTTTATATATAGAAATTACTTTCTTTTTCTATTTACCTACCTTAACTTTCTACGTACTTTAGTATACCGGTATACTAAACTATACCTAGTTTTTACATTAGTATTTAGAGGTATTAGGATATCCTTAAATACTATATAATAGAATCTTAATAAGCTAGTAACTCTACCGATTAATACTTTAGTATACCGGTATACTAAACTATATCTAGTTTTTATATAATAATAGAATTTTAATAAGTTAGTAACTCTACCGATTAATGCTTTAGTATACCGGTATACTAAACTATACCTAGCTTTTATAAAAGTATTAAACTCTCTTAAATATTATCTTAGGTTTAAAAACTTCTAATATCTATACTTAATAATAATAATAATAATATAGACGATATTTTCATTTAATAATATTAATTTACTATTTAAGGATATTTTATATCTTTAAATACTTTATAAAATAAATATATTATTTAAGAGTTATTAAACCTTTATTAAAAAGTAAAAGTAATATTATTATAATTAGTAAGGGAGTTATATAAGGCTATTAATAATATTAAGAAATATTTAATACCTAACCTCGATATCCTTCCTCTACTATCTTCCTCTACTATCTTCCTTAATAGTTTTCTTCGATATTCTTCCTTAACTATCTTCCTTAACTATCTTCCTCGACTATCTTCCTCGACTATCTTCCTCGACTATCTTCCTTAACTATCTTCCTCGACTATCTTCCTTAATTATCTTCCTATTTAAGGCTATTAATAGCCTTAAACGGTACTTAAAACCCCTCCTCTATAGTATTCCTCGACGCTATAGTCCGTAGATCACTATAGACCTTACCGGGAAGGACGCTAAGGATTAGGCCGACGACGGCGTCGCGGGTAACGTAGATATTCGGAAAGCCGCGGCGGATGTAGATTATATATCGGCGAGTACGACGCCGGTTAAGGTATTCTTAATAGCTAACTTAATCTTACCGTTATTACCTATAATACGGATATTCTAGAAGCCTTCGAGGTACTCGCCGTATAGGGTATTAACATCCTTAATCTTATAGGCCGTTAAGGCGTAGTAGGATAGGTAATGAGGAACCGCCGCTACTATTAATAACGGGAGAAGAAGAAGGTCTAGTAGTCGATCCCGAGGGAGTTCCGATCGTTACACTAAAAACCCGTCTTAATAACTAGGTAATTAATCTATAGATAGAGTATAATTAAGCTATCTTTACTATCTCGTCGGGTATTAAAGGACTATTTAAAGAATTTATACGTAAGGTTAGCTCCCGTAAGTTTAATATACCTAAGCTCCTTAGTACGGCGATAGAAGGCGGCTCTAGAGTCTTTAAAGTAAATAACTATTTTAGTAAGAGTAGATTCCTTACTTAGTCTCCGTAGTTATATAAGTAGATACTTATTACTAGGGATTACGAGAGTATCTTTAAGATTAGCCCGGTCTTTCGCGCGGAGAATAGTAATACGTATCGATATCTAATAGAGGTATAGCTTTTTAACTTATCTATCGTAGGAACTACTACTAATCGTATTTTAGTTTACCGGTCTCGATTTCGAGATAGTCTTTAATTACTACTACTATAAAGTACTAGAATTTACTAAGAATCTTATCGTCTTTATTATCTATAAGCTACTACCCTACTTAATGGTACCTATCGAAAGATACTAAGATTTTTTATACGATAAGTACTAAGGAAATAGAAAGTCGAATAACTCTTAGTACTTATCGTAAAATTCGCTCGTTTTTTCGGTTTTTACGATCTACTAGTCGTATTATACTAGAAACTACTCTTATTTTCTCGCTCCTTAGTCTAGTTTTACTATTATAGTCGTAACTCTACTTAAGTTTAACGATAGAAAGAAAAATATAGTATATCTCGCGAACTAGAAATTTTCGAAGTTTATTTTTTACGCTCGATCGATAGAGAAACTCTAGTTCTATCTATACCTTAATTTATAGAGTAATCGAAGTAAGGGTCGTAAAATTAGAGCGGAAACTATATAGCGTTATATACTTAATTATAGATCGATTTAAGGTTTTATTACGTAGGGACTCTAACCCTACCCCCGACCGGACGAGGCTAGCCTCGTTTTTTTCGAGGGTTACTAGATCTCGTTAAAGTTAAGTTTAACGAGACCTAAGAAGCCTCGTTTTTTTCGAGAGTATAGTCTCTTTTTTCTAAGGAGTAGTCTTTTTTTTCGGAGCTTATTCTATCTTATATTTTTCGACTCTTTAGTCGGAGTTTTCGGCCCTTAAGTCGAAAATTTAGAAGTACCTTTATCTTTATAAAATTTCGTATAGACGTCCCTCGAAAAATGTAATCTAAGTCTACTTTAATCTATATACCTAGTCTAGAGCGCTTTAACTTAAAAAAATTAAATATAGCTACTTACTACCGTTATCTATAGTACGAAGGACCTTTACCTCGGTTTTTTCGAAATATAACGGTTAGGACTCTTAGTCGGAAAAGACGAGTTAAGGATCGGGAAAACTAATTATAATACGTACTCCTAGCCTTTAGCTACGAGAACCTTATATACTTCTTTAATATTAAACTATATCTAGGTTAGAGAAAATCGAGGGGCGTAGCGAGTTTTTTAAACTAACCTTCTAGTCCTCTACCTTATCTACGTTATAGATAAGTATTTTAACTAGTTAAGTCCGTATTAGTTTTTTTTAAGAGGAGAGTCGGGAAAACCGACCTCGAGATAGTTAGCGCGGTACTAGTCGGGCGCTATAGTAAAGTCTCTACTCTTATTATCTTTCTCCTTCTACTCTTAGTTAGTTTTTTTTAAGGGAGGACTCGTTTTTTTCTTACCTTCTTCCCCTTAAGGTCGCGGAAGTATACGTCGAAAACTACTAAGAGCTCCTCTATTAACGCGTATTATTTTTTTAAGTTAGTAGTTAAAGAAATCGAGGGAAGGGTTATACCTACCTTAGTTAGGTACCCGTAGGCTAGGTAGAAGTTATCCTTAGTATTATCCGGAGTCGTACCGATCTAGAAGGGGATAACCTAGAAAATTTCGAGGTAAGCTTAGGTTAAATTTTTCGGGGTAGGAGTCGAAAATTACCTTATTTTCTTTATAGTAACTCTAGTACTTAGTCTTAATAGCTAGATTATTCTTACCTTACTAAAACCGAGCTCTAGTTCGAAAAAAACGATAGTTAGCGGTTAGGTTTTAGCTAAAAAAAAAGGGGGCCGGAGCTCGAAAAAATTAAGGGAACCGTAGTAGGAATCGGCTAAAAAAAAAAGGGCTATACCTCGTTTTTCTCGAACTTACTTAAGCTTATCCTTAAAGGTAGACTTACTAGTAAGGAGGGGGCGGTTAATACGGCTAAAGCCCTTCTTACGCTAGTCCTTAGCCCTCGCTCTATTTTTTCGAGTTAACTTTCGTATTTTTCTAGGTAAGAGGTCCTTACCTAAGGAGACTACTAGTACTAGAAGGCGGTATAATAGAGGTAACCTTAGCGGTCGAGGATAGTAAGGGAGTCGGCGTTTTTTTCGAGCTATTACTCGCTTTTTTTAGGGTCTTTAGAACCTTAGGTATTTTAAGTCGGTTTTTTTAAGGTCGTTTTTAGTAAGTTAGTAGTCGTTTTTTTTAAGACTAGATAGACTATTAGATTATTCGAAAAAAACGAGGTAGGAGCGGGCCAGCGGAGATAGAGTAGATAGGATAAAGAAGGAAAGGTTAGAAGGAAAGAAGAGAGGGTTAAAATAACCTTACCTCGCTAAGGTTTTCTAGAGGATTAGGTCTAATACCCTCCTATATAGTATTAAATCTCTTAAGTCTAGTACCCTTCTTAACTCGACTATAGTAGCCTCTACGATAGTATTAAAGCGCTACTCCGTTACTACGAAAATTTCGACCTTCTCCTCGAATTATACGAGCTCGAATATTATAAGCTCGAATATTACGAACTCGAATATTCCGAGGCGTCCCTCGATTTTTTCGAGGCGGCGTAAACTTACGTCGAATACCCCCTTCGACGGGCGAACGGCGCGCCTCGAAAAAATCGAGGAGGACTTTATATTCTTTAAGGCCCGCGTTACCTCGCTCTTCTTAATCTATAGGTTAGATAACTTAGGTAGAGTCTATTTATATACTTAACCTCCCTAGGCCTCTCGTATCCTATATAACTTCGGCGAGGGAACTCTCGTAAATTACGAGGAGAGGATCGGTTTTCTTAAACGTTTTCTCGTCGATAGCTATATTAATACTCTCTATCGCTTCCGCCCGTTATCGTCCTCAATACTCTCGCGCGCCTAGACGATTTTAACGATACTAAGATCGTTTAAGACTTAGTAGACCTCGATCGTATCCGTCTCTAATAACCGAGTCGGCCTCCGTAGGTAGTCTAGGACGCCTACGAAACCTTACTCTTAACTACGGAGCTCGGAAATATTAACCCCTAACGCGTTTAAAAAGACCTACGGATAGCCTATTTTAAGGCGGAGCTTAATAATCGCGATAAAGCTCTTTACGACCGTTAGGTAGATATATTCGTCCGTTACCTCTTTTTCTTTAAGGTCTTTTAATCGGGTATAGACTCGCGACGGTAAGAGATACTAGTAGTAATAGCTACCTCGGACTAGACTCCGGCCGGCCGAGAGTCGAGAATTAAGAGTCTTTAGTCGATCTTTAAGAGTCTTCGTAATCCCTCTCGTACGGTAGAAGGTAGTTAAGCTCGAGTAGGGATATTAACGGAGTAAGTACGCGTTTATCTCGTTAAGATTCCCGAGGAAGAGGTAGAAAAAATAGGGGGAAAGGGCGAAATCCTCGATAATATCCTTAAATTAGGTGAGGCCGACGTTAGTCTCTCTCGTACTCTCCTCTTCGCGGTTCGCCTAGCGCTTAAATATATTCTATTCTCGTCGATAGATACCGTAAGGCTTTATTTTCGACGACGACCTTATATTATACGAGGTATAGTTAATAATGTTAATATTATCGAGGAAGTAGCTAATTATCTATCGTATATATCGATCCTCGTTTAGTAACTTCTAGAAAAATAACTAATCGATCGATTTAAACTCCTCGGCCGTCGTAATCTTTAAGAGGTCCGTCGATTCGTACGAGGCTCGCGTCCGGCCTTTAAGATCCTCTAACCGTCGACTTTATAGAATAATTAAAAGTCCGTCTCGACGAATACGACTCGAGCCTTAAATAAATTTAATTAAGTTTAACTAGTACGGAGGGAGGTATAGAGTAAATCGAACGAGATGGAAGTCTACTCCTAGGGTTAGGGTTAGGGTTAGGGTTAGGGTTAGGGTTAGGGTTAGGG